>NW_026947531.1:4800000-5426000 GCF_034190915.1 Cavia porcellus
GTGGTCAGCATGTGGAAGTCAGGAAACATGCAGTGGCAATTTAGGATACGTTTCTGAAAAACATCTCGGGGTGGTGCGCATTGTAAGGGTCTGTAACATTACGTTCACTAGTAGGAGTGAGAAAAAAATCATGGGGAGGTGTGAATCGGAGGGTCTGAATTAGGATAGGCAGTGAGTGACGATGTAGGATGGAGAAAAGCACCTCGGGGTGGTCAGCATGGGGAGGTCGGGGAACAGTCAGGGACAATTTAGGATAGGTTTCTGAAAAACATCGCGGGGTTGGTGCGCATTGTATACGTGTGGAACATTACATTCACTTGTAGGAGTGAGAAAAACATAACGTGTTGGTGCGCATTGTATGGGTGTGTAACATTACATTCACTAGTAGGAGTGAGAAAAACATCACGGGGTGGTGTGAATCGGAGGGTCTGAATTAGGATAGGCAGTGAGTGGCAATGAAAGATAGGGATAAGCACCGCGGGTTGGTCAGCATGGGGAGGTCAGGGAACATGCAGTGGCAATGTAGGATAGGTTTCTAAAAAACATCGCGTGGTGGTGCACATTGTATGGGTGTGTAACATTACATTCACTAGTAGGAGTGAGAAAAACATCACAGTGTGGTGTGAATTGGAGGGTCTCAATTAGAATAGGCAGTGAGTGGCAATGTAGGATGGAGAAAAGCACCGCGGGGTGGTCAGTATGTGGAGGTCTGGGAACATGCAGTGGCAATGTAGGATAGGTTTCTGAAAAACATCGCGGGGTGGTGCGCATTGTATGGGTGTGTAACATTACATTCACTAGTAGGAGTGAGAAAAACATCACGGGGTGGTGCGCATTGTATGGGTGTGTAACATTACATTCACTAGTAGGAGTGAGAAACACATAATGGGGTGGTGTGAATCGGAGGGTCTGAATTAGGATAGGCAGTGAGTGGCAATGTAGTATGGAGAAAGGCACCGTGGGGTGTTCAGGAAGGGGAGGTCAGGGAACATGCAGTGGCAATGTAGGATAGGTTTCTGAAACATATCGCGGGGTGTGCACATTGAATGGGTGTGTAATATTACATTCACTAGTAGTTGTGAGAAAAACATCAGGGGTGGTGTGAATCGGAGGCTCTGAATTAGGATAGGCAGTGAGTGGCAATGTAGGATGGAGAAAAGCACCACAGGATGGTCAGCATGGGGAGGTCAGGGAACATGCAGTGGCAATGAAGGATAGGTTTCTGAAAAACATCGCGGGTTGGTGCGCATTGTATACGTGTGTAATATTACATTCACCTGTAGGAGTGAGAAAAACATCACAGGGTGATGTGAATCGGAGGGTCTGAATTAGGATAGGCAGTGAGTGGCAATGTAGGATGGAGAAAAGATCCGCGGGGTGGTCAGCAAGGGGAGGTCAGGGAACATGCAGTGGCAATGTAGGATAGGTTTCTGAAAAACATCGCGGAGTGGTGCGCATTGTATGGGTGTGTAACATTACATTCACTAGTAGGAGTGAGGAAAACATCACGGGGTGGTGTGAATCGGAGGGCCTGAATTAGGATAGGCAATGAGTCGCAATGTAGGATGGAGAAAAGCACTGCGGGGTGTTCAGCATGGGGAGGTCAGGGAATATGCAGTGGCAATGCAGGATAGGTTTCTGAAAAACATCGCGTGCTGGTGCGCATTGTATGGGTGTGTAACATTACATGCACTAGTAGGAGTGAGAAAAACATCACGGGGTGGTGTGAATTGGAGGGTCTGAATTAGGATAGGCATTGAGTGGCAATGTAGGATGGAGAAAAGCACCGCGGGGTGGTCAGCATGGGGTAGTCAGGGATCATGCAGGGCCAATGTAGGATAGCTTTCTGAAAAACATCGCGGGGTGGTGCGCATTGTACGGGTGTGTAACATTACATTCACTAGTAGGAGTAAGAAAAACTTCGCGGGGTGTTGCGCATTGTATGGGTGTGTAACTTTACATTCACTAGTAGGAGTGAGAAAAACATCACGGGGTGGTGTGAATCGGAGGGTCTGAATTAGGATAGGCAGTGAGTGGCAATGAAAGATAGGGATAAGCACCGCGGGTTGGTCAGCATGGGGAGGTCAGGGAACATGCAGTGGCAATGTAGGATAGGTTTCTGAAAAACATCACGGGGTGGTGCACATTGTATGGGTGTGTAACATTACATTCACTAGTAGGAGTGAGAAAAAGATCACAGTGTGGTGTGAATTGGAGGGTCTCAATTAGAATAGGCAGTGAGTGGCAATGTAGGATGGAGAAAAGCACCGCGGGGTGGTCAGCATGGGGAGGTCTGGGAACATGCAGTGGCAATGTAGGATAGGTTTCTGAAAAACATCGCGGGGTGGTGCGCATTGTATGGGTGTGTAACATTACATTCACTAGTAGGAGTGAGAAAAACATCACGGGGTGGTGCGCATTGTATGGGTGTGTAACATTACATTCACTAGTAGGAGTGAGAAACACATCATGGGGTGGTGTGAATCGGAGGGTCTGAATTAGGATAGGCAGTGAGTGGCAATGTAGTATGGAGAAAGGCACCGTGGGGTGTTCAGCAAGGGGAGGTCAAGGAACATGCAGTGGCAATGTAGGATAGGTTTCTGAAAAACAGCGTGGGGTGGTGCGCATTGTATGGGTGTGTAACATTACATTCACTAGTAAGATTGAGAAAACCGTCACGGGGTGGTGTGATTTGGAGGGTCTGAATTAGGATAGGCAGTGAGTGGCATGTAGGATGGAGAATAGCACCGCTGGATGGTCAGCACCGGGAGGTCAGGGAACATGCAGTGGCAATGTAGGATAGGTTTCTGAAAAACATCGCGGGGTGGTGCGCATTGTATGGGTGTGTAACATTACATTCACTAGTAGGAGTGAGAAAAACATCACGGGGTGGTGTGAATCGGATGGTCTGAATTAGGATAGGCAGTGAGAGGCAATGTAGCATGGAGAAAAGCACCGCGGGGTGGTCAGCATGGTGAGGTCAGGGAACATGCAGTCGCAATGAAGGATAGGTTTCTGAAAAACATCGCGGGGTGGTGCGCATTGTATCGGTGTGTAACATTACATTCACTAGTAGGAGTGAGAAACACATCATGGATTGGTGCGCTTTGTATTGGTGTGTAACATTACATTCACTAGTAGGAGTGAGAAAAACAACACAGGGGGGTTTGAATCGGAGGGTCTGAATTAGGATAGACAGTGAGTGGCAATTTGCATGGATAAAAGCACCGTGGGGTGGTCAGCATGGTGAGGTCAGGGAACATGCAGTGGCAATGTAGGATAGGTTTCTGAAAAACATCGCGGGGAGGTGCGCATTGTAAGGGTGTGTAACATTACATTCACTAGTAAGAGTGAGAAAAACATCACGGGGTGGTGTGAATCGTAGGGTGTGAATTAGGATAGGCAGTGAGTGGCAAATGTAGGATGGAGTAAAGCACCGCGGGGTGGTCAGCATGGGGATGTCAGGGAACATCCAGTGGGATTGTAGAATAAGTTTCTGAAAAACATCGCGGGGAGGTGCGCATTGTAAGGGTGTGTAACATTACATTCACTAGTAAGAGTGAGAAAAACATCACGGGGTGGTGTGAATCGTAAGGTGTGAATTACGATAGGCAGTGAGTGGCAATGTAGGATGGAGAAAAGCACGCGGGGTGTTCAACATGGGGCGGTCAGGGAACATGTAGTGGCAATGTAGGATAGGTTTCTGAAAAACATCGCGGGGTGGTGCGCATTGTATGGGTGTGTAAAATTACATTCAATAGTAGGAGTGAGAAAAACATAACGGGGTGTTGCCCATTGTATTGGTGTGTAACATTGCATTCACTAGTAGTAGTGAGAAAAACATCACGAGGTGGTGTGAATCCGAGGCTCTGAATTTGGATAGGCAGTGAGTGGCAATGTAGGATGGAGAAAAGCTCCACGGGGTGGTTTGCACGGGGAGGTCAGGGAACATGCAGTGGCAATGTAGGATAGGTTTCTGAAAAACATCGCGGGGTGGTGCGCATTGTATGGGTGTGTAACATTGCATTCACTAGTAGGAGTGAGAAAAAAGTCATGGGGTGGTGTGAATCGGAGGGCCTGAATTAGGATAGGCAGTTAGTGGCAATATAGGATGGAGAAAAACACCGCGAGGTGGTCAGCATGTGGAGGTCAGGAAACATGCAGTGGCAATGTAGGAGACGTTTCTGAAAAACATCTCGGTGTGGTGCGCATTGTAAGGGTGTGTAACATTACATTCACTAGTAGGAGTGAGAAAAACATCATGGGGTCGTGTGAATCGGAGGGTCTGAATAAGGATAGCTAGTGAGTGGCAATGTAGGATGGAGAAAAGCACCGCGGGGTGGTCAGCATGGGGAGGTCGGGGAACAGGCAGTGACAATTTAGGATAGGTTTCTGAAACACATCACGGGGTGTGCACATTGAATGGGTGTGTAACATTACATTCACTAGTAGTTGTGAGAAAAACATCAGGGGTGGTGTGAATCGGAGGCTCTGAATTAGGATAGGCAGTGAGTGGCAATGTAGGATGGAGAAAAGCACCACAGGATGGTCAGCATGGGGAGGTCAGGGAACATGCAGTGGCAATGAAGGATAGGTTTCTGAAAAACATCGCGGGTTGGTGCGCATTGTATACGTGTGTAATATTACATTCACCTGTAGGAGTGAGAAAAACATCACAGGGTGATGTGAATCGGAGGGTCTGAATTAGGATAGGCAGTGAGTGGCAATGTAGGATGGAGAAAAGATCCGCGGGGTGGTCAGCAAGGGGAGGTCAGGGAACATGCAGTGGCAATGTAGGATAGGTTTCTGAAAAACATCGCGGAGTGGTGCGCATTGTATGGGTGTGTAACATTACATTCACTAGTAGGAGTGAGAAAAACATCACGGGGTGGTGTGAATCGGAGGGCCTGAATTAGGATAGGCAATGAGTCGCAATGTAGGATGGAGAAAAGCACTGCGGGGTGTTCAGCATGGGGAGGTCAGGGAATATGCAGTGGCAATGCAGGATAGGTTTCTGAAAAACATCGCGTGTTGGTGCGCATTGTATGGGTGTGTAACATTACATGCACTAGTAGGAGTGAGAAAAACATCACGGGGTGGTGTGAATTGGAGGGTCTGAATTAGGATAGGCATTGAGTGGCAATGTAGGATGGAGAAAAGCACCGCGGGGTGGTCAGCATGGGGTAATCAGGGATCATGCAGGGCCAATGTAGGATAGCTTTCTGAAAAACATCGCGGGGTGGTGCGCATTGTACGGGTGTGTAACATTACATTCACTAGTAGGAGTAAGAAAAACTTCGCGGGGTGTTGCGCATTGTATGGGTGTGTAACTTTACATTCACTAGTAGGAGTGAGAAAAACATCACGGGGTGGTGTGAATCGGAGGGTCTGAATTAGGATAGGCAGTGAGTGGCAATGAAAGATAGGGATAAGCACCGCGGGTTGGTCAGCATGGGGAGGTCAGGGAACATGCAGTGGCAATGTAGGATAGGTTTCTGAAAAACATCGCGGGGTGGTGCACATTGTATGGGTGTGTAACATTACATTCACTAGTAGGAGTGAGAAAAACATCACAGTGTGGTGTGAATTGGAGGGTCTCAATTAGAATAGGCAGTGAGTGGCAATGTAGGATGGAGAAAAGCACCGCGGGGTGGTCAGCATGGGGAGGTCTGGGAACATGCAGTGGCAATGTAGGATAGGTTTCTGAAAAACATCGCGGGGTGGTGCGCATTGTATGGGTGTGTAACATTACATTCACTAGTAGGAGTGAGAAAAACATCACGGGGTGGTGGGCATTGTATGGGTGTGTAACATTACATTCACTAGTAGAAGTGAGAAACACATCATGGGGTGGTGTGAATCGGAGGGTCTGAATTAGGATAGGCAGTGAGTGGCAATGTAGTATGGAGAAAGGCACCGTGGGGTGTTCAGCAAGGGGAGGTCAAGGAACATGCAGTGGCAATGTAGGATAGGTTTCTGAAAAAGAGCGTGGTGTGGTGCGCATTGTATGGGTGTGTAACATTACATTCACTAGTAAGATTGAGAAAACCGTCACGGGGTGGTGTGATTTGGAGGGTCTGAATTAGAATAGGCAGTGAGTGGAATGTAGGATGGAGAATAGCACCGCTGGATGGTCAGCACCGGGAGGTCAGGGAACATGCAGTGGCAATGTAGGATAGGTTTCTGAAAAACATCGCGGGGTGGTGCGCATTGTATGGGTGTGTAACATTACATTCACTAGTAGGAGTGAGAAAAACATCACGGGGTGGTGTGAATCGGAGGGTCTGAATTAGGATAGGCAGTGAGAGGCAATGTAGCATGGAGAAAAGCACCGCGAGGTGGTCAGCATGGTGAGGTCAGGGAACATGCAGTCGCAATGAAGAATAGGTTTCTGAAAAACATCGCGGGGTGGTGCGCATTGTATCGGTGTGTAACATTACATTCACTAGTAGGAGTGAGAAACACATCATGGATTGGTGCGCTTTGTATTCGGGTGTAACATTACATTCATTAGTAGGAGTGAGAAAAACAACACAGGGGGGTTTGAATCGGAGGGTCTGAATTAGGATAGACAGTGAGTGGCAATTTGCATGGATAAAAGCACCGTGGGGTGGTCAGCATGGTGAGGTCAGGGAACATGCAGTGGCAATGTAGGATAGGTTTCTGAAAAACATCGCGGGGATGTGCGCATTGTAAGGGTGTGTAACATTACATTCACTAGTAAGAGTGAGAAAAACATCACGGGGTGGTGTGAATCGTAGGGTGTGAATTAGGATAGGCAGTGAGTGGCAAATGTAGGATGGAGTAAAGCACCGCGGGGTGGTCAGCATGGGGATGTCAGGGAACATCCAGTGGGATTGTAGAATAAGTTTCTGAAAAACATCACGGGGAGGTGCGCATTGTAAGGGTGTGTAACATTACATTCACTAGTAAGAGTGAGAAAAACATCACGGGGTGGTGTGAATCGTAAGGTGTGAATTACGATAGGCAGTGAGTGGCAATGTAGGATGGAGAAAAGCACGCGGGGTGTTCAACATGGGGAGGTCAGGGAACATGTAGTGGCAATGTAGGATAGGTTTCTGAAAAACATCGCGGGGTGGTGCGCATTGTATGGGTGTGTAAAATTACATTCACTAGTAGGAGTGAGAAAAACATAACGGGGTGTTGCCCATTGTATTGGTGTGTAACATTGCATTCACTAGTAGTAGTGAGAAAAACATCACGAGGTGGTGTGAATCCGAGGCTCTGAATTTGGATAGGCAGTGAGTGGCAATGTAGGATGGAGAAAAGCTCCACGGGGTGGTTTGCACGGGGAGGTCAGGGAACATGCAGTGGCAATGTAGGATAGGTTTCTGAAAAACATCGCGGGGTGGTGCGCATTGTATGGGTGTGTAACATTGCATTCACTAGTAGGAGTGAGAAAAAAGTCATGGGGTGGTGTGAATCGGAGGGCCTGAATTAGGATAGGCAGTTAGTGGCAATATAGGATGGAGAAAAACACCGCGAGGTGGTCAGCATGTGGAGGTCAGGAAACATGCAGTGGCAATGTAGGAGACGTTTCTGAAAAACATCTCGGTGTGGTGCGCATTGTAAGGGTGTGTAACATTACATTCACTAGTAGGAGTGAGAAAAACATCATGGGGTCGTGTGAATCGGAGGGTCTGAATTAGGATAGCTAGTGAGTGGCAATGTAGGATGGAGAAAAGCACCGCGGGGTGGTCAGCATGGGGAGGTCGGGGAACAGGCAGTGACAATTTAGGATAGGTTTCTGAAACACATCGCGGGGTGTGCACATTGAATGGGTGTGTAACATTACATTCACTAGTAGTTGTGAGAAAAACATCAGGGGTGGTGTGAATCGGAGGCTCTGAATTAGGATAGGCAGTGAGTGGCAATGTAGGATGGAGAAAAGCACCACAGGATGGTCAGCATGGGGAGGTCAGGGAACATGCAGTGGCAATGAAGGATAGGTTTCTGAAAAACATCGCGGGTTGGTGCGCATTGTATACGTGTGTAATATTACATTCACCTGTAGGAGTGAGAAAAACATCACAGGGTGATGTGAATCGGAGGGTCTGAATTAGGAAAGGCAGTGAGTGGCAATGTAGGATGGAGAAAAGATCCGCGGGGTGGTCAGCAAGGGGAGGTCAGGGAACATGCAGTGGCAATGTAGGATAGGTTTCTGAAAAACATCGCGGAGTGGTGCGCATTGTATGGGTGTGTAACATTACATTCACTAGTAGGAGTGAGAAAAACATCACGGGGTGGTGTGAATCGGAGGGCCTGAATTAGGATAGGCAATGAGTCGCAATGTAGGATGGAGAAAAGCACTGCGGGGTGTTCAGCATGGGGAGGTCAGGGAATATGCAGTGGCAATGCAGGATAGGTTTCTGAAAAACATCGCGTGCTGGTGCGCATTGTATGGGTGTGTAACATTACATGCACTAGTAGGAGTGAGAAAAACATCACGGGGTGGTGTGAATTGGAGGGTCTGAATTAGGATAGGCATTGAGTGGCAATGTAGGATGGAGAAAAGCACCGCGGGGTGGTCAGCATGGGGTATTCAGGGATCATGCAGGGCCAATGTAGGATAGCTTTCTGAAAAACATCGCGGGGTGGTGCGCATTGTACGGGTGTGTAACATTACATTCACTAGTAGGAGTAAGAAAAACTTCGCGGGGTGTTGCGCATTGTATGGGTGTGTAACTTTACATTCACTAGCAGGAGTGAGAAAAAAATCATGGGGTGGTGTGATTTGGAGGGTCTGAATTAGGATAGGCAGTGAGTGGCAATGTAGGATGGAGAAAAGCACCGCTGGATGGTCAGCATGGGGAGGTCAGGGAACATGCAGTGGCAATGTAGGATAGGTTTCTGAAAAACATAGCGGGGTGGTGCGCATTGTATGGGTGTGTAACATTACATTCACTAGTAGGAGTGAGAAACACATTATGGATTGGTGTGCATTGTATGGGTGTGTAACATTACATTCACTAGCAGGAGTGAGAAAAACAACACAGGGGGGTTTGAATCGGAGGCTCTGAATTAGGATAGAAAGTGAGTGGCAATTTGCATGGATAAAAGCACCATGGGTTGGTCAGCAAGGGGAGGTCAGGGAACAGGCAGTGGCAATGTAGGATAGGTTTCTGAAAATCAACGCGGGGTGGTGCGCATTTTATGGGTGTGTAACATTACATTCACGAGTAAGATTGAGAAAAACATAACGGGGTGGTGTGAATCGAAAGGTCTGAATTATGATAGGAAGTTAGTGGCAATATAGGATGGAGAAAAGCACTGCGGGGTGATCAGCATGGGGAGGTCAGGGAATATGCAGTGGCAATGCAGGATAGGTTTCTGAAAAACATTGCGGGGTGGTGCGCATTGTATGGGTGTGTAACATTACATTCACTAGTAGAAGTGAGAAAAACATCACGGGGTGGTGTGAATTGGAGGGTCTGAATTAGGATAGGCATTGAGTGGCAATGTAGGATGGAGAAAAGCACCGCGGGGTGGTCAGCATGCGGAAGTCAGGGTTCATGCAGTGCCAATGTAGGATAGGTTTCAGAAAAACATCGCGGGGTGGTACGCATTGTATGGGTGTGTAACATTACATTCACTAGTAGGAGTGAGAAAACTTCGCAGGGTGTTGCGCATTGTATGGGTGTGTAACTTTACATTCACTAGCAGGAGTGAGAAAAGCATCACGGGGTGGTGAGATTTGGAGGGTCTGATTAGGATAGGCAGTGAGTGGCAATGTAGGATGGAGAAAAGCACCGCTGGATGTTCAGCATGGGGAAGTCAGGGAACATGCAGTGGCAATGTAGGATAGGTTTCTGAAAAACATCGCGGTGTGATGCACATTGTATGGGTGTGTAACATTACATTCACTAGTAGGAGTGAGAAAAACATCACGGGGTGGTGTGAATCGGAGGGTCTGAATTAGAATAGGCAGTGAGAGGCAATGTAGCATGGAGAGAAGCACCGCGGGGTGGTCAGCATGGGGAGGTCAGGGAACATGCAGTGGCAATGAAGGATAGGTTTCTGAAAAACATCGCGGGGTGCTGCGCATTGTATGGGTCTGTAACATTACATTCACTAGTAGGAGTGAGAAACACATGGAATGGTGCACATTGTATGGGAGAGTAACATTACATTCACTAGTAGGAGTGAGAAAAACATCACGGGTTGGTTTGAATTGGAGGGTCTGAATTAGGATAGACAGTGAGTTACAATTTAGGATGGATAAAGCACCGTGGGGTTGTCAGCATGGTGAGGTCAGGGAAAATGCAGGGCCAATGTAGGATAGGTATCTGAAAAACATCGCGGGGTGGTGAGCATATATGGGTGGGTAACATTACATTCACTAGTAGGAGTGAGAAAAACATCTCGGGGTCGTGTGAATCGGAGGGTCTGAATTAGGATAGGCAGTGAGTGGCAATGAAAGATAGGGATAAGCACCGCGGGTTGGTCAGCATGGGGAGGTCAGGGAACATGCAGTGGCAATGTAGGATAGGTTTCTAAAAAACATCGCGTGGTGGTGCACATTGTATGGGTGTGTAACATTACATTCACTAGTAGGAGTGAGAAAAACATCACAGTGTGGTGTGAATTGGAGGGTCTCAATTAGAATAGGCAGTGAGTGGCAATGTAGGATGGAGAAAAGCACCGCGGGGTGGTCAGTATGTGGAGGTCTGGGAACATGCAGTGGCAATGTAGGATAGGTTTCTGAAAAACATCGCGGGGTGGTGCGCATTGTATGGGTGTGTAACATTACATTCACTAGTAGGAGTGAGAAAAACATCACGGGGTGGTGCGCATTGTATGGGTGTGTAACATTACATTCACTAGTAGGAGTGAGAAACACATAATGGGGTGGTGTGAATCGGAGGGTCTGAATTAGGATAGGCAGTGAGTGGCAATGTAGTATGGAGAAAGGCACCGTGGGGTGTTCAGCAAGGGGAGGTCAGGGAACATGCAGTGGCAATGTAGGATAGGTTTCTGAAACATATCGCGGGGTGTGCACATTGAATGGGTGTGTAATATTACATTCACTAGTAGTTGTGAGAAAAACATCAGGGGTGGTGTGAATCGGAGGCTCTGAATTAGGATAGGCAGTGAGTGGCAATGTAGGATGGAGAAAAGCACCACAGGATGGTCAGCATGGGGAGGTCAGGGAACATGCAGTGGCAATGAAGGATAGGTTTCTGAAAAACATCGCGGGTTGGTGCGCATTGTATACGTGTGTAATATTACATTCACCTGTAGGAGTGAGAAAAACATCACAGGGTGATGTGAATCGGAGGGTCTGAATTAGGATAGGCAGTGAGTGGCAATGTAGGATGGAGAAAAGATCCGCGGGGTGGTCAGCAAGGGGAGGTCAGGGAACATGCAGTGGCAATGTAGGATAGGTTTCTGAAAAACATCGCGGAGTGGTGCGCATTGTATGGGTGTGTAACATTACATTCACTAGTAGGAGTGAGGAAAACATCACGGGGTGGTGTGAATCGGAGGGCCTGAATTAGGATAGGCAATGAGTCGCAATGTAGGATGGAGAAAAGCACTGCGGGGTGTTCAGCATGGGGAGGTCAGGGAATATGCAGTGGCAATGCAGGATAGGTTTCTGAAAAACATCGCGTGCTGGTGCGCATTGTATGGGTGTGTAACATTACATGCACTAGTAGGAGTGAGAAAAACATCACGGGGTGGTGTGAATTGGAGGGTCTGAATTAGGATAGGCATTGAGTGGCAATGTAGGATGGAGAAAAGCACCGCGGGGTGGTCAGCATGGGGTAGTCAGGGATCATGCAGGGCCAATGTAGGATAGCTTTCTGAAAAACATCGCGGGGTGGTGCGCATTGTACGGGTGTGTAACATTACATTCACTAGTAGGAGTAAGAAAAACTTCGCGGGGTGTTGCGCATTGTATGGGTGTGTAACTTTACATTCACTAGTAGGAGTGAGAAAAACATCACGGGGTGGTGTGAATCGGAGGGTCTGAATTAGGATAGGAAGTGAGTGGAAATGTAGGATGGAGAAAAGCACCACAGGGTGGTCAGCATGGGGAGGTCAGGGAACATGCAGTGGCAATGTAGGATAGGTTTCTGAAAAACATCGCGGGGTGGTGCGCATTGTATGGGTGTGTAACATTACATTCACTAGTAGGAGTGAGAAAAACATCACGGGGTGGTGTGAATCGGATGGTCTGAATTAGGATAGGCAGTGAGAGGCAATGTAGCATGGAGAAAAGCACCGCGGGGTGGTCAGCATGGTGAGGTCAGGGAACATGCAGTCGCAATGAAGGATAGGTTTCTGAAAAACATCGCGGGGTGGTGCGCATTGTATCGGTGTGTAACATTACATTCACTAGTAGGAGTGAGAAACACATCATGGATTGGTGCGCTTTGTATTGGTGTGTAACATTACATTCACTAGTAGGAGTGAGAAAAAGAACACAGGGGGGTTTGAATCGGAGGGTCTGAATTAGGATAGACAGTGAGTGGCAATTTGCATGGATAAAAGCACCGTGGGGTGGTCAGCATGGTGAGGTCAGGGAACATGCAGTGGCAATGTAGGATAGGTTTCTGAAAAACATCGCGGGGAGGTGCGCATTGTAAGGGTGTGTAACATTACATTCACTAGTAAGAGTGAGAAAAACATCACGGGGTGGTGTGAATCGTAGGGTGTGAATTAGGATAGGCAGTGAGTGGCAAATGTAGGATGGAGTAAAGCACCGCGGGGTGGTCAGCATGGGGATGTCAGGGAACATCCAGTGGGATTGTAGAATAAGTTTCTGAAAAACATCGCGGGGAGGTGCGCATTGTAAGGGTGTGTAACATTACATTCACTAGTAAGAGTGAGAAAAACATCACGGGGTGGTGTGAATCGTAAGGTGTGAATTACGATAGGCAGTGAGTGGCAATGTAGGATGGAGAAAAGCACGCGGGGTGTTCAACATGGGGCGGTCAGGGAACATGTAGTGGCAATGTAGGATAGGTTTCTGAAAAACATCGCGGGGTGGTGCGCATTGTATGGGTGTGTAAAATTACATTCAATAGTAGGAGTGAGAAAAACATAACGGGGTGTTGCCCATTGTATTGGTGTGTAACATTGCATTCACTAGTAGTAGTGAGAAAAACATCACGAGGTGGTGTGAATCCGAGGCTCTGAATTTGGATAGGCAGTGAGTGGCAATGTAGGATGGAGAAAAGCTCCACGGGGTGGTTTGCACGGGGAGGTCAGGGAACATGCAGTGGCAATGTAGGATAGGTTTCTGAAAAACATCGCGGGGTGGTGCGCATTGTATGGGTGTGTAACATTGCATTCACTAGTAGGAGTGAGAAAAAAGTCATGGGGTGGTGTGAATCGGAGGGCCTGAATTAGGATAGGCAGTTAGTGGCAATATAGGATGGAGAAAAACACCGCGAGGTGGTCAGCATGTGGAGGTCAGGAAACATGCAGTGGCAATGTAGGAGACGTTTCTGAAAAACATCTCGGTGTGGTGCGCATTGTAAGGGTGTGTAACATTACATTCACTAGTAGGAGTGAGAAAAACATCATGGGGTCGTGTGAATCGGAGGGTCTGAATAAGGATAGCTAGTGAGTGGCAATGTAGGATGGAGAAAAGCACCGCGGGGTGGTCAGCATGGGGAGGTCGGGGAACAGGCAGTGACAATTTAGGATAGGTTTCTGAAACACATCACGGGGTGTGCACATTGAATGGGTGTGTAACATTACATTCACTAGTAGTTGTGAGAAAAACATCAGGGGTGGTGTGAATCGGAGGCTCTGAATTAGGATAGGCAGTGAGTGGCAATGTAGGATGGAGAAAAGCACCACAGGATGGTCAGCATGGGGAGGTCAGGGAACATGCAGTGGCAATGAAGGATAGGTTTCTGAAAAACATCGCGGGTTGGTGCGCATTGTATACGTGTGTAATATTACATTCACCTGTAGGAGTGAGAAAAACATCACAGGGTGATGTGAATCGGAGGGTCTGAATTAGGATAGGCAGTGAGTGGCAATGTAGGATGGAGAAAAGATCCGCGGGGTGGTCAGCAAGGGGAGGTCAGGGAACATGCAGTGGCAATGTAGGATAGGTTTCTGAAAAACATCGCGGAGTGGTGCGCATTGTATGGGTGTGTAACATTACATTCACTAGTAGGAGTGAGAAAAACATCACGGGGTGGTGTGAATCGGAGGGCCTGAATTAGGATAGGCAATGAGTCGCAATGTAGGATGGAGAAAAGCACTGCGGGGTGTTCAGCATGGGGAGGTCAGGGAATATGCAGTGGCAATGCAGGATAGGTTTCTGAAAAACATCGCGTGTTGGTGCGCATTGTATGGGTGTGTAACATTACATGCACTAGTAGGAGTGAGAAAAACATCACGGGGTGGTGTGAATTGGAGGGTCTGAATTAGGATAGGCATTGAGTGGCAATGTAGGATGGAGAAAAGCACCGCGGGGTGGTCAGCATGGGGTAATCAGGGATCATGCAGGGCCAATGTAGGATAGCTTTCTGAAAAACATCGCGGGGTGGTGCGCATTGTACGGTTGTGTAACATTACATTCACTAGTAGGAGTAAGAAAAACTTCGCGGGGTGTTGCGCATTGTATGGGTGTGTAACTTTACATTCACTAGTAGGAGTGAGAAAAACATCACGGGGTGGTGTGAATCGGAGGGTCTGAATTAGGATAGGCAGTGAGTGGCAATGAAAGATAGGGATAAGCACCGCGGGTTGGTCAGCATGGGGAGGTCAGGGAACATGCAGTGGCAATGTAGGATAGGTTTCTGAAAAACATCGCGGGGTGGTGCACATTGTATGGGTGTGTAACATTACATTCACTAGTAGGAGTGAGAAAAACATCACAGTGTGGTGTGAATTGGAGGGTCTCAATTAGAATAGGCAGTGAGTGGCAATGTAGGATGGAGAAAAGCACCGCGGGGTGGTCAGCATGGGGAGGTCTGGGAACATGCAGTGGCAATGTAGGATAGGTTTCTGAAAAACATCGCGGGGTGGTGCGCATTGTATGGGTGTGTAACATTACATTCACTAGTAGGAGTGAGAAAAACATCACGGGGTGGTGGGCATTGTATGGGTGTGTAACATTACATTCACTAGTAGGAGTGAGAAACACATCATGGGGTGGTGTGAATCGGAGGGTCTGAATTAGGATAGGCAGTGAGTGGCAATGTAGTATGGAGAAAGGCACCGTGGGGTGTTCAGCAAGGGGAGGTCAAGGAACATGCAGTGGCAATGTAGGATAGGTTTCTGAAAAAGAGCGTGGTGTGGTGCGCATTGTATGGGTGTGTAACATTACATTCACTAGTAAGATTGAGAAAACCGTCACGGGGTGGTGTGATTTGGAGGGTCTGAATTAGAATAGGCAGTGAGTGGCATGTAGGATGGAGAATAGCACCGCTGGATGGTCAGCACCGGGAGGTCAGGGAACATGCAGTGGCAATGTAGGATAGGTTTCTGAAAAACATCGCGGGGTGGTGCGCATTGTATGGGTGTGTAACATTACATTCACTAGTAGGAGTGAGAAAAACATCACGGGGTGGTGTGAATCGGAGGGTCTGAATTAGTATAGGCAGTGAGAGGCAATGTAGCATGGAGAAAAGCACCGCGAGGTGGTCAGCATGGTGAGGTCAGGGAACATGCAGTCGCAATGAAGAATAGGTTTCTGAAAAACATCGCGGGGTGGTGCGCATTGTATCGGTGTGTAACATTACATTCACTAGTAGGAGTGAGAAACACATCATGGATTGGTGCGCTTTGTATTCGGGTGTAACATTACATTCATTAGTAGGAGTGAGAAAAACAACACAGGGGGGTTTGAATCGGAGGGTCTGAATTAGGATAGACAGTGAGTGGCAATTTGCATGGATAAAAGCACCGTGGGGTGGTCAGCATGGTGAGGTCAGGGAACATGCAGTGGCAATGTAGGATAGGTTTCTGAAAAACATCGCGGGGAGGTGCGCATTGTAAGGGTGTGTAACATTACATTCACTAGTAAGAGTGAGAAAAACATCACGGGGTGGTGTGAATCGTAGGGTGTGAATTAGGATAGGCAGTGAGTGGCAAATGTAGGATGGAGTAAAGCACCGCGGGGTGGTCAGCATGGGGATGTCAGGGAACATCCAGTGGGATTGTAGAATAAGTTTCTGAAAAACATCACGGGGAGGTGCGCATTGTAAGGGTGTGTAACATTACATTCACTAGTAAGAGTGAGAAAAACATCACGGGGTGGTGTGAATCGTAAGGTGTGAATTACGATAGGCAGTGAGTGGCAATGTAGGATGGAGAAAAGCACGCGGGGTGTTCAACATGGGGAGGTCAGGGAACATGTAGTGGCAATGTAGGATAGGTTTCTGAAAAACATCGCGGGGTGGTGCGCATTGTATGGGTGTGTAAAATTACATTCACTAGTAGGAGTGAGAAAAACATAACGGGGTGTTGCCCATTGTATTGGTGTGTAACATTGCATTCACTAGTAGTAGTGAGAAAAACATCACGAGGTGGTGTGAATCCGAGGCTCTGAATTTGGATAGGCAGTGAGTGGCAATGTAGGATGGAGAAAAGCTCCACGGGGTGGTTTGCACGGGGAGGTCAGGGAACATGCAGTGGCAATGTAGGATAGGTTTCTGAAAAACATCGCGGGGTGGTGCGCATTGTATGGGTGTGTAACATTGCATTCACTAGTAGGAGTGAGAAAAAAGTCATGGGGTGGTGTGAATCGGAGGGCCTGAATTAGGATAGGCAGTTAGTGGCAATATAGGATGGAGAAAAACACTGCGAGGTGGTCAGCATGTGGAGGTCAGGAAACATGCAGTGGCAATGTAGGAGACGTTTCTGAAAAACATCTCGGTGTGGTGCGCATTGTAAGGGTGTGTAACATTACATTCACTAGTAGGAGTGAGAAAAACATCATGGGGTCGTGTGAATCGGAGGGTCTGAATTAGGATAGCTAGTGAGTGGCAATGTAGGATGGAGAAAAGCACCGCGGGGTGGTCAGCATGGGGAGGTCGGGGAACAGGCAGTGACAATTTAGGATAGGTTTCTGAAACACATCGCGGGGTGTGCACATTGAATGGGTGTGTAACATTACATTCACTAGTAGTTGTGAGAAAAACATCAGGGGTGGTGTGAATCGGAGGCTCTGAATTAGGATAGGCAGTGAGTGGCAATGTAGGATGGAGAAAAGCACCACAGGATGGTCAGCATGGGGAGGTCAGGGAACATGCAGTGGCAATGAAGGATAGGTTTCTGAAAAACATCGCGGGTTGGTGCGCATTGTATACGTGTGTAATATTACATTCACCTGTAGGAGTGAGAAAAACATCACAGGGTGATGTGAATCGGAGGGTCTGAATTAGGAAAGGCAGTGAGTGGCAATGTAGGATGGAGAAAAGATCCGCGGGGTGGTCAGCAAGGGGAGGTCAGGGAACATGCAGTGGCAATGTAGGATAGGTTTCTGAAAAACATCGCGGAGTGGTGCGCATTGTATGGGTGTGTAACATTACATTCACTAGTAGGAGTGAGAAAAACATCACGGGGTGGTGTGAATCGGAGGGCCTGAATTAGGATAGGCAATGAGTCGCAATGTAGGATGGAGAAAAGCACTGCGGGGTGTTCAGCATGGGGAGGTCAGGGAATATGCAGTGGCAATGCAGGATAGGTTTCTGAAAAACATCGCGTGCTGGTGCGCATTGTATGGGTGTGTAACATTACATGCACTAGTAGGAGTGAGAAAAACATCACGGGGTGGTGTGAATTGGAGGGTCTGAATTAGGATAGGCATTGAGTGGCAATGTAGGATGGAGAAAAGCACCGCGGGGTGGTCAGCATGGGGTATTCAGGGATCATGCAGGGCCAATGTAGGATAGCTTTCTGAAAAACATCGCGGGGTGGTGCGCATTGTACGGGTGTGTAACATTACATTCACTAGTAGGAGTAAGAAAAACTTCGCGGGGTGTTGCGCATTGTATGGGTGTGTAACTTTACATTCACTAGCAGGAGTGAGAAAAAAATCATGGGGTGGTGTGATTTGGAGGGTCTGAATTAGGATAGGCAGTGAGTGGCAATGTAGGATGGAGAAAAGCACCGCTGGATGGTCAGCATGGGGAGGTCAGGGAACATGCAGTGGCAATGTAGGATAGGTTTCTGAAAAACATAGCGGGGTGGTGCGCATTGTATGGGTGTGTAACATTACATTCACTAGTAGGAGTGAGAAACACATTATGGATTGGTGTGCATTGTATGGGTGTGTAACATTACATTCACTAGCAGGAGTGAGAAAAACAACACAGGGGGGTTTGAATCGGAGGCTCTGAATTAGGATAGAAAGTGAGTGGCAATTTGCATGGATAAAAGCACCATGGGTTGGTCAGCAAGGGGAGGTCAGGGAACAGGCAGTGGCAATGTAGGATAGGTTTCTGAAAATCAACGCGGGGTGGTGCGCATTTTATGGGTGTGTAACATTACATTCACGAGTAAGATTGAGAAAAACATAACGGGGTGGTGTGAATCGAAAGGTCTGAATTATGATAGGAAGTTAGTGGCAATATAGGATGGAGAAAAGCACTGCGGGGTGATCAGCATGGGGAGGTCAGGGAATATGCAGTGGCAATGCAGGATAGGTTTCTGAAAAACATTGCGGGGTGGTGCGCATTGTATGGGTGTGTAACATTACATTCACTAGTAGAAGTGAGAAAAACATCACGGGGTGGTGTGAATTGGAGGGTCTGAATTAGGATAGGCATTGAGTGGCAATGTAGGATGGAGAAAAGCACCGCGGGGTGGTCAGCATGCGGAAGTCAGGGTTCATGCAGTGCCAATGTAGGATAGGTTTCAGAAAAACATCGCGGGGTGGTACGCATTGTATGGGTGTGTAACATTACATTCACTAGTAGGAGTGAGAAAACTTCGCAGGGTGTTGCGCATTGTATGGGTGTGTAACTTTACATTCACTAGCAGGAGTGAGAAAAGCATCACGGGGTGGTGAGATTTGGAGGGTCTGATTAGGATAGGCAGTGAGTGGCAATGTAGGATGGAGAAAAGCACCGCTGGATGTTCAGCATGGGGAAGTCAGGGAACATGCAGTGGCAATGTAGGATAGGTTTCTGAAAAACATCGCGGTGTGATGCACATTGTATGGGTGTGTAACATTACATTCACTAGTAGGAGTGAGAAAAACATCACGGGGTGGTGTGAATCGGAGGGTCTGAATTAGAATAGGCAGTGAGAGGCAATGTAGCATGGAGAGAAGCACCGCGGGGTGGTCAGCATGGGGAGGTCAGGGAACATGCAGTGGCAATGAAGGATAGGTTTCTGAAAAACATCGCGGGGTGCTGCGCATTGTATGGGTCTGTAACATTACATTCACTAGTAGGAGTGAGAAACACATGGAATGGTGCACATTTTATGGGAGAGTAACATTACATTCACTAGTAGGAGTGAGAAAAACATCACGGGTTGGTTTGAATTGGAGGGTCTGAATTAGGATAGACAGTGAGTTACAATTTAGGATGGATAAAGCACCGTGGGGTTGTCAGCATGGTGAGGTCAGGGAAAATGCAGGGCCAATGTAGGATAGGTATCTGAAAAACATCGCGGGGTGGTGAGCATATATGGGTGGGTAACATTACATTCACTAGTAGGAGTGAGAAAAACATCTCGGGGTCGTGTGAATCGGAGGGTCTGAATTAGGATAGGCAGTGAGTGGCAATGTAGGATGGGGAAAAGCACAGCGGGGTGGTCAGCATGGGGAGGTCAGGGAACATGCAGTGACAATGTAGGATAGGTTTCTGAAAAACATCGTGGGGTGGTGTGCATTGTATGGGTGTGTAAAATTACATTCACTAGTAGGAGTGCGAAAAACATCGCGGTGTGGTGTGAATCGGAGGATCTGAATTAGGATAGGAAATGAGTGGCAATGTAGGATGGAGATAAGCACCTCGGGGTGGTCAGCATGGGGAAGTCAGGGAAAATGCAGTGGCAATGTAGGATAGGTTTCTGAAAAACATCGCGGGGTGGTGCGCATTGTATGGGTGTGTAACATTACATTCACTAGTAGGAGTGAGAAAAACATCACCGGGTGGTACGCTTTGTATGGGTGTGTAACATTACATTCAATAGTAAGACTGAGAAAACATCACGGGGTGGTGTGAATCAGAGGGTCTGTATTAGGATAGGAAGTGAGTGGCAATGTAGGATGGAGAAAAGCACCTCGGGGTGGTCAGCATGGTGAAGTCAGGGAACGTGCAGTGGCAATGTAGGATAGGTTTCTCAAAAACATCCGGGGGTGGTGCGCGTTGTATGGGTGTGTAACATTACATTCACTAGTAGGAGTGAGAAAAACATCACAGGGTGGTGTGAATCGGAGGATCTGAATTAGGATAGGCAGTGAGTGGCAATGTAGGATGGAGAAAAGCACCGCGGGGTGGTCAGCATGGGGAGGTCAGGAAACATGCAATGGCAATGTAGGATAGGTTTCTGAAAAACATCGCGGGGTGGTGCGCATTTTATGGGTGTGTAACATTACATTCACTAGTAGGAGTGAGAAAAACATCATGGGGTGGTGTGAATCAGAGGGTCTGAATTAGGATAGGCAGTGAGTGGCAATGTAGTACGTAGAAAGGTACCGCGGGGTGGTCAGCAAGGGGAGGTCAGGGAACATGCAGTGGCAATGTAGGATAGGTTTCTCAAAAACAGCGCGGGGTGCTGCGCATTGTATGGGTGTGTAACATTACATTCACTAGTAAGATTGAGAAAAACATAACGGGGTGGTGTGAATCGGAGGGTCTGAATTAGGTTAGGAAGTGAGTGGCAATGTAGGACGGAGAAAAGCACTGCGGGGTGGTCAGCATGGGGAGGTCTGGGAATATGCAGTGGCAATGCAGGATAGGTTTCTGAAAAACATCGCGGGGTGGTGCGCATTGTATGGGTGTGTAACATTACATGCACTAGTAGGAGTGAGAAAAACATCACGGGGTGGTGTGAATTGGAGTGTCTGAATTAGGATAGGCATTGAGTGGCAATGTAGGATGGAGAAAAGCACCGCGGGGTGGTCAGCATGGGGAAGTCAGGGATCATGCAGTGGCAATGTAGGATAGGTTTCTGAAAAACATCGCGGGGTGGTGCGCATTGTATGGGTGTGTAACATTACATTCACTAGTAGCAGTGAGAAAAACATCGCGGGTGTTGCGCATTGTATGGGTGTGTAACTTTACATTCACTAGCAGGAGTGACAAAAACATCACGGGTTGGTGTGATTGGAGGGTCTGAATTAGGATAGGCAGTGAGTGGCAATGTAGGATGGAGAAAAGCACCGCTGGATGGTCAGCATGGGGAGGTCAGGGAACATGCAGTGGCAATGAAGGATAGGTTTCTGAAAAACATCGTGGGGTGGTGCACATTGTATGGGTGTGTAACATTACATTCACTAGTAGGAGTGAGAAACACATCATGGATTGGTGGGCATTGTATAGGTGTGTAACATTACATTAACTAGTAGGAGTGAGAAAAACAACACGGGGGGGTTTGAATCGGAGGGTCTGAATTAGGATAGACAGTGAGTGGCAATTTGCATGGATAAAAGCACCGTGGGATGGTCAGCATGGTGAGGATAGGGAACATGCAGTGGCAATGTAGGATAGGTTTCTGAAAAACATCGCGGGATGGTGAGCATATATGTGTGTGTAACATTACATTCACTAGTAAGAGTGAGAAAAACATCACGGGGTGGTGTGAATCGTAGGGTGTGAATTACGATAGGCAGTGAGTGGCAATGTAGGCTGGAGAAAAGCACGCGGGGTGGTCAACATGGTGAGGTCAGGGAACATGTAGTGGCAATGTAGGATAGGTTTCTGAAAAACATCGCGGGGTGGTGCGCATTGTATGGGTGTGTAAAATTACATTCACTAGTAGGAGTGAGAAAAACATAACGGGGTGTTGCCCATTGTATTGGTGTGTAACATTGCATTCACTAGTAGTAGTGAGAAAAACATCACGAGGTGGTGTGAATCCGAGGCTCTGAATTTGGATAGGCAGTGAGTGGCAATGTAGGATGGAGAAAAGCTCCGCGGCGTGGTCAGCACGGGGAGGTCAGGGAACATGCAGTGGCAATGTAGGATAGGTTTCTGAAAAACTCCGCGGGGTGGTGCGCATTGTATGGGTGTGTAACATTACATTCACTAGTAGGAGTGAGAAAAAAGTCATGGGGTGGTGTGAATCGGAGGGCCTGAATTAGGATAGGCAGTTAGTGGCAATATAGGATGGAGTAAAACACCGCGAGGTGGTCAGCATGTGGAGGTCAGGAAACATGCAGTGGCAATGTAGGAGACGTTTCTGAAAAACACCTCGGTGTGGTGCGCATTGTAAGGGTGTGTAACATTACATTCACTAGTAGGAGTGAGAAAAACATCATGGGGCCGTGTGAATCGGAGGGTCTGAATTAGGATAGCTAGTGAGTGGCAATGTAGGATGGAAAAGCACTGCGGGGTGGTCAGCATGGGGAGGTCGGGAACAGGCAGTGACAATTTAGGATAGGTTTCTGAAACACATCGCGGGGTGTGCACATTGTATGGGTGTGTAACATTACATTCACTAGTAGTTGTGAGAAAAACATCAGGGGTGGTGTGAATCGGAGGCTCTGAATTAGGATAGGCAGTGAGTGGCAATGTAGGATGGAGAAAAGCACCACAGGATGGTCAGCATGGGGAGGTCAGGGAACATGCAGTGGCAATGAAGGATAGGTTTCTGAAAAACATCGCGGGTTGGTGCGCATTGTATACGTGTGTAATATTACATTCACCTGTAGGAGTGAGAAAAACATCACAGGGTGATGTGAATCGGAGGGTCTGAATTAGGATAGGCAGTGAGTGGCAATGTAGGATGGAGAAAAGATCCGCGGGGTGGTCAGCAAGGGGAGGTCAGGGAACATGCAGTGGCAATGTAGGATAGGTTTCTGAAAAACATCGCGGAGTGGTGCTCATTGTATGGGTGTGTAACATTACATTCACAAGTAGGAGTGAGAAAAACATCATGGGGTGGTGTGAATCGGAGGGCCTGAATTAGGATAGGCAATGAGTCGCAATGTAGGATGGAGAAAAGCACTGCGGGGTGGTCAGCATGGGGAGGTCAGGGAATATGCAGTGGCAATGCAGGATAGGTTTCTGAAAAACATCGCGGGTTGGTGCGCATTGTATGGGTGTGTAACATTACATGCACTAGTAGGAGTGAGAAAAACATCACGGGGTGGTGTGAATTGGAGGGTCTGAATTAGGATAGGCATTGAGTGGCAATGTAGGATGGAGAAAAGCACCACCGGATGGTCAGCATGGGGAACTCAGGGATCATGCAGGGCCAATGTAGGATAGCTTTCTGAAAAACATCGCGGGGTGGTGCGCATTGTACGGGTGTGTAACATTACATTCACTAGTAGGAGTGAGAAAAACTTCGCGGGGTGTTGCGCATTGTATGGGTGTGTAACTTTACATTCACTAGCAGGAGTGAGAAAAAAATCACGGGGTGGTGTGATTTGGAGGGTCTGAATTAGGATAGGCAGTGAGTGGCAATTTAGGATAGAGAAAAGCACCGCTGGATGGTCAGCATGGGGAGGTCAGGGAACATGCAGTGGCAATGTAGGATAGGTTTCTGAACAACATAGCGGGGTGGTGCGCATTGTATGGGTGTGTAACATTACATTCACTAGTAGGAGTGAGAAAAAACATCACGGCGTGGTGTGAATCGGAGGGTCTGAATTAGAATATTCAGTGAGAGGCAATGTAGCATGGAGAAAAGCACCGCGGGGTGGTCAGCATGGGGAGGTCAGGGAACATGCAGTGGCAATGAAGGATAGGTTTCTGAAAAACATCGTGGGGTGGTGCACATTGTATGGGTGTGTAACATTACATTCACTAGTAGGAGTGAGAAACACATCATGGATTGGTGCGCATTGTATGGGTGTGTAACATTACATTATCTAGTAGGAGTGAGAAAAACAACACAGGGGGGTTTGAATCGGAGGGTCTGAATTAGGATAGACAGTGAGTGGCAATTTGCATGGATAAAAGCACCGTGGGATGGTCAGCATGGTGAGGATAGGGAACATGCAGTGGCAATGTAGGATAGGTTTCTGAAAAACATCGCGGGATGGTGAGCATATATGTGTGTGTAACATTACATTCACTAGTAAGAGTGAGAAAAACATCACGGGGTGGTGTGAATCGTAGGGTGTGAATTACGATAGGCAGTGAGTGGCAATGTAGGATGGAGAAAAGCACGCGGGGTGGTCAACATGGGGAGGTCAGGGAACATGTAGTGGCAATGTAGGATAGGTTTCTGAAAAACATCGCGGGGTGGTGCGCATTGTATGGGTGTGTAAAATTACATTCACTAGTAGGAGTGAGAAAAACATAACGGGGTGTTGCCCATTGTATTGGTGTGTAACATTGCATTCACTAGTAGTAGTGAGAAAAACATCACGAGGTGGTGTGAATCCGAGGCTCTGAATTTGGATAGGCAGTGAGTGGCAATGTAGGATGGAGAAAAGCTCCGCGGCGTGGTCAGCACGGGGAGGTCAGGGAACATGCAGTGGCAATGTAGGATAGGTTTCTGAAAAACTCCGCGGGGTGGTGCGCATTGTATGGGTGTGTAACATTACATTCACTAGTAGGAGTGAGAAAAAAGTCATGGGGTGGTGTGAATCAGAGGGCCTGAATTAGGATAGGCAGTTAGTGGCAATATAGGATGGAGTAAAACACCGCGAGGTGGTCAGCATGTGGAGGTCAGGAACCATGCAGTGGCAATGTAGGAGACGTTTCTGAAAAACATCTCGGTGTGGTGCGCATTGTAAGGGTGTGTAACATTACATTCACTAGTAGGAGTGAGAAAAACATCATGGGGCCGTGTGAATCGGAGGGTCTGAATTAGGATAGCTAGTGAGTGGCAATGTAGGATGGAGAAAAGCACCGCGGGGTGGTCAGCATGGGGAGGTCGGGGAACAGGCAGTGACAATTTAGGATAGGTTTCTGAAACACATCGCGGGGTGTGCACATTGTATGGGTGTGTAACATTACATTCACTAGTAGTTGTGAGAAAAACATCAGGGGTGGTGTGAATCGGAGGCTCTGAATTAGGATAGGCAGTGAGTGGCAATGTAGGATGGAGAAAAGCACCACAGGATGGTCAGCATGGGGAGGTCAGGGAACATGCAGTGGCAATGAAGGATAGGTTTCTGAAAAACATCGCGGGTTGGTGCGCATTGTATACGTGTGTAATATTACATTCACCTGTAGGAGTGAGAAAAACATCACAGGGTGATGTGAATCGGAGGGTCTGAATTAGGATAGGCAGTGAGTGGCAATGTAGGATGGAGAAAAGATCCGCGGGGTGGTCAGCAAGGGGAGGTCAGGGAACATGCAGTGGCAATGTAGGATAGGTTTCTGAAAAACATCGCGGAGTGGTGCTCATTGTATGGGTGTGTAACATTACATTCACAAGTAGGAGTGAGAAAAACATCATGTTGTGGTGTGAATCGGAGGGCCTGAATTAGGATAGGCAATGAGTCGCAATGTAGGATGGAGAAAAGCACTGCGAGGTGGTCAGCATGGGGAGGTCAGGGAATATGCAGTGGAAATGCAGGATATGTTTCTGAAAAACATCGCGGGTTGGTGCGCATTGTATGGGTGTGTAACATTACATGCACTAGTAGGAGTGAGAAAAACATCACGGGGTGGTGTGAATTGGAGGGTCTGAATTAGGATAGGCATTGAGTGGCAATGTAGGATGGAGAAAAGCACCGCCGGATGGTCAGCATGGGGAAGTCAGGGATCATGCAGGGCCAATGTAGGATAGCTTTCTGAAAAACATCGCGGGGTGGTGCGCATTGTACGGGTGTGTAACATTACATTCACTAGTAGGAGTGAGAAAAACTTCGCGGGGTGTTGCGCATTGTATGGTTGTGTAACTTTACATTCACTAGCAGGAGTGAGAAAAAAATCACGGGGTGGTGTGATTTGGAGGGTCTGAATTAGGATAGGCAGTGAGTGGCAATGTAGGATGGAGAAAAGCACCGCTGGATGGTCAGCATGGGGAGGTCAGGGAACATGCAGTGGCAATGTAGGATAGGTTTCTGAACAACATAGCGGGGTGGTGCGCATTGTATGGGTGTGTAACATTACATTCACTAGTAGGAGTGAGAAGAAACATCACGGGGTGGTGTGAATCGGAGGGTCTGAATTAGAATATTCAGTGAGAGGCAATGTAGCATGGAGAAAAGCACCGCAGGGTGGTCAGCATGGGGAGATCAGGGTACATGCAGTGGCAATGAAGGATAGGTTTCTGAAAAACATCGCGGGGTGGTGCGTATTGTATGGGTGTGTAACATTACATTCACTAGTAGGAGTGAGAAACACATTATGGATTGGTGCGCATTGTATGGGTGTGTAACATTACATTCACTAGCTGGAGTGAGAAAAACAACACACGGGGGTTTGATTCGGAGGGTCTGAATTAGGATAGAAAGTGAGTGGCAATTTGCATGGATAAAAGCACCGTGGGTTGGACAGCAAGGGGAGGTCAGGGAACAGGCAGTGGCAATGTAGGATAGGTTTCTGAAAATCAACGCGGGGTGGTGCGCATTTTATGGGTGTGTAACATTACATTCACAAGTAAGATTGAGAAAAACATAACGGGGTGGTGTGAATCGAAGGGTCTGAATTATGATAGGAAGTGAGTGGCAATATAGGATGTAGAAAAGCACTGCGGTGTGGTCAGCATGGGGAGGTCAGGGAATATGCAGTGGCAATGCAGGATAGGTTTCTGAAAAACATTGCTGGGTGGTGCGCATTGTATGGGTGTGTAACATTACATTCACTAGTAGGAGTGAGAAAAACATCACGGGGTGGTGTGAATTGGAGGGTCTGAATTAGGATAGGCATTGAGTGGCAATGTAGGATGGAGAAAAGCACCGCGGGGTGGTCAGCATGCGGAAGTCAGGGTTCATGCAGTGCCAATGTAGGATAGGTTTCAGAAAAACATCGCGGGGTGGTATGAATTGTATGGGTGTGTAACATTACATTCACTAGTAGGAGTGAGAAAAACTTCGCGGGGTGTTGCGCATTGTATGGGTGTGTAACTTTACATTCACTAGCAGGAGTGAGAAAAGCATCACGGGGTGGTGAGATTTGGAGGGTCTGAATTAGGATAGGCAGTGAGTGGCAATGTAGGATGGAGAAAAGCACCGCTGGATGTTCAGCATGGGGAAGTCAGGGAACATGCCGTGGCAATGTAGGATAGGTTTCTGAAAAACATCACGGGGTGATGCACATTGTATGGGTGTGTAACATTACATTCACTAGTAGGAGTGAGAAAAACATCACGGGGTGGTGTGAATCGGAGGGTCTGAATTAGAATAGGCAGTGAGAGGCAATGTAGCATGGAGAAAAGCACCGCGGGGTGGTCAGCATGGGGATGTCAGGGAACATGCAGTGGCAATGAAGGATAGGTTTCTGAAAAACATGGCGGGGTGGTGCACATTGTATGGGTGTGTAACATTACATTCACTAGTAGGAGTGAGAAACACATGGAATGGTGCCCATTGTATTGGTGTGTAACATTGCATTCACTAGTAGTAGTGAGAAAAACATCACGAGGTGGTGTTAATCCGAGGCTCTGAATTTGGATAGGCAGTGAGTGGCAATGTAGGATGGAGAAAAGCTCCGCGGCGTGTTCAGCACGGGGACGTCAGGGAACATGCAGTGGCAATGTAGGATAGGTTTCTGAAAAACTTCGCGAGGTGGTGCGCATTGTATGGGTGTGTAACATTACATTCACTAGTAGGAGTGAGAAAAAAGTCATGGGGTGGTGTGAATCGGAGGGCCTGAATTAGGATAGGCAGTTAGTGGCAATATAGGATGGAGTAAAACACCGCGAGGTGGTCAGCATGTGGAGGTCAGGAAACATGCAGTGGCAATGTAGGAGACGTTTCTGAAAAACATCTCGGTGTGGTGCGCATTGTAAGGGTGTGTAACATTACATTCACTAGTAGGAGTGAGAAAAACATCATGGGGCCGTGTGAATCGGAGGGTCTGAATTAGGATAGCTAGTGAGTGGCAATGTAGGATGGAGAAAAGCACCGCGGGGTGGTCAGCATGGGGAGGTCGGGGAACAGGCAGTGACAATTTAGGATAGGTTTCTGAAACACATCGCGGGGTGTGCACATTGTATGGGTGTGTAACATTACATTCACTAGTAGTTGTGAGAAAAACATCAGGGGTGGTGTGAATCGGAGGCTCTGAATTAGGATAGGCAGTGAGTGGCAATGTAGGATGGAGAAAAGCACCACAGGATGGTCAGCATGGGGAGGTCAGGGAACATGCAGTGGCAATGAAGTATAGGTTTCTGAAAAACATCGCGGGTTGGTGCGCATTGTATACGTGTGTAATATTACATTCACCTGTAGGAGTGAGAAAAACATCACAGGGTGATGTGAATCGGAGGGTCTGAATTAGGATAGGCAGTGAGTGGCAATGTAGGATGGAGAAAAGATCCGCGGGGTGGTCAGCAAGGGGAGGTCAGGGAACATGCAGTGGCAATGTAGGATAGGTTTCTGAAAAACATCGCGGAGTGGTGCTCATTGTATGGGTGTGTAACATTACATTCACAAGTAGGAGTGAGAAAAACATCATGGGGTGGTGTGAATCGGAGGGCCTGAATTAGGATAGGCAATGAGTCGCAATGTAGGATGGAGAAAAGCACTGCGGGGTGGTCAGCATGGGGAGGTCAGGGAATATGCAGTGGCAATGCAGGATAGGTTTCTGAAAAACATCGCGGGTTGGTGCGCATTGTATGGGTGTGTAACATTACATGCACTAGTAGGAGTGAGAAAAACATCACGGGGTGGTGTGAATTGGAGGGTCTGAATTAGGATAGGCATTGAGTGGCAATGTAGGATGGAGAAAAGCACCGCCGGATGGTCAGCATGGGGAAGTCAGGGATCATGCAGGGCCAATGTAGGATAGATTTCTGAAAAACATCGCGGGGTGGTGCGCATTGTACGGGTGTGTAACATTACATTCACTAGTAGGAGTGAGAAAAACTTCGCGGGGTGTTGCGCATTGTATGGGTGTGTAACTTTACATTCACTAGCAGGAGTGAGAAAAAAATCACGGGGTGGTGTGATTTGGAGGGTCTGAATTAGGATAGGCAGTGAGTGGCAATGTAGGATGGAGAAAAGCACCGCTGGATGGTCAGCATGGGAAGGTCAGGGAACATGCAGTGGCAATGTAGGATAGGTTTCTGAACAACATAGCGGGGTGGTGCGCATTGTATGGGTGTGTAACATTACATTCACTAGTAGGAGTGAGAAGAAACATCACGGGGTGGTGTGAATCGGAGGGTCTGAATTAGAATATTCAGTGAGAGGCAATGTAGCATGGAGAAAAGCACCGCGGGGTGGTCAGCATGGGGAGGTCAGGGTACATGCAGTGGCAATGAAGGATAGGTTTCTGAAAAACATCGCGGGGTGGTGCGCATTGTATGGGTGTGTAACATTACATTCACTAGTAGGAGTGAGAATCACATTATGGATTGGTGCGCATTGTATGGGTGTGTAACATTACATTCACTAGCAGGAGTGAGAAAAACAACACAGGGGGGTTTGATTCGGAGGGTCTGAATTAGGATAGAAAGTGAGTGGCAATTTGCATGGATAAAAGCACCGTGGGTTGGTCAGCAAGGGGAGGTCAGGGAACATGCAGTGGCAATGTAGGATAGGTTTCTGAAAATCAACGCGGGGTGGTGCGCATTTTATGGGTGTGTAACATTACATTCACGAGTAAGATTGAGAAAAACATAACGGGGTGGTGTGAATCGAAGGGTCTGAATTATGATAGGAAGTGAGTGGCAATATAGGATGTAGAAAAGCACTGCGGGGTGGTCAGCATGGGGAGGTCAGGGAATATGCAGTGGCAATGCAGGATAGGTTTCTGAAAAACATTGCGGGGTGGTGCGCATTGTATAGGTGTGTAAAATTACATTCACTAGTAGGAGTGAGAAAAACATCACGGGGTGGTGTGAATTGGAGGGTCTGAATTAGGATAGGCATTGAGTGGCAATGTAGGATGGAGAAAAGCACCGCGGGGTGGTCAGCATGCGGAAGTCAGGGTTCATGCAGTGCCAGTGTAGGATAGGTTTCAGAAAAACATCGCGGGGTGGTATGAATTGTACGGGTGTGTAACATTACATTCACTAGTAGGAGTGAGAAAAACTTCGCGGGGTGTTGCGCATTGTATGGGTGTGTAACTTTACATTCTCTAGCAGGAGTGAGAAAAGCATCACGGGGTGGTGAGATTTGGAGGGTCTGAATTAGGATAGGCAGTGAGTGGCAATGTAGGATGGAGAAAAGCACCGCTGGATGTTCAGCATGGGGAAGTCAGGGAACATGCAGTGGCAATGTAGGATAGGTTTCTGAAAAACATCACGGGGTGATGCACATTGTATGGGTGTGTAACATTACATTCATTGGTAGGAGTGAGAAAAACATCACGGGGTGGTGTGAATCGGAGGGTCTGAATTAGAATAGGCAGTGAGAGGCAATGTAGCATGGAGAAAAGCACCGCGGGGTGGTCAGCATGGGGATGTCAGGGAACATGCAGTGGCAATGAAGGATAGGTTTCTGAAAAACATCGCGGGGTGGTGCACATTGTATGGGTGTGTAACATTACATTGACTAGTAGGAGTGAGAAACACATGGAATGGTGCGCATTGTATGGGTGAGTAACATTACATTCACTAGTAGGAGTGAGAAAAACATCACGGGATGGTTTGAATTGGAGGGTCTGAATTAGGATAGACAGTGAGTGGCAATTTAGGATGGATAAAGCACCGTGGGGTTGTCAGCATGGTGAGGTCAGGGAACATGCAGGGCCAATGTAGGATAGGTATCTGAAAAACATCGCGGGGTGGTGAGCATATATGGGTGGGTAACATTACATTCACTAGTAGGAGTGAGAAAAACATCTCGGGGTCGTGTGAATCGGAGGGTCTGAATTAGGATAGGCAGTGATTGGCAATGTAGGATGGGGAAAAGCACCGCGGGGTGGTCAGCATGGGGAGGTCAGGGAACATGCAGTGACAATGTAGGATAGGTTTCTGAAAAACATCGTGGTGTGGTGCGCATTGTATGGGTGTGTAAAATTACATTCACTAGTAGGAGTGAGAAAAACATCGCGGTGTGGTGTGAATCGGAGGATCTGAATTAGGATAGGAAATGAGTGGCAATGTAGGATGGAGATAAGCACCTCGGGGTGGTCAGCATGGGGAAGTCAGGGAAAATGTAGTGGCAATGTAGGATAGGTTTCTGAAAAACATCGCGGGGTGGTGCGCATTGTATGGGTGTGTAACATTACATTCACTAGTAGGAGTGAGAAAAACATCACCGGGTGGTACGCTTTGTATGGGTGTGTAACATTACATTCAATAGTAAGACTGAGAAAAACATCACGGGGTGGTGTGAATCAGAGGGTCTATATTAGGATAGGAAGTGAGTGGCAATGTAGGATGGAGTAAAGCACCTCGGGGTGGCCAGCATGGTGAAGTCAGGGAACGTGCACTGGCAATGTAGGATAGGTTTCTCAAAAACATCCGGGGGTGGTGCGCGTTGTATGGGTGTGTAACATTACATTCACTAGTAGGAGTGAGAAAAACATCACAGGGTGGTGTGAATCGGAGGATCTGAATTAGAATAGGCAGTGAGTGGCAATGTAGGATGGAGAAAAGCACCGCGGGGTGGTCAGCATGGGGAGGTCAGGAAACATGCAATGGCAATGTAGGATAGGTTTCTGAAAAACATCGCGGGGTGGTGCGCATTGTATGGGTGTGTAACATTACATTCACTAGTAGGAGTGAGAAAAACATCATGGGGTGGTGTGAATCAGAGGGTCTGAATTAGGATAGGCAGTGAGTGGCAATGTAGTACGTAGAAAGGTAACGCGGGGTGGTCAGCAAGGGGAGGTCAGGGAACATGCAGTGGCAATGTAGGATAGGTGTCTCAAAAACAGCGCGGGGTGCTGCGCATTGTATGGGTGTGTAACATTACATTCACTAGTAAGATTGAGAAAAACATAACGGTTGGTGTGAATCGGAGAGTCTGAATTAGGTTAGGAAGTGAGTGGCAATGTAGGATGGAGAAAAGCACTGCGGGGTGGTCAGCATGGGGAGGTCTGGGAATATGCAGTGGCAATGCAGGATAGGTTTCTGAAAAACATCGCGGGGTGGTGCGCATTGTATGGGTGTGTAACATTACATGCACTAGTAGGAGTGAGAAAAACATCACGGGGTGGTGTGAATTGGAGTGTCTGAATTAGGATAGGCATTGAGTGGCAATGTAGGATGGAGAAAAGCACCGCGGGGTGGTCAGCATGGGGAAGTCAGGGATCATGCAGTGGCAATGTAGGATAGGTTTCTGAAAAACATCGCGGGGTGGTGCGCATTGTATGGGTGTGTAACATTACATTCACTAGTAGGAGTGAGAAAAACATCGCGGGTGTTGCGCATTGTATGGGTGTGTAACTTTACATTCACTAGCAGGAGTGAGAAAAACATCACGGGTTGGTGTGATTGGAGGGTCTGAATTAGGATAGGCAGTGAGTGGCAATGTAGGATGGAGAAAAGCACCGCTGGATGGTCAGCATGGGGAGGTCAGGGAACATGCAGTGGCAATGTAGGATAGGTTTCTGAAAAACATCCAGCGGTGGTGCGCATTGTATGGGTGTGTAACATTACATACACAAGTAGGAGTGAGAAAAACATCACGGGGTGGTGTGAATCGGAGGGTCTGAATTAGAATAGGCAGTGAGAGGCAATGTAGCATGGAGAAAATCACCGCGGGGTGGTCAGCATGGGGAGGTCAGGGAACATGCAGTGGCAATGAAGGATAGGTTTCTGAAAAACATCGTGGGGTGGTGCACATTGTATGGGTGTGTAACATTACATTAACTAGTAGGAGTTAGAAAAACAACACAGGGGGGTTTGAATCGGAGGGTCTGAATTAGGATAGACAGTGAGTGGCAATTTCCATGGATAACAGCACCGTGGGATGGTCAGCATGGTGAGGATAGGGAACAGGCAGTGACAATGTAGGATAGGTTTCTGAAAAACATCGCGGGGTGGTGAGCATATATGTGTGTGTAACATTACATTCACTAGTATGTGTGAGAAAAACATCACGGGGTCGTGTGAATTGGAGGGTCTGAATTAGGTTAGGCAGTGACTGGCAATGTAGGATGGGGAAAAGCACCGCGGGGTGGTCAGCATGGGGAGGTCAGGAAACATGCAGTGGCAATGTAGGATAGGTTTCTGAAAAACATCGCGGGGTGGTGCACATTGTATGGGTGTGTAGCATTACATACACTAGTAGGAGTGATTAAAACATCACGGTGTGGTGTGAATTGGAGTGTCTGAATTAGGATAGGCAGTGAGTGGCCATGTAGGATGGAGAAAAGCACCGCGGGGTAGTCAGCATGGGGAGGTCTGGGATCATGCGTTGGCAATGTATTATAGTTTTCTGAAAAACATCGCGGGGTGGTACGCATTGTATGGGTGTGTAACATTACATTCACTAGTAGGAGTGAGAAAAACAGTACGGGGTGGTGCGCATTGTATGGGTGTGTAACATTACATTCACTAGTAGGAGTGAGAAAAACATCATGGGGTGGTGTGAATCGCAGGGTCTGAATTAGGCTAGGCAGTGAGTCGCAATGTAGTATGGAGAAAGGCACCGCGGGGTGGTCAGCAAGGGGAGGTCAGGGAACATGCAGTGGCAATGTTGGATAGGTTTCTGAAAAACAGCGCGGGGTGGTGCGCATTGTATGGGTGTGTAACATTACATTCATGAGTAAGATTGAGAAAAACATAACGGGGTGGTGTGAATCGGAGTGTCTGAATTATGATAGGAAGTGAGTGGCAACATAGGATGGAGAAAAGTACTGCGGGGTGGTCAGCATGGGGAGGTCAGGGAATATGCAGTGGCAATGCAGGATAGGTTTCTGAAAATCATTGCGGGGTGGTGCTCATTGTATGGGAGTGTAACATTACATTCACTAGTAGGAGTGAGAAAAACATCACGGGGTGGTGTGAATTTGAGGGTCTGAATTAGGATAGGCATTGAGTGGCAAAGTAGGATGGAGAAAAGCACCGCGGGGTGGTCAGCATGCGGAAGTCAGGGATCATGCATTGCCAATGTAGGATAGGATTCAGAAAAACATCGCGGGGTGGTACGCATTGTATGGGTGTGTAACATTACATTCACTAGTAGGAGTGAGAAAAACATCGCGGGGTGTGGCGCATTGTATGGGTGTGTAACTTTACATTCACTAGCAGGAGTGAGAAAAACATCACGGGTTGTTGAGATTTGGAGGGTCTGAATTAGGATAGGCAGTGAGTGGCAATGTAGGATGGAGAAAAGCACCGCTGGATGGTCAGCATGGGGAGGTCAGGGAACATGCAGTGGCAATGTAGGATAGGTTTCTGAAAAACATCGCAGGGTGGTGCGCATTGTATGGGTGTGTAACATTACATTCACTAGTAGGAGTGAGAAAAACATCACGGGGTCGTGTGAATCGGAGGGTCTGAATTAGGATAGGCAGTGAGTGGCAATATAGGATTGGGAAAAGCACCGCGGGGTGGTCAGCATGGGGAAGTCAGGGAACATGCAGTGGCAATGTAGGATAGGTTTCAGAAAAACATCGCGGGGTGGTGCGCATTGTATGGGTGTGTAACATTACAATCACTAGTAGGAGTGAGAAAAACATCGCGGTGTGGTGTGAATCGGAGTCTCTGAATTAGGATAGGAAGTGAGTGGCAATGTAGGATGGAGAAAAGAACCTCGGGGTGGTCAGCATGGGGAAGTCAGGGAAAATGCAGTGGCAATGTAGAATAGGTTTCTGAAAAACATGGCGGGGTGGTGCGCATTGTATGCATGTGTAACATTACATTCACTAGTAGGAGTGAGAAAAACATCGCGGGGTGTTGCGCATTGTATGGGTGTGTAACTTTACATTCACTAGTAGGTGTGAGAAAAACATCACGGGGTGGTGTGATTTGGAGGGTCTGAATTAGTATAGGCAGTGAGTGGCAATGTAGGATGGAGAAAAGCACCGCTGGATGGTACGCATGGGGAAGTCAGGAAACATGCAGTAGCAATGTAGGATAGGTTTCTGAAAAACATCGCGGGGTGGTGAGCATTGTATGGGTGTGTAACTTTACATTCACTAGCAGGAGTGAGAAAAACATCACGGGTTGGTGTGATTTGGAGGGTCTGAATTAGAATAGGCAGTGAGTGGCAATGTAGGATGGAGAAAAGCACCGCGGGGTGGACAGAATGGGGAAGTCAGGGAACATGCAGTGACAATGAATGATAGGTTTCTGAAAAACATTGCGGGGTGGTGGGAATTGTATGGATGTGTAACATTACATTCACTAGTAGGAGTGAGAAAAACATAACGTGTTGTTGCGCATTGTATTGGTGTGTAACATTACATTCACTAGTAGGAGTGAGAAAAACATAACGTGTTGGTGCGCATTGTATGGGTGTGTAACATTACATTCACTAGTAGGAGTGAGAAAAACATCACGGGGTGGTGTGAATCGGAGGCTCTCAATTAGGATAGGCAGTGAGTGGCAATGTAGGATGGAGAAAAGCACCACAGGGTGGTCATCATGGTGAGGTTAGGGAACATGCAGTTGCAATGTAGGATAGGTTTCAGAAAAACATCGCGGGTTGGTGCGCATTGTATACGTGTGTAACATTACATTCACCTGTAGGAGTGAGAAAAACATCACAGGGTGGTGTGAATCGGAGGGTCTGAATTAGGATAGGCAGTGAGTGGCAATGTAGGATGGAGAAAAGAACCGCGGGGTGGTCAGCAAGGGGAGGTCAGGGAACATGCAGTGGCAATGTAGGAGAGGTTTCTGAAAAACATCGCGGAGTGGTGCGGATTGTATGGGTGTGTAACATTACATTCACTAGTAGGAGTGAGAAAAACATCACGGGGTGGTGTGAATCGGAGAGCCTGAATTAGGATAGGCAGTGATTGGCAATGTAGGATGGAGAAAAACACCGCGGTGTTGTCAGCATGTGGAAGTCAGGAAACCTGCAGTGGCAATTTAGGATACGTTTCTGAAAAACATCTCGGGGTGGTGCGCATTGTAAGGGTCTGTAACATTACGTTCACTAGTAGGAGTGAGAAAAACATCATGGGGTGGTGTGAATCGGAGGGTCTGAATTAGGATAGGCAGTGAGTGGCGATGTAGGATGGAGAAAAGCATCGCGGGGTGGTCAGCATGGGGAGGACGGGGAACAGGCAGGGACAATTTAGGATAGGTTTCTGAAAAACATCGCGGGGTGGTGCGCATTGTATACGTGTGGAACATTACATTCACTTGTAGGAGTGAGAAAAACATAACGTGTTGGTGCGCATTGTATGGGTGTGTAACATTACATTCACTAGTAGGAGTGAGAAAAACATCACGGGGTGGTGTGAATCGGAGGGTCTGAATTAGGATAGGCAGTGAGTGGCAATGTAGGATGGGGAAAATCACCGCGGGTTGGTCAGCATGGGGAGGTCAGGGAACATGCAGTGGCAATGTAGGATAGGTTTCTGAAAAACATCGCGGGGTGGTGCACATTGTATGGGTGTGTAACATTACATTCACTAGTAAGAGTGAGAAAAACATCACAGTGTGGTGTGAATTGGAGGGTCTCAATTAGAATAGGCAGTGAGTGGCAATGTAGGATGGAGAAAAGCACCGCGGGCTGGTCAGCATGGGGAGGTCTGGGAACATGCAGTGGCAATGTAGGATAGGTTTCTGAAAAACATCGCGGGGTGTTGCGCATTGTATGGCTGTGTAACATTACATTCACTAGTAGGAGTGAGAAAAACATCACGGGGTGGTGCGCATTGTATGGGTGTGTAACATTACATTCACTAGTAGGAGTGAGAAACACATCATGGGGTGGTGTGAATCGGAGGGTCTGAATTAGGATAGGCAGTGAGTGGCAATATAGGATTGGGAAAAGCACCGCGGGGTGGTCAGCATGGGGAAGTCAGGGAACATGCAGTGGCAATGTAGGATAGGTTTCAGAAAAACATCGCGGGGTGGTGCGCATTGTATGGGTGTGTAACATTACAATCACTAGTAGGAGTGAGAAAAACATCGCGGTGTGGTGTGAATCGGAGTCTCTGAATTAGGATAGGAAGTGAGTGGCAATGTAGGATGGAGAAAAGAACCTCGGGGTGGTCAGCATGGGGAAGTCAGGGAAAATGCAGTGGCAATGTAGAATAGGTTTCTGAAAAACATGGCGGGGTGGTGCGCATTGTATGCATGTGTAACATTACATTCACTAGTAGGAGTGAGAAAAACATCGCGGGGTGTTGCGCATTGTATGGGTGTGTAACTTTACATTCTCTAGCAGGAGTGAGAAAAGCATCACGGAGTGGTGAGATTTGGAGGGTCTGAATTAGGATAGGCAGTGAGTGGCAATGTAGGATGGAGAAAAGCACCGCTGGATGTTCAGCATGGGGAAGTCAGGGAACATGCAGTGGCAATGTAGGATAGGTTTCTGAAAAACATCACGGGGTGATGCACATTGTATGGGTGTGTAACATTACATTCATTGGTAGGAGTGAGAAAAACATCACGGGGTGGTGTGAATCGGAGGGTCTGAATTAGAATAGGCAGTGAGAGGCAATGTAGCATGGAGAAAAGCACCGCGGGGTGGTCAGCATGGGGATGTCAGGGAACATGCAGTGGCAATGAAGGATAGGTTTCTGAAAAACATCGCGGGGTGGTGCACATTGTATGGGTGTGTAACATTACATTCACTAGTAGGAGTGAGAAACACATGGAATGGTGCGCATTGTATGGGTGAGTAACATTACATTCACAAGTAGGAGTGAGAAAAACATCACGGGATGGTTTGAATTGGAGGGTCTGAATTAGGATAGACAGTGAGTGGCAATTTAGGATGGATAAAGCACCGTGGGGTTGTCAGCATGTTGAGGTCAGGGAACATGCAGGGCCAATGTAGGATAGGTATCTGAAAAACATCGCGGGGTGGTGAGCATATATGGGTGGGTAACATTACATTCACTAGTAGGAGTGAGAAAAACATCTCGGGGTCGTGTGAATCGGAGGGTCTGAATTAGGATAGGCAGTGATTGGCAATGTAGGATGGGGAAAAGCACCGCGGGGTGGTCAGCATGGGGAGGTCAGGGAACATGCAGTGACAATGTAGGATAGGTTTCTGAAAAACATCGTGGGGTGGTGCGCATTGTATGGGTGTGTAAAATTACATTCACTAGTAGGAGTGAGAAAAACATCGCGGTGTGGTGTAAATCGGAGGATCTGAATTAGGATAGGAAATGAGTGGCAATGTAGGATGGAGATAAGCACCTCGGGGTGGTCAGCATGGGGAAGTCAGGGAAAATGTAGTGGCAATGTAGGATAGGTTTCTGAAAAACATCGCGGGGTGGTGCGCATTGTATGGGTGTGTAACATTACATTCACTAGTAGGAGTGAGAAAAACATCACCGGGTGGTACGCTTTGTATGGGTGTGTAACATTACATTCAATAGTAAGACTGAGAAAAACATCACGGGGTGGTGTGAATCAGAGGGTCTATATTAGGATAGGAAGTGAGTGGCAATGTAGGATGGAGTAAAGCACCTCGGGGTGGCCAGCATGGTGAAGTCAGGGAACGTGCACTGGCAATGTAGGATAGGTTTCTCAAAAACATCCGGGGGTGGTGCGCGTTGTATGGGTGTGTAACATTACATTCACTAGTAGGAGTGAGAAAAACATCACAGGGTGGTGTGAATCGGAGGATCTGAATTAGAATAGGCAGTGAGTGGCAATGTAGGATGGAGAAAAGCACCGCGGGGTGGTCAGCATGGGGAGGTCAGGAAACATGCAATGGCAATGTAGGATAGGTTTCTGAAAAACATCGCGGGGTGGTGCGCATTGTATGGGTGTGTAACATTACATTCACTAGTAGGAGTGAGAAAAACATCATGGGGTGGTGTGAATCAGAGGGTCTGAATTAGGATAGGCAGTGAGTGGCAATGTAGTACGTAGAAAGGTAACGCGGGGTGGTCAGCAAGGGGAGGTCAGGGAACATGCAGTGGCAATGTAGGATAGGTGTCTCAAAAACAGCGCGGGGTGCTGCGCATTGTATGGGTGTGTAACATTACATTCACTAGTAAGATTGAGAAAAACATAACGGTTGGTGTGAATCGGAGAGTCTGAATTAGGTTAGGAAGTGAGTGGCAATGTAGGATGGAGAAAAGCACTGCGGGGTGGTCAGCATGGGGAGGTCTGGGAATATGCAGTGGCAATGCAGGATAGGTTTCTGAAAAACATCGCGGGGTGGTGCGCATTGTATGGGTGTGTAACATTACATGCACTAGTAGGAGTGAGAAAAACATCACGGGGTGGTGTGAATTGGAGTGTCTGAATTAGGATAGGCATTGAGTGGCAATGTAGGATGGAGAAAAGCACCGCGGGGTGGTCAGCATGGGGAAGTCAGGGATCATGCAGTGGCAATGTAGGATAGGTTTCTGAAAAACATCGCGGGGTGGTGCGCATTGTATGGGTGTGTAACATTACATTCACTAGTAGGAGTGAGAAAAACATCGCGGGTGTTGCGCATTGTATGGGTGTGTAACTTTACATTCACTAGCAGGAGTGAGAAAAACATCACGGGTTGGTGTGATTGGAGGGTCTGAATTAGGATAGGCAGTGTGTGGCAATGTAGGATGGAGAAAAGCACCGCTGGATGGTCAGCATGGGGAGGTCAGGGAACATGCAGTGGCAATGTAGGATAGGTTTCTGAAAAACATCCAGCGGTGGTGCGCATTGTGTGGGTGTGTAACATTACATACACAAGTAGGAGTGAGAAAAACATCACGGGGTGGTGTGAATCGGAGGGTCTGAATTAGAATAGGCAGTGAGAGGCAATGTAGCATGGAGAAAATCACCGCGGGGTGGTCAGCATGGGGAGGTCAGGGAACATGCAGTGGCAATGAAGGATAGGTTTCTGAAAAACATCGTGGGGTGGTGCACATTGTATGGGTGTGTAACATTACATTAACTAGTAGGAGTTAGAAAAACAACACAGGGGGGTTTGAATCGGAGGGTCTGAATTAGGATAGACAGTGAGTGGCAATTTCCATGGATAACAGCACCGTGGGATGGTCAGCATGGTGAGGATAGGGAACATGCAGTGACAATGTAGGATAGGTTTCTGAAAAACATCGCGGGGTGGTGAGCATATATGTGTGTGTAACATTACATTCACTAGTATGTGTGAGAAAAACATCACGGGGTCGTGTGAATTGGAGGGTCTGAATTAGGTTAGGCAGTGACTGGCAATGTAGGATGGGGAAAAGCACCGCGGGGTGGTCAGCATGGGGAGGTCAGGAAACATGCAGTGGCAATGTAGGATAGGTTTCTGAAAAACATCGCGGGGTGGTGCACATTGTATGGGTGTGTAGCATTACATACACTAGTAGGAGTGATTAAAACATCACGGTGTGGTGTGAATTGGAGTGTCTGAATTAGGATAGGCAGTGAGTGGCCATGTAGGATGGAGAAAAGCACCGCGGGGTAGTCAGCATGGGGAGGTCTGGGATCATGCGTTGGCAATGTATTATAGTTTTCTGAAAAACATCGCGGGGTGGTACGCATTGTATGGGTGTGTAACATTACATTCACTAGTAGGAGTGAGAAAAACAGTACGGGGTGGTGCGCATTGTATGGGTGTGTAACATTACATTCACTAGTAGGAGTGAGAAAAACATCATGGGGTGGTGTGAATCGCAGGGTCTGAATTAGGCTAGGCAGTGAGTCGCAATGTAGTATGGAGAAAGGCACCACGGGGTGGTCAGCAAGGGGAGGTCAGGGAACATGCAGTGGCAATGTTGGATAGGTTTCTGAAAAACAGCGCGGGGTGGTGCGCATTGTATGGGTGTGTAACATTACATTCATGAGTAAGATTGAGAAAAACATAACGGGGTGGTGTGAATCGGAGTGTCTGAATTATGATAGGAAGTGAGTGGCAACATAGGATGGAGAAAAGTACTGCGGGGTGGTCAGCATGGGGAGGTCAGGGAATATGCAGTGGCAATGCAGGATAGGTTTCTGAAAATCATTGCGGGGTGGTGCTCATTGTATGGGAGTGTAACATTACATTCACTAGTAGGAGTGAGAAAAACATCACGGGGTGGTGTGAATTTGAGGGTCTGAATTAGGATAGGCATTGAGTGGCAAAGTAGGATGGAGAAAAGCACCGCGGGGTGGTCAGCATGCGGAAGTCAGGGATCATGCATTGCCAATGTAGGATAGGATTCAGAAAAACATCGCGGGGTGGTACGCATTGTATGGGTGTGTAACATTACATTCACTAGTAGGAGTGAGAAAAACATCGCGGGGTGTGGCGCATTGTATGGGTGTGTAACTTTACATTCACTAGCAGGAGTGAGAAAAACATCACGGGTTGTTGAGATTTGGAGGGTCTGAATTAGGATAGGCAGTGAGTGGCAATGTAGGATGGAGAAAAGCACCGCTGGATGGTCAGCATGGGGAGGTCAGGGAACATGCAGTGGCAATGTAGGATAGGTTTCTGAAAAACATCGCAGGGTGGTGCGCATTGTATGGGTGTGTAACATTACATTCACTAGTAGGAGTGAGAAAAACATCACGGGGTCGTGTGAATCGGAGGGTCTGAATTAGGATAGGCAGTGAGTGGCAATATAGGATTGGGAAAAGCACCGCGGGGTGGTCAGCATGGGGAAGTCAGGGAACATGCAGTGGCAATGTAGGATAGGTTTCAGAAAAACATCGCGGGGTGGTGCGCATTGTATGGGTGTGTAACATTACAATCACTAGTAGGAGTGAGAAAAACATCGCGGTGTGGTGTGAATCGGAGTCTCTTAATTAGGATAGGAAGTGAGTGGCAATGTAGGATGGAGAAAAGAACCTCGGGGTGGTCAGCATGGGGAAGTCAGGGAAAATGCAGTGGCAATGTAGAATAGGTTTCTGAAAAACATGGCGGGGTGGTGCGCATTGTATGCATGTGTAACATTACATTCACTAGTAGGAGTGAGAAAAACATCGCGGGGTGTTGCGCATTGTATGGGTGTGTAACTTTACATTCACTAGTAGGTGTGAGAAAAACATCACGGGGTGGTGTGATTTGGAGGGTCTGAATTAGTATAGGCAGTGAGTGGCAATGTAGGATGGAGAAAAGCACCGCTGGATGGTACGCATGGGGAAGTCAGGAAACATGCAGTAGCAATGTAGGATAGGTTTCTGAAAAACATCGCGGGGTGGTGAGCATTGTATGGGTGTGTAACTTTACATTCACTAGCAGGAGTGAGAAAAACATCACGGGTTGGTGTGATTTGGAGGGTCTGAATTAGAATAGGCAGTGAGTGGCAATGTAGGATGGAGAAAAGCACCGCGGGGTGGACAGAATGGGGAAGTCAGGGAACATGCAGTGACAATGAATGATAGGTTTCTGAAAAACATTGCGGGGTGGTGGGAATTGTATGGATGTGTAACATTACATTCACTAGTAGGAGTGAGAAAAACATAACGTGTTGTTGCGCATTGTATTGGTGTGTAACATTACATTCACTAGTAGGAGTGAGAAAAACATAACGTGTTGGTGCGCAATGTATGGGTGTGTAACATTACATTCACTAGTAGGAGTGAGAAAAACATCACGGGGTGGGGTGAATCGGAGGCTCTCAATTAGGATAGGCAGTGAGTGGCAATGTAGGATGGAGAAAAGCACCACAGGGTGGTCATCATGGTGAGGTTAGGGAACATGCAGTTGCAATGTAGGATAGGTTTCAGAAAAACATCGCGGGTTGGTGCGCATTGTATACGTGTGTAACATTACATTCACCTGTAGGAGTGAGAAAAACATCACAGGGTGGTGTGAATCGGAGGGTCTGAATTAGGATAGGCAGTGAGTGGCAATGTAGGATGGAGAAAAGAACCGCGGGGTGGTCAGCAAGGGGAGGTCAGGGAACATGCAGTGGCAATGTAGGAGAGGTTTCTGAAAAACATCGCGGAGTGGTGCGGATTGTATGGGTGTGTAACATTACATTCACTAGTAGGAGTGAGAAAAACATCACGGGGTGGTGTGAATCGGAGAGCCTGAATTAGGATAGGCAGTGATTGGCAATGTAGGATGGAGAAAAACACCGCGGTGTTGTCAGCATGTGGAAGTCAGGAAACCTGCAGTGGCAATTTAGGATACGTTTCTGAAAAACATCTCGGGGTGGTGCGCATTGTAAGGGTCTGTAACATTACGTTCACTAGTAGGAGTGAGAAAAACATCATGGGGTGGTGTGAATCGGAGGGTCTGAATTAGGATAGGCAGTGAGTGGCGATGTAGGATGGAGAAAAGCATCGCGGGGTGGTCAGCATGGGGAGGACGGGGAACAGGCAGGGACAATTTAGGATAGGTTTCTGAAAAACATCGCGGGGTGGTGCGCATTGTATACGTGTGGAACATTACATTCACTTGTAGGAGTGAGAAAAACATAACGTGTTGGTGCGCATTGTATGGGTGTGTAACATTACATTCACTAGTAGGAGTGAGAAAAACATCACGGGGTGGTGTGAATCGGAGGGTCTGAATTAGGATAGGCAGTGAGTGGCAATGTAGGATGGGGAAAATCACCGCGGGTTGGTCAGCATGGGGAGGTCAGGGAACATGCAGTGGCAATGTAGGATAGGTTTCTGAAAAACATCGCGGGGTGGTGCACATTGTATGGGTGTGTAACATTACATTCACTAGTAAGAGTGAGAAAAACATCACAGTGTGGTGTGAATTGGAGGGTCTCAATTAGAATAGGCAGTGAGTGGCAATGTAGGATGGAGAAAAGCACCGCGGGCTGGTCAGCATGGGGAGGTCTGGGAACATGCAGTGGCAATGTAGGATAGGTTTCTGAAAAACATCGCGGAGTGTTGCGCATTGTATGGCTGTGTAACATTACATTCACTAGTAGGAGTGAGAAAAACATCACGGGGTGGTGCGCATTGTATGGGTGTGTAACATTACATTCACTAGTAGGAGTGAGAAACACATCATGGGGTGGTGTGAATCGGAGGGTCTGAATTAGGATAGGCAGTGAGTGGCAATATAGGATTGGGAAAAGCACCGCGGGGTGGTCAGCATGGGGAAGTCAGGGAACATGCAGTGGCAATGTAGGATAGGTTTCAGAAAAACATCGCGGGGTGGTGCGCATTGTATGGGTGTGTAACATTACAATCACTAGTAGGAGTGAGAAAAACATCGCGGTGTGGTGTGAATCGGAGTCTCTGAATTAGGATAGGAAGTGAGTGGCAATGTAGGATGGAGAAAAGAACCTCGGGGTGGTCAGCATGGGGAAGTCAGGGAAAATGCAGTGGCAATGTAGAATAGGTTTCTGAAAAACATGGCGGGGTGGTGCGCATTGTATGCATGTGTAACATTACATTCACTAGTAGGAGTGAGAAAAACATCGCGGGGTGTTGCGCATTGTATGGGTGTGTAACTTTACATTCACTAGTAGGTGTGAGAAAAACATCACGGGGTGGTGTGATTTGGAGGGTCTGAATTAGTATAGGCAGTGAGTGGCAATGTAGGATGGAGAAAAGCACCGCTGGATGGTACGCATGGGGAAGTCAGGAAACATGCAGTAGCAATGTAGGATAGGTTTCTGAAAAACATCGCGGGGTGGTGAGCATTGTATGGGTGTGTAACTTTACATTCACTAGCAGGAGTGAGAAAAACATCACGGGTTGGTGTGATTTGGAGGGTCTGAATTAGAATTGGCAGTGAGTGGCAATGTAGGATGGAGAAAAGCACCGCGGGGTGGACAGAATGGGGAAGTCAGGGAACATGCAGTGACAATGAATGATAGGTTTCTGAAAAACATTGCGGGGTGGTGGGAATTGTATGGATGTGTAACATTACATTCACTAGTAGGAGTGAGAAAAACATAACGTGTTGTTGCGCATTGTATTGGTGTGTAACATTACATTCACTAGTAGGAGTGAGAAAAACATAACGTGTTGGTGCGCATTGTATGGGTGTGTAACATTACATTCACTAGTAGGAGTGAGAAAAACATCACGGGGTGGTGTGAATCGGAGGCTCTCAATTAGGATAGGCAGTGAGTGGCAATGTAGGATGGAGAAAAGCACCACAGGGTGGTCATCATGGTGAGGTTAGGGAACATGCAGTTGCAATGTAGGATAGGTTTCAGAAAAACATCGCGGGTTGGTGCGCATTGTATACGTGTGTAACATTACATTCACCTGTAGGAGTGAGAAAAACATCACAGGGTGGTGTGAATCGGAGGGTCTGAATTAGGATAGGCAGTGAGTGGCAATGTAGGATGGAGAAAAGAACCGCGGGGTGGTCAGCAAGGGGAGGTCAGGGAACATGCAGTGGCAATGTAGGAGAGGTTTCTGAAAAACATCGCGGAGTGGTGCGGATTGTATGGGTGTGTAACATTACATTCACTAGTAGGAGTGAGAAAAACATCACGGGGTGGTGTGAATCGGAGAGCCTGAATTAGGATAGGCAGTGAGTGGCAATGTAGGATGGAGAAAAACACCGCGGTGTTGTCAGCATGTGGAAGTCAGGAAACCTGCAGTGGCAATTTAGGATACGTTTCTGAAAAACATCTCGGGGTGGTGCGCATTGTAAGGGTCTGTAACATTACGTTCACTAGTAGGAGTGAGAAAAACATCATGGGGTGGTGTGAATCGGAGGGTCTGAATTAGGATAGGCAGTGAGTGGCGATGTAGGATGGAGCAAAGCATCGCGGGGTGGTCAGAATGGGGAGGTCGGGGAACAGGCAGGGACAATTTAGGATAGGTTTCTGAAAAACATCGCGGGGTGGTGCGCATTGTATACGTGTGGAACATTACATTCACTTGTAGGAGTGAGAAAAACATAACGTGTTGGTGCGCATTGTATGGGTGTGTAACATTACATTCACTAGTAGGAGTGAGAAAAACATCACGGGGTGGTGTGAATCGGAGGGTCTAAATTAGGATAGGCAGTGAGTGGCAATGTAGGATGGGGAAAATCACCGCGGGTTGTTCAGCATGGGGAGGTCAGGGAACATGCAGTGGCAATGTAGGATAGGTTTCTGAAAAACATCGCGGGGTGGTGCACATTGTATGGGTGTGTAACATTACATTCACTAGTAAGAGTGAGAAAAACATCACAGTGTGGTGTGAATTGGAGGGTCTCAATTAGAATAGGCAGTGAGTGGCAATGTAGGATGGAGAAAAGCACCGCGGGCTGGTCAGCATGGGGAGGTCTGGGAACATGCAGTGGCAATGTAGGATAGGTTTCTGAAAAACATCGCGGGGTGTTGCGCATTGTATGGCTGTGTAACATTACATTCACGAGTAGGAGTGAGAAAAACATTACGGGGTGGTGCTCATTGTATGGGTGTGTAACATTACATTCACTAGTAGGAGTGAGAAACACATCATGGGGTGGTGTGAATCGGAGGGTCTGAATTAGGATAGGCAGTGAGTGGCAATGTAGTATGGAGAAAGGCACCGTGGGGTGGTCAGCAAGGGGACGTCAAGGAACATGCAGTGGCAATGTAGGATAGGTTTCTGAAAAACAGCGTGGGGTGGTGCGCATTGTATGGGTGTGTAACATTATATTCACTAGTAAGATTGAGAAAACCGTCACGGGGTGGTGTGACTTGGAGGGTCTGAATTAGGATAGGCAGTGAGTGGCATGTAGGATGGAGAATAGCACCGCTGGATGGTCAGCACAGGGAGGTCAGGGAACATGCAGTGGCAATGTAGGATAGGTTTCTGAAAAACATCGCGGGGTGGTGCGCATTGTATGGGTGTGTAACATTACATTCTCTAGTAGGAGTGAGAAAAACATCACGGGGTGGTGTGAATCGGAGGGTCTGAATTAGGATAGGCAGTGAGAGGCAATGTAGCATGGAGAAAAGCTCCGCGGGGTGGTCAGCATGGTGAGGTCAGGGAACATGCAGTGGCAATGAAGGATAGGTTTCTGAAAAACATCGCGGGAAGGTGCGCATTGTAAGGGTGTGTAACATTACATTCACTAGTAAGAGTGAGAAAAACATCACAAGGTGGTGTGAATCGTAGGGTGTGAATTAGGATAGGCAGTGAGTGGCAAATGTAGGATGGAGTAAAGCACCGCGGGGTGGTCAGCATGGGGATGTCAGGGAACATCCAGTGGGATTGTAGAATAAGTTTCTGAAAAACATCGCGGGGAGGTGCGCATTGTAAGGGTGTGTAACATTACATTCAATAGTAAGAGTGAGAAAAACATTACGGGGTGGTGTGAATCGTAGGGTGTGAATTACGATAGGCAGTGAGTGGCAATGTAGGATGGAGAAAAGCACGCGGGGTGGTCAACATGGGGAGGTCAGGGAACATGTAGTGGCAATGTAGGATAGGTTTCTGAAAAACATCGCGGGGTGGTGCGCATTGTATGGGTGTGTAAAATTACATTCACTAGTAGGAGTGAGAAAAACATAACGGGGTGTTGCCCATTATATTGGTGTGTAACATTGAATTCACTAGTAGTAGTGAGAAAAACATCACGAGGTGGTGTGAATCCGAGGCTCTGAATTTGGATAGGCAGTGAGTGGCAATGTAGGATGGAGAAAAGCTCCGTGGCGTGGTCAGCACGGGGAGGTCAGGGAACATGCAGTGGCAATGTAGGATAGGTTTCTGAAAAACATCGCGGGGTGGTGCGCATTGTATGGGTGTGTAACATTACATTCACTAATAGGAGTGAGAAAAAAGTCATGGGGTGGTGTGAATCGGAGGGCCTGAATTAGGATAGGCAGTTAGTGGCTATATAGGATGGAGAAAAACACCGCGAGGTGGTCAGCATGTGGAGGTCAGGAAACATGCAGTGGCAATGTAGGAGACGTTTCTGAAAAACATCTCTGTGTGGTGCGCATTGTAAGCGTGTGTAACATTACATTCACTAGTAGGAGTGAGAAAAACTTCATGGGGTCGTGTGAATCGGAGGGTCTGAATTAGGATAGCTAGTGAGTGGCAATGTAGGAAGGAGAAAAGCACCGCGGGGTGGTCAGCATGGGTAGGTCGGGGAACAGGCAGTGACAATTTAGGATAGGTTTCTGAAACACATTGCGGGGTGTGCACATTGTATGGGTGTGTAACATTACATTCACTAGTAGTTGTGAGAAAAACATCAGGGGTGGTGTGAATCGGAGGCTCTGAATTAGGATAGGCAGTGAGTGGCAATGTAGGATGGAGAAAAGCACCACAGGATGGTCAGCATGGGGAGGTCAGGGAACATGCAGTGGCAATGAAGGATAGGTTTCTGAAAAACATCGCGGGTTGGTGCGCATTGTATACGTGTGTAATATTACATTCACCTGTAGGAGTGAGAAAAACATCACAGGGTGATGTGAATCGGAGGGTCTGAATTAGGATAGGCAGTGAGTGGCAATGTAGGATGGAGAAAAGATCCGCGGGGTGGTCAGCAAGGGGAGGTCAGGGAACATGCAGTGGCAATGTAGGATAGGTTTCTGAAAAACATCGCGGAGTGGTGCGCATTGTATTGGTGTGTAACATTACATTCACTAGTAGGAGTGAGAAAAACATCACGGGGTGGTGTGAATCGGAGGGCCTGAATTAGGATAGGCAGTGAGTCGCAATGTAGGATGGAGAAAAGCACTGCGGGATGGTCAGCATGGGGAGGTCAGGGAATATGCAGTGGCAATGCAGGATAGGTTTCTGAAAAACATCGCGGGTTGGTGCGCATTGTATGGGTGTGTAACATTACATGCACTAGTAGGAGTGAGAAAAACATCACGGGGTCGTGTGAATTGGAGGGTCTGAATTAGGATAGGCATGGAGTGGCAATGTAGGATGGAGAAAAGCACCGCGGGGTGGTCAGCATGTGGAAGTCAGGGATCATGCAGGGCCAATGTAGGATAGCTTTCTGAAAAACATCGCGGGGTGGTGCGCATTGTACGGGTGTGTAACATTACATTCACTAGTAGGAATGAGAAAAACTTCGCGGGGTGTTGCGCATTGTATGGGTGTGTAACTTTACATTCACTAGCAGGAGTGAGAAAAAAATCACGGGGTGTTGTCATTTGGAGGGTCTGAATTAGGATAGGCAGTGAGTGGCAATGTAGGATGGAGAAAAGCACCGCTGGATGGTCAGCATAGGGAGGTCAGGGAACATGCAGTAGCAATGTAGGATAGGTTTCTGAAAAACATCGCGGGGTGGTGCGCATTGTATGGGTGTGTAACATTACATTCACTAGTAGGAGTGAGAAAAAACATCACGGGGTGGTGTGAATCGGAGGGTCTGAATTAGAATATTCAGTGAGAGGCAATGTAGCATGGAGAAAAGCACCGCGGGGTGGTCAGCATGGAGAGGTCAGGGAACATGCAGTGGCAATGAAGGATAGGTTTCTGAAAAACATCGCGGGGTGGTGCGCATTGTATGGGTGTGTAACATTACATTCACTAGTAGGAGTGAGACACACATCATGGAATGGTGCGCATTGTATGGGTGTGTAACATTACATTCACTAGCAGGAGTGAGAAAAACAACACAGGGGGGTTTGAATCGGAGGGTCTGAATTAGGATAGAAAGTGAGTGGCAATTTACATGGATAAAAGCACCGTGGGTTGGTCAGCAAGCGGAGGTCAGGGAACAGGTAGTGGCAATGTAGGATAGGTTTCTGAAAATCAACGCGGGGTGGTGCGCATTTTATGGGTGTGTAACATTACATTCACGAGTAAGATTGAGAAAAACATAACGGGGTGGTGTGAATCGAAGGGTCTGAATTATGATAGGAAGTGAGTGGCAATATAGGAAGGAGAAAAGCAATGCGGGGTGGTCAGCATGAGGAGGTCAGGGAATATGCAGTGGCAATGCAGGATAGGTTTCTGAAAAACATTGCGGGTTGGTGCGCATTGTATGGGTGTGTAACATTACACTCACTAGTAGGAGTGAGAAAAACATCACGGGGTGGTGTGAATTGGAGGGTCTGAATTAGGATAGGAAGTGAGTGGCAATGTAGGATGGAGAAAAGCACCGCGGGGTGGTCAGCATGCGGAAGTCAGGGTTCATGCAGTGCCAATGTAGGATAGGTTTCAGAAAAACATCGCGGGGTGGTACGCATTGTACGGGTGTGTAACATTACATTCACTAGTAGGAGTGAGAAAAACTTCGCGGGGTGTTGCGCATTGTATGGGTGTGTAACTTTACATTCACTAGCAGGAGTGAGAAAAGCATCACGGGGTGGTGAGATTTGGAGGGTCTGAATTAGGATAGGCAGTGAGTGGCAATGTAGGATGGAGAAAAGCACCGCTGGATGTTCAGCATGGGGAAGTCAGGGAACATGCAGTGGCAATGTAGGATAGGTTTCTGAAAAACATCGCGGGGTGATGCACATTGTATGGGTCTGTAACATTACATTCACTAGTAGGAGTGAGAAACACATGGAATGGTGCGCATTGTATGGGTGAGTAACATTACATTCACTAGTAGGAGTGAGAAAAACATCACAGGTTGGTTTGAATTGGAGGGTCTGAATTAGGATAGACAGTGAGTGGCAATTTAGGATGGATAAAGCACCGTGGGATTGTCAGCATGGTGAGGTCAGGGAACATGCAGGGCCAATGTAGGATAGGTATCTGAAAAACATCGCGGGGTGGTGAGCATATATGTGTGGGTAACATTACATTCACTAGTAGGAGTGAGAAAAACATCTCGGGGTCGTTTGAATCGGAGGGTCTGAATTAGGATAGGCAGTGAGTGGCAATGTAGGATGGGGAAAAGCACCGCGGGGTGGTCAGCATGAGCAGGTCAGGGAACATGCAGTGACAATGTAGGATAGGTTTCTGAAAAACATCGTGGGGTGGTGCGCATTGTATGGGTGTGTCAAATTACATTCACTAGTAGGAGTGAGAAAAACATCGCGGTGTGGTGTGAATCAGAGGATCTGAATTAGGATAGGAAATGAGTGGCAATGTAGGATGGAGATAAGCACCTCGGGGTGGTCAGCATGGGGAAGTTAGGGAAAATGCAGTGGCAATGTAGGATAGGTTTCTGAAAAACATCGCGGGGTGGTGCGCATTGTATAGGTGTGTAACATTACATTCACTAGTAGGAGTGAGAAAAACATCACCGGCTCGTACGCTTTGTATGGGTGTGTAACATTACATTCACTAGTAAGACTGAGAAAAACATCACGGGGTGGTGTGAATCAGAGGGTCTGTATTAGGATAGGAAGTGAGTGGCAATGTAGGATGGAGAAAAGCACCTCGGGGTGGTCAGCATGGTGAAGTCAGGGAACGTGCAGTGGCAATGTAGGATAGGTTTCTCAAAAACATCGCGGGGTGGTGCGCGTTGTATGGGTGTGTAACATTACATTCACTAGTAGGAGTGAGAAACACGTCACAGGGTGGTGTGAATCGGAGGATCTGAATTAAGATAGGCAGTGAGTGGCAATGTAGGATGGAGAAAAGCACCGAGGGGTGGTCAGCATGGGGAGGTCAGGAAACATGCAATGGCAATGTAGGATAGGTTTCTGAAAAACATCGCGGGGTGGTGCGCATTTTATGGGTGTGTAACCTTACATTCACTAGTAGGAGTGAGAAAAACATCATGGGGTGGTGTGAATCAGAGGGTCTGAATTAGGATAGGCAGTGAGTGGCAATGTAGTACGTAGAAAGGTACCGCGGGGTGGTCAGCAAGGGGAGGTCAGGGAACATGCAGTGGCAATGTAGCATAGGTTTCTCAAAAACAGCGCGGGGTGCTGCGCATTGTATGGGTGTGTAACATTACATTCACTAGTAAGATTGAGAAAAACATAACGGGGTGGTGTGAATCGGAGGGTCTGAATTAGGTTAGGAAGTGAGTGGCAATGTAGGATGGAGAAAAGCACTGCGGGGTGGTCATCATGGGGAGGTCTGGGAATATGCAGTGGCAATGCAGGATAGGTTTCTGAAAAACATCGCGGGGTGGTGCGCATTGTATGGGTGTGTAACATTACATGCACTAGTAGGAGTGAGAAAAACATCACGGGGTGGTGTGAATTGGAGTGTCTGAATTAGGATAGGCATTGAGTGGCAATGTAGGATGGAGAAAAGCACCGCGGGGTGGTCAGCATGGGGAAGTCAGGGATCATGCAGTGGCAATGTAGGATAGGTTTCTGAAAAACATCGCGGGGTGGTGCGCATTGTATGGGTGTGTAACATTACATTCACTAGTAGGAGTGAGAAAAACATCGCGGGTTGGTGTGATTTGGAGGGTCTGAATTAGGATAGGCAGTGAGTGGCAATGTAGGATGGAGAAAAGCACCGCTGGATGGTCAGCATGGGGAGGTCAGGGAACATACAGTGGCAATGTAGGATAGGTTTCTGAAAAACATCCAGCGGTGGTGCGCATTGTTTGGGTGTGTAACATTACATTCACTAGTAGGAGTGAGAAAAACATCACGGGGTGGTGTGAATCGGAGGGTCTGAATTAGAATAGGCAGTGAGAGGCAATGTAGCATGGAGAAAATCACCGCGGGGTGGTCAGCATGGGGAGGTCAGGGAACATGCAGTGGCAATGAAGGATAGGTTTCTGAAAAACATCGTGGGGTGGTGCGCATTGTATGGGTGTGTAACATTACATTCACTAGTAGGAGTGAGAAACACATCATGGATTGGTGCGCATTGTATGGGTGTGTAACATTACATTAACTAGTAGGAGTGAGAAAAACAACAAAGGGGGGTTTGAATCGGAGGGTCTGAATTAGGATAAACAGTGAGTGGCAATTTGCATGGATAAAAGCACCGTGGGAGGGTCAGCATGGTGAGGATAGGGAACTTGCAGTGGCAATGTAGGATAGGTTTCTGAAAAACATCGCGGGGTGGTGAGCATATATGTGTGTGTAACATTACATTCACTAGTAGGAGTGAGAAAAACATCACGGGGTCGTGTGAATTGGAGGGTCTGAATTAGGTTAGGCAGTGACTGGCAATGTAGGATGGGGAAAAGCACCGCGGGGTGGTCAGCATGGGGAGGTCAGGAAACATGCAGTGGCAATGTAGGATAGGTTTCTGAAAAACATCGTGGGGTGGTGCACATTGTATGGGTGTGTAGCATTACATTCACTAGTAGGAGTGATTAAAACATCACGGTGTGGTGTGAATTGGAGGGTCTGAATTAGGATAGGCAGTGAGTGGCCATGTAGGATGGAGAAAAGCACCGCGGGGTGGTCAGCATGGGGAGGTCTGGGATCATGCGTTGGCAATGTATTATAGTTTTCTGAAAAACATCGCGGGGTGGTGCGCATTGTATGGGTGTGTAACATTACATTCACTAGTAGGAGTGAGAAAAACATCATGGGGTGGTGTGAATCGGAGGGTCTGAATTAGGCTAGGCAGTGAGTCGCAATGTAGTATGGAGAAAGGCACCGCGGGGTGGTCAGCAAGGGGAGGTCAGGGAACATGCAGTGGCAATGTTGGATAGGTTTCTGAAAAACAGCGCGGGGTGGTGCGCATTGTATGGGTGTGTAACATTACATTCACGAGTAAGATTGAGAAAAACATAACGGGGTGGTGTGAATCTGAGGGTCTGAATTATGATAGGAAGTGAGTGGCAACATAGGATGGAGAAAAGTACTGCGTGGTGGTCAGCATGGGGAGGTCAGGGAATATGCAGTGGCAATGCAGGATAGGTTTCTGGAAATCATTGCGGGGTGGTGCTCATTGTATGGGTGTGTAACATTACATTCACTAGTAGGAGTGAGAAAAACATCACGGGGTGGTGTGAATTGGATGGTCTGAATTAGGATAGGCATTGAGTGGCAATGTAGCATGGAGAAAAGCTCCGCGGGGTGGTCAGCATGCGGAAGTCAGGGATCATGCAGTGCCAATGTAGGATAGGATTCAGAAAAACATCGCGGGGTGGTACGCATTGTATGGGTGTGTAACATTACATTCACTAGTAGGAGTGAGAAAAACATCGCGGGGTGTTGCGCATTGTATGGGTGTGTAACTTTACATTCACTAGCAGGAGTGAGAAAAACATCACGGGTTGTTGAGATTTGGAGGGTCTGAATTAGGATAGGCAGTGAGTGGCAATGTAGGATGGAGAAAAGCACCGCTGGATGGTCAGCATGGGGAGGTCAGGGAACATGCAGTGGCAATGTAGGATAGGTTTCTGAAAAACATCGCAGGGTGGTGCGCATTGTATGGGTGTGTAACATTACATTCACTAGTAGGAGTGAGAAAAACATCACGGGGTCGTGTGAATCGGAGGGTCTGAATTAGGATAGGCAGTGAGTGGCAATATAGGATTGGGAAAAGCACCGCGGGGTGGTCAGCATGGGGAAGTCAGGGAACATGCAGTGGCAATGTAGGATAGGTTTCAGAAAAACATCGCGGGGTGGTGCGCATTGTATGGGTGTGTAACATTACATTCACTAGTAGGAGTGAGAAAAACATCGCGGTGTGGTGTGAATCGGAGTCTCTGAATTAGGATAGGAAGTGAGTGGCAATGTAGGATGGAGAAAAGCACCTAGGGGTGGTCAGCATGGGGAAGTCAGGGAAAATGCAGTGGCAATGTAGAATAGGTTTCTGAAAAACATGGCGGGGTGGTGAGCATTGTATGCATGTGTAACATTACATTCACTAGTAGGAGTGAGAAAAACATCGCGGGGTGTTGCGCATTGTATGGGTGTGTAACTTTACATTCACTAGTAGGTGTGAGAAAAACATCACGGGGTGGTGTGATTTGGAGGGTCTGAATTAGTATAGGCAGTGAGTGGCAATGTAGGATGGAGAAAAGCACCGCTGGATGGTACGCATGGGGAAGTCAGGAAACATGCAGTAGCAATGTAGGATAGGTTTCTGAAAAACATCGCGGGGTGGTGAGCATTGTATGGGTGTGTAATATTACATTCTCTAGTAGGAGTGAGAAAAACATCACGGGGTGGTGTGAATCGGAGTGTCTGAATTAGGATAGGCAGTGAGAGGCAATGTAGGATGGAGAAAAGCACCGCTGGGTGGTCAGCATTGGGAGGTCATGGAACATGCACTGGCAATGTAGGATATGTTTTTGAAAAACATCGCGGGGTGGTGAGCATTGTATGGGTGTGTAACATTACATTCACTAGAAGGAGTGAGAAACACATCATGGGGTGGTGCGAATTGTGGTTGTGAAACATTACATTCACTAGTAGGAGTGAGAAAAACATCACGGGGTGGTGTGATTCGGTGGGTCTGAATTAGGATTGGCAGTGAGTTGCGATGTAGGATGGAGAAAAGCACCACGGGGTGGTCAGCATGGGGAGGTCAGGGAACATTCAGGGGCAATGTAGGATAGGTTTCTAAAAAACATCGCAGGGTGTTGCGCATTGTATGGGTGTGTAACATTACATTCACTAGTAAGAGTGAGAAAAAATTCACGGGGTGGTGTGAATCGGAGGGTCTGAATTAGGTTAGGAAGTTAGTGGCAATGTAGGATGGAGAAAAGCACCTCGGGGTGGTCAGCATGGGGAAGTCAGGGAACTTGCAGTGGCAATGTAGGATAGGATTCTGAAAAACATCCGGGGGTGGTGCGCATTGTATGGGTGTGTAACATTACATTCACTAGTAGGAGTGAGAAAAACATCACGGGGTGGTGCGCATTGTATGGGTGTGTAACATTACATTCACTAGTAAGAGTGAGAAAAAATTCACGGGGTGGTGTGAATCGGAGGGTCTGAATTAGGATAGGAAGTTAGGGGCAATGTAGGATGGAGAAAAGCACCTCGGGGTGGTCAGCATGGGGAACTCAGGGAACATGCAGTGGCAATGCAGGATAGGTTTCTGAAAAACATCCGGGGTGGTGCGCACTGTATGGGTGTGTAACAATACACTCACTAGTAGGAGTGAGAAAAACATCACGGGGTGGTGTGAATCGGAGGGTCTGAATTAGGATAGGCATTGAGTGGCAATGTAGGATGGGGAAAAGCACCGCGGGGTTCTCAGCATGTGGAGGTCAGGGAACATGCAGTGACAATGTAGGATAGGTTTCTGAAAAACATCGCGGGGTGGTGCACATTGTATGGGTTTGTAGCATTACATTCACTAGTAGGAGGAAAAAACCATAACGGGGTGGTGTGAATCAGAGGGTCTGAATTAGTTTAGGCAGTGAGTGGCAATGTAGAATGGAGAAAAGCTCCGCGGCATGGTCAGCATGGGGAAGTCAGGGAACATGCAGTGGCAATGTAGGATATGTTTCTGAAACACATGGCGGGGTGGTGCGCATTGTATGGGTGTGTAACATTAAATTCACTAGTAGGAGTGAGAAAAACATCACGGGGTGTTGTGAATCAGAGGGTCTGAATTAGGATAGGCAGTGAGTGGCAATGTAGGATGGAGAAAAGCACCGCCGGGTTGTCAGCACGGGGAGGTCAGGGAACATGCAGTGGCAATGTAGGATAGGTTTCTGAAAAACATCGCGGGGTGGTGCGCCTTGTATGGGTGTGTAACATTACATTCACTAGTAGGAGTGAGAAAAACATCACGGGGTGGTGTGAATCGGAGGGTCTGAATTAGGATAGGCAGTGAGTGGCAATGTAAGATGGAGAAAAGCACCGCGGGGTGGTCAGCATGGGGATGTCAGGAAACATGCAGTGGCAATGTAGGATAGATTTCTGAAAAACATCTCGGGGTGGTGAGCATTGTAATGGTGTGTAACATTACATTCAGTAGTAGGAGTGAGAAAAACATCACGGGGTGTTGCGCATTGTATGTGTGTGTAACATTACATTCACTAGTAAGAGTGAGAAAAACATCACGGGGTGGTGTGAATCGGAGGGTTTGAATTAGGATAGGAAGTGAGTGGCAATGTAGGATGGAGAAAAGCCCCTCGGGGTGGTCAGCATGGGGAAGTCAGGGAACATGCAGTGGCAATGTAGGATAGGTTTCTGAAAAACATCCGGGGGTGGTGCGCGTTGTATGGGTGTGTAACATTACATTCACTAGTACGATTAATAAAAACATCACAGGTTGGTGTGAATCAGAGGGTCTGAATTAGGATAGGCAGTGTGTGGCAATATAGGATTGGGAAAAGCACCGCGGGGTGGTCAGCATGGGGAAGTCAGGGAACATGCAGTGGCAATGTAGGATAGGTTTCAGAAAAACATCGCGGGGTGGTGCGCATTGTATGGGTGTGTAACATTACATTCACTAGTAGGAGTGAGAAAAACATCGCGGTGTGGTGTGAATCGGAGTATCTGAATTAGGATAGGAAGTGAGTGGCAATGTAGGATGGAGAAAAGCACCTCGGGGTGGTCAGCATGGGGAAGTCAGGGAAAATGCAGTGGCAATGTAGGATAGGTTTCTGAAAAACATGGCGGGGTGGTGCGCATTGTATGCATGTGTAACATTACATTCACTAGTAGGAGTGAAAAAAACATCACGGGGTGGTGTGAATGGGAGGGTCTGAATTAGGATAGGCATTGAGTGGCAATGTAGGATGGGGAAAAGCACGGCGCGGTGGTCAGCATGTGGAGGTCAGGGAACATGCAGTGACAATTTAGGATAGGTTTCTGAAAAACATCGCGGGGTGGTGCATATTGTATGGGTGTGTAGCATTACATTCACTAGTAGGAGGAGAAAAACATAACTGGGTGGTGTGAATCGGAGGGTCTTAATTAGGTTTGGCAGAGAGTGGCAATGTAGGATGGAGAAAAGCACCTCGGGGTGGTCAGCATGGGGAAGTCAGGGAACATGCAGTGGCAATGTAGGATAGGTTTCTGAAAAACATCCGGGGTGTTGCGCATTGTATGGGTGTATAGCATTACATTCACTAGTAGGAGTGAAAAAAACATCACGGGGTTGTGTGAATCGTAGGGTCTGAATTAGGATAGGCAGTGAGTGGCAATGTAGGATGGGGAAAAGCACCTCGGGGTGGTCAGCATGGGGAAGTCAGGGAACATGCAGTGGCAATGTAGGATAAGTTTCTGAAAAACATCCGGGGGTGGTGCGCATTGTATGGGTGTGTAACATTACATTCACTAGTAGGAGTGAGAAAAACATCACGGGGTGGTGTGAATCGTAGGGTCTGAATTAGGATAGGCAGTGAGTGGCAATGTAGGATGGGGAAAAGCACCGCAGGGTGGTCAGCATGTGGAGGTCAGGGAACATGCAGGGGCAATGTAGGATAGGTTTCTGAAAAACATCGCGGGGTGGTGCACATTGTATGGGTGTGTAGCATTACATTCACTAGTAGGAGGAGAAAAACATCACGGGGTGGTGTGAATCGGAGGGTCTTAAATAGGTTAGGCAGTGAGTGGCAATGTAGGATGGAGAAAAGCACCGCGGGATGGTCAGTATGGGGAGGTCAGGGAACTTGCAGTGGCAAGGTAGGATAGGTTTCTGAAACACATCGCGGGGTGGTGCGCATTGTATGGGTGTGTAACTTTACATTCACTAGTAGGAGTGAGAAAAACAACAAGGGGTGTTGTGAATCAGAGGGTCTGAATTAGAATAGGCAGTGATTGGCAATGTAGGATGGAGAAAAGCACCGCGGGGTTGCCAGCACGGGGAGGTCAGGGAACATGCCGTGGCAATGTAGGATAGTTTTCTGAAAAACATCCCGGGGTGGTGCGCATTGTATAGGTGTGTAAGATTACATTCACTAGTAGGAGTGAGAAAAACATCACAGGTGGTGTGAATCGGAGGGTCTGAATTAGGATAGGCAGTGAGTGGCAATGTAGGATGGAGAAAAGCACCGCGGGGTGGTCAGCATGGGGAGGTCAGGAAACATGCAGTGGCAATGTAGGATAGGTTTCTGAAAAACATCGCGGGGTGGTGCGCATTGTATGGGTGTGTAACATTACATTCACTAGTAGGAGTGAGAAAAACATCACGGGGTGGTGTGAATCGGAGGGCTTGAATTCGGATAGGGAGTGAGTGGCAATGTAGGATGGAGAAAAACACCGCGTGGTGGTCAGCATGTGGAGGTCAGGAAACATGCAGTGGCAATGTAGGATATGTTTCTGAAAAACATCTTGGGGTGGTGCGCATTGTAAGGGTGTGTAACATTACATTCACTAGTATGAGTGAGAAAAACATCACGGGGTGGTGCGCATTGTATGGGTGTGTAACATTACATTCACTAGTAGGAGTGAGAAAAACATCACAGGGTGGTGTGAATAGGAGTGTCTGAATTAGGATAGGCAGTGAGTGGCAATGTAGTATGGAGAGAAGCACCGCGGGGTGGTCAGCATGTGGAGGTTAGGGAAGGTGCAGTGGCAATGTAGAATAAGTTTCTGAAAAACTTCGCGGAGTGGTGCGCATTGTATGGGTGTGTAACATTACATTCACTAGTAGGAGTGAGAAAAACATCACGAGGTGGTGTGAATCGGAGGGCCTGAATTAGGATAGGCAGTGAGTGGCAATGTAGGATGTAGAAAAACACCGCGGGGTGGTCAGCATGTGGAGGTCAGGGAACATGCAGTGGCAATGTAGGATAGTTTTCTGAAAAACATCGCGGGGTGGTGGGCATTGTATGGGTGTGTAACATTACATTCAATAGTAAGAGTCAGAAAAACATCACGGGGTGGTGTGAATCGGAGGGTCTGAATTAGGATAGGCAGTGAGTGGCAATGTAGGATGGAGAAAAGCACCGCTGGATGGTCAGCATTTCGCAGTCAGGGAACATGCAGTGGCAATGAAGGATAGGTTTCTGAAAAACATCGCGGAGTGGTGCGCATTGTATGGGTGTGTAACATTACATTCACTAGTAGGAGTGAGAAACACATCATGGGTTGGTGCGCACTGTATGAGTGTGTAACATTACATTCACTAGTAGGAGTGAGAAAAACATCACAGGGTGGTTTGAATCAGAGTGTCTGAATTAGGATAGACAGTGAGTGGCAATTTAGGATGGATAAAAGCACCGTGGGGTTGTCAGCATGGTGAGGTCAGGGAACATGCAGTGGCAATGTAGGACAGGTTTCTGAAAAACATCGCGTGGTGGTGAGCATTGTATGGGTGTGTAACATTACATTCACTAGTTGGAGTGAGAAACACATCATGGGGTGGTGCGAATTGTATGGGTGTGAAACATTACATTCACTAGTAGGAGTGAGAAAAACATCACGGGGTGGTGTGATTCCGGGGGCCTGAATTAGGATAGGCAGTGAGTGGCGATGTAGGATGGAGAAAAGCACCGCGGGGTGGTCAGCATGGGGAGGTCAGGGAACATTCAGTGGCAATGTAGGATAGGTTTCTGAAAAACATCGCGGGGTGGTGTGCATTGTATGGGTGTGTAACATTACATTCACTAGTAGGAGTGACAAAAACATCACGGGGTGGTGCGCATTGTATGGGTGTGTAACTTTACATTCACTAGTAAGAGTGAGAAAAAATTCACGGGGTGGTGTGAATCGGAGGGTCTGAATTAGGATAGGAAGTTAGTGGCAATGTAGGATGGAGTAAAGCACCTCGGGGTTGTCATCATGGGGAAGTCAGGGAACATGCAGTGGCAATGTAGGATAGGTTTCTGAAAAACATCGCGGGGTGGTGCGCATTGTATGGGTGTGTACCATTACATTCACTAGTAGGAGTGAGAAAAACATCACGGGGTGGAGTGAATCAGAGTGTCTGAATTAGGATAGGCAGTGAGTGGCAATGTAGGATGGAGAAAAGCACCGCTGGATGGTCAGCATGGGGAAGTCAGGGAACATGCAGTGGCAAAGTAGGATAGGTTTCTGAAAAACATTGTGGGGTGGTGTGCATTGTATGGGTGTGTAACATTACATTCACTAGTAAGAGTGAGAAAAACATCATGGGGTGGTGCGAACCGCAGGGTCTGAATTAGAATAGGCAGTGAGAGGCAATGTAGGAAGGAGAAAAGCACCGCGGGGTGGTCAGCATGGGGAGGTCAGGGAACATGCAGTGGCAATGTAGGATAGTTTTCTGAAAAACATCGCGGGGTGGTGCGCATTGTATGGGTGTGTAACATTACATTCACTAGTAGGAGTGAGAAAAACATCATGGGGTGGTGCGAATTGTATGGGTGTGAAACATTACATTCACTAGTTGGAGTGAGAAAAACATCATGGGGTGGTGTGATTCGGAGGGTCTGAATTAGGATAGGCCGTGAGTGGCGATGTAGGATGGAGAAAAACACTGCGGGGTGGTCAGCATGTGGAGGTCAGGGAACATTCAGTGGCAATGCAGGATAGGTTTCTGAAAAACATCGCGGGCTGGTGCGCATTGTATGGGTGTGTAATATTACATTCACTAGTAGGAGTGAGAAAAACATCACGGGGTGGTGCGCATTGTATGGGTGTATAACATTACATTCACTAGTAGGAGTGAGAAACACATCATGGGTTGGTGCGCACTCTATGGGTGTGTAACATTACATTCACTAGTAGGAGTGAGAAAAACATCACAGGGTGGTTTGAATCGGAGTGTCTGAATTAGGATAGACAGTGAGTGGCAATTTAGGATGGATAAAAGCACCGTGGGGTTGTCAGCATGGTGAGGTCAGAGAACATGCAGTGGCAATGTAGGACAGGTTTCTGAAAAACATCGCGGGGTGGTGAGCATTTTATGGGTGTGTAACATTACATTAATTAGAAGGAGTGAGAAAAACATCACCGGGTGGTGTGAATCGGAGGGTCTGAATTAGGATAGGCAGTGAGTGGCAATGTAGAATGGAGAAAACCACCACGGGGTGGTCAGCATGTGGAGGTCAGGAAACATGCAGTGGCAATATAGGATAGGTTTCTGAAAACATCTCGGGGTGGTGCGCATTGTAAGGGTGTGTAACATTACATTCACTAGTAGGAGTGAGAAAAACATCACGGGGTGATGTGAATCAGAGGGACTGAATTAGGATAGGAAGTGAGCGGCAATGTACGATGGAGAAAAGCACCTCGGGGTGGTCAGCATCGGGAAGTCAGGGAACATGCAGTGGCAATGTAGGATAGGTTTCTGAAAAACATCCGGGGGTGGTGCGCGTTGTATGGGTGTGTAACATTACATTCACTAGTACGAGTGAGAAAAACATCACAGGGTGGTGTGAATCAGAGTGTCTGAATTAGGATAGGCAGTGAGTGGCAATGTAGGATGGAGAAAAGCACCGCGGGGTGGTCAGCATTGGGAGGTCATGGAACATGCAGTGGCAATGAAGGATAGGTTTCTGAAAAACATCGCGGGGTGGTGAGCATTGTATGGGTGTGTAACATTACATTCACTAGTAGGAGTGAGAAACACATCATGGGGTGGTGCGAATTGTATGGGTGTGAAACATTACATTCACTAGTAGGAGTGAGAAAAACATCACAGGGTGGTGTGATTCCGGGGGTCTGAATTAGGATAGGCAGTGAGTGGCGATGTAGGATGGAGAAAAGCACCGCGGGGTGGTCAGCATGGGGAGGTCAGGGAACATTCAGTGGCAATGTAGGATAGGTTTCTGAAAAACATCGCGGGGTGGTGTGCATTGTATGGGTGTGTAACATTACATTCACTATTAGGAGTGACAAAAAAATCACGGGGTGGTGCGCATTGTATGGGTGTGTAACTTTACATTCACTAGTAAGAGTGAGAAAAAATTCACGGGGTGGTGTGAATCGGAGGGTCTGAATTAGGATAGGCAGTGAGTGGCAATGTAGGATGGAGAAAAGCACCGTGTGGTGGGCAGCATGGGGAGGTCAGGGAACATGCAGTGGCAATGTAGGATAGGTTTCTGAAAAACTTCGCGGGGTGGTGCACATTGTATGCGTGTGTGTTACATTACATTCACTAGTAGGAGTGAGAAAAACATCACGGGGTGGTGCGCATTGTATCTGTGTGTAGCATTACATTCACTAGTAGGAGGAGAAAAACATAACGTGGTGGTGTGAATCGGAGGGTCTGAATTAGGTTAGGCAGTGAGTGGCAATGTAGGATGGAGAAAAGCACCTCGGGGTGGTCAGCATGTGGAAGTCAGGGAACATGCAGTGGCAATGTAGGATAGGTTTCTGAAAAACATCCGGGGGTGTTGCGCATTGTATGGGTGTGTAACATTACATTCACTAGTAGGAGTGAGAAAAACATCACGGGGTGGTGTGAATCGTAGGGTCTGAATTAGGATAGGCAGTGAGTGGCAATGTAGGATGGAGAAAACCACCGTGGGTTGGTCAGCATGGGGAGGTCAGGGAACATGTAGTGGCAATGTAGGATAGGTTTCTAAAAACATCGCGGGGTGGTGCGCATTGCATGGGTGTGTAACATTACATTCACTAGTAGGAGAGAGAAAAACATCACGGGGTGGTGTGAATCGGAGGGCCTGAATTAGGATAGGGAGTGAGTGGCAATGTAGGATGGAGAAAAACACCGCGGGGTGGTCAGCATGTGGAGGTCAGGAAATATGCAGTGGCAATGTAGGATATGTTTCTGAAAAACATCTTGGGGTGGTGCGCATTGTAAGGGTGTGTAACATTACATTCACTAGTAGGAGTGAGAAAAACATCACGGGGTGGTGCGCATTGTATGGGTGTGTAACATTACATTCACTAGTAAGAGTGAGAAAAACATCACGGGGTGGTGTGAATCGGAGGGTTTGAATTAGGATAGGAAGTGAGTGGCAATGTAGGATGGAGAAAAGCACCTCGGGGTCGTAAGCATGGGGAAGTCAGGGAACATGCAGTGGCAATGTAGGATAGGTTTCTGAAAAACATCCGGGGGTGGTGCGCCTTGTATGGGTGTGTAACATTACATTCACTAGTAGGAGTGAGAAAAACATCACAGGGTGGTGTGAATCGGAGGGTCTGAATTAGGTTAGGCAGTGAGTGGCAATGTAGGATGGAGAAAAGCACCGAGGGTGGTCATCATGGGGAGGTCAGGAAACATGCAATGGCAATGTAGGATAGGTTTCTGAAAAACATCGCGGGGTGGTGCGCGATGTATGGGTGTGTAAAATTACATTCACTAGTAGGAGTGAGAAAAACATCACGGTGTGGAGTGAATAGGAGTGTCTGAATTAGGATAGGCAGTGAGTGGCAATGTAGTATGGAGAGAAGCACTGCGGGGTGGTCAGCATATGGAGGTTAGGGAAGGTTCAGTGGCAATGTAGGATAAGTTTCTGAAAAACTTTGTGGAGTGGTGCGCATTGTATGGGTGTGTAACATTACATTCACTAGTAGGAGTGAGAAAAACATGACGAGGTGGTGTGAATCGGAGGGCCTGAATTAGGATAGGCAGTGAGTGGCAATGTAGGATGTAGAAAAACACCGCGGGGTGGTCAGCATGTGGAGGTAAGGAAACATGCAGTGGCAATGTAGGATAGGTTTCTGAAAAACATCTCGGGGTGGTGTGCATTGTATGGGTGTGTAACATTACATTCACTAGTAGGAGTGAGAAAAACATTACGGGGTGGTGTGAATCGGAGAGTGTGAATTAGGATGGGCAGTGAGGGGCAATGTAGGATGGAGAAAAGCACCGGGGTGTGGTCAGCAAGGGGAGGTCAGGGAACATGCAGTGGCAATGTAGGATAGTTTTCTGAAAAACATCGCGGGGTGGTGGGCATTGTATGGGTGTGTAACATTACATTCAATAGTAGGAGTCAGAAAAACATCACGGGGTGGTGTGAATCGGAGGGTCTGAATTAGGATAGGCAGTGAGTTGCAATGTAGGATGGAGAAAAGCACCGCGGGGTGGTCAGCATGGGGAAGTCAGGGATCATGCTGTGCAAATGTAGGATAGGTTTCTGAAAAACATCGCAGGGTGGTGCGCATTGTATGGATGTGCAACATTACATTCACTAGTAGGAGTGAGAAAAACATCGCGGGGTGTTGCGCATTGTATGGGTGTGTAACTTTACATTCACTAGTAGGAGTGAGAAAAACAAAACGGGGTGGTGTGATTTGGAGGGTCTGAATTAGGATACGCAGTGAGTGGCAATGTAGGATGGAGAAAAGCACCGCTGGATGGTCCGCATGGGGAAGTCAGGGAACATGCAGTGGCAATGTAGGATAGGTTTCTGAAAAACATCGCGGGGTGGTGCGCATTGTATGGGTGTGTCACATTACATTCACTAGAGGGAGTGAGAAAAACATCACGGGGTGGTGCGAACCGCAGGGTCTAAATTAGAATAGGCAGTGAGAGGCAATGTAGGATGGAGAAAAGAACTGCGGGGTGGTCAGCATGTGGAAGTCAGGGAACATGCAGGTGGCAATGAAGGATAGGTTTCTGAAAAACATCGCGGAGTGGTGCGCATTGTATGGGTGTGTAACATTACATTCATTAGTAGGAGTGAGAAACACATCATGGGTTGGTGCGCACTGTATGGGTGTGTAACATTACTTTCACTAGTAGGAGTGAGAAAAATATAACAGGGTGGTTTGAATCGGAGTGTTTGAATTAGGATAGACAGTGAGTGGCAATTTAGGATGGATAAAAGCACCGTGAGGTTGTCAGCATTGTGAGGTCAGGGAACATGCAGTGACAATGTAGGATAGGTTTCTGAAAAACATCGCGGGGTGGTGAGCATTTTATGGGTGTGTAACATTACATTAATTAGTAGGAGTGAGAAAAACATCACGGGGTGGTGTGAATCGGAGGGTCTGAATTAGGATAGGCAGTGAGTGGCAATGTAGGATGGAGAGAAGCACCGCGGGGTCTCAGCATGGGGAGGTCAGGGAAAATGCAGTGGCAATGTAGGATAGGTTTCTGAAAAACATCGCGGAGTGGTGCGCATTGAATGGGTGTGTAACATTACATTCACTAGTAAGAGTGAGAAAAACCTAACGGGGTGGTGTGAATCGGAGGGTCTGAAATAGGGTAGGCAGTGAGTGGCAATGTAGGATGGAGAAAAGCACCGCGGGATGGACAGCATGGGGAGGTCAGGGAATATGCAGTGGCAAGGTAGGATAGGTTTCTGAAACACATCGCGGGGTGGTGCACATTGTATGGGTGTGTAACATTACATTCACTAGTAGGTGGAAAAAAACATAACGGGGTGGTGTGAATCTGAGGGTCTGAATTAGGTTAGGCAGTGAGTGGCAATGTAGGATGGAGAAAAGCACCGCGGGATGTTCATCATGGGGAGGTCAGGGAACATGCAGTGGCAATGTAGGATAGGTTTCTGAAACACATCGCGGGGTGGTGCGCATTGTATGGGTGTGTAACATTACATTCACTAGTAGGAGTGAGAAAAACATCACGGGGTGGTGTGAATCGGAGGGCCTGATTTAGGATAGGCAGTGAGTGGCAATGTAGAATGGAGAAAAACACCGCGGGGTGGTCAGCATGTGGAGGTCAGGAAACATGCAGTGGCAATGTAGGATATGTTTCTGAAAAACATCTGGGGGTGGTGCGCATTGTAAGGGTGTGTAACATTACATTCACTAGTAGGAGTGAGAAAAACATCACGGGGTGGTGGGCATTGTATGGGTGTGTAACATTACATTCACTACAAAGAGTGAGAAAAACATCACGGGGTGGTGTGAATCAGAGGGAATGAATTAGGATAGGAAGTGAGTGGCAATGTAGGATGGAGAAAAGCACCTCGGGCCAGCATGGGGAAGTCAGGGAACATGCAGTGGCAAAGTAGGATAGGTTTCTGAAAAACATCCGGGAGTGGTGCGCGTTGTATTGGTGTGTAACATTACATTCACTAGTACGAGTGAGAAAAAAATCACAGGGTGGTGTGAATCAGAGTGTCTGAATTAGGGTAGGCAGTGAGTTGCAATGTAGGATGGAGAAAAGCACCACGGGGTGGTCAGCATTGGGAGGTCAGGGAACATTCAGTGGCAATGTAGGATAGGTTTCTGAAAAACATCGCGGGCTGGTGTGCATTGTATGGGTGTGTAACATTACATTCACTGGTAGGAGTGAGAAAAACTTCATGGGGTGGTGCGCATTGTATGGGTGTGTAACTTTACATTCACTAGTAGGAGTGAGAAAAACATCACAGGGTGGAGTGAATCGGAGTGTCTGAATTAGGACAGGCAGTGAGTGGCAATGTAGGATGGAGAAAAGCACCGCTGGATGGTCCGCATGGGGAAGTCAGGGAACATGAAGTAGCAATGTAGAATAGGTTTCTGAAAAACATCGCGGGGTGGTGAGCATTGTATGGGTGTGTAACATTACATTCATTAGTAGGAGTGAGAAAAACATCAAGGGGTGGTGTGAATCGCAGGGTCTGAATTAGGATAGGCAGTGAGAGGCAATGTAGGATGGAGAAAAGCACCGCGGGGTGGTCAGCATTGGGAGGTCATGGAACATGCAATGGCAATGAAGGATAGGTTTCTGAAAAACATCGCGGAGTGGTGCGTATTGTATGGGTGTGTAACATTACATTCACTAGTAGGAGTGAGAAACACATCATGGGTTGGTGCGCACTGTATGGGTGTGTAACATTACATTCAATAGTAGGAGTGAGAAAAACATCACAGGGTGGTTTGAATAGGAGTGTCTGAATTAGGATAGACAGTGAGTGGCAATTTAGGATGGATAAAAGCACCGTGGGGTTGTCAGCATGGTGAGGTCAGGGAAAATGCAGTGGCAATGTAGGATAGGTTTCTGAAAAACATCGCAGGGTGCTGAGCATTGTATGGGTGTGTAACATTACATTAATTAGTAGGAGTGAGAAAAACATCATGGGGTGGTGTGAATCGGAGGGTCTGAATTAGGATAGGCAGTGAGTGCAATGTAGGATGGTGTAAACCACCGCTGGATGGACAGCATGGGGAAGTCAGGGAACATGCAGTAGCAATGAAGGATAGGTTTCTGAAAAACATCGCAGTGTGGTGAGCATTGTATGGGTGTGTAACATTACATTCACCAGTAGGAGTGAGAAAAACATCACGGGGTGGTGTCAATCAGAGGGTCTGAATTAGGATAGACAGTGAGAGGCAATGTAGGATGGAGAAAAGCACCGCGGGGTGGTTAGCATTGGGAGGTCATGGAACATGCAGTGGCAATGAAGGGTAGGTTTCTGAAAAATATCGCGGGGTGGTGAGCATTGTATGGGTGTGTAACATTACATTCACTAGTAGGAGTCAGAAACACATCATGGGGTGGTGCGAATTGTATGGGTGTGAAACATTACATTCACTACTAGGAGTGAGAAAAACATCACGGGGTGGTGTGAATCGGAGGGCCTGAATTAGGATAGGCAGTGAGTGGCAAGGTAGGATGGATAAAAACACCGCGGGCTGGTCAGCATGTGGAGGTCCGGAAACATGCAGTGGCAATGTAGGATAGGTTTCTGAAAAACATCTCGGGGTGGTGCGCATTGTAAGGGTGTGTAACATTACATTCACTAGTAAGAGTGAGAAAAAATTCACGGGGTGGTGTGAATCAGAGGGTCTGAATTAGGATAGGCAGTGAGTGGCAATGTAGGATGGAGAAAAGCACCGTGGGGTGGTCAGTATGGGGTGGTCAGGGAACATGCAGTGGCAATGTAGGATAGGTTTCTGAAAAACACCCCGAGGTGGTGCACATTGCATGGGTGTGTAACATTACATTCACTAGTAGGAGTGAGAAAAACATCACGGGGTGGTGTGAATGGGAGGGTCTGAATTAGGATAGGCATTGAGTGGCAATGTAGGATGGGGAAAAGAACCGCGGGGTGGTCAGCATGTGGAGGTCAGGGAACATGCAGTGACAATGTAGGATAGGTTTCTGAAAAACATCGCGGGGTGGTGCACATTGTATGGGTGTGTAGCATTACATTCACTAGTAGGAGGAGAAAAACATAACGGGGTGGTGTGAATCGGATGGTCTGAATTAGGTTAGGCAGTGAGTGGCAATGTAGGATGGAGAAAATCACCGCGGGATGTTCAGCATGGGGAGGTCAGGGAACATGCAGTGGCAATGTAGGATAGGTTTCTGAAACACATCGCGGGGTGGTGCGCATTGTATGGGTGTGTAACATTACATTCACTAGTAGGAGTGAGAAAAACATCACGGGGTGGTGCGCATTGTATTGGTGTGAAACATTACATTCACTAGTAGGAGTGAGAAAAACATCACGGGGTGGTGTGATTCGGAGGGTCTGAATTAGGATAGGCAGTGAGTGGCGATGTAGGATGGAGAAAAGCACCGCGGGGTGGTCAGCATGGGGAGGTCAGGGAACATTCAGTGGCAATGTAGGATAGGTTTCTGAAAAACATCGCGGGCTGGTGCGCATTGTATGGGTGTGTAACATTACATTCACTAGTAGGAGTGAGAAAAACATCACGGGGTGGTGCGCATTGTATGGGTGTGTAACTTTACATTCACTAGTAAGAGTGAGAAAAAATTCACAGGGTGGTGTGAATCGGAGGGTCTGAATTAGGATAGGAAGTTAGTGGCAATGTAGGATGGAGAAAAGCACCTCGGGGTGGTCATCATGGGGAAGTCAGGGAACATGCAGTGGCAATGTAGGATAGGTTTCTGAAAAACATCGCGGGGTGGTGCGCATTGTATGGGTGTGTAACTTTACATTCACTAGTAGGATTGAGAAAAACATCACGGGGTGGTGCGCATTGTATGGGTGTGTAACATTACATTCACTAGTAAGAGTGAGAAAAACATCACGGGGTGGTGTGAATCGGAGGGTCTGAATTAGGATAGGCAGTGAGTGGCAATGTAGGATGGAGAAAAGCACCGTGGGGTGGTCAGCATGGGGTTTTCAGGGAACATGCAGTGGCAATGTAGGATAGGTTTCTGAAAAACACCCCGGGGTGGTGCACATTGCATGGGTGTGTACCATTACAATCACTAGTAGGAGGAGAAAAACATAACGGGGTGGTGTGAATCGGATGGTCTGAATTAGGTTAGGCAGTGAGTGGCAATGTAGGATGGAGAAAATCACCGCGGGATGTTCAGCATGGGGAGGTCAGGGAACATGCAGTGGCAATGTAGGATAGGTTTCTGAAACACATCGCGGGGTGGTGCGCATTGTATGGGTGTGTAACATTACATTCACTAGTAGGAGTGAGAAAAACATCACGGGGTGGTGCGCATTGTATTGGTGTGAAAGATTACATTCACTAGTAGGAGTGAGAAAAACATCACGGGGTGGTGTGATTCGGAGGGTCTGAATTAGGATAGGCAGTGAGTGGCGATGTAGGATGGAGAAAAGCACCGCGGGGTGGTCAGCATGGGGAGGTCAGGGAACATGCAGTGGCAATGTAGGATAGGTTTCTGAAAAACATCGCGGGGTGGTGCGCATTGTATGGGTGTGTAACTTTACATTCACTAGTAGGATTGAGAAAAACATCACGGGGTGGTGCGCATTGTATGGGTGTGTAACATTACATTCACTAGTAAGAGTGAGAAAAACATCACGGGGTGGTGTGAATCGGAGGGTCTGAATTAGGATAGGCAGTGAGTGGCAATGTAGGATGGAGAAAAGCACCGTGGGGTGGTCAGCATGGGGTGGTCAGGGAACATGCAGTGGCAATGTAGGATAGGTTTCTGAAAAACACCCCGGGGTGGTGCACATTGCATGGGTGTGTAACATTACATTCACTAGTAGGAGTGAGAAAAACATCACGGGGGTGGTGTGAATCGGAGGGTCTGAATTAGGATAGGTATTGAGTGGCAATGTAGGATGGGGAAAAGCACCGCGGGGTGGTCAGCATGTGGAGGTCAGGGAACATGCAGTGACAATGTAGGATAGGTTTCTGAAAAACATCGCGGGGTGGTGCACATTGTATGGGTGTGTAGCATTACATTCACTAGTAGGAGGAGAAAAACATAAGGGGGTGGTGTGAATCGGAGGGTCTGAATTAGGTTAGGCAGTGAGTGGCAATGTAGGATGGAGAAAAGGACCGCGGGACGTTCAGCATGGGGAGGTCAGGGAACATGCAGTGACAAGGTAGGATAGGTTTCTGAAACACATCGCGGGGTGGTGCGCATTGTATGGGTGTGTAACATTACATTCACTAGTAGGAGTGAGAAAAACATCACGGGGTGTTGTGAATCAGAGGGTCTGAATTAGGATAGGCAGTGAGTGGCAATGTAATATGGAGAGAAGCACTTCGGGGTGGTCAGCATGTGGAGGTTAGGGAACGTGCAGTGGCAATGTAGGATAAGTTTCTGAAAAACATCGCGGAGTTGTGCGCATTGTATGGGTGTTTAACATTACATTCACTAGTAGGAGTGAGAAAAACATCACGGGGTGGAGTGAATCAGAGTGTCTGAATTAGGATAGGCAGTGAGTGGCAATGTAGGATGGAGAAAAGCACCACGGGGTGGTCAGCATTGGGAGGTCATGGAACATGCAGTGGCAATGAAGGATAGGTTTCTGAAAACCATCGCGGGCTGGTGCGCATTGTATGGGTGTGTAACATTACATTCACTAGTAGGAGTAAGAAACACATCATGGGGTGGTGCGAATTGTATGGGTGTGAAACATTACATTCACTAGTAGGAGTGAGAAAAACATCACGGGGTGGTGTGATTCGGAGGGTCTGAATTAGGATAGGCAGTGAGTGGCGATGTAGCATGGAGAAAAGCACCCCAGGGTGGTCAGCAAGGGGAGGTCAGGGAACATTCAGTGGCAATGTAGGATAGGTTTCTGAAAAACATCGCGGGCTGGTGCGCATTGTATGGGTGTGTAACATTACATTCACTAGTAGGAGTGAGAAAAACATCACGGGGTGGTGCGCATTGTATGGGCGTGTAACATCACATTCACTAGTAAGAGTGAGAAAAAATTCACGGTGTGCTGTGAATCGGAGGTTCTAAATTAGGATAGGAAGTTAGTGGCAATGTAGCATGGAGAAAAGCACCTCGGGGTGGTCATCATGGGGAAGTCAGGGAACATGCAGTGGCAATGTAGGATAGGTTTCTGAAAAACATCGCGGGGTGGTGCGCATTGTATGGGTGTGTAACATTACATTCACTAGTAGGAGTGAGAAAAACATCACAGGGTGGAATGAATCGGAGTGTCTGAATTAGGATAGGCAGTGAGTGGCAATGTAGGATGGAGAAAAGCACCGCTGGATGGTCAGCATGGGGAAGTCAGGGAATATGCAGTAGCAATGTAGGATAGGTTTCTGAAAAACATCGCGGGGTGGTGAGCATTGTATGGGTGTGTAACATTACATTCACTAGTAGGAGTGAGAAAAACATCACGGGGTGGTGTGAATCGGAGGGTCTTAATTAGGATAGTCAGTGAGAGGCAATGTAGGATGGAGAAAAGCACCGCGGGGTGGTCAGCACTGGGAGGTCATGGAACATGCAGGGGCAATGAAGGATAGGTTTCTGAAAAACATCGCGGGGTGGTGAGCATTGTATGGGTGTGTAACATTACATTCACTAGTAGGAGTGAGAAACACATCATGGGGTGGTGCGCATTGTAAGGGTGTGTAACATTACATTCACTAGTAGGAGTGAGAAAAACATCATGGGGTGGTGTGAATCAGAGGGTCTGAATTAGGATAGGCAGTGAGAGGCAATGTAGGATGGAGAAAAGCACTGCGGGGTGGTCAGCATGGGGAAGTCAGGGAATATCCAGTGGCAATGAAGGATAGGTTTCTGAAAAACATCGCGGAGTGGTGCGCATTGTATGGGTGTGTAACATTACATTCACTAGTAGGAGTGAGAAACATCATGGGTTGGTGCGCACTGTATGGGTGTGTAACATTACATTCAATAGTAGGAGTGAGAAAAACATCACAGAGTGGTTTGAATCGGAGTGTCTGAATTAGGATAGACAGTGAGTGGCAATTTAGGATAGATAAAAGCACCGTGGGGTTGTCAGCATGGTGAGGTCAGGGAAAATGCAGTGGCAATGTAGGATAGGTTTCTGAAAAACATCGCGGGGTGCTGAGCATTGTATGGGTGTGTAACATTACATTAATTAGTAGGAGTGAGAAAAACATCATGGGGTGGTGTGAATCGGAGGGTCTGAATTAGGATAGGCAGTGAGTGGCAATGTAGGATGGAGAAAACCACCGCGGGGTGGTCAGCATGTGGAGGTCAGGAAACATGCAGTGATAATGTAGGATAGGTTTCTGAAAAACATCTCGGGGTGGTGCGCATTGTAAGGGTGTGGAACATTAAATTCACTAGTAGGAGTGAAAAAAACATCACGGGGTGGTGCGCATTGTATTGGTGTGTAACATTACATTCACTTGTAAGAGTGAGAAAAACATCACGGGGTTGTGTGAATTGGAGGGTCTGAATTAGGAAAGGAAGTGAGTGGCAATGTAGGATGGAGAAAAGCACCTCGGGGTGGTCAGCACGGGGAAGTCAAGGAACATGCAGTGGCAATGTAGGATAGGTATCTGAAAAACATCCGGGGGTGGTGCGCGTTGTATGGGTGTGTAACATTACATTCACTAGTAGGAGTGAGAAAAACATGACAGGGTGGTGTGAATCGGAGGGGCTGAATTAGGATAGGCAGTGAGTGGCAATGTAGGATTGAGAAAAGCACCGTGGGGTGGTCAGCATGTGGAGGTCAGGAAACATGCAGTGGCAATGTAGGATAGGTTTCTGAAACACATCGCGGGGTGGTGCGCATTGTATGGGTGTGTAACATTACATTCACTAGTAGGAGTGAGAAAAACATCACGGGGTGGTTTGAATCGGAGGGTGTGAATTAGGATAGGCAGTGAGTGGCAATGTAGGATGGAGAAAAGAACCGCGGGGTGCTCAGCAAGGGGAGGTCAGGGAACATGCAGTGGCAATGTAGGATAGGTTTCTGAAAAACATCGCGGGGTGGTGGGCATTGTATGGGTTTGTAACATTACATTCAATAGTAGGAGTCAGAAAAAAATCACGGGGTGGTGTGAATCGGAGGGTCTGAATTAGGATAGGCAGTGAGTGGCAATGTAGGATGGAGAAAAGCACCGCGGGGTGGTCAGCATGGGGACGTCAGGGATCATGCAGTGCCAATGTAGGATAGGTTTCTGAAAAACATCGCGGGGTGGTGCGCATTGTATGGGTGTGTAACATTACATTCACTAGTAGGAGTGAGAAAAACATCGCGGGGTGTTGCGCATTGTATGGGTGTGTAACTTTACATTCACTAGTAGGAGTGAGAAAAACATCACGGGTTGGTGTGATTTGGAGGGTCTGAATTAGGATACGCAGTGAGTGGCAATGTAGGATTGAGAAAAGCACTGCTGGATGGTCATCATGGGGAAGTCAGGGAACATGCAGTGGCAATGTAGGATAGGTTTCTGAAAAACATCGCGGGGTGGTGCGCATTGTATGGGTGTGTAACATTACATTCACTAGTAGGAGTGAGAAAAACATCACGGGGTGGTTTGAATCGGAGGGTGTGAATTAGGATAGGCAGTGAGTGGCAATGTAGGATGGAGAAAAGAACCGCGGGGTGGTCAGCAAGGGGAGGTCAGGGAACATGCAGTGGCAATGTAGGATAGGTTTCTGAAAAACATCGCGGGGTGGTGGGCATTGTATGGGTTTGTAACATTACATTCAATAGTAGGAGTCAGAAAAACATCACGGGGTGGTGTGAATCGGAGGGTCTGAATTAGGATAGGCAGTGAGTGGCAATGTAGGATGGAGAAAAGCACCGCGGGGTGGTCAGCATGGGGAAGTCAGGGATCATGCAGTGGCAATGTAGGATAGGTTTCTGAAAAACATCGCGGGGTGGTGCGCATTGTATGGGTGTGTAACATTACATTCACTAGTAGGAGTGAGAAAAACATCACGGGGTGGTTTGAATCGGAGGGTGTGAATTAGGATAGGCAGTGAGTGGCAATGTAGGATGCAGAAAAGCATCGCGGGGTGGTCCGCATGGGGAAGTCAGGTAACATGCAGTGGCAATGAAGGATAGGTTTCTGAAAAACTTCGCGGAGTGGTGCGCATTGTATGGGTGTGTAACATCACATTCACTAGTAGGAGTGAGAAACATATCATGGGTTGGTGCGCGTTGTATGGGTGGGTAACATTACATTCACTAGTAGGAGTGAGAAAAACATCATGGGGTGGTGCGAATTGTATGGGTGTGAAACATTACATTCACTAGTAGGAGTGAGAAAAACATCACGGGGTGGTGTGATTCGGAGGGTCTGAATTAGGATTGGCAGTGAGTGGCGATGTAGGATGGAGAAAAGCACCGCGGGCTGGTCAGCATGGGGAGGTCAGGGAACATTCAGTGGCTATGTAGGATAGGTTTCTGAAAAACATCGCGTGGTGGTGTGCATTGTATGGGTGTTTAACATTACATTCACTAGTAGGAGTGAGAAAAACATCACAGGGTGGTGCGCATTGTATGGGTGTGTAACATTACATTCACTAGTAAGAGTGAGAAAAATTTCACTGGGTGGTGTGAATCGGAGGGTCTGAATTAGGATAGGAAGTTAGTGGCAATGCAGGATGGAGAAAAGCACCTCGTGGTGGTCAGCATGGGGAAGTCAGGGAACATGCAGAGACAATGTAGGATAGGTTTCTGAAAAACATCCGGCGGTGGTGCGCATTGTATGGGTGTGTAACATTACATTCACTAGTAGGAGTGAGAAAAACATCATGGGGTATTGTGAATCGTAGGGTCTGAATTAGGATAGGCAGTGAGTTGCAATGTAGGATGGAGAAAATCACCGTGGGGTGGTCAGCATGGGGAGGTCAGGGAACATGCTGTGGCAATGTAGGATAGGTTTCTGAAAAACATCGCGGGGTGGGGCGCATTGCATGGCTGTGTAACATTACATTCACAAGTAGGAGTGAGAAAAACATCACGGGGTGGTGTGAAACGGAGGGTCTGCATTAGTATAGGCATTGAGTGGTAATGTAGGATGGGGAAAAGCACCGCAGGGTGGTCAGCATGTGGAGGTCAGGGAACATGCAGTGAAAATGTAGGATAGGTTTCTGAAATACATCGCTGGGTGGTGCACAATGTATGGGTGTGTAACATTACATTCACTAGTCGGAGTGAGAAAAACATCACGGGGTGTTGTGAATCAGAGGGTCTGAATTAGGATAGCCAGTGAGTGGCAATGTAGGATGGAGAAAAGCACCGCGGGGTTGTCAGAACGGGGAGGTCAGTTAACATGCAGTGGCAATGTAGGATAGGTTTCTGAAAAACATCGCGGGGTAGTTCGCATTGTATAGGTGTGTAACATTATAATCACTAGTAGGAGTGAGAAAAACATCACGGGGTGGTGTGAATCGGAGGGTCTGAATTAGGATAGGCAGTGAGTGGCAATGTAGGATGGAGAAAAGCGCCGCGGGGTGGTCAGCATGGGGAGGTCAGGAAACATGCAGTTGTCAATGTAGGATAGGTTTCTGAAAATCATCGCGGGGTGGTGCGCATTGTATGGGTGTGTAACATTACATTCACTAGTAGGAGTGAGAAAAACATCACAGGGTGTTGTGAATCGGTGGGCCTGAATTAGGATAGGCAGTGAGTGGCAATGTAGGATGGAGAAAAACACCGCGGGGTGGTCAGCATGTGGAGGTGAGGAAACATGCAGGGGCAATGTAGGATAGGTTTCTGAAAAACATCTCGGTGTGGTGCGCATTGTAAAGGTGTGTAAAATTACATTCAGTAGTAGGAGTGAGAAATACATCACGGGGTGGTGCGCATTGTATGGGTGGGTAACATTACATTCACTAGTAAGAGTGAGAAAAAATTCATGGTGTGGTGTGAATCGGAGGGTCTGAATTAGGATAGGAAGTTAGTGGCAATGTAGGATGGAGAAAAGCACCTCGGGGTGGTCAGCATGGGGAAGTCAGGGAACATGGAGTAGCAATGTAGGATAGGTTTCTGAAAAACATCCGGGGGTCGTGCGCATTGTATGGGTGTGTAACATTACATTCACTAGTAGGAGTGAGAAAAACATCACGGGGTGGTGTGAATCGTAGGGTCTGAATTAGGATAGGCATGTAGTGGCAATGTAGGATGGAGAAAAGCACCGTGGGGTGGTCAGCATGTGGAGGTCAGGGAACATGCAGTGACAATGTAGGATAGGTTTCTGAAAAACATCGCGGGGTGGTGCACATTGTATGGGTGTGTAGCATTACATTCACTAGTAGGAGGAGAAAAACATAACGGGGTGGTGTGAATCAGAGGGTCTGAAATAGGTTCGCATTGTATTGGGTGTGTAACATTACATTCACTAGTAGGAGTGAGAAAAACATCACGGGGTGGTGCGCATTGTATGGGTGTGTAACATTACATTCACTAGTAAGAGTGAGAAAAACATCATGGGGTGGTGTGAATCGGAGGGTCTGAATTAGGATAGGAATTGAGTGGCAATGTAGGATGGAGAAAAGCTCCTCGGGGTGGTAAGCATGAGGAAGTCAGGGAACATGCAGTTTCAATGTAGGATTGGTTTCTGAAAAACATCCGGGGGTGGTGCGCATTGTATGGGTGTGTAACATTACATTCACTAGTAGGAGTGAGAAAAACATCACGGGGTGGTGTGAATCGGAGGGCCTGAATTAGCATAGGCAGTGAGTGGCAATGTAGGATGGAGAAAACACCGCGGGGTGGTCAGTATGTGGAGGTCAGGAAACACGCAGTGGCAATGTAGGATAGGTTTGTGAAAAACATCTCTGGGTGGTGCGCATTGTAATGGTGTGTAACATTACATTCACTAGTAGGAGTGAGAAAAACATCATGGAATGGTGTGAATAGGAGGGTCTGAATTAGGATAGGCAGTGAGTAGCAATGTAGGATGGAGAAAAGCACCACGGGTTGGTCAGCATGGGGAGGTCAGGGAACAGGCAGTGACAATTTAGCATAGGTTTCTGAAACACATCGCGGGGTGTGCGCATTGTATGGGTTTGTAACATTACATTCAATAGTAGGAGTCAGAAAAACATCACGGTGTGGTGTGAATCGGAGGGTCTGAATTAGGATAGGCAGTGAGTGGCAATGTAGGATGGAGAAAAGCACCGCGGGGTGGTCAGCATGGGGAAGTCAGGGATCATGCAGTGCCAATGTAGGATAGGTTTCTGAAAAACATCGCGGGGTGGTGCGCATTGTATGGGTGTGTAACATTACATTCACTAGTAGGAGTGAGAAAAACATCGCGGGGTGTTTCGCATTGTATGGGTGTGTAACTTTACATTCACTAGTAGGAGTGAGAAAAACATCACGGGTTGGTGTGATTTGGAGGGTCTGAATTAGGATACGCAGTGAGTGGCAATGTAGGATGGAGAAAAGCACCGCGGGGTGGTCCGCATGGGGAAGTCAGGGAACATGCAGTGGCAATGAAGGATAGGTTTCTGAAAAACATCGCGGAGTGGTGCGCATTGTATGGGTGTGTAACATCACATTCACTAGTAGGAGTGAGAAACACATCATGGGTTGGTGCGCATTGTATGGGTGTGTAACATTACATTCACTAGTACGAGTGAGAAAAACATCACGGGGTGGTGTGAATCGGAGGGGCTGAATTAGGATAGGAAGTGAGTGGCAATGCAGGATGGAGAAAAGCACCTCGGGGTGTTCAGCATGGGGAAGTCAGGGAACATGCAGTGGTAATGTAGGATAGGTTTCTGAAAAACATCCGGGGTTGGTGCGCGTTGTATGGGTGTGTAACATTACATTCACTAGTAGGAGTGAGAAAAACATCACAGGGTGGTGTGAATCGGAGGGTCTGAATTAGGATAGACAGTGAGAGGCAATGTAGGATGGAGAAAAGCACCGCTGGATGGTCAGCATGGGGAAGTCAGGGAACATGCAGTAGCAATGTATGATAGGTTTCTGAAAAACATCGCTGGGTGGTGAGCATTGTATGGGTGTGTAACATTACATTCACTAGTAGGAGTGAGAAAAACATCACGGGGTGGTGCGCATTGTATGGGTGTGTAACATTACATTCACTAGTAAGAGTGAGAAAAAATTCACGGGGTGGTGTGAATCGGAGGGTTTGAATTAGGATAGGAAGTTAGTGGCAATGTAGGATGCCAATGTAGGATGGGGTGGTCAGCATGTGGAGGTCAGGGAACATGCAGTGACACTGTAGGATAGGTTTCTGAAAAACATCGCGGGGTGGTGCACATTGTATGGGTGTGTAGCATTACATTCACTAGTAGGAGGAAAAAAACATAACGGGGTGGTGTGAATCGGAGGGTCTGAAATAGTTTAGGCAGTGAGTTGCAATGTAGGATGGAGAAAAGCACCGCGGGATGGTCAGCATGGGGAGGTCAGGGAACATGCAGTGGCAAGGTAGGATAGGTTTCTGTCGATGTCCGCTCCCGGCCGGCAGGAAGGACACACGACAAAGTCTGGTAGTGGACAACCTTTTCTTTTTATTTTCCTTCTCCGTACAGCCTGCCCTGGGTTCTCCCAGCTGAAGCCTCCTCTGGTCCGCTCCCCGCGGCTCCTTTTGTGCTTCAGTCTGCCCCAAAGCCTCTACCGGTCCGCTCTCCGCGGCTCCTTTTGGGCTTCTACTTCCGGGCTTCTATCTGGCTTCTACTTCCGCCCAGGGGTGGCACCGGTATATATACGGGTACAGTGTCCAATCATGTTAAAGTAAGCAAGGCAAGCTGATTGGCTAACATCATCAGTTGCCAGGCAGACTATATTGTTGAGCGGGTTGTTTACGCGGTAAGCAGGAAACTAACGTGCTCGATGGGAGGGGTAATCTACCTCAGGCCTCACTCTTTACCACAGGCCTCACGTCCGCCAAGTGAGGCGACCGGGCTCGGGGCTGCGGCTCCCAACAGGTTTCTGAAACACATCGCGGGGTGGTGCGCATTGAATGGGTGTGTAACATTACATTCACTAGTAGGAGTAAGAAAAACATCACGGGGTGGAGTGAATCGGAGTGTCTGAATTAGGATAGGCAGTGAGTGGCAATGTAGTACGGAGAGAAGCACCGCGGGGTGGTCAGCATGAGGAGGTTAGGGAACGTGCAGTGGCAATGTAGGATAAGTTTCTGAAAAACATCGCGGAGGGGTGTGCATTGTATGGGTGTGTAACATTACATTCACTAGTAGGAGTGAGAAAAACATCACGGGGTGGTGCGCATTGTATGGGTGTGTAACATTACATTCACTAGTAGGAGTGAGAAAAACATCACGTGGTGGTGTGCATTGTATGGGTGTGTAACATTACATTCACTAGTAAGAGTGAGAAAAACATCACGGGGTGGTGTTAATCGGAGGGTCTGAATTAGGATAGGAATTGAGTGGCAATGTAGGATTGAGAAAAGCACTGCTGGATGGTCATCATGGGGAAGTCAGGGAACATGCAGTGGCAATGTAGGATAGGTTTCTGAAAAACATCGCGGGGTGGTGCGCATTGTATGGGTGTGTAACATTACATTCACTAGTAGGAGTGAGAAAAACATCACGGGGTGGTTTGAATCGGAGGGTGTGAATTAGGATAGGCAGTGAGTGGCAATGTAGGATGGAGAAAAGAACCGCGGGGTGGTCAGCAAGGGGAGGTCAGGGAACATGCAGTGGCAATGTAGGATAGGTTTCTGAAAAACATCGCGGGGTGGTGGGCATTGTATGGGTTTGTAACATTACATTCAATAGTAGGAGTCAGAAAAACATCACGGGGTGGTGTGAATCGGAGGGTCTGAATTAGGATAGGCAGTGAGTGGCAATGTAGGATGGAGAAAAGCACCGCGGGGTGGTCAGCATGGGGAAGTCAGGGATCATGCAGTGGCAATGTAGGATAGGTTTCTGAAAAACATCGCGGGGTGGTGCGCATTGTATGGGTGTGTAACATTACATTCACTAGTAGGAGTGAGAAAAACATCACGGGGTGGTTTGAATCGGAGGGTGTGAATTAGGATAGGCAGTGAGTGGCAATGTAGGATGCAGAAAAGCATCGCGGGGTGGTCCGCATGGGGAAGTCAGGTAACATGCAGTGGCAATGAAGGATAGGTTTCTGAAAAACTTCGCGGAGTGGTGCGCATTGTATGGGTGTGTAACATCACATTCACTAGTAGGAGTGAGAAACATATCATGGGTTGGTGCGCGTTGTATGGGTGGGTAACATTACATTCACTAGTAGGAGTGAGAAAAACATCATGGGGTGGTGCGAATTGTATGGGTGTGAAACATTACATTCACTAGTAGGAGTGAGAAAAACATCACGGGGTGGTGTGATTCGGAGGGTCTGAATTAGGATTGGCAGTGAGTGGCGATGTAGGATGGAGAAAAGCACCGCGGGCTGGTCAGCATGGGGAGGTCAGGGAACATTCAGTGGCTATGTAGGATAGGTTTCTGAAAAACATCGCGTGGTGGTGTGCATTGTATGGGTGTTTAACATTACATTCACTAGTAGGAGTGAGAAAAACATCACAGGGTGGTGCGCATTGTATGGGTGTGTAACATTACATTCACTAGTAAGAGTGAGAAAAATTTCACTGGGTGGTGTGAATCGGAGGGTCTGAATTAGGATAGGAAGTTAGTGGCAATGCAGGATGGAGAAAAGCACCTCGTGGTGGTCAGCATGGGGAAGTCAGGGAACATGCAGAGACAATGTAGGATAGGTTTCTGAAAAACATCCGGCGGTGGTGCGCATTGTATGGGTGTGTAACATTACATTCACTAGTAGGAGTGAGAAAAACATCATGGGGTATTGTGAATCGTAGGGTCTGAATTAGGATAGGCAGTGAGTTGCAATGTAGGATGGAGAAAATCACCGTGGGGTGGTCAGCATGGGGAGGTCAGGGAACATGCTGTGGCAATGTAGGATAGGTTTCTGAAAAACATCGCGGGGTGGGGCGCATTGCATGGCTGTGTAACATTACATTCACAAGTAGGAGTGAGAAAAACATCACGGGGTGGTGTGAAACGGAGGGTCTGCATTAGTATAGGCATTGAGTGGTAATGTAGGATGGGGAAAAGCACCGCAGGGTGGTCAGCATGTGGAGGTCAGGGAACATGCAGTGAAAATGTAGGATAGGTTTCTGAAATACATCGCTGGGTGGTGCACAATGTATGGGTGTGTAACATTACATTCACTAGTCGGAGTGAGAAAAACATCACGGGGTGTTGTGAATCAGAGGGTCTGAATTAGGATAGCCAGTGAGTGGCAATGTAGGATGGAGAAAAGCACCGCGGGGTTGTCAGAACGGGGAGGTCAGTTAACATGCAGTGGCAATGTAGGATAGGTTTCTGAAAAACATCGCGGGGTAGTTCGCATTGTATAGGTGTGTAACATTATAATCACTAGTAGGAGTGAGAAAAACATCACGGGGTGGTGTGAATCGGAGGGTCTGAATTAGGATAGGCAGTGAGTGGCAATGTAGGATGGAGAAAAGCGCCGCGGGGTGGTCAGCATGGGGAGGTCAGGAAACATGCAGTTGTCAATGTAGGATAGGTTTCTGAAAATCATCGCGGGGTGGTGCGCATTGTATGGGTGTGTAACATTACATTCACTAGTAGGAGTGAGAAAAACATCACAGGGTGTTGTGAATCGGTGGGCCTGAATTAGGATAGGCAGTGAGTGGCAATGTAGGATGGAGAAAAACACCGCGGGGTGGTCAGCATGTGGAGGTGAGGAAACATGCAGGGGCAATGTAGGATAGGTTTCTGAAAAACATCTCGGTGTGGTGCGCATTGTAAAGGTGTGTAAAATTACATTCAGTAGTAGGAGTGAGAAATACATCACGGGGTGGTGCGCATTGTATGGGTGGGTAACATTACATTCACTAGTAAGAGTGAGAAAAAATTCATGGTGTGGTGTGAATCGGAGGGTCTGAATTAGGATAGGAAGTTAGTGGCAATGTAGGATGGAGAAAAGCACCTCGGGGTGGTCAGCATGGGGAAGTCAGGGAACATGGAGTAGCAATGTAGGATAGGTTTCTGAAAAACATCCGGGGGTCGTGCGCATTGTATGGGTGTGTAACATTACATTCACTAGTAGGAGTGAGAAAAACATCACGGGGTGGTGTGAATCGTAGGGTCTGAATTAGGATAGGCATGTAGTGGCAATGTAGGATGGAGAAAAGCACCGTGGGGTGGTCAGCATGTGGAGGTCAGGGAACATGCAGTGACAATGTAGGATAGGTTTCTGAAAAACATCGCGGGGTGGTGCACATTGTATGGGTGTGTAGCATTACATTCACTAGTAGGAGGAGAAAAACATAACGGGGTGGTGTGAATCAGAGGGTCTGAAATAGGTTCGCATTGTATTGGGTGTGTAACATTACATTCACTAGTAGGAGTGAGAAAAACATCACGGGGTGGTGCGCATTGTATGGGTGTGTAACATTACATTCACTAGTAAGAGTGAGAAAAACATCATGGGGTGGTGTGAATCGGAGGGTCTGAATTAGGATAGGAATTGAGTGGCAATGTAGGATGGAGAAAAGCTCCTCGGGGTGGTAAGCATGAGGAAGTCAGGGAACATGCAGTTTCAATGTAGGATTGGTTTCTGAAAAACATCCGGGGGTGGTGCGCATTGTATGGGTGTGTAACATTACATTCACTAGTAGGAGTGAGAAAAACATCACGGGGTGGTGTGAATCGGAGGGCCTGAATTAGCATAGGCAGTGAGTGGCAATGTAGGATGGAGAAAACACCGCGGGGTGGTCAGTATGTGGAGGTCAGGAAACACGCAGTGGCAATGTAGGATAGGTTTGTGAAAAACATCTCTGGGTGGTGCGCATTGTAATGGTGTGTAACATTACATTCACTAGTAGGAGTGAGAAAAACATCATGGAATGGTGTGAATAGGAGGGTCTGAATTAGGATAGGCAGTGAGTAGCAATGTAGGATGGAGAAAAGCACCACGGGTTGGTCAGCATGGGGAGGTCAGGGAACAGGCAGTGACAATTTAGCATAGGTTTCTGAAACACATCGCGGGGTGTGCGCATTGTATGGGTTTGTAACATTACATTCAATAGTAGGAGTCAGAAAAACATCACGGTGTGGTGTGAATCGGAGGGTCTGAATTAGGATAGGCAGTGAGTGGCAATGTAGGATGGAGAAAAGCACCGCGGGGTGGTCAGCATGGGGAAGTCAGGGATCATGCAGTGCCAATGTAGGATAGGTTTCTGAAAAACATCGCGGGGTGGTGCGCATTGTATGGGTGTGTAACATTACATTCACTAGTAGGAGTGAGAAAAACATCGCGGGGTGTTTCGCATTGTATGGGTGTGTAACTTTACATTCACTAGTAGGAGTGAGAAAAACATCACGGGTTGGTGTGATTTGGAGGGTCTGAATTAGGATACGCAGTGAGTGGCAATGTAGGATGGAGAAAAGCACCGCGGGGTGGTCCGCATGGGGAAGTCAGGGAACATGCAGTGGCAATGAAGGATAGGTTTCTGAAAAACATCGCGGAGTGGTGCGCATTGTATGGGTGTGTAACATCACATTCACTAGTAGGAGTGAGAAACACATCATGGGTTGGTGCGCATTGTATGGGTGTGTAACATTACATTCACTAGTACGAGTGAGAAAAACATCACGGGGTGGTGTGAATCGGAGGGGCTGAATTAGGATAGGAAGTGAGTGGCAATGCAGGATGGAGAAAAGCACCTCGGGGTGTTCAGCATGGGGAAGTCAGGGAACATGCAGTGGTAATGTAGGATAGGTTTCTGAAAAACATCCGGGGTTGGTGCGCGTTGTATGGGTGTGTAACATTACATTCACTAGTAGGAGTGAGAAAAACATCACAGGGTGGTGTGAATCGGAGGGTCTGAATTAGGATAGACAGTGAGAGGCAATGTAGGATGGAGAAAAGCACCGCTGGATGGTCAGCATGGGGAAGTCAGGGAACATGCAGTAGCAATGTATGATAGGTTTCTGAAAAACATCGCTGGGTGGTGAGCATTGTATGGGTGTGTAACATTACATTCACTAGTAGGAGTGAGAAAAACATCACGGGGTGGTGCGCATTGTATGGGTGTGTAACATTACATTCACTAGTAAGAGTGAGAAAAAATTCACGGGGTGGTGTGAATCGGAGGGTTTGAATTAGGATAGGAAGTTAGTGGCAATGTAGGATGCCAATGTAGGATGGGGTGGTCAGCATGTGGAGGTCAGGGAACATGCAGTGACACTGTAGGATAGGTTTCTGAAAAACATCGCGGGGTGGTGCACATTGTATGGGTGTGTAGCATTACATTCACTAGTAGGAGGAAAAAAACATAACGGGGTGGTGTGAATCGGAGGGTCTGAAATAGTTTAGGCAGTGAGTTGCAATGTAGGATGGAGAAAAGCACCGCGGGATGGTCAGCATGGGGAGGTCAGGGAACATGCAGTGGCAAGGTAGGATAGGTTTCTGTCGATGTCCGCTCCCGGCCGGCAGGAAGGACACACGACAAAGTCTGGTAGTGGACAACCTTTTCTTTTTATTTTCCTTCTCCGTACAGCCTGCCCTGGGTTCTCCCAGCTGAAGCCTCCTCTGGTCCGCTCCCCGCGGCTCCTTTTGTGCTTCAGTCTGCCCCAAAGCCTCTACCGGTCCGCTCTCCGCGGCTCCTTTTGGGCTTCTACTTCCGGGCTTCTATCTGGCTTCTACTTCCGCCCAGGGGTGGCACCGGTATATATACGGGTACAGTGTCCAATCATGTTAAAGTAAGCAAGGCAAGCTGATTGGCTAACATCATCAGTTGCCAGGCAGACTATATTGTTGAGCGGGTTGTTTACGCGGTAAGCAGGAAACTAACGTGCTCGATGGGAGGGGTAATCTACCTCAGGCCTCACTCTTTACCACAGGCCTCACGTCCGCCAAGTGAGGCGACCGGGCTCGGGGCTGCGGCTCCCAACAGGTTTCTGAAACACATCGCGGGGTGGTGCGCATTGAATGGGTGTGTAACATTACATTCACTAGTAGGAGTAAGAAAAACATCACGGGGTGGAGTGAATCGGAGTGTCTGAATTAGGATAGGCAGTGAGTGGCAATGTAGTACGGAGAGAAGCACCGCGGGGTGGTCAGCATGAGGAGGTTAGGGAACGTGCAGTGGCAATGTAGGATAAGTTTCTGAAAAACATCGCGGAGGGGTGTGCATTGTATGGGTGTGTAACATTACATTCACTAGTAGGAGTGAGAAAAACATCACGGGGTGGTGCGCATTGTATGGGTGTGTAACATTACATTCACTAGTAGGAGTGAGAAAAACATCACGTGGTGGTGTGCATTGTATGGGTGTGTAACATTACATTCACTAGTAAGAGTGAGAAAAACATCACGGGGTGGTGTTAATCGGAGGGTCTGAATTAGGATAGGAATTGAGTGGCAATGTAGGATGGAGAAAAGCACCTCGGGGTGGTAAGCATGGGGAAGTCAGGGAACATGCAGTGGCAATGTAGGATAGGTTTCTGAAAAACATCCGGGGGTGGTGCGCGTTGTATGGGTGTGTAACATTACATTCACTAGTAGGAGTGAGAAAAACATCACAGGGTGGTGTGAATCGGAGGGTCTGAATTAGGATAGGCAGTGAGTGGCAATGTAGGATGGAGAAAAACACCGCGGGGTGGTCAGCATGGGGAGGTAAGGAAACATGCAGTGGCAATGTAGGATAGGTTTCTGAAAAACATCGCGGGGAGGTGCGCATTCTATGGGTGTGTAACATTACATTCACTAGTAGGAGTGAGAAAAACATCACTGCGTGGAGTGAATAGGAGTGTCTGAATTAGGATAGGCAGTGAGTGGCAATGTAGTATGGAGAGAAGCACCGCGGGGTGGTCAGCATGTGGAGGTCAGGGAAGTTGCAGTGGCAATGAAGTATAAGTTTCTGTAAAACTTCGCGGAGTGGTGCGCATTGTATGGGTGTGTAACATTACATTCACTAGTAGGAGAGAGAAAAACATCACGGTGTGGTGTGAATCGGAGGGCCTGAATTAGGATAGGCAGTGAGTGGCAATGTAGGATGGAGAAAAACACGGCGGGGTGGTTAGCATGGGGAGATAAGGGAACAGGCAGTGACAATTTAGCATAGGTTTCTGAAACACATCGCGGGGTGTGCGCATTGTATGGGTGTGTAACATTACATTCACTAGTAGGATGAGAAAAACATCACGGGGTGGTGTGAATCAGAGGGTGTGAATTAGGATAGGCAGTGAGTGGCAATGTAGGATGGAGAAAAGAACCGCGGGGTGGTCAGCAAGGGGAGGTCAGGGAACATGCAGTGGCAATGTAGGATAGGTTTCTGAAAAACATCGCGGGGTGGTGGGCATTGTATGGGTTTGTAACATTACATTCACTAGTAGGAGTGAGAAAAACATCACGGTGTGGTGTGAATCGTAGGGTCTGAATTAGGATAAGCAGTGAGTGGCAATGTAGGATGGAGAAAAGCACCGCGGGGTCGTCAGCATGGGGCAGTCAGGGATCATGCAGTGCCAATGTAGGATAGGTTTCTGAAACACATCGCGGGGTGGTGCGCATTGTATGGGTGTGTAACATTACATTCACTAGTAGGAGTGAGAAAAACATCACGGGGTGGAGTTAATCGGAGTGTCTGAATTAGGATACGCAGTGAGTGGCAATGTAGTATGGAGAGAAGCACTGCGGGGTGGTCAGCATGTGGATGTTAGGGAACATGCAGTGGCAATGTAGGATAAGTTTCTGAAAAACATCGCGGAGTGGTGCGCATTGTATGGGTGTGTAACATTACATTCACTAGTAGGAGTGAGAAAAACATCACGGGGTGGTGCGCATTGTATGGGTGTGTAACATTACATTCACTAGTAGGAGTGAGAAAAACATCATTGGGTGGTGTGAATCGGAGGGTGTGAATTAGGATAGGCAGTGAGTGGCAATGTAGGATGGAGAAAAGAACCGCGGGGTGGTCAGCAAGGGGAGGTCAGGGAACATGCAGTGGCAATGTAGGATAGGGTTCTGAAAAACATCGCCCGGTGGTGGTCATTGTATGGGTGTGTAACTTTACATTCAATAGTAGGAGTCAGAAAAACATCACGGGGTGGTGTGAATCGGAGGGTCTGAATTAGGATAGGAAGTGAGTGGCAATGTAGGATGGAGAAAAGCACCGCGGGGTGGTCAGCATGGGGAAGTCAGGGATCATGCAGTGCCAATGTAGGATAGGTTTCTGAAATACATCGCGTGGTGGTGCGCATTGTATGGGTGTGTAACATTACATTCACTAGTAGGAGTGAGAAAAACATCACGGGGTGTTGCGCATTGTATGGGTGTGTAACTTTACATTCACTAGTAGGAGTGAGAAAAACATCACGGGGTGGTGTGATTTGGAGGGTCTGAATTAGGATACGCAGTGAGTGGCAATGTAGGATGGAGAAAAGCACCGCTGGATGGTCAGCATGGGGAAGTCAGGGAACATGCAGTGGCAATGAAGGATAGGTTTCTGAAAAACATCGCGGAGTGGTGCGCATTGTATGGGTGTGTAACATTACATTCACTACTAGGAGTGAGAAACACATCATGGGGTGGTGCGCATTGTATGGGTGTGTAACATTACATTCACTAGTAGGAGTGAGAAAAACATAACGGAGTGGTGCGCATTGTATGGGTGTGTAACATTACATTCACAAGTAAGAGTGAGAAAAAATTCACGGGCTGGTGTGAATCGGAGGGTCTGAATTAGGATAGGAAGTCAGTGGCAATGCAGGATGGAGAAAAGCACCTCGGGGTGGTCAGCATGGGGAAGTCAGGGAACATACAGTGGCAATGTAGGATAGGTTTCTGAAAAACATCCGGGGGTGGTGCCCATTGTATGGGTGTGTAACATTATATTCACGAGTAGGAGTGAGAAAAACATCACGGGGTGGTGTGAATCATAGGGTCTGAATTAGGATAGGCAGTGAGTGGCAATGTAGGATGGAGAAAAGCACCGTGGGCTGGTCAGCATGGGGAGGTCAGGGAACATGCAGTGGCCATGTAGGATAGGTTTCTGAAAAACATCGCGGGGTGGTGCGCATTGCACGGGTGTGTAACATTACATTCACTAGTAGGAGTGAGAAAAACATCACGGGGTGGTGTGAATCGGAGGGTCTGAATTAGGATAGGCATTGAGTGGCAATGTAGGATGGGGAAAAGCACCGCGGGGTGGTCAGCATGTGGAGGTCAGGGAACATGCAGTGACAATGTAGGATAGTTTTCTGAAAAACATCGCGGGGTGGTGCACATTGTATGGGTGTGTAGCATTACGTTCACTAGTAGGAGGAGAAAAACATAACGGGGTCGTGTGAATCAGAGGGTCTGAATTAGGATAGGCAGTGAGTGGCAATGTAGGATGGAGAAAAGCACCGCGGTGTGGTCAGCATGGGGAGGTCAGGAAACATGCAGTGTCAATGTAGGATAGGTTTCTGAAAAACATCGCGGGGTGGTGCGCACTGTATGGGGGTGTAACATTACATTCATTAGTAGGAGTGAGAAAAACATCATGGGGTGGAGTGAATCGGAGTGTCTGAATTAGGATAGGCAGTGAGTGGCAATGTAGTATGGAGAGCAGCACCGCGGGGTGGTCAGCATGTGGAGGTTAGGGAACGTACAGTGGCAATGTAGGATAAGTTTCTGAAAAACATTGCGGAGTGGTGCGCATTGTATGGGTGTTTAACATTACATTCACTAGTAAGAGTGAGAAAAACATCGCGGGGTGGTGCGCATTGTATGGGTGTGTAGCATTACATTCACTAGTAGGAGGAGAAAAACATAACGGGGTGGTGTGAATCAGAGGTTCTGAATTAGGATAGGCAGTGAGTGGCAATGTAGGATGGAGAAAAACACCGCGGGGTGGTCAGCATGTGGAGGTCAGGAAACATGCAGTGGCAATGTAGGATAGGTTTCTGAAAAACATCTCGGGGTGGTGCGCATTGTAAGTGTGTGTAACATTACATTCACTAGTAGGAGTGAGAAAAACATCACGGGGTGGTGCGCATTGTATGGGTGTGTAACATTACATCCACTAGTAAGAGTGAGAAAAACATCACGGGGTGGTGTGAATCGGAGGGTCTGAATTAGGATAGGCAGTGAGTGGCAATGTAGGAGGAAGAAAAGCACCGCGGGGTGGTCAGCATGGGGATGTCAGGAAACATGCAGTGGCAATGTAGGATAGGTTTGTGAAAAACATCGCGGGGTGGTGCGCATTGTATGGGTGTGTAACATTACATTCACCAGTAGGAGTGAGAAAAACATCACGGGGTGGAGTGAATCGGAGTGTCTGAATTAGGATAGGCAGTGAGTGGCAATGTAGTATGGAGAGAAGCACCGCGGAGTGGTCAGCATGTGGAGGTGAGGGAAGGTGCAGTGGCAATGTAGGATAAGTTTCTGAAAAACTTCGCGGAGTAGTGCGCATTGGTTGGGTGTGTAACATTACATTCACTAGTAGGAGTGACAAAAACATCGCGGGGTGTTGCACATTGTATGGGTGTGTAACTTTACATTCACTAGTAGGAGTGAGAAAAACATCACGGGGTGGTGTGATTTGGAGGGTCTGAATTAGGATACGCAGTGAGTGGCAATGTAGGATGGCGAAAAGCACCGCTGGATGGTCAGCATGGGGAAGTCAGCGAACATGCTTTGGCAATGTAGCATAGGTTTCTGAAAAACATCCGGGAGTGGTGCCCATTGTATGGGTGTGTAACATTATATTCACTAGTAGGAGTGAGAAAAACATCACGGGGTGGTGTGAATCATAGAGTCTGAATTAGGATAGGCATTGAGTGGCAATGTAGGATGGGGAAAATCACCGCGGGGTTGTCAGCATGTGGAGGTCAGGGAACATGCAGTGACAATGTAGGATAGTTTTCTGAAAAACATCGCGGGGTGGTGCACATTGTATGGGTGTGTAGCATTACATTCACTAGTAGGAGGAGAAAAACATAACGGGGTGGTGTGAATCGGAGGGTGTGAAATAGGTTAGGCAGTGAGTGGCAATGTAGGATGGAGAAAAGCACCTCGGGGTGGTCAGCATGGGGAAGTCAGGGAACATGCAGTGGCAAAGTAGGATAGATTTCTGAAAAACATCACGGGGTGGTGCGCATTGTATGGGTGTGTAACATTACATTCACTAGTAGGAGTGAGAAACACATCATGGGTTGGTGCGCATTGTATGGGTGTGTAACATTACATTCACTAGTAGGATGAGAAAAACATCACGGGGTGGTGTGAATCAGAGGGTGTGAATTAGGATAGGCAGTGAGTGGCAATGTAGGATGGAGAAAAGAACCGCGGGGTGGTCAGCAAGGGGAGGTCAGGGAACATGCAGTGGCAATGTAGGATAGGTTTCTGAAAAACATCGCGGGGTGGTGGGCATTGTATGGGTTTGTAACATTACATTCACTAGTAGGAGTGAGAAAAACATCACGGTGTGGTGTGAATCGTAGGGTCTGAATTAGGATAAGCAGTGAGTGGCAATGTAGGATGGAGAAAAGCACCGCGGGGTCGTCAGCATGGGGCAGTCAGGGATCATGCAGTGCCAATGTAGGATAGGTTTCTGAAACACATCGCGGGGTGGTGCGCATTGTATGGGTGTGTAACATTACATTCACTAGTAGGAGTGAGAAAAACATCACGGGGTGGAGTTAATCGGAGTGTCTGAATTAGGATACGCAGTGAGTGGCAATGTAGTATGGAGAGAAGCACTGCGGGGTGGTCAGCATGTGGATGTTAGGGAACATGCAGTGGCAATGTAGGATAAGTTTCTGAAAAACATCGCGGAGTGGTGCGCATTGTATGGGTGTGTAACATTACATTCACTAGTAGGAGTGAGAAAAACATCACGGGGTGGTGCGCATTGTATGGGTGTGTAACATTACATTCACTAGTAGGAGTGAGAAAAACATCATTGGGTGGTGTGAATCGGAGGGTGTGAATTAGGATAGGCAGTGAGTGGCAATGTAGGATGGAGAAAAGAACCGCGGGGTGGTCAGCAAGGGGAGGTCAGGGAACATGCAGTGGCAATGTAGGATAGGGTTCTGAAAAACATCGCCCGGTGGTGGTCATTGTATGGGTGTGTAACATTACATTCAATAGTAGGAGTCAGAAAAACATCACGGGGTGGTGTGAATCGGAGGGTCTGAATTAGGATAGGAAGTGAGTGGCAATGTAGGATGGAGAAAAGCACCGCGGGGTGGTCAGCATGGGGAAGTCAGGGATCATGCAGTGCCAATGTAGGATAGGTTTCTGAAATACATCGCGTGGTGGTGCGCATTGTATGGGTGTGTAACATTACATTCACTAGTAGGAGTGAGAAAAACATCACGGGGTGTTGCGCATTGTATGGGTGTGTAACTTTACATTCACTAGTAGGAGTGAGAAAAACATCACGGGGTGGTGTGATTTGGAGGGTCTGAATTAGGATACGCAGTGAGTGGCAATGTAGGATGGAGAAAAGCACCGCTGGATGGTCAGCATGGGGAAGTCAGGGAACATGCAGTGGCAATGAAGGATAGGTTTCTGAAAAACATCGCGGAGTGGTGCGCATTGTATGGGTGTGTAACATTACATTCACTACTAGGAGTGAGAAACACATCATGGGGTGGTGCGCATTGTATGGGTGTGTAACATTACATTCACTAGTAGGAGTGAGAAAAACATAACGGAGTGGTGCGCATTGTATGGGTGTGTAACATTACATTCACAAGTAAGAGTGAGAAAAAATTCACGGGCTGGTGTGAATCGGAGGGTCTGAATTAGGATAGGAAGTCAGTGGCAATGCAGGATGGAGAATAGCACCTCGGGGTGGTCAGCATGGGGAAGTCAGGGAACATACAGTGGCAATGTAGGATAGGTTTCTGAAAAACATCCGGGGGTGGTGCCCATTGTATGGGTGTGTAACATTATATTCACGAGTAGGAGTGAGAAAAACATCACGGGGTGGTGTGAATCATAGGGTCTGAATTAGGATAGGCAGTGAGTGGCAATGTAGGATGGAGAAAAGCACCGTGGGCTGGTCAGCATGGGGAGGTCAGGGAACATGCAGTGGCCATGTAGGATAGGTTTCTGAAAAACATCGCGGGGTGGTGCGCATTGCACGGGTGTGTAACATTACATTCACTAGTAGGAGTGAGAAAAACATCACGGGGTGGTGTGAATCGGAGGGTCTGAATTAGGATAGGCATTGAGTGGCAATGTAGGATGGGGAAAAGCACCGCGGGGTGGTCAGCATGTGGAGGTCAGGGAACATGCAGTGACAATGTAGGATAGTTTTCTGAAAAACATCGCGGGGTGGTGCACATTGTATGGGTGTGTAGCATTACGTTCACTAGTAGGAGGAGAAAAACATAACGGGGTCGTGTGAATCAGAGGGTCTGAATTAGGATAGGCAGTGAGTGGCAATGTAGGATGGAGAAAAGCACCGCGGTGTGGTCAGCATGGGGAGGTCAGGAAACATGCAGTGTCAATGTAGGATAGGTTTCTGAAAAACATCGCGGGGTGGTGCGCACTGTATGGGGGTGTAACATTACATTCATTAGTAGGAGTGAGAAAAACATCATGGGGTGGAGTGAATCGGAGTGTCTGAATTAGGATAGGCAGTGAGTGGCAATGTAGTATGGAGAGCAGCACCGCGGGGTGGTCAGCATGTGGAGGTTAGGGAACGTACAGTGGCAATGTAGGATAAGTTTCTGAAAAACATTGCGGAGTGGTGCGCATTGTATGGGTGTTTAACATTACATTCACTAGTAAGAGTGAGAAAAACATCGCGGGGTGGTGCGCATTGTATGGGTGTGTAGCATTACATTCACTAGTAGGAGGAGAAAAACATAACGGGGTGGTGTGAATCAGAGGTTCTGAATTAGGATAGGCAGTGAGTGGCAATGTAGGATGGAGAAAAACACCGCGGGGTGGTCAGCATGTGGAGGTCAGGAAACATGCAGTGGCAATGTAGGATAGGTTTCTGAAAAACATCTCGGGGTGGTGCGCATTGTAAGTGTGTGTAACATTACATTCACTAGTAGGAGTGAGAAAAACATCACGGGGTGGTGCGCATTGTATGGGTGTGTAACATTACATCCACTAGTAAGAGTGAGAAAAACATCACGGGGTGGTGTGAATCGGAGGGTCTGAATTAGGATAGGCAGTGAGTGGCAATGTAGGAGGAAGAAAAGCACCGCGGGGTGGTCAGCATGGGGATGTCAGGAAACATGCAGTGGCAATGTAGGATAGGTTTGTGAAAAACATCGCGGGGTGGTGCGCATTGTATGGGTGTGTAACATTACATTCACCAGTAGGAGTGAGAAAAACATCACGGGGTGGAGTGAATCGGAGTGTCTGAATTAGGATAGGCAGTGAGTGGCAATGTAGTATGGAGAGAAGCACCGCGGAGTGGTCAGCATGTGGAGGTGAGGGAAGGTGCAGTGGCAATGTAGGATAAGTTTCTGAAAAACTTCGCGGAGTAGTGCGCATTGGTTGGGTGTGTAACATTACATTCACTAGTAGGAGTGACAAAAACATCGCGGGGTGTTGCACATTGTATGGGTGTGTAACTTTACATTCACTAGTAGGAGTGAGAAAAACATCACGGGGTGGTGTGATTTGGAGGGTCTGAATTAGGATACGCAGTGAGTGGCAATGTAGGATGGCGAAAAGCACCGCTGGATGGTCAGCATGGGGAAGTCAGCGAACATGCTTTGGCAATGTAGCATAGGTTTCTGAAAAACATCCGGGAGTGGTGCCCATTGTATGGGTGTGTAACATTATATTCACTAGTAGGAGTGAGAAAAACATCACGGGGTGGTGTGAATCATAGAGTCTGAATTAGGATAGGCATTGAGTGGCAATGTAGGATGGGGAAAATCACCGCGGGGTTGTCAGCATGTGGAGGTCAGGGAACATGCAGTGACAATGTAGGATAGTTTTCTGAAAAACATCGCGGGGTGGTGCACATTGTATGGGTGTGTAGCATTACATTCACTAGTAGGAGGAGAAAAACATAACGGGGTGGTGTGAATCGGAGGGTGTGAAATAGGTTAGGCAGTGAGTGGCAATGTAGGATGGAGAAAAGCACCTCGGGGTGGTCAGCATGGGGAAGTCAGGGAACATGCAGTGGCAAAGTAGGATAGATTTCTGAAAAACATCACGGGGTGGTGCGCATTGTATGGGTGTGTAACATTACATTCACTAGTAGGAGTGAGAAACACATCATGGGTTGGTGCGCATTGTATGGGTGTGTAACATTACATTCACTAGTAGGATGAGAAAAACATCACGGGGTGGTGTGAATCAGAGGGTGTGAATTAGGATAGGCAGTGAGTGGCAATGTAGGATGGAGAAAAGAACCGCGGGGTGGTCAGCAAGGGGAGGTCAGGGAACATGCAGTGGCAATGTAGGATAGGTTTCTGAAAAACATCGCGGGGTGGTGGGCATTGTATGGGTTTGTAACATTACATTCACTAGTAGGAGTGAGAAAAACATCACGGTGTGGTGTGAATCGTAGGGTCTGAATTAGGATAAGCAGTGAGTGGCAATGTAGGATGGAGAAAAGCACCGCGGGGTCGTCAGCATGGGGCAGTCAGGGATCATGCAGTGCCAATGTAGGATAGGTTTCTGAAACACATCGCGGGGTGGTGCGCATTGTATGGGTGTGTAACATTACATTCACTAGTAGGAGTGAGAAAAACATCACGGGGTGGAGTTAATCGGAGTGTCTGAATTAGGATACGCAGTGAGTGGCAATGTAGTATGGAGAGAAGCACTGCGGGGTGGTCAGCATGTGGATGTTAGGGAACATGCAGTGGCAATGTAGGATAAGTTTCTGAAAAACATCGCGGAGTGGTGCGCATTGTATGGGTGTGTAACATTACATTCACTAGTAGGAGTGAGAAAAACATCACGGGGTGGTGCGCATTGTATGGGTGTGTAACATTACATTCACTAGTAGGAGTGAGAAAAACATCATTGGGTGGTGTGAATCGGAGGGTGTGAATTAGGATAGGCAGTGAGTGGCAATGTAGGATGGAGAAAAGAACCGCGGGGTGGTCAGCAAGGGGAGGTCAGGGAACATGCAGTGGCAATGTAGGATAGGGTTCTGAAAAACATCGCCCGGTGGTGGTCATTGTATGGGTGTGTAACATTACATTCAATAGTAGGAGTCAGAAAAACATCACGGGGTGGTGTGAATCGGAGGGTCTGAATTAGGATAGGAAGTGAGTGGCAATGTAGGATGGAGAAAAGCACCGCGGGGTGGTCAGCATGGGGAAGTCAGGGATCATGCAGTGCCAATGTAGGATAGGTTTCTGAAATACATCGCGTGGTGGTGCGCATTGTATGGGTGTGTAACATTACATTCACTAGTAGGAGTGAGAAAAACATCACGGGGTGTTGCGCATTGTATGGGTGTGTAACTTTACATTCACTAGTAGGAGTGAGAAAAACATCACGGGGTGGTGTGATTTGGAGGGTCTGAATTAGGATACGCAGTGAGTGGCAATGTAGGATGGAGAAAAGCACCGCTGGATGGTCAGCATGGGGAAGTCAGGGAACATGCAGTGGCAATGAAGGATAGGTTTCTGAAAAACATCGCGGAGTGGTGCGCATTGTATGGGTGTGTAACATTACATTCACTACTAGGAGTGAGAAACACATCATGGGGTGGTGCGCATTGTATGGGTGTGTAACATTACATTCACTAGTAGGAGTGAGAAAAACATAACGGAGTGGTGCGCATTGTATGGGTGTGTAACATTACATTCACAAGTAAGAGTGAGAAAAAATTCACGGGCTGGTGTGAATCGGAGGGTCTGAATTAGGATAGGAAGTCAGTGGCAATGCAGGATGGAGAATAGCACCTCGGGGTGGTCAGCATGGGGAAGTCAGGGAACATACAGTGGCAATGTAGGATAGGTTTCTGAAAAACATCCGGGGGTGGTGCCCATTGTATGGGTGTGTAACATTATATTCACGAGTAGGAGTGAGAAAAACATCACGGGGTGGTGTGAATCATAGGGTCTGAATTAGGATAGGCAGTGAGTGGCAATGTAGGATGGAGAAAAGCACCGTGGGCTGGTCAGCATGGGGAGGTCAGGGAACATGCAGTGGCCATGTAGGATAGGTTTCTGAAAAACATCGCGGGGTGGTGCGCATTGCACGGGTGTGTAACATTACATTCACTAGTAGGAGTGAGAAAAACATCACGGGGTGGTGTGAATCGGAGGGTCTGAATTAGGATAGGCATTGAGTGGCAATGTAGGATGGGGAAAAGCACCGCGGGGTGGTCAGCATGTGGAGGTCAGGGAACATGCAGTGACAATGTAGGATAGTTTTCTGAAAAACATCGCGGGGTGGTGCACATTGTATGGGTGTGTAGCATTACGTTCACTAGTAGGAGGAGAAAAACATAACGGGGTCGTGTGAATCAGAGGGTCTGAATTAGGATAGGCAGTGAGTGGCAATGTAGGATGGAGAAAAGCACCGCGGTGTGGTCAGCATGGGGAGGTCAGGAAACATGCAGTGTCAATGTAGGATAGGTTTCTGAAAAACATCGCGGGGTGGTGCGCACTGTATGGGGGTGTAACATTACATTCATTAGTAGGAGTGAGAAAAACATCATGGGGTGGAGTGAATCGGAGTGTCTGAATTAGGATAGGCAGTGAGTGGCAATGTAGTATGGAGAGCAGCACCGCGGGGTGGTCAGCATGTGGAGGTTAGGGAACGTACAGTGGCAATGTAGGATAAGTTTCTGAAAAACATTGCGGAGTGGTGCGCATTGTATGGGTGTTTAACATTACATTCACTAGTAGGAGTGAGAAAAACATCGCGGGGTGGTGCGCATTGTATGGGTGTGTAGCATTACATTCACTAGTAGGAGGAGAAAAACATAACGGGGTGGTGTGAATCAGAGGTTCTGAATTAGGATAGGCAGTGAGTGGCAATGTAGGATGGAGAAAAACACCGCGGGGTGGTCAGCATGTGGAGGTCAGGAAACATGCAGTGGCAATGTAGGATAGGTTTCTGAAAAACATCTCGGGGTGGTGCGCATTGTAAGTGTGTGTAACATTACATTCACTAGTAGGAGTGAGAAAAACATCACGGGGTGGTGCGCATTGTATGGGTGTGTAACATTACATCCACTAGTAAGAGTGAGAAAAACATCACGGGGTGGTGTGAATCGGAGGGTCTGAATTAGGATAGGCAGTGAGTGGCAATGTAGGAGGAAGAAAAGCACCGCGGGGTGGTCAGCATGGGGATGTCAGGAAACATGCAGTGGCAATGTAGGATAGGTTTGTGAAAAACATCGCGGGGTGGTGCGCATTGTATGGGTGTGTAACATTACATTCACCAGTAGGAGTGAGAAAAACATCACGGGGTGGAGTGAATCGGAGTGTCTGAATTAGGATAGGCAGTGAGTGGCAATGTAGTATGGAGAGAAGCACCGCGGAGTGGTCAGCATGTGGAGGTGAGGGAAGGTGCAGAGGCAATGTAGGATAAGTTTCTGAAAAACTTCGCGGAGTAGTGCGCATTGGTTGGGTGTGTAACATTACATTCACTAGTAGGAGTGACAAAAACATCGCGGGGTGTTGCACATTGTATGGGTGTGTAACTTTACATTCACTAGTAGGAGTGAGAAAAACATCACGGGGTGGTGTGATTTGGAGGGTCTGAATTAGGATACGCAGTGAGTGGCAATGTAGGATGGCGAAAAGCACCGCTGGATGGTCAGCATGGGGAAGTCAGCGAACATGCTTTGGCAATGTAGCATAGGTTTCTGAAAAACATCCGGGAGTGGTGCCCATTGTATGGGTGTGTAACATTATATTCACTAGTAGGAGTGAGAAAAACATCACGGGGTGGTGTGAATCATAGAGTCTGAATTAGGATAGGCATTGAGTGGCAATGTAGGATGGGGAAAATCACCGCGGGGTTGTCAGCATGTGGAGGTCAGGGAACATGCAGTGACAATGTAGGATAGTTTTCTGAAAAACATCGCGGGGTGGTGCACATTGTATGGGTGTGTAGCATTACATTCACTAGTAGGAGGAGAAAAACATAACGGGGTGGTGTGAATCGGAGGGTGTGAAATAGGTTAGGCAGTGAGTGGCAATGTAGGATGGAGAAAAGCACCTCGGGGTGGTCAGCATGGGGAAGTCAGGGAACATGCAGTGGCAAAGTAGGATAGATTTCTGAAAAACATCACGGGGTGGTGCGCATTGTATGGGTGTGTAACATTACATTCACTAGTAGGAGTGAGAAACACATCATGGCTTGGTGCGCATTGTATGGGTGTGTAACATTACATTCACTAGTAGGAGTGAGAAAAACATCACGGGGTGGTGTGAATCGGAGGGTCTGAATTAGGATAGGCAGTGAGTGGCAATTTAGGATGGAGAAAAGCACCACAGTGTGGTGAGCATGGGGAGGTCAGGGAACATGCAGTTGCAATGTAGGATAGTTTTCTGAAAAACATCGCGGGGTGGTGCGCATTGTATATGTGTGTAACATTACATTCACTAGTAGGAGGGAGAAAAACATCACGGGGTGGTGTGAATCGGAGGGTCTGAATTAGGATAGGCAGTGAGTGGCAATGTAGGATGGAGAAAAGCACCGCAGGGTGGTCAGGAAGGGGAGGTCAGGGAACATGCAGTGGCAATGTAGGATAGGTTTCTGAAAAACATTGCGGGGTGGTGGGAATTGTATGAATGTGTAACATTACATTCACTAGTAGGAGTGAGAAAAACATAACGTGTTGGTGTGCATTGTATGGGTGTGTAACATTACATTCACTAGTAGGAGTAAGAAAACCATCACGGGGTGGTGTGAATCAGAGGGTCTGAATTAGGATAGGCAGTGAGTGGCAATGAAGGATAGGGATAAGCACCGCGGGTTGGTCAGCATGGGGAGGTCAGGGAACATGCAGTGGCAATTTAGGATAGGTTTCTGAAAAACTTCGCGGGGTGGTGCACATTGTATGGGTGTGTAACATTACTTTCACTAGTAGGAGTGAGAAAAACATCACGGTGTAGTGTGAATTGGAGGGTCTGAATTAGGATAGGCACTGAGTGGCAATGTAGGATGGAGAAAAGCACCACGGGGTGGTCAGCATGTGGTGGTCTGGGAACATGCAGTGGCAATGTAGGATAGGTTTCTGAAAAACATCGCGGGGTGGTGCACATTTTATGGGTGTGTAACATTACATTCACTAGTAGGAATGAGAAAAACATCACGGGGTCGTGAGCATTGTATGGGTGTGTAAAATTGCATTCACTAGTAGGAGTGAGAAAAACATCACGGGGTGGTGTGAATCGGAGGGTGTGAATTAGGATAGGCATTGTGTGGCAATGTAGCATGGGGAAAAGCACCGCGGGATGGTCAGCATGTGGAGGTCAGGGAACATGCAGTGGCAATGTATGATACGTTTCTGAAAAACATTGCGGGGTGGTGGGAATTGTATGGATGTGTAACATTACATTCACTAGTAGGAGTGAGAAAAACATCATGGGGTGGTGTGAATCGGAGGGTCTGAATTAGGATAGGCAGTGAGTGGCAATGAATTATGGAGAAAGGCACCGCGGTGTGGTCAGCAAGGGGAGGTTAGGGAAGGTGCAGTGGCAATGTAGGATAAGTTTCTGAAAAACTTCGCGGAGTGGTGCGCATTGTATGGGTGTGTAACATTACATTCACTAGTAGGAGTGAGAAAAACATCACGGGGTGGTGCGCATTGTATGGTTGTGTACATTATATCAACTAGTAGGAGTGAGAAAAACATCATGGGGTGGTGTGAAGCGGAGGGTCTGAATTAGGATAGGCAGTGAGTGGCAATGTAGTATGGAGAAAGGCACCGCGGGGTGGTCAGCAAGGGGAGGTCATGGAACATGCAGTGGCAATGTAGGATAGGTTTCTGAAAAACAGCGCGGGGTGGTGCGCATTGTATGTGTGTGTAACATTACATTCACTAGTAAGTTTGAGAAAAACATAAAGGGGTGGTGTGAATCGGAGGGTCTGAATTAGGATAGGAAGTGAGTGGCAATGTAGGATGGAGAAAAGCACTGCGGGGTGGTCAGCATGGGGAGGTCAGGGAATATGCAGTGGCAATGCAGGATAGGTTTCTGAAAAACATCGAGGGTTGGTGCGCATTGTATGGGTGTGTAACATTACATTCACTAGTAGGAGTGAGAAAAACATCACGGGGTGGTGTGAATAGGAGGGTCTGAATTAGGATAGGCATTGAGTGGCAATGTAGGATGGAGAAAAGCACCGCAGGGTGGTCAGCATGGGGAAGTCAGGGATCATGCAGTGCCAATGTAGGATAGGTTTCTGAAAAACATCGCGGGGTGGTGCGCATTGTACGGGTGTGTAACATTACATTCACTACTAGGAGTGAGAAAAACATCGCGGGGTGTTGCGCATTGTATGGGTGTGTAACTTTACATTCACTAGCATGAGTGAGAAAAACATCACGGGGTGGTGTGATTTGGAGGGTCTGAATTAGAATAGGCAGTGAGTGGTAATGTAGGATGGAGAAAAATACCGCTGGATGGTCCGCATGGGGAAGTCAGGGAACATGCAGTGGCAATGTAGGATAGGTTTCTGAAAAACAGCGCGGGGAGGTGCGCATTTTATGGGTGTTTAACATTACATTCACTAGTAGGTGTGAGAAAAACATCACGGGGTGGTGTGAATCGGAGGGTCTGAATTAGGATAGGCAGTGAGTGGCAATGTAGGATGGAGAAATGCACCGCGGGGTGGTCAGCATGGGGAGGACATGTAACATGCAGTGGCAATGAAGGATAGGTTTCTGAAAAACATCGCAGGGTGGTGCGCATTGTATGGGTGTGTAACATTACATTCACTAGTAGGAGTGAGAAAAACATCACGGGGTGGTGTGAATCGGAGGGTCTGAATTAGGATAGGCAGTGAGTGGCAATGTAGTATGGAGAGAAGCACCACGGTGTGGTCAACATGGGAGGAGAGGGAACGTGCAGTGGCAATGTAGGATAGGTTTCTGAAACACATCGCGGGGTGTGCGCATTGTATGGGTGTGTAACATTACATTCACTAGTAGGAGTGAGAAAAACATCATGGGGTGGTGTGAATCAGAGGGTCTGAATTAGGATAGGCAGTGAGTGGCAATGAAGGATAGGGATAAGCACCGCGGGTTGGTCAGCATGGGGAGGTCAGGGAACATGCAGTGACAATTTAGGATAGGTTTCTGAAAAACTTCGCGGGGTGGTGCACATTGTATGGGTGTGTAACATTACTTTCACTAGTAGGAGTGAGAAAAACATCACGGTGTGGTGTGAATTGGAGGGTCTGAATTAGGATAGGCAGTGAGTGGCAATGTAGGACGGAGAAAAGCACCGCGGAGTGGTCAGCATGGGGTGGTCTGGGAACATGCAGTGGCAATGTAGGATAGGTTTCTGAAAAACATCGCAAGGTGGTGCACATTGTATGGGTGTGTAACATTACATTCACTAGTAGGAATGAGAAAAACATCACGGGGTGGTGAGCATTGTATGGGTGTGTAAAATTGCATTCACTAGTAGGAGTGAGAAAAACATCATGGGTTGGTGTGAATCAGAGGGTCTGAATTGGATAGGCAGTGAGTGGCAATGTAGTATGGATAAAGGCACCGCGGGGTGGTCAGCAAGGGGAGGTCAGGGAACATGCAGTGGCAATGTAGGATAGGTTTCTGAAAAACAGCGCGGGGAGGTGCGCATTGTATGGGTGTTTAACATTACATTCACTAGTAGGTGTGAGAAAAACATCACGGGGTGGTGTGAATCGGAGGGTCTGAATTAGGATAGAGAGTGAGTGGCAATGTAGGATGGAGAAATGCACCGCGGGGTGGTCAGCATGTTGAGGTCAGGGAAAATGCAGTGACAATATAGGATAGGTTTCTGAAAAACATCGCGGGGTGGTGCACATTGTATGGGTGTGTAACTTTACATTCACTAGTAGGAGGAGAAAAACATAACAGGCTGGTGTGAATCGGAGGGTCTAAATAGGATAGGCAGTGAATGTCATTGTAGGATGGAGAAAAGCACTGCGGGGTGGTCAGCATGGGGAAGTCATGGAACATGCAGTGGCAATATAGGATAGGTTTCTGAAAAACATCGCGGGGTGGTGCGCATTGTATGGGTGTGTAACATTACATTCACTAGTCTGAATGAGAAACACATCATGGGTTGGTGCGCATTGTATGGGTGTGTAACATTACATTCACTAGTAGAGTGAGAAAAACATCACGGGGTGGTGCGCATTGTATGGGTGTTTAAAATTACATTCACTAGTTAGAGTGAGAAAAACATCACGGGGTGGTGTGAATCGGAGGGCCTGAATTAGGATAGGCAGTGAGTGGCAATTTAGGATGGAGAAAAGCACCATGGGGTGGTCAGCATGGGGAGGTCAGGGAACATGCAGTGGCAATGTATGACAGGTTTCTGAAAAACATCACGGGGTGGTGCGCATTGTATGGGTGTGTAACATTACATTCACTATTAGGAGTGAGAAAAACATCACGGGGTGGTGTGAATCGGAGGGTCTGAATTAGGATAGGCATTGAGTGGCAATGTAGGATGGGGAAAAGCACAGCGGGTGGTCAGCATGTGGAGGTCATGGAACATGCAGTGGCAATATAGGATAGGTTTCTGAAAAACATCGCGGGGTGGTGCGCATTGTATGGGTGTGTAACATTACATTCACTAGTACGAGTGAGAAAAACATCGCGGTGTGGTGTGAATCGGAGGATCGGAATTAGGATAGGAAGTGAGTGGATATGTAGGATGGGAAAAGCACCTCGGGCTGGTCAGCATGGGGAATTCGGGGGACATGCAGTGGCAATGTAGGATAGGTTTCTGAAAAACATCGCGGGGTGGTGTGCATTGTATGGGTGTGTAACATTACATTCACTAGTAGGAGTGAGAAAAACATCACGGTGTGGTGTGAAATGGATGGTCTGAATTAGGATAGGCAGTGTGTGGCAATGTAGGATGGAGAAAAGCACCGCGGGGTGGTCAGCATGGGGAGGTCAGGGAACAGGCAGTAACAATTTAGGATAGGTTTCTGAAACACATCGCGGGGTGTGCGCATTGTACGGGTGTGTAACATTACATTCACTAGTAGGAGTGAGAAAAACATCTCGGGGTGGTGTGAATCGTAGGGTCTGAATTAGGATAGGCAGTGAGTGGCAATGTAGGATGGAGAAAAGCACCGCGGGGTGGTCAGCATGGGGAGGTCATGGAATATGCAGTGGCAATGAAGGATAGTTTTCTGAAAAACATCACGGAGTGGTGCGCATTGTATGGGTGTGTAACATTACATTCACTAGTAGGAGTGAGAAACTCATCATGGGTTGGTGCACATTGTATGGGTGTGTAACATTACATTCACTAGTAGGAGTGAGAAAAACATCACAGGGTGGTTTGAATTGGAGGGTCTGAATTAGGATAGACAGTGAGTGGCAATTTAGGATGGATAAAAGCACCGTTGGTTGGTCAGCATGGTGAGGTCAGGGAACATGCAGTGTCAATGTAGGATAGGTTTCTGAAAAACATCGTGGGGTGGTGAGCATTGTATGGGTGTGTAACATTACATTCATTAGTAGGAGTGAGAAAAACCTCACGGGGTGGTGTGAATCGGAGGGTCTGAATTAGGATAGGCAGTGACTGGCAATGTAGGATGGGGAAAAGCACCGCGGGGTGGTCAGCATGGGGAGGTCAGGGATTATGCAGTGGCAATGTCGGATAGGTTTCTGAAAAACATCGCGGGGTGGTGCGCATTGTATGGGTGTGTAACATTACATTCACTAATAGGAGTGAGAAAAACATCACGGGGTGGTGTGAATCGGAGGGTCTGAATTAGGAGAGGCAATGAGTGGCAATGTAGGATGGAGAAAAGCACCGCGGGGTGGTCAGCAATGGGAGGTCAGGGAACATGCAGTGGTAATGTAGGATAGGTTTCTGAAAAACATCGCGGGGTGGTTCGCATTGTATGGGTGTGTAACATTACATTCACTAGTAGGAGTGACAAAAACATCATGGGGTTGTGCGCATTGTATGTGTGTGTAACATTACATTCACTAGTAGGAGTGAGAAAAACATCACGGTGTGGTGTGAATCGGAGGATCTGAATTAGGATCGGAAGTGAGTGGCAATGTAGGATGGAGAAAAGCACCTCGGGGTGGTCAGCATGGGGAAGTCAGGGAAAATGCAGTGGCAATGTAGGATAGGTTTCTGAAAAACACCGCGGGGTGGTGCGCATTGTATGGGTGTGTAACATTACATTCACTAGTAGGAGTGAGAAAAATATCGCGGGGTTTTGCGCATTGTATGGGTGTGTAACTTTACATTCACTAGTAGGTGTGAGAAAAACATCACGGGGTGGTGTGATTTGGAGGGTCTGAATTAGGATAGGCAGGGAGTGGCAATGTAGGATGGAGAAAAGCACGGCTGGATGGTCAGCGTGGGGAAGTCAGGGAACATGCAGTGGCAATGTAGGATAGGTTTCTGAAAAACATCACGTGGTGGTGCGCATTGTATGGGTGTGTAACATTACATTCACTAGTAGGAGTGAGAAAAACATCACGGGGTGGTGTGAATTGGAGGGTCTGAATTAGGATAGGCAGTGAGTGGCAATGTAGGATGGAGAAAAGCACCGAGGGGTGGTCAATTGGGAGGTCTGGGAACATGCAGTGGCAATGCAGGATAGGATCCTGAAAAACATTGCGGGGTGGTGCGCATTGTATGGGTGTGTAACATTACATTCACTGGTAGGAGTGAGAAAAACATCGCAGGGTTTTGCACATTGTATGGGTGTGTAACTTTACATTCACTAGTAGCAGTGAGAAAAACATCACGGGGTGGTGTGATTTGGAGGGTCTGAATTCGGATATGCAGTGAGTGGCATTGTGGATGGAGAAAAGCACCGCTGGATGGTCAGCAGGGGGAAGTCCGGGAACATGAAGTGGCAATGTACGATAGGTTTCTGAAAAACATCGCGGGGTGGTGCGCATTGTATGGGTGTGTAACTTTACATTCACTAGTACGAGGAGAAAAAAATAATGGGCTGGTGTGAATCGTAGGGTCTAAATAGGATAGGCAGTGAGTGGCAATGTAGGATGGAGAAAAGCACTTCAAAGTGGTCAGCATGGGGAGGTCATGGAACATGCAGTGGCAATATAAGATAGGTTTCTGAAAAACATCGCGGGGTGGTGCGCATTGTATGGGTGTGTAACATTACATTCACTAGTAAGAGTGAGAAAAACATCGCGGTGTGGTGTGAATCGGAGTATCAGAATTAGGATAGGAAGTGAGTGGCAATGTAGGATGGAGAAAAGCACCTCGGGCTGGTCAGCATGGGGAATTCAGGGAACATGCAGTGGCAATGAGGATAGGTTTCTGAAAAACATCGCGGGGTGATGCGCATTGTATGGGTGTGTAACATTACATTCACTAGTAGGAGTGAGAAACACATCATGGGTTGGTGCGCATTGTATGGGTGTGTAACATTACATTCACTAGTAGGAGTGAGAAAAACATCACAGGGTCGTGCACATTGTATGGGTTTGTAACATTACATTCACTAGTAGGAGTGAGAAAAACATCGCGGTGTGGTGTGAATCGGAGGATCTGAATGAGGATAGGAAGTGAGTGGCAATGTAGGATGGAGAAAACCACCTCGGGGTGGTCAGCATGGGGAAGTCAGGAAACATGCAGTGGCAATGTAGGAGAGGTTTCTGAAAAACATCGCGGGGTGGTGCGCATTGTATGGGTGTGTAACATTACATTCACTAGTAGGAGTGAGAAAAACATCACGGGGTGGTGTGAATCGGAGGCTCTGAATTAGGATAGGCAGTGAGAGGCAATGTAGGATGGAGAAAAGCACCGCGGGGTGGTCAGCATGGGGAGGTCATGGAACATGCAGTGGCAATGAAGGATAGGTTTCTGAAAAACATCGCAGGGTGGTGCGCATTGTATGGGCGTCTAACATTACAATCACTAGTAGGAGTGAGAAACACATCATGGGGTGGTGCGAATTGTATGGCTGTGCAACATTACATTCACTAGTAGGAGTGAGAAAAACATAACGGGGTGGTGTGATTCGGAGGGTCTGAATTACGATAGGCAGGGAATGGCGATGTAGGATGGAGAAAAGCACCGCGGGGTGGTCAGCATGGGGAGGCCTGGCAACATGCAGTGGCAATGTAGGATAGGTTTCTGAAAAACATCATGGGGTGGTGCGCATTGTATGGGTGTGTAACATTACATTCACTAGTAGGAGTGAGAAAAACATCACGGGGTGGTGCGCATTGTATGGGTGTTTAAGATTACATTCACTAGTAGGAGTGAGAAAAACATCGCGGGGTGTTGCGCATTGTATGGGTGTGAACTTTACATTCACTAGTAGGAGTGAGAAAAATATCACGGGGTGGTGTGATTTGGAGGGTCTGAATTAGGATAGGCAGTGAGTGGCATTGTAGGTTGGAGAAAAGCACCGCTGGATGGTCAGCATGGGGAAGTCAGGGAACATGCAGTGGCAATATAGGATAGGTTTTTGAAAATCATCGCATTGTGGTGCGCATTGTATGGGTGTGTAACATTACATTCACTAGTAGGAGTGAGAAAAACATCACGGGGTGGTGTGAATCGGAGGCTCTGAATTAGAATAGGCCGTGAGAGGCAATGTAGAATGGAGAAAAGCACCGCGGGGTGGTCAGCATGGGGAGGTCAGGGAACATGCAGTGGCAATGAAGGATAGGTTTCTGAAAAACATCGCGGGGTGGTGCGCATTGTATGGGTGTGTAACATTACATTCACTAGTAGGAGTGAGAAAAACATCACGCGGTCGTGTGAATCGGAGGGTCTGAATTAGGATAGGCAGTGAGTGGCAATGTAGGATGGGGAAAAGCACCGCGGGCTGGTCAGCATGGGGAGGTCAGGGAAAATGAAGTGACAATGTAGGATAGGTTTCAGAAAAACATCGCGGGGTGGTGCGCATTGTATGGGTGTGTAACATTACATTCACTAGTAGGAGTGAGAAAAACATCACGGGGTGGTGTGATTTGGTGGGTCTGAATTAGGATAGGCAGTGAATGGCGATGTAGGATGGAGAAAAGCACCGCGGGGTGGTCAGCATGGGGAGGTCAGGGAACATGCCATGGCAATGTAGGATAGGTTTCTGAAAAACATCGCGGGATGGTGCGCATTGTATGGGTGTGTAACATTACATTCACTAGTAGAGTGAGAAAAACATCACGGGGTAGTGCGCATTGTATGGGTGTGTAACATTACATTCACTAGTTAGAGTGAGAAAAACATCACGGGGTGGTTTGAATCGGAGTCTGAATTAGGATAGGAAGTGTGTGGCAATGTAGGATGGAGAAAAGCACCTCGGGGTCGTCAGCATGGGGAAGTCAGGGAACATGCAGTGGCAATGTAGGATAGGTTTCTGAAAAACATCCGGGGGTGGTGCGCATTGTATGGGTTTGTAACATTACATTCACTAGTAGGAGTGAGAAAAACATCACGGGGTGTTGTGAATCGTAGGGTCTGAATTAGGATAGGCAGTGAGTGTCAATGTAGGATCGAGAAAAGCACCGTGGGGTGGTCAGCATGGGGAGGTCAGGGAACATGCAGTGGCAATGTAGGATAGGTTTCTGAAAAACATCGCGGGATTGTGCGCATTGTATGGGTGTGTAACATTACATTCACTAGTAGGAGTGAAAAAAACATCACGGGGTGGTATGATTCGGAGGGTCTGAATTAGGATAGGCAGTGAGTGGAAATGTAGGATGGAGAGAAGCACCGCGGGGTGCTCAGCATGGGGAGGTCAGGGAACATGCAGTGGCAATGTAGGATAGGTTTCTGAAAAACATCGCGGAGTGGTGCACATTGTATGGGTGTGTAACATTACATTCACTAGTAGGAGTGAGAAAAACATCACGGGGTGGTGTGTATCGGAGGGCCTCAATTCGGATAGGCAGTGAGTGGCAATGTAGGATGGAGAAAAACCCCGCGGGGTGGTCAGCATGTGGAGGTCAGAAAACATGCTGTGGCAATGTAGGATAGGTTTCTGAAAAACATCTCGGGGTGATGCGCATTGTAAGGGTGTGTAACATTACATTCACTAATAGGAGAGAGAAAAACATCACGGGGTGGTGTGAATCTGAGGGTCTGAATTAGGATAGGCATGGAGTGGCAATGTAGGATGGAGAATAGCACCGCGGGGTGGTCAGCATGTGGAGGTCAGGGAGCAGGCAGTGACAATTTAGGATAGGTTTCTGAAATACATCGCGGGGTGTGCGCATTGTATGGGTGTGTAACATTACATTTACTAGTAGGAGTGAGAAAAACATAACGGGGTGGTGTGAATCGGAGGGTCTGAATTAGGATAGGCAGTGAGTGGCAATGTAGGATGGAGAAAAGCACTGCGGGGTGGTCAGCAAGGGGAGGTGAGGGAATATGCAGTGGCAATGTAGTATAGGTTTCTGAAAAACATCGTGGTTTGGTGCACATTGTATGTATGTGTAACATTACATTCACCAGTAGGAGTGAGAAAAACATCACGTGGTGGTGTGAATCAGAGGGTCTGAATTAGGATAGGCAGTGAGTGGCATTGTAGGATGGAGAAAAGCACCGCGGGGTGGTCAGCATGGGGAGGTCAGGGAACATGCAGTGGCAATGTAGGATAGGTTTCTGAAAAACATCGCGGGGTGGTGCGCATTGTATGGGTGTGTAACATTACATTCACTAGTAGGAGTGAGAAAAACATCACGTGGTGGTGTGAATCAGAGGGTCTGAATTAGAATAGGCAGTGAGAGGCAAAGTAGGATGGAGAAAAGCACCGCAGGGTGGTCAGATGGGGAGGTCAGGGAACATGCAGTGCAATGATGGATAGGTTTCTGAGAAACATCACGGGGTTTTGCGCATTGTATGGGTGTGTAACATTACATACACTAGTAGGAGTGAGAAACACATCATGGGTTGCTGCACATTGTATGGGTGTGTAACATTACATTCACTAGTAGGAGTGAGAAAAACATCACGGGGTGGTGCGCATTGTATGGGTGTGTAATGTTACATTCACTAGTAGGAGTGAGAAAAACATCGTGGTGTGGTGCGAATCGGAGGATCTGAATTAGGATAGGAAGTGAGTGGCAATGTAGGATGGAGAAAAGCACCGCGGGGTGGTCAGCATGGTGAGTGCAGATAACATGCAGTGGCAATGTAGGATAGGGTTCTGAAAAACATCCCGGGGTGGTGCGCATTGTATGGGTGTGTAACATTACATTCACTAGTAGGAGTGAAAAAAACATCACGGGTTGGTGTGAATAGGAGGGTCTGAATTAGGATAGGCAGTGAGTGGCAATGTAGGATGGGGAAAAGCACAGCGGGTTGGTCAGCATGTGGAGGTCAGGGAGCAGGCAGTGACAATTTAGGACAGGTTTCTGAAATACATCGCGGGGTGTGCGCATTGTATGGATGTGTAACATTACATTCACTAGTAGGAGTGAGAAAAACATCACGGGGTGGTGTGAATCGGAGGGTCTGAATTAGGATAGGCAGTGAGTGGCAATGTAGGATGGAGAAAAGCACTGCGGGGTGGTCAGCAAGGGGAGGTCAGGGAACATGCAGTGGCAATGTAGTATAGGTTTCTGAAAAAAATCGCGGGGTGGTGCGCATTGTATGGGTGTGTAACATTACATTCACTAGTAGGAGTGAGAAAAACATCACAGGGTGGTGTGAATCATAGGGTCTGAATTAGGATAGGCAGTGAGTGGCAATGTAGGATGCAGAAAAGCACTGCGGGGTGGTCAGCATGGGGAGGTCAGGGAACATACAGTGGCAATGTAGGACAGGTTTCTGAAAAACATCACAGGGTGGTGCGCATTGTATGGGTGTGTAATATTACATTCATTAGTAGGAGTGCGAAAAACATCATGGGGTGGTGTGAATCGGAGGGTCTGAATTAGGATAGGCAGTGAGACGCAATGTAGCATGGAGAAAAGCACTGCGGGGTGGTCAGCATGGGGAGGTCAGGGAATATGCAGTTGCAATGCAGGATAGGTTTCTGAAAAACATCGTGGAGTGGTGCGCATTGTATGGGTGTGTAACATTACATTCACTAGTAGGAGTGAGAAAAACATCACGGGGTGTTGCGCATTGTATGGGTGTGTAACTTTACATTCACTAGTAGGAGTGAGAAAAACATCACGGGGTGGTGTGATTTGGAGGGTCTCAATTAGGATAGGCAGTGAGTGGCATTGTAGGATGGAGAAAAGCACCGCGGGGTGGCCAGCATGGGGAAATCAGGGAACATGCAGTGGCAATGTAGGATAGGTTTATGAAAAACATGGCGGGGTGGTGCGCATTGTTTGGGTGTGTAACATTACATTAATGAGTAAGAGTGAGAAAAACATCACGGGTTGGTGTGAATAGGAAGGTCTGAATTAGGATAGGCAGTGTGTGGCAATGTAGGATGGGGAAAAGCACCACGGGTTGGTAGGCATGGGGAGGTCAGGGAACATGCAGTGGCAATGTAGGATAGGTTTCTTAAAAACATCGCAGGGTGGTGCACATTGTAGGGGTGTGTAACATTACATTCACTAGTAGGAGTGAGAAAAACATCACGGTGTGGTGTGAATTGGAGGGGTCTGAATTAGGATAGGCAGTGAGTGGCAATGTAGGATGGAGAAAAGCACCGTGGGGTGGTCAGCATGGAGAGGTCTGGGAACATGCAGTGGCAATGTAGGATAGGTTTCTGAAAAACATCGCGGGGTGGTGCGCATTGTATGGGTGTGTAACATTACATTCACTAGTAGGAGTGAGAAAAACATCACGGGGTGGTGTGCATTGTATGGGTGTGTAACATTACATTCACTAGTAGGAGTGAGAAAAACATCATGGGGTGGTGTGAATCGGAGGTTCTGAATTAGGATAGGCAGTGAGTGGCAATGTAGTATGGAGAAAGGCACCGTGGGGTGGTCAGGAAGTGGAGGTCAGGGAACATGCAGTGGCAATGTAGGATAGGTTTCTGAAAAATAGCGCGGGGTGGTGCGCATTGTATGGGTGTGTAACATTACATTCACTAGTAGGAGTGAGAAAAACATCACGGGGTGGTGCGCATTGTATGGGTGTGTAACATTACGTTCACTAGTAGGAGTGAGAAAAACATCACAGGGTGGTGCGCATTTTATGGGTGTGTAACATTACATTCACTAGTAGGAGTGAGAAAAACATCGCGGTGTGGTGTGAATCGAAGGATCTGAATTAGGATAGGCAGTGAGTGGAAATGTAGGATGGAGAAAAGCACCGTGGGGTGCTCAGCATGTGGATGTCAGGGAACATGCAGTGGCAATGTAGGATAGGTTTCTGAAAAACATCGCGGGGTGGGGCGCATTGTATGAGTGTGTAACATCACATTAACTTGTAGGATTGAGAAAAACATCACGGGGTGGTGTGAATCGGAGGGTCTGAATTAGGATAGGCATGGAGTGGCAATGTAGGATGGGGAAAAGCACCGCCGGGTGGTCAGCATGTGGAAGTCAGGGAACATGCAGTGACAATGTAGGATAGGTTTCTGAAAAACATCGCGGGGTGGTGCACATTTTATGGGTGTGAAAACATTACATTCACTAATAGGAGGAAAAAAATATAACGGGGTGGTTTGAATCGGAGGGTCTAAATAGGATAGACAGTGAGTGGCAATGTAGGATGGAGAAAAGCACTGCGGGGTGGTCAGCATGGGGAGGTCATGGAACATGCAGTGGAAATGTAGGATAGGTTTCTGAAAAACATCGCGGGGTGGTGCGCATTGTATGGGTGTATAACATTACATTCACTAGTAGGAGCGAGAAAAACATCGAGGGGTGTTGAGCATTGTATGGGTGTGTAACTTTACATTCACTAGTAGGTGTAAGAAAAACATCACGGGGTGGTGTGATTTGGAGGTTCTGAATTAGGATAGGGAGTGAGTGGCAATGTAGGATGGAGAAAAGCACCGCTGGATGGTCAGCAGGGGGAACTCAGGGAACATGCAGTGGCAATGTAGGATAGGTTTCGGAGAAACATCGCGGGGTGGTGCGCATTATATGGGTGTGTAACATTACATTCACTAGTAGGAGTGAGAAAAACATCGCGTGTGGTGTGAATCGGATAATCTGAATTAGGATAGGAAGTGAGTGGCAATGTAGGATGGAAAAAAGCACCTCGGGGTCGTCAGCATGGGGATCTCAGGGAACATGCAGTGGCAAAGTAGGATAAGTTTCTGAAAAAACATCGCGGGGTGGTGTGCATTGTATGGGTGTGTAACATTACATTCACTAGTAGGAGTGAGAAAAACATCGCGGGGTGTTGCGCATTGTATGGCCTTGTAACTTTACATTCACTAGTAGGTGTGAGAAAAACATCACGGGGTGGTGTGATTTGGAGGGTCTGAATTAGGATAGGCAGTGAGAGGCAATGTAGGATGGAGAAAAGCACCGCTGGATGATCAGCATGGGGAAGTCAGGGAACATTCAGTGGCAAAGTAGGATAGGTTTCTGAAAAATATCGCGGGGTGGTGCGCATTGTATGGGTGTGTGACATTACATTCACTAGTAGGAGTGAGAAAAACATCACGGGGTGGTGTGAATTGGAGGGTCTGAATTAGGATAGGCATTGAGTGGCAATGTAGGATGGAAAAAAGCACCTCGGGGTCGTCAGCATGGGGATCTCAGGGAACATGCAGTGGCAAAGTAGGATAAGTTTCTGAAAAAACATCGCGGGGTGGTGCACATTGTATGGGTGTGTAACATTACATTCACTAGTAGGAGGAGAAAAACATAACCAGCTGGTGTGAATCGGAGGGTCTAAATAGGATAGGCAGTGAGTGGCAATGTTGGATGGAGAAAAGCACTGCGGGGTGGTCATTATGGGGAGGTCATGGAACATGCAGTGGCAATGTAGGATAGGTTTCTGAAAAGCATCGCGGGGTGGTGCGCATTGTATGTCTGTGTAACATTACATTAACTAGTAGGATTGAGAAAAACATCAGGGGGTGGTGTGAATCGGAGGGTGTGAATTAGGATAGGCAGTGACTGGCAATGTAGGATGGAGAAAAGCACCGCGGGGTGGTCAGCATGCTGAAGTCAGGGAACATGCAGTGGCAATGTAGGATAGGGTTCTGAAAAACATGGCGGGGTGGTGCGCATTGTATTGGTGTGTAACATTACATTCACTAGTAGGAGTGAGAAAAACATCACGGATTGGTGTGAATAGGAGGGTCTGAATTAGGATAGGCAGTGAGTGGCAATGTAGGATGGGGAAAAGCACCGAGGTTTGGTCAGCATGGGGAGGTCAGGGAACATGCAGTGGCTATGTAGGATAGGTTTCTGAAAAACATCGCGGGGTGGTGTGCATTGTATGGGTGTGTAACATTACATTCACTAGTAGGAGTGAGAAAAACATCACGGGGTGGTGCACATTGTATGGGTGTGTAATATTACATTCACTAGTAGGAGTGAGAAAAACATTGCGGGGTGTTGCGCATTGTATGGGTGTGAAATTTACATTCACTAGTAGGAGTGAGAAAAACATCACGGGGTGGTTTGAATCGGAGGGTCTGAATTAGGATAGGCAGTGAATGGCATTGTAGGTTGGAGAAAAGCACTGCTGGATGTTCAGCATGGGGAAGTCAGGGAACATGCAGTGGCAATGTAGGATAGGTTTCTGAAAATCATCGCGTGGTGGTGTGCATTGTATGGGTGTGTAACATTACATTCACTAGTAGGAGTGAGAAAAACATCACGGGGTGGTGCGCATTGTATGGGTGTGTAACATAACATTCACTAGTAGGAGTGAGAAACACATCATGGGTTGGTGTGCATTGTATGGGTGTGTAACATTACATTCTCTAGTAGGAGTTAGAAAAACATCACGGGGTGGTTTGAATCGGAGGGTCTGAATTAGGATACGCAGTGAGTGGCAATTTAGGATGGGGAAAAGCACCGAGGGTTGGTCAGCATGTGGAGGTCAGGGAACATGCAGTGACAATGTAGGATAGGTTTCGGAAAATCATCGCGTGGTGGTGTGCATTGTATGGGAGTGTAACATTACATTCACTAGTAGGAGTGAGAAAAACATCACGGGGTGGTGTGAATCGGAGGGTCTGAATTAGAATAGGCTGTGAGAGGCCATGTAGGATGGAGAAAAGCACCGCGGGGTGGTCAGCATGGGGAGGTCAGGGAACATGCAGTGGCAATGAAGGATAGGTTTCTGAAAAACATCGCGGGGTGGTGCGCATTGTATGGGTGTGTAACATTACATTCACTAGTAGGAGTGAGAAAAACATCACGGGGTAGTGTGAATCGGAGGGTCTGAATTAGGATAGGAAGTGAGTGGCAATGTAGGATGGAGAAAAGCACTGCAGGGTGGTCAGCATGTGGAGGTCAGGGAATATGCAGTGGCTATGCAGGATAGGTTTCTGAAAAACATCGTGGGGTAGTGCGTATTGTATGGGTGTGTAACATTACATTCACTAGTAGGAGTGAGAAACACATCATGGGTTGGTGCGCATTGTATGGGTGTGTAACATTACGTTCACTAGTAGGAGTGAGAAAAACATCACGGGGTGGTGCGCATTTTATGGGTGTGTAACATTACATTCACTAGTAGGAGTGAGAAAAACATCGCGGTGTGGTGTGAATCGGAGGATCTGAATTAGGATAGGCAGTGAGTGGCAATGTAGGATGGAGAAAAGCACCGCGGGGTGGTCAGCATGTGGATGTCAGGGAACATGCAGTGGCAATGTAGGATAGGTTTCTGAAAAACATCGCGGGGTGGTGCGCAGTGTATGGGTGTGTAACATCACATTAACTCGTAGGATTGAGAAAAACATCACGGGGTGGTGTGAATCGGAGGGTCTGAATTAGGATAGGCATCGAGTGGCAATGTAGGATGGGGAAAAGCACCGCGGGGTGGTCAGCATGTGGAAGTCAGGGAACATGCAGTGACAATGTAGGATAGGTTTCTGAAAAACATCGCGGGGTGGTGCACATTTTATGGGTGTGAAAACATTACATTCACTAATAGGAGGAAAAAAATATAACGGGGTGGTGTGAATCGGAGGGTCTAAATAGGATAGGCAGTGAGTGGCAATGTAGGATGGAGAAAAGCACTGCGGGGTGGTCAGCATGGGGAGGTCATGGAACATGCAGTGGCAATGTAGGATAGGTTTCTGACAAACATCGCGGGGAAGTGCGCATTGTATGGGTGTATAACATTACATTCACTAGCATGAGTGAGAAAAACATCACGGGGTGGTGTGATTTGGAGGGTCTGAATTAGAATAGGCAGTGAGTGGTAATGTAGGATGGAGAAAAGCACCGCTGGATGGTCCGCATGGGGAAGTCAGGGAACATGCAGTGGCAATGTAGGATAGGTTTCTGAAAAACATCGCGTGGTGGTGCGCATTGTATGGGTGTGTAACATTACATTCACTAGTAGGAGTGAGAAAAACATCACGGGGTTGTGCGAATCGGAGGGTCTGAATTAGAATAGGCAGTGAGAGGCAATGTAGAATGGAGAAAAGCACCGCAGGGTGGTCAGCATGGGGAGGACATGTAACATGCAGTGGCAATGTAGGATAGGTTTCTGAAAAACATCGCGGGGTGGTGCGCATTGTATGGGTGTGTAACATTACATTCACTAGTAGGAGGGAGAAAAACATCACGGGGTGGTGTGAATCGGAGGGTCTTAATTAGGATAGGCAGTGAGTAGCAATGTAGGATGGAGAAAAGCACCGCAGGGTGGTCAGGAAGGGGAGGTCAGGGAACATGCAGTGGCAATGTAGGATAGGTTTCTGAAAAACATTGCGGGGTGGTGGGAATTGAATGGATGTGTAACATTACATTCACTAGTAGGAGTGAGAAAAACATAACGTGTTGGTGAGCATTGTATGGGTGTTTAACATTACATTCACTAGTAGGAGTGAGAAAAACATCACGGGGTGGTGTGAATCAGAGGGTCTGAATTAGGATAGGCAGTGAGTGGCAATGAAGGATAGGGATAAGCACCGCGGGTTGGTCAGCATGGGGAGGTCAGGGAACATGCAGTGGCAATTTAGGATAGGTTTCTGAAAAACTTCGCGGGGTGGTGCACATTGTATGGGTGTGTAACATTACTTTCACTAGTAGGAGTGAGAAAAACATCACGGTGTAGTGTGAATTGGAGGGTCTGAATTAGGATAGGCAGTGAGTGGCAATGTAGGATGGAGAAAAGCACCGCGGAGTGGTCAGCATGTGGTGGTCTGGGAACATGCAGTGGCAATGTAGGATAGGTTTCTGAAAAACATCGCGGGGTGGTGCACATTGTATGGGTGTGTAACATTACATTCACTAGTAGGAATGAGAAAAACATCACGGGGTCATGAGCATTGTATGGGTGTGTAAAATTGCATTCACTAGTAGGAGTGAGAAAAACATCACGGGGTGGTGTGAATCGGAGGGTCTGAATTAGGATAGGCATTGTGTGGCAATGTAGCATGGGGAAAAGCACCGCGGGATGGTCAGCATGTGGAGGTCAGGGAACAGGCAGTGGCAATGTATGATACGTTTCTGAAAAACATTGCGGGGTGGTGGGAATTGTATGGATGTGTAACATTACATTCACTAGTAGGAGTGAGAAAAACATCATGGGGTGGTGTGAATCGGAGGGTCTGAATTAGGATAGGCAGTGAGTGGCAATGAATTATGGAGAAAGGCACCGCGGGGTGGTCAGCAAGGGGAGGTTAGGGAAGGTGCAGTGGCAATGTGGGATAAGTTTCTGAAAAACTTCGCGGAGTGGTGCGCATTGTATGGGTGTGTAACATTACATTCACTAGTAGGAGTGAGAAAAACATCACGGGGTGGTGCGCATTGTATGGTTGTGTAACATTATATCAACTAGTAGGAGTGAGAAAAACATCATGGGGTGGTGTGAATCGGGGGGTCTGAATTAGGATAGGGAGTGAGTGGCAATGTAGTATGGAGAAAGGCACCGAGGGGTGGTCAGCAAGGGGAGGTCATGGAACATGCAGTGGCAATGTAGGATAGTTTTCTGAAAAACAGCGCGGGGTGGTGCACATTGTATGTTTGTGTAACATTACATTCACTAGTAAGTTTGAGAAAAACATAAAGGGGTGGTGTGAATCGGAGGGTCTGAATTAGGATAGGAAGTGAGTGGCAATGTAGGATGGAGAAAAGCACTGCGGGGTGGTCAGCATGGGGAGGTCAGGGAATATGCAGTGGCAATGCAGGATAGGATTCTGAAAAACATCGCGGGGTGGTGCGCAATGTATGGGTGTGTAACATTACATTCACTAGTAGGAGTGAGAAAAACATCACGGGGTGTTGTGATTCGTAGGGTCTGAATTAGGATAGGCAGTGAGTGGCGATGTAGGATGGAGAAAAGCACCGCGGGGTGGTCAGCATGGGGAGGACATGTAACATGCAGTGGCAATGTAGGATAGGTTTCTGAAAAACATCGCGGGGTGGTGCACATTTTATGGGTGTGAAAACATTACATTCACTAATAGGAGGAAAAAAATATAACGGGGTGGTGTGAATCGGAGGGTCTAAATAGGATAGGCAGTGAGTGGCAATGTAGGATGGAGAAAAGCACTGCGGGGTGGTCAGCATGGGGAGGTCATGGAACATGCAGTGGCAATGTAGGATAGGTTTCTGACAAACATCGCGGGGAAGTGCGCATTGTATGGGTGTATAACATTACATTCACTAGCATGAGTGAGAAAAACATCACGGGGTGGTGTGATTTGGAGGGTCTGAATTAGAATAGGCAGTGAGTGGTAATGTAGGATGGAGAAAAGCACCGCTGGATGGTCCGCATGGGGAAGTCAGGGAACATGCAGTGGCAATTTAGGATAGGTTTCTGAAAAACATCGCGTGGTGGTGCGCATTGTATGGGTGTGTAACATTACATTCACTAGTAGGAGTGAGAAAAACATCACGGGGTTGTGCGAATCGGAGGGTCTGAATTAGAATAGGCAGTGAGAGGCAATGTAGGATGGAGAAAAGCACCGCAGGGTGGTCAGCATGGGGAGGACATGTAACATGCAGTGGCAATGTAGGATAGGTTTCTGAAAAACATCGCGGGGTGGTGCGCATTGTATGGGTGTGTAACATTACATTCACTAGTAGGAGGGAGAAAAACATCACGGGGTGGTGTGAATCGGAGGGTCTGAATTAGGATAGGCAGTGAGTAGCAATGTAGGATGGAGAAAAGCACCGCAGGGTGGTCAGGAAGGGGAGGTCAGGGAACATGCAGTGGCAATGTAGGATAGGTTTCTGAAAAACATTGCGGGGTGGTGGGAATTGAATGGATGTGTAACATTACATTCACTAGTAGGAGTGAGAAAAACATAACGTGTTGGTGAGCATTGTATGGGTGTTTAACATTACATTCACTAGTAGGAGTGAGAAAAACATCACGGGGTGGTGTGAATCAGAGGGTCTGAATTAGGATAGGCAGTGAGTGGCAATGAAGGATAGGGATAAGCACCGCGGGTTGGTCAGCATGGGGAGGTCAGGGAACATGCAGTGGCAATTTAGGATAGGTTTCTGAAAAACTTCGCGGGGTGGTGCACATTGTATGGGTGTGTAACATTACTTTCACTAGTAGGAGTGAGAAAAACATCACGGTGTAGTGTGAATTGGAGGGTCTGAATTAGGATAGGCAGTGAGTGGCAATGTAGGATGGAGAAAAGCACCGCGGAGTGGTCAGCATGTGGTGGTCTGGGAACATGCAGTGGCAATGTAGGATAGGTTTCTGAAAAACATCGCGGGGTGGTGCACATTGTATGGGTGTGTAACATTACATTCACTAGTAGGAATGAGAAAAACATCACGGGGTCATGAGCATTGTATGGGTGTGTAAAATTGCATTCACTAGTAGGAGTGAGAAAAACATCACGGGGTGGTGTGAATCGGAGGGTCTGAATTAGGATAGGCATTGTGTGGCAATGTAGCATGGGGAAAAGCACCGCGGGATGGTCAGCATGTGGAGGTCAGGGAACAGGCAGTGGCAATGTATGATACGTTTCTGAAAAACATTGCGGGGTGGTGGGAATTGTATGGATGTGTAACATTACATTCACTAGTAGGAGTGAGAAAAACATCATGGGGTGGTGTGAATCGGAGGGTCTGAATTAGGATAGGCAGTGAGTGGCAATGAATTATGGAGAAAGGCACCGCGGGGTGGTCAGCAAGGGGAGGTTAGGGAAGGTGCAGTGGCAATGTGGGATAAGTTTCTGAAAAACTTCGCGGAGTGGTGCGCATTGTATGGGTGTGTAACATTACATTCACTAGTAGGAGTGAGAAAAACATCACGGGGTGGTGCGCATTGTATGGTTGTGTAACATTATATCAACTAGTAGGAGTGAGAAAAACATCATGGGGTGGTGTGAATCGGAGGGTCTGAATTAGGATAGGCAGTGAGTGGCAATGTAGTATGGAGAAAGGCACCGAGGGGTGGTCAGCAAGGGGAGGTCATGGAACATGCAGTGGCAATGTAGGATAGTTTTCTGAAAAACAGCGCGGGGTGGTGCACATTGTATGTTTGTGTAACATTACATTCACTAGTAAGTTTGAGAAAAACATAAATGGGTGGTGTGAATCGGAGGGTCTGAATTAGGATAGGAAGTGAGTGGCAATGTAGGATGGAGAAAAGCACTGCGGGGTGGTCAGCATGGGGAGGTCAGGGAATATGCAGTGGCAATGCAGGATAGGTTTCTGAAAAACATCGCGGGGTGGTGCGCAATGTATGGGTGTGTAACATTACATTCACTAGTAGGAGTGAGAAAAACATCACGGGGTGGTGCGAATCGGAGGGTCTGAATTAGAATAGGCAGTGAGAGGCAATGTAGGATGGAGAAAAGCACCGCGGGGTGGTCAGCATGGGGAGGACATGTAACATGCAGTGGCAATGTAGGATAGGTTTCTGAAAAACATCGCGGGGTGGTGCACATTGTATGGGTGTGTAACATTACATTCACTAGTAGGAGGGAGAAAAACATCACGGGGTGGTGTGAATCGGAGGGTCTGAATTAGGATAGGCAGTGAGTGGCAATGTAGGATGGAGAAAAGCACCGCAGGGTGGTCAGGAAGGGGAGGTCAGGGAACATGCAGTGGCAATGTAGGATAGGTTTCTGAAAAACATTGCGGGGTGGTGGGAATTGAATGGATGTGTAACATTACATTCACTAGTAGGAGTGAGAAAAACATAACGTGTTGGTGAGCATTGTATGGGTGTTTAACATTACATTCACTAGTAGGAGTGAGAAAAACATCACGGGGTGGTGTGAATCAGAGGGTCTGAATTAGGATAGGCAGTGAGTGGCAATGAAGAATAGGGATAAGCACCGCGGGTTGGTCAGCATGGGGAGGTCAGGGAACATGCAGTGGCAATTTAGGATAGGTTTCTGAAAAACTTCGCGGGGTGGTGCACATTGTATGGGTGTGTAACATTACTTTCACTAGTAGGAGTGAGAAAAACATCACGGTGTAGTGTGAATTGGAGGGGCTGAATTAGGATAGGCAGTGAGTGGCAATGTAGGATGGAGAAAAGCACCGCGGGGTGGTCAGCATGTGGTGGTCTGGGAACATGCAGTGGCAATGTAGGATAGGTTTCTGAAAAACATCGCGGGGTGGTGCACATTGTATGGGTGTGTAACATTACATTCACTAGTAGGAATGAGAAAAACATCACGGGGTCATGAGCATTGTATGGGTGTGTAAAATTGCATTCACTAGTAGGAGTGAGAAAAACATCACGGGGTGGTGTGAATCGGAGGGTCTGAATTAGGATAGGCATTGTGTGGCAATGTAGCATGGGGAAAAGCACCGCGGGATGGTCAGCATGTGGAGGTCAGGGAACATGCAGTGGCAATGTATGATACGTTTCTGAAAAACATTGCGGGGTGGTGGGAATTGTATGGATGTGTAACATTACATTCACTAGTAGGAGTGAGAAAAACATCATGGGGTGGTGTGAATCGGAGGGTCTCAATTAGGATAGGCAGTGAGTGGCAATGAATTATGGAGAAAGGCACCGCGGGGTGGTCAGCAAGGGGAGGTTAGGGAAGGTGCAGTGGCAATGTGGGATAAGTTTCTGAAAAACTTCGCGGAGTGGTGCGCATTGTATGGGTGTGTAACATTACATTCACTAGTAGGAGTGAGAAAAACATCACGGGGTGGTGCGCATTGTATGGTTGTGTAACATTATATCAACTAGTAGGAGTGAGAAAAACATCATGGGGTGGTGTGAATCGGAAGGTCTGAATTAGGATAGGCAGTGAGTGGCAATGTAGTATGGAGAAAGGCACCGCAGGGTGGTCAGCAAGGGGAGGTCATGGAACATGCAGTGGCAATGTAGGATAGGTTTCTGAAAAACAGCGCGGGGTGGTGCGCATTGTATGTGTGTGTAACATTACATTCACTAGTAAGTTTGAGAAAAACATCACGGGGTGGTGTGAATTAGAGGGTCTGAATTAGGATAGGCATTGAGTGGCAATGTAGGATGGAGAAAAGCACCGCAGGGTGGTCAGCATGGGGAAGTCAGGGATCATGCAGTGCCAATGTAGGATAGGTTTCTGAAAAACATCGCGGGGTGGTGCGCATTGTACGGGTGTGTAACATTACATTCACTACTAGGAGTGAGAAAAACATCGCGGGGTGTTGCGCATTGTATGGGTGTGTAACTTTACATCCACTAGCATGAGTGAGAAAAACATCACGGGGTGGTGCGAATCGGAGGGTCTGAATTAGAATAGGCAGTGAGAGGCAATGTAGGATGGAGAAAAGCACCGCGGGGTGGTCAGCATGGGGAGGACATGTAACATGCAGTGGCAATGAAGGATAGGTTTCTGAAAAACATCGCGGAGTGGTGCGCATTGTATGGGTGTGTAACATTACATTCACTAGTAGGAGTGAGAAAAACATCACGGGGTGTGTGAATCGGAGGGTCTGAATTAGGATAGGCAGTGAGTGGCAATGTAGTATGGAGAGAAGCACCACGGGGTGGTCAACGTGGGAGGAGAGGGAACGTGCAGTGGCAATGTAGGATAGGTTTCTGAAACACATCGCGGGGTGTGCGCATTGTATGGGTGTGTAACATTACATTCACTAGTAGGAGTGAGAAAAACATCACGGGGTGGTGTGAATCGGAGGGTCTGAATTAGGATAGGCAGTGAGTGGCAATGTAGGATGGAGAAAAGCACCACAGGGTGGTGAGCATGGGGAGGTCAGGGAACATGCAGTTGCAATGTAGGATAGTTTTCTGAAAAACATCGCGGGGTGGTGCGCATTGTATATGTGTGTAATATTACATTCACTAGTAGGAGGGAGAAAAACATCACGGGGTGGTGTGAATCGGAGGGTCTGAATTAGGATAGGCAGTGAGTGGCAATGTAGGATGGAGAAAAGCACCGCAGGGTGGTCAGGAAGGGGAGGTCAGGGAACATGCAGTGGCAATGTAGGATAGGTTTCTGAAAAACATTGCGGGGTGGTGGGAATTGTATGGATGTGTAACATTACATTCACAGTAGGAGTGAGAAAAACATAACGTGTTGGTGAGCATTGTATGGGTGTGTAACATTACATTCACTAGTAGGAGTGAGAAAAACATAACGGGGTGGTGTGAATCAGAGGGTCTGAATTAGGATAGGCAGTGAGTGGCAATGAAGGATAGGGATAAGCACCGCGGGTTGGTCAGCATGGGGAGGTCAGGGAACATGCAGTGGCAATTTAGGATAGGTTTCTGAAAAACTTCGCGGGGTGGTGCACATTGTATGGGTGTGTAACATTACTTTCACTAGTAGGAGTGAGAAAAACATCACGGTGTAGTGTGAATTGGAGGGTCTGAATTAGGATAGGCAGTGAGTGGCAATGTAGGATGGAGAAAAGCACCGCGGGTTGGTCAGCATGTGGTGGTCTGGGAACATGCAGTGGCAATGTAGGATAGGTTTCTGAAAAACATCGCGGGGTGGTGCACATTGTATGGGTGTGTAACATTACATTCACTAGTAGGAATGAGAAAAACATCACGTGGTCATGAGCATTGTATGGGTGTGTAAAATTGCATTCACTAGTAGGAGTGAGAAAAACATCACGGGGTGGTGTGAATCGGAGGGTCTGAATTAGGATAGGCATTGTGTGGCAATGTAGCATGGGGAAAAGCACCGCGGGATGGTCAGCATGTGGAGGTCAGGGAACATGCAGTGGCAATGTATGATACGTTTCTGAAAAACATTGCGGGGTGGTGGGAATTGTATGGATGTGTAACATTACATTCACTAGTAGGAGTGAGAAAAACATCATGGGGTGGTGTGAATCGGAGGGTCTCAATTAGGATAGGCAGTGAGTGGCAATGAATTATGGAGAAAGGCACCGCGGGGTGGTCAGCAAGGGGAGGTTAGGGAAGGTGTAGTGGCAATGTGGGATAAGTTTCTGAAAAACTTCGCGGAGTGGTGCGCATTGTATGGGTGTGTAACATTACATTCACTAGTAGGAGTGAGAAAAACATCACGGGGTGGTGCGCATTGTATGGTTGTGTAACATTATATCAACTAGTAGGAGTGAGAAAAACATCATGGGGTTGTGTGAATCGGAGGGTCTGAATTAGGATAGGCAGTGAGTGGCAATGTAGTATGGAGAAAGGCACCGAGGGGTGGTCAGCAAGGGGAGGTCATGGAACATGCAGTGGCAATGTAGGATAGTTTTCTGAAAAACAGCGCGGGGTGGTGCACATTGTATGTGTGTGTAACATTACATTCACTAGTAAGTTTGACAAAAACATAAAGGGGTGGTGTGAATCGGAGGGTCTGAATTAGGATAGGAAGTGAGTGGCAATGTAGGATGGAGAAAAGCACTGCGGGGTGGTCAGCATGGGGAGGTCAGGGAATATGCAGTGGCAATGCAGGATAGGTTTCTGAAAAACATCGCGGGGTGGTGCGCAATGTATGGGTTTGTAACATTACATTCACTAGTAGGAGTGAGAAAAACATCACGGGGTGGTGTGAATTAGAGGGTCTGAATTAGGATAGGCATTGAGTGGCAATGTAGGATGGAGAAAAGCACCGCAGGGTGGTCAGCATGGGGAAGTCAGGGATCATGCAGTGCCAATGTAGGATAGGTTTCTGAAAAACATCGCGGCATGGTGCGCATTGTACGGGTGCGTAACATTACATTCACTACTAGGAGTGAGAAAAACATCGCGGGGTGTTGCGCATTGTATGGGTGTGTAACTTTACATCCACTAGCATGAGTGAGAAAAACATCACGGGGTGGTGTGATTTGGAGGGTCTGAATTAGAATAGGCAGTGAGTGGTAATGTAGGATGGAGAAAAGCACCGCTGGATGGTCCGCATGGGGAAGTCAGGGAACATGCAGTGGCAATGTAGGATAGGTTTCTGAAAAACATCGCGTGGTGGTGCGCATTGTATGGGTGTGTAACATTACATTCACTAGTAGGAGTGAGAAAAACATCACGGGGTGGTGCGAATCGGAGGGTCTGAATTAGAATAGGCAGTGAGAGGCAATGTAGGATGGAGAAAAGCACCGCGGGGTGGTCAGCATGGGGAGGACATGTAACATGCAGTGGCAATGGAGGATAGGATTCTGAAAAACATCGCGGGGTGGTGCGCATTGTATGGGTGTGTAACATTACATTCACTAGTAGGAGTGAGAAAAACATCACGGGGTGGTGTGAATCGGAGGGTCTGAATTAGGATAGGCAGTGAGTGGCAATGTAGTATGGAGAGAAGCACCACGGGGTGGTCAACATGGGAGGAGAGGGAACGTGCAGTGGCAATGTAGGATAGGTTTCTGAAACACATCGCGGGGTGTGCGCATTGTATGGGTGTGTAACATTACATTCACTAGTAGGAGTGAGAAAAACATCACGGGGTGGTGTGAATCGGAGGGTCTGAATTAGGATAGGCAGTGAGTGGCAATGTAGGATGGAGAAAAGCACCACAGGGTGGTGAGCATGGGGAGGTCAGGGAACATGCAGTTGCAATGTAGGATAGTTTTCTGAAAAACATCACGGGGTGGTGCGCATTGTATATGTGTGTAACATTACATTCACTAGTAGGAGGGAGAAAAACATCACGGGGTGGTGTGAATCGGAGGGTCTGAATTAGGATAGGCAGTGAGTGGCAATGTAGGATGGAGAAAAGCACCGCAGGGTGGTCAGGAAGGGGAGGTCAGGGAACATGCAGTGGCAATGTAGGATAGGTTTCTGAAAAACATTGCGGGGTGGTGGGAATTGTATGGATATGTAACATTACATTCACTAGTAGGAGTGAGAAAAACATAACGTGTTGGTGAGCATTGTATGGGTGTGTAACATTACATTCACTAGTAGGAGTGAGAAAAACATCACGGGGTGGTGTGAATCAGAGGGTCTGAATTATGATAGGCAGTGAGTGGCAATGAAGGATAGGGATAAGCACTGCGGGTTGGTCAGCATGGGGAGGTCAGGGAACATGCAGTGGCAATGTAGGATAGGTTTCTGAAAAACATTGCGGGGTGGTGGGAATTGTATGGATATGTAACATTACATTCACTAGTAGGAGTGAGAAAAACATAACGTGTTGGTGAGCATTGTATGGGTGTGTAACATTACATTCACTAGTAGGAGTGAGAAAAACATCACGGGGTGGTGTGAATCAGAGGGTCTGAATTAGGATAGGCAGTGAGTGGCAATGAAGGATAGGGATAAGCACTGCGGGTTGGTCAGCATGGGGAGGTCAGGGAACATGCAGTGGTAATTTAAGATAGGTTTCTGAAAAACTTTGCGGGGTGGTGCACATTGTATGGGTGTGTAACATTACATTCACTAGTAGGAATGAGAAAAACATCACGGGGTCATGAGCATTGTATGGGTGTGTAAAATTGCATTCACTAGTAGGAGTGAGAAAAACATCACGGGGTGGTGTGAATCGGAGGGTCTGAATTAGGATAGGCATTGTGTGGCAATGTAGCATGGGGAAAAGCACCGCGGGATGGTCAGCATGTGGAGGTCAGGGAACATGCAGTTGCAATGTATGACACGTTTCTGAAAAACATTGCGGGGTGGTGGGAATTGTATGGATGTGTAACATTACATTCACTAGTAGGAGTGAGAAAAACATCATGGGGTGGTGTGAATCGGAGGGTCTCAATTAGGATAGGCAGTGAGTGGCAATGAATTATGGAGAAAGGCACCGCGGGGTGGTCAGCAAGGGGAGGTTAGGGAAGGTGCAGTGGCAATGTGGGATAAGTTTCTGAAAAACTTCGCGGAGTGGTGCGCATTGTATGGGTGTGTAACATTACATTCACTAGTAGGAGTGAGAAAAACATCACGGGGTGGTGCGCATTGTATGGTTGTGTAATATTATATCAACTAGTAGGAGTGAGAAAAACATCATGGGGTGGTGTGAATCGGAGGGTCTGAATTAGGATAGGCAGTGAGTGGCAATGTAGTATGGAGAAAGGCACCGAGGGGTGGTCAGCAAGGGGAGGTCATGGAACATGCAGTGGCAATGTAGGATAGTTTTCTGAAAAACAGCGCGGGGTGGTGCACATTGTATGTGTGTGTAACATTACATTCACTAGTAAGTTTGAGAAAAACATAAAGGGGTGGTGTGAATCGGAGGGTCTGAATTAGGATAGGAAGTGAGTGGCAATGTAGGATGGAGAAAAGCACTGCGGGGTGGTCAGCATGGGGAGGTCAGGGAATATGCAGTGGCAATGCAGGATAGGTTTCTGAAAAACATCGCGTGGTGGTGCACATTGTATGGGTGTGTAACATTACATTCACTAGTAGGAGTGAGAAAAACATCACGGGGTGGTGAGAATCGGAGGGTGTGAATTAGAATAGGCAACGAGAGGCAATGTAGGATGGAGAAAAGCACCACGGGGTGGTCACCATGGGGAGGACATGTAACATGCAGTGGCAATGAAGGATAGTTTTCTGAAAAACATCGCGGGGTGGTGCGCATTGTATATGTGTGTAACATTACATTCACTAGTAGGAGGGAGAAAAACATCACGGGGTGGTGTGAATCGGAGGGTCTGAATTAGGATAGGCAGTGAGTGGCAATGTAGGATGGAGAAAAGCACCGCAGGGTGGTCAGGAAGGGGAGGTCAGGGAACATGCAGTGGCAATGTAGGATAGGTTTCTGAAAAACATTGCGGGGTGGTGGGAATTGTATGGATGTGTAACATTACATTCACTAGTAGGAGTGAGAAAAACATAACGTGTTGGTGAGCATTGTATGGGTGTGTAACATTACATTCACTAGTAGGAGTGAGAAAAACATCACGGGGTGGTGTGAATTGGAGGGTCTGAATTAGGATAGGCAGTGAGTGGCAATGTAGTATGGAGAGAAGCACCACGGGGTGGTCAACATGGGAGGAGAGGGAACGTGCAGTGGCAATGTAGGATAGGTTTCTGAAACACATAGCGGGGTGTGCGCATTGTATGGGTGTGTAACATTACATTCACTAGTAGGAGTGAGAAAAACATCACGGGGTGGTGTGAATCAGAGGGTCTGAATTAGGATAGGCAGTGAGTGGCAATGAAGGATAGGGATAAGCACCGCGGGTTGGTCAGCATGGGGAGGTCAGGGAACATGCAGTGACAATTTAGCATAGGTTTCTGAAAAACATCGCGGGGTGGTGCACATTGTATGGGTGTGTAACATTACTTTCACTAGTAGGAGTGAGAAAAACATCACGGTGTGGTGTGAATTGGAGGGTCTGAATTAGGATAGGCAGTGAGTGGCAATGTAGGATGGAGAAAAGCACCGCGGAGTGGTCAGCATGGGGTGGTCTGGGAACATGCAGTGGCAATGTAGGATAGGTATCTGAAAAACATCGCAAGGTGGTGCACATTGTATGGGTGTGTAACATTACATTCACTAGTAGGAATGAGAAAAACATCACGGGGTGGTGAGCATTGTATGGGTGTGTAAAATTGCATTCACTAGTAGGAGTGAGAAAAACATCATGGGTTGGTGTGAATCAGAGGGTCTGAATTGGATAGGCAGTGAGTGGCAATGTAGTATGGATAAAGGCACCGCGGGGTGGTCAGCAAGGGGAGGTCAGGGAACATGCAGTGGCAATGTAGGATAGGTTTCTGAAAAACATCGTGGGGCGGTGCGCATTGTATGGGTGTTTAACATTACATTCACTAGTAGGTGTGAGAAAAACATCACGGGGTGGTGTGAATCGGAGGGTCTGAATTAGGATAGGCAGTGAGTGGCAATGTAGGATGGAGAAATGCACCGCGGGGTGGTCAGCATGGGGAAGTCAGGGATCATGCAGTGGCAATGTAGGATAGGTTTCTGAAAAACATCGCGGCGTGGTGCGCATTGTATTGGTGTGTAACATTACATTCACAAGTAGGAGTGAGAAAAACATCGCGGGGTGTTGCGCATTGTATGAGTGTGTAACTTTACATTCACTAGTAGAGTGAGAAAAACATCACGTGGTGGTGTGATTTGGAGGGTCTGAATTTGGAAAGGCAGTGAGTGGCATTGTAGGATGGAGAAAAGCACCGCTGGTTTGTCAGCAGGGGGAAGTCAGGGAACATGCAGTGGCAATGTAGGATAGGTTTCTGAAAAACATCGCGGGGTGGTGTGCATTGTATGGGTGTGTAACATTACATTGACTATTAGGAGTGAGAAAAACATCACGGGGTGGTGTGAATCGGAGGGTCTGAATTAGGATAGGCATTGAGTGGCAATGTAGAATGGGGAAAGGCACAGCGGGGTGGTCAGCATGGGGAAGTCAGGGAAAATGCAGTGGCAATGTAGGATAGGTTTCTGAAAAACATCGCGGCAGGTGCGCATTGTATGGGTGTGTAACATTACATTCACTAGTAGGAGTGAGAAAAACATAACGGGGTGGGGCGCATTGTATGGGTGTGTAATTACATTCACTAGTAGAAGTGAGAACAACATCGCGGTGTGGTGTGAATCGGAGGATCTGAATTAGGATAGGAAGTGAGTGGCAATGTAGGATGGAGAAAAGCACCTCAGGGTGGTCAGCATGGGGAAGTCAGGGAAAATGCAGTGGCAATGTAGTATAGGTTTCTGAAAAACATCGCGGGGTGGTGCATATGGTATGGGTGTGTAACATTACATTCACTAGTAGGAGTGAGAAAAACATCGCAGGGTGTTGCGCATTGTATGGGTGTGTAAAATTACATTCACTAGTTAGAGTGAGAAAAACATCACGGGGTGGTGTTAATCGGAGGTTCTGAATTACGATAGGCAGTGAGTGGCAATTTAGGATGGAGAAAAGCACCATGGGGTGGTCAGCATGGGGAGGTCAGGGAACATGCAGTGGCAATGTAGGACAGGTTTCTGAAACACATCGCGGGGTGTGCGCATTGTATGGGTGTGTAACATTACATTCACTAGTAGGAGTAAGAAAAACATCACGGGGTGGTGTGAATCGGAGGGTCTGAATTAGGATAGGAAGTGAGTGGCAATGTAGGATGGAGAAAGGCACCTCGGGGTGGTCAGCATGGGGAAGTCAGGGAAAATGCAGTGGCAATGTAGGATAGGTTTCTGAAAATCATCGCAGGGAGGTGCGCATTGTATGGGTGTGTAACATTACATTCACTAGTAGGAGTGAGAAAAACATCGCGGGGTGTTGCGCATTGTATGGGTGTGTAACAATACATTCACTAGTAGGAGTGAGAAAAACATCACGGGGTGGTGTGAATCGGAGGGTATGTATTTGCATAGGCAGTGAGTGGCAATGTAGGATGGAGAAAAGCACTGCGGTTTGGTCAGCATGGGAAGGTCAGGGAACATGCAGTGGCAATGTAGGATAGGTTTCTGTAAAACATCACGGTGTGGTGCGCGTTATATGGGTGTGTAACATTACATTCACAAGTAGTAGTGAGAAAAACATCACAGGGTGGTGTGAATCGGAGGGTCTGAATTAGGATAGGCAGTGAGTGGCAATGTAGGATGGAGAAAAGCACCGCGGGGTGGTCAGCATGGGGAGGTCAGGAAACTTGCAGTGGCAATGTAGGATAGGTTTCTGAAAAACTTCGCAGGGTGGTGCGCATTGTATGGGTGTGTAACATTACATTCACTAGTAGGAGTGAGAAAAACATCACGGAGTGGTGTGAATCGGAGGGTCTGAATTAGGATAGGCCGTGAGTGGCAATGTAGGATGGAGAAAAGCACCACAGGGTGGTCAGCATGGGGAGGTCAGGGAACATGCAGTTGCAATGTAGGATAGTTTTCTGAAAAACATCGCGGGGTGGTGAGCATTTTATATGTGTGTAACATTACATTCACTAGTAGGAGGGAGAAAAACATCACGGGTGGTGTGAATCGGAGGCTCTGAATTAGGATAGGCAGTGAGTGACAATGTAGGATGGAGAAAAGCACCGCAGGGTGGTCAGGAAGGGGAGGTCAGGGAACATGCAGTGGCAATGTAGGATAGGTTTCTGAAAAACATTGCGGGGTGCTGGGAATTGTATGGATGTGTAACATTACATTCACTAGTAGGAGTGAGAAAAACATCGCGGTGTGGTGTGAATCGGAGGATCGGAATTAGGATAGGAAGTGAGTGGCAATGTAGGATGGAGAAAAGCACCTCGGGGTGGTCAGCATGGGGAATTCAGGGAATATGCAGTGGCAATGTAGGATAGGTTTCTGAAAAACATCGCGGGGTGTTGTGCATTGTATGGGTGTGTAACATTACATTCACTAGTAGGAGTGAGAAAAACATCACGGTGTGGTGTGAATTGGATGGTCTGAATTAGGATAGGCAGTGTGTGGCAATGTAGGATGGAGAAAAGCACCGCGGGGTGGTCAGCATGGGGAGGTCATGGAATATGCAGTGGCAATGAAGGATAGGTCTCTGAAAAACATCGCGGAGTGGTGCGCATTGTATGGGTGTGTAACATTACATTCACTAGTAGGAGTGAGAAACACATCATGGGTTGGTGCGCATTGTATGGTTGTGTAACATTACATTCACTAGTAGGAGTGAGAAAAACATCACAGGGTGGTTTGAGTTGGAGGGTCTGAATTAGGATAGACAGTGAGTGGCAATTAAGGATGGATAAAAGCACCGGTGGTTGGTCAGCATGGTGAGGTCAGGGAACATGCAGTGTCAATGTAGGATAGGTTTCTGAAAAATATCGCGGGGTGGTGCGCATTGTATGGGTGTGTAACATTACATTCACCAGTAGGAGTGAGAAAAACATCACGGGGTGGTGTGAATCGGAGGGTCTGAATTAGGAGAGGCAGTGAGTGGCAATGTAGGATGGAGAAAAGCACCGCGGGGTGGTCAGCAATGGGAGGTCAGGGAACATGCAGTGGCAATGTAGGATAGGTTTCTGAAAAACATCGCGGGGTGGTGCGCATTGTATGGGTGTGTAACATTACATTCACTAGTAGGAGTGACAAAAACATCATGGGGTTGTGCGCATTGTATGGGTGTGTAAAATTACATTCACTAGTAGGAGTGAGAAAAACATCGCGGTGTGGTGTGAATCGGAGGATCTGAATTAGGATAGGAAGTGAGTGGCAATGTACGATGGAGAAAAGCACCTCGGGGTGGTCCGCATGGGGAAGTCAGGGAAAATGCAGTGGCAATGTAGGATAGGTTTCTGAAAAACATCGCGGGGTGGTGCGCATTGTATGGGTGTGTAACATTACATTCAGTAGTAGGAGTGAGAAAAACATCGCGGGGTGTTGCGCATTGTATGGGTGTGTAACTTTACATTCACTAGTAGGTGTGAGAAAAACATCACGGGGTGGTGTGATTTGGAGGGTCTGAATTAGGATAGGCAGGGAGTGGCAATGTAGGATGGAGAAAAGCACGGCTGGATGGTCAGCATGGGGAAGTCAGGGAACATGCAGTGGCAATATAGGATAGGTTTCTGAAAAACATCGCGTGGTGGTGCGCCTTGTATGGGTGTGTAACATTACATTCACTACTAGGAGTGAGAAAAACATCACGGGGTGGTGCGAATCAGAGGGTCTGAATTAGAATAGGCAGTGAGAGGCAATGTAGGATGGAGAAAAGCACCGCGGGGTGGTCAGCATGGGGAGGTCATGTAACATGCAGTGGCAATGAAGGATAGGTTTCTGAAAAACATAGCTGTGTGGTGCGCATTGTATGGGTGTGTAACATTACATTCACTAGTAGTAGTGAGAAACACATCATGGGGTGGTTCGAATTGTATGGGTGTGTAACATTACATTCATTAGGAGGAGTGAGAAAAACATCACGGGGTGGTTTGAATCGGAGGGTCTGAATTAGGATACGAAGTGAGTGGCAATTTAGGATGGAAAAAAACACCGCGGGGTGGTCAGCATGGTGACGTCAGATAACATGCAGTGGCACTGTAGGATAGGTTTCTGAAAAACATCCCGGGGTGGTGAGCATTGTATGGGTGTGTAACATTACATTCACTAGTAGGAGTGAGAAAAACATCGCGGGGTGTTGCGCATTGTATGGGTGTGTAAAATTACATTCACTAGTTAGAGTGAGAAAAACATCACGAGGTGGTGTGAATCGGAGGGTCTGAATTATTATAGGCAGTGAGTGGCAATTTAGGATGGAGAAAAGCACCATGGGGTGGTCAGCATGGGGAGGTCAGGGAACATGCAGTGGCAATGTAGGACAGGTTTCTGAAAAACATCACGGGGTGGTGCGCATTGTATGGGTGTGTAACATTACATTCACTAGTAGGAGGAGAAAAACATAACGGGCTGGTGTGAATCGGAGGGTCTAAATAGGATAGGCAGTGAGTGGCAATGTTGGATGGAGAAAAGCACTGTGGGGTGGTCAGCATGGGGAGGTCATGGAACATGCAGTGGCAATGTAGGATAGGTTTCTGAAAAACATCGCGGGGTGGTGAGCATTGTATGGGTGTGTAACATTACATTCACTAGTAGGAGTGAGAAAAACATCAGGGGGTGGTGTGAATCGGAGGGTGTGAATTAGGATAGGCAGTCACTGGCAATGTAGGATGGAGAAAAGCATCGCGGGGTTGTCAGCATGGGGAAGTCAGGGAACATGCAAAGGCAATGTAGGATAGGTTTCTGAAAAACATCGCGTTGTGGTGCACATTGTATGGGTGTGTAACATTACATTCACTAGTAGGAGTGAGAAAAACATCACGGTGTGGTGTGAATTGGAGGGTCTGAATTAGGATAGGCAGTGAGTGGCAATGTAGGATGGAGAAAAGCACCGAGGGGTGGTCAATTGGGAGGTCTGGGAACATGCAGTGGCAATGCAGGATAGGATTTTGAAAAACATTGCGGGGTGGTGCGCATTGTATGGGTGTGTAACATTACATTCACTGGTAGGAGTGAGAAAAACATCGCAGGGTGTTGCACATTGTATGGGTGTGTAACTTTACATTCACTAGTAGCAGTGAGAAAAACATCACGGGGTGGTGTGATTTGGAGGGTCTGAATTCGGATAGGCAGTGAGTGGCATTGTAGGATGGAGAAAAGCACCGCTGGATGGTCAGCAGGGGGAAGTCCGGGAACATGCAGTGGCAATGTACGATAGGTTTCTGAAAAACATCGCGGGGTGGTGAGCATTGTATGGGTGTGTAACTTTACATTCACTAGTACGAGGAGAAAAAAATAATGGGCTGGTGTGAATCGTAGGGTCTAAATAGGATAGGCAGTGAGTGGCAATGTAGGATGGAGAAAAGCACTGCAAAGTGTTCAGCATGGGGAGGTCATGGAACATGCAGTGGCAATATAAGATAGGTTTCTGAAAAACATCGCGGGGTGGTGCGCATTGTATGGGTGTGTAACATTACATTCACTAGTACGAGTGAGATAAATATCACGGTGTGGTGTGAATCGGAGGATCAGAATTAGGATAGGAAGTGAGTGGCAATGTAGGATGGAGAAAAGCAATTCGGCCTGGTCAGCATGGGGAATTCAGGGAACATGCAGTGGCAATGAGGATAGGTTTCTGAAAAACATCGCGGGGTGGTGCGCATTGTATGGGTGTGTAACATTACATTCACTAGTAGGAGTGAGAAACACATCATGGGTTGGTGCGCATTGTATGTGTGTGTAACATTACATTCACTAGTAGGAGTGAGAAAATCATCACAGGGTCGTGCACATTGTATGGGTTTGTAACATTACATTCACTAGTAGGAGTGAGAAAAACATCGCGGTGTGGTGTGAATCGGAGGATCTGAATGAGGATAGGAAGTGAGTGGCAATGTAGGATGGAGAAAACCACCTCGGGGTTGTCAGCATGGGGAAGTCAGGAAACATGCAGTGGCAATTTAGGATAGGTTTCTGAAAAACATCGCGGGGTGGTGCGCATTGTATGGGTGTGTAACATTACATTCACTAGTAGGAGTGAGAAAAACATCACGGGGTGGTGTGAATCGGAGGCTCTGAATTAGGATAGGCAGTGAGAGGCAATGTAGGATGGAGAAAAGCACCGCGGGGTGGTCAGCATGGGGAGGTCAGGGAACATGCAGTGGCAATGAAGGATAGGTTTCTGAAAAACATCGCAGGGTGGTGCGCATTGTATGGGCGTCTAACCTTACAATCAGTAGTAGGAGTGAGAAACACATCATGGGGTGGTGCGAATTGTATGGCTGTGCAACATTACATTCACTAGTAGGTGTGAGAAAAACATAACGGGGTGGTGTGATTCGGAGGGTCTGAATTACGATAGGCAGGGAATGGCGATGTAGGATGGAGAAAAGCACCGCGGGGTGGTCAGCATGGGGAGGTCTGGGAACATGCAGTGGCAATGTAGGATAGGTTTCTGAAAAACATCACGGGGTGGTGCGCATTGTATTGGTGTGTAACATTACATTCACTGGTAGGAGTGAGAAAAACATCACGGGGTGGTGCGCATTGTATGGGTGTGTAAGATTACATTCACTAGTAGGAGTGAGAAAAACATCGCGGGGTGGTGCACATTGTATGGGTGTGTAACATCACATTCACTAGTAGGAGGAGAAAAACATCACGGGTTGGTGTGAATAGGAGGGTCTGAATTAGGATAGGCAGTGAGTGGCAATGTAGAATGGGGAAAAGCACAGCGGGTTGGTCAGCATGTGGAGGTCAGGGAGCAGGCAGTGACAATTTAGGACAGGTTTCTGAAATACATCGCGGGGTGTGCGCATTGTATGGGTGTGTAACATTGCATTCACTAGTAGGAGTGAGAAAAACATCACGGGGTGGTGTGAATCGGAGGGTCTGAATTAGGATAGGCAGTGAGTGGCAATGTAGGATGGAGAAAAGCACTGCGGGGTGGTCAGCAAGGGGAGGTCAGGGAACATGCAGTGGCAATGTAGTATAGGTTTCTGAAAAAAATCGCGGGGTGGTGCGCATTGTATGGGTGTGTAACATTACATTCACTAGTAGGAGTGAGAAAAACATCACAGGGTGGTGTGAATCATAGGGTCTGAATTAGGATAGGCAGTGAGTGGCAATGTAGGATGGAGAAAAGCACTGCGGGGTGGTCAGCATGGGGAGGTCAGGGAACATACAGTGGCAATGTAGGACAGGTTTCTGAAAAACATCACAGGGTGGTGCGCATTGTATGGGTGTGTAATATTACATTCACTAGTAGGAGTGAGAAAAACATCATGGGGTGGTGTGAATCGGAGGGTCTGAATTAGGATAGGCAGTGAGACGCAATGTAGCATGGAGAAAAGCACTGCGGGGTGGTCAGCATGGGGAGGTCAGGGAATATGCAGTTGCAATGCAGGATAGGTTTCTGAAATCATCGTGGAGTGGTGCGCATTGTATGGGTGTGTAACATTACATTCACTAGTAGGAGTGAGAAAAACATCACGGGGTGTTGCGCATTGTATGGGTGTGTAACTTTACATTCACTAGTAGGAGTGAGAAAAACATCACGGGGTGGTGTGATTTGGAGGGTCTCAATTAGGATAGGCAGTGAGTGGCATTGTAGGATGGAGAAAAGCACCGCGGGGTGGCCAGCATGGGGAAATCAGGGAACATGCAGTGGCAATGTAGGATAGGTTTATGAAAAACATGGCGGGGTGGTGCGCATTGTTTGGGTGTGTAACATTACATTCACTAGTAAGAGTGAGAAAAACATCATGGGTTGGTGTGAATAGGAGGGTCTGAATTAGGATAGGCAGTGTGTGGCAATGTAGGATGGGGAAAAGCACCGCGGGTTGGTAGGCATGGGGAGGTCAGGGAACATGCAGTGGCAATGTAGGATAGGTTTCTGAAAAACATCGCAGGGTGGTGCACATTGTAGGGGTGTGTAACATTACATTCACTAGTAGGAGTGAGAAAAACATCACGGTGTGGTGTGAATTGGAGGGGTCTGAATTAGGATAGGCAGTGAGTGGCAATGTAGGATGGAGAAAAGCACCGTGGGGTGGTCAGCATGGAGAGGTCTGGGAATATGCAGTGGCAATGCAGGATAGGTTTCTGAAAAACATCGCGGGGTAGTGCGTATTGTATGGGTGTGTAACATTACATTCACTAGTAGGAGTGAGAAACACATCATGGGTTGGTGCGCATTGTATGGGTGTGTAACATTACGTTCACTAGTAGGAGTGAGAAAAACATCACGGGGTGGTGCGCATTTTATGGGTGTGTAACATTACATTCACTAGTAGGAGTGAGAAAAACATCGCGGTGTGGTGTGAATCGGAGGATCTGAATTAGGATAGGCAGTGAGGGGCAATGTAGGATGGAGAAAAGCACCGTGGGGTGGTCAGCATGTGGATGTCAGGGAACATGCAGTGGCAATGTAGGATAGGTTTCTGAAAAACATCGCGGGGTGGTGCGCATTGTATGGGTGTGTAACATCACATTAACTCGTAGGATTGAGAAAAACATCACGGGGTGGTGTGAATCGGAGGGTCTGAATTAGGATAGGCAGTGAGTGGCATTGTAGGATGGAGAAAAGCACCGCGGGGTGGTCAGCATGGGGAGGTCAGGGAACATGCAGTGGCAATGTAGGATAGGTTTCTGAAAAACATCGCGGGGTGGTGCGCATTGTATGGGTGTGTAACATTACATTCACTAGTAGGAGTGAGAAAAACATCACGTGGTGGCGTGAATATAGGGTCTGAATTAGAATAGGCAGTGAGAGGCAAAGTAGGATGGAGAAAAGCACCGCAGGGTGGTCAGATGGGGAGGTCAGGGAACATGCAGTGCAATGATGGATAGGTTTCTGAGAAACATCAGGGGGTGGTGCGCATTGTATGGGTGTGTAACATTACATACACTAGTAGGAGTGAGAAACACATCATGGGTTGCTGCACATTGTATGGGTGTGTAACATTACATTCACTAGTAGGAGTGAGAAAAACATCACGGGGTGGTGCGCATTGTATGGGTGTATAACGTTACATTCACTAGTAGGAGTGAGAAAAACATCGTGGTGTGGTGCGAATCGGAGGATCTGAATTAGGATAGGAAGTGAGTGGCAATGTAGGATGGAGAAAAGCACCGCGGGGTGGTCAGCATGGTGAGTGCAGATAACATGCAGTGGCAATGTAGGATAGGGTTCTGAAAAACATCCCGGGGTGGTGCGCATTGTATGGGTGTGTAACATTACATTCACTAGTAGGAGTGAAAAAAACATCACGGGTTGGTGTGAATAGGAGGGTCTGAATTAGGATAGGCAGTGAGTGGCAATGTAGAATGGGGAAAAGCACAGCGGGTTGGTCAGCATGTGGAGGTCAGGGAGCAGGCAGTGACAATTTAGGACAGGTTTCTGAAATACATCGCGGGGTGTGCGCATTGTATGGGTGTGTAACATTGCATTCACTAGTAGGAGTGAGAAAAACATCACGGGGTGGTGTGAATCGGAGGGTCTGAATTAGGATAGGCAGTGAGTGGCAATGTAGGATGGAGAAAAGCACTGCGGGGTGGTCAGCAAGGGGAGGTCAGGGAACATGCAGTGGCAATGTAGTATAGGTTTCTGAAAAAAATCGCGGGGTGGTGCGCATTGTATGGGTGTGTAACATTACATTCACTAGTAGGAGTGAGAAAAACATCACAGGGTGGCGTGAATCATAGGGTCTGAATTAGGATAGGCAGTGAGTGGCAATGTAGGATGGAGAAAAGCACTGCGGGGTGGTCAGCATGGGGAGGTCAGGGAACATACAGTGGCAATGTAGGACAGGTTTCTGAAAAACATCACAGGGTGGTGCGCATTGTATGGGTGTGTAATATTACATTCACTAGTAGGAGTGAGAAAAACATCATGGGGTGGTGTGAATCGGAGGGTCTGAATTAGAATAGGCAGTGAGACGCAATGTAGCATGGAGAAAAGCACTGCGGGGTGGTCAGCATGGGGAGGTCAGGGAATATGCAGTTGCAATGCAGGATAGGTTTCTGAAAAACATCGTGGAGTGGTGCGCATTGTATGGGTGTGTAACATTACATTCACTAGTAGGAGTGAGAAAAACATCACGGGGTGTTGCGCATTGTATGGGTGTGTAACTTTACATTCACTAGTAGGAGTGAGAAAAACATCACGGGGTGGTGTGATTTGGAGGGTCTCAATTAGGATAGGCAGTGAGTGGCATTGTAGGATGGAGAAAAGCACCGTAGGGTGGTCAGCATGTGGATGTCAGGGAACATGCAGTGGCAATGTAGGATAGGTTTCTGAAAAACATCGCGGGGTGGTGCGCATTGTATGGGTGTGTAACATCACATTAACTCGTAGGATTGAGAAAAACATCACGGGGTGGTGTGAATCGGAGGGTCTGAATTAGGATAGGCATGGAGTGGCAATGTAGGATCGGGAAAAGCACCGCGGGGTGGTCAGCATGTGGAAGTCAGGGAACATGCAGTGACAATGTAGGATAGGTTTCTGAAAAACATCGCGGGGTGGTGCACATTTTATGGGTGTGAAAACATTACATTCACTAATAGGAGGAAAAAAATATAACGGGGTGGTGTGAATCGGAGGGTCTAAATAGGATAGACAGTGAGTGGCAATGTAGGATGGAGAAAAGCACTGCGGGGTGGTCAGCATGGGGAGGTCATGGAACATGCAGTGGCAATGTAGGATAGGTTTCTTAAAAACATCGCGGGGTGGTGCGCATTGTATGGGTGTATAACGTTACATTCACTAGTAGGAGCGAGAAAAACATCGAGGGGTGTTGCGCATTGTATGGGTGTGTAACTTTACATTCACTAGTAGGTGTAAGAAAAACATCACGGGGTGGTGTGATTTGGAGGGTCTGAATTAGGATAGGGAGTGAGTGGCAATGTAGGATGGAGAAAAGCACTGCTGGATGGTAAGCAGGGGGAAGTCAGGGAACATGCAGTGGCAATGTAGGATAGGTTTCGGAGAAACATCGCGGGGTGGTGCGCATTATATGGGTGTGTAACATTACATTCACTAGTAGGAGTGAGAAAAACATCACGGGGTGGTGTGAATCGGAGGGTCTGAATTAGGATAGGCAGTGAGAGGCAATGTAGGATGGAGAAAAGCACTGCGGGGTGGTCAGCAAGGGGAGGTCATGGAACATGCAGTTACAATGAAGGATAGGTTTCTGAAAAACATCGAGGGGTGGTGCGCATTGTATGGGTGTGTAACATTACATTCACTAGTAGGAGTGAGAAACACATCATGGGTTGGTGCGCATTGTATGGGTGTGTAACATAACATTCACTAGTAGGAGTTCGGAAAACATCACGGGGTGGTGCACATTATATGGGTGTGTAACATTACATTCACTAGTAGGAGTGAGAAAAACATCGCGTGTGGTGTGAATCGGATAATCTGAATTAGGATAGGAAGTGAGTGGCAATGTAGGATGGAAAAAAGCACCTCGGGGTCGTCAGCATGGGGATCTCAGGGGACATGCAGTGACAATGTAGGATAAGTTTCTGAAAAAACATCGCGGGGTGGTGTGCATTGTATGGGTGTGTAACATTACATTCACTAGTAGGAGTGAGAAAAACATCGCAGGGTGTTGCGCATTGTATGGCCTTGTAACTTTACATTCACTAGTAGGTGTGAGAAAAACATCACGGGGTGGTGTGATTTGGAGGGTCTGAATTAGGATAGGCAGTGAGAGGCAATGTAGGATGGAGAAAAGCACCGCTGGATGATCAGCATGTGGAAGTCAGGGAACATTCAGTGGCAAAGTAGGATAGGTTTCTGAAAAATATCGCGGGGTGGTGCGCATTGTATGGGTGTGTAACATTATATTCACTAGTAGGAGTGAGAAAAACATCACGGGTTGGTGTGAATTGGAGGGTCTGAATTAGGATAGGCATTGAGTGGCAATGTAGGATGGGGAAAAGCACAGCGGGGTGGTCAGCATGTGGAGGTCAGGGAACATGCATTGACAATGTAGGATAGGTTTCTGAATAACATCGCGTGGTGGTGCACATTGTATGGGTGTGTAACATTACATTCACTAGTAGGAGGAGAAAAACATAACCGGCTGGTGTGAATCGGAGGGTCTAAATAGGATAGGCAGTGAGAGGCAATTTTGGATGGAGAAAAGCACTGCGGGGTGGTCATTATGGGGAGGTCATGGAACATGCAGTGGCAATGTAGAATAAGTTTCTGAAAAGCATCGCGGGGTGGTGCGCATTGTATGGCTGTGTAACATTACATTAACTAGTAGGATTGAGAAAAACATCAGGGGGTGGTGTGAATCGGAGGGTGTGAATTAGGATAGGCAGTGACTGGCAATGTAGGATGGAGAAAAGCACCACGGGGTGGTCAGCATGGGGAAGTCAGGGAACATGCAGTGGCAATGTAGGATAGGGTTCTGAAAAACATGGCGGGGTGGTGCGCATTGTATTGGTGTGTAACATTACATTCACTAGTAGGAGTGAGAAAAACATCACGGGTTGGTGTGAATAGGAGGGTCTGAATTAGGATAGGCAGTGAGTGGCAATGTAGGATGGGGAAAAGCACCGAGGGTTGGTCAGCATGGGGAGGTCAGGGAACATGCAGTGGCTATGTAGGATAGGTTTCTGAAAAACATCGCGGGGTGGTGCGCATTGTATGGGTGTGTAACATTACATTCACTAGTAGGAGTGAGAAAAACATCACGGGGTGGTGCACATTGTATGGGTGTGGAATATTACATTCACTAGTAGGAGTGAGAAAAACATTGCGGGGTGTTGCGCATTGTATGGGTGTGAAATTTACATTCACTAGTAGGAGTGAGAAAAACATCACGGGGTGGTTTGAATCGGAGGGTCTGAATTAGGATAGGCAGTGAGTGGCATTGTAGGTTGGAGAAAAGCACTGCTGGATGTTCAGCATGGGGAAGTCAGGGAACATGCAGTGGCAATGTAGGATAGGTTTCTGAAAATCATCGCGTGGTGGTGTGCATTGTATGGGTGTGTAACATTACATTCACTAGTAGGAGTGAGAAAAACATCACGGGGTGGTGCGCATTGTATGGGTGTGTAACATAACATTCACTAGTAGGAGTGAGAAACACATCATGGGTTGGTGTGCATTGTATGGGTGTGTAACATTACATTCACTAGTAGGAGTTAGAAAAACATCACGGGGTGGTTTGAATCGGAGGGTCTGAATTAGGATACGCAGTGAGTGGCAATTTAGGATGGAAAAAGCACCGCGGGTGGTCAGCATGGTGAGGTCAGATAACATGCAGTGGCAATGTAGGATAGGGTTCGGAAAAACCTTGCGGGGTGGTGAGCATTGTATGGGTGTGTAACATTACATTCACTAGTAGGAGTGAGAAAAACATCACGGGGTGGTGTGATTCGGAGGGTCTGAATTAGAATAGGCAGTGAATGGCGATGTAGAATGGAGAAAAGCACCGCGGGGTGGTCAGCATGGGGAGGTCAGGGAACATGCAGTGGCAATGTAGGATAGGTTTCTGAAAAACATCGCGGGGTGGTGCGCATTGTATGGGTGTGTAACATTACATTCACTAGTAGAGTGAGAAAAACATCACGGGGTGGTGGGCATTGTATGGGTGTGTAACATTACATTCACTAGTTAGAGTGAGAAAAACATCACGGGGTGGTGTGAATCGGAGAGTCTGAATTAGGATAGGAAGTGAGTGGTAATGTAGGATGGAGAAAAGCACCGTGGGGTGGTCAGCATTAGGAGGTCAGGGAACATGCAGTGGCAATGTAGGATAGGATTCTGAAAAACATCGCGGGGTGGTGCGCATTGTATGTCTGTGTAACATTACATTCACTAGTAGGAGTGAGAAAAACATCATGGGGTGGTGTGAATCGGAGGGTCTGAATTAGGATAGGCAGTGAGTGGCAATGTAGTATGGAGAAAGGCACCGTGGGGTGGTCAGGAAGTGGAGGTCAGGGAACACACAGTGGCAATGTAGGATAGGTTTCTGAAAAATAGCGCGGGGTGGTGCGCATTGTATGGGTGTGTAACATTACATTCACTAGTAGGAGTGAGAAAAACATCACGGGGTAGTGTGAATCGGAGGGTCTGAATTAGGATAGGAAGTGAGTGGCAATGTAGGATGGAGAAAAGCACTGTGGGGTGGTCAGCATGTGGAGGTCAGGGAATATGCAGTTGCAATGCAGGATAGGTTTCTGAAAAACATCGCGGGGTGGTGCGCATTGTATGGGTGTGTAACATTACATTCACTAGTACGAGTGAAAAAACATCGCGGGGTGTTGCGCATTGTATGGGTGTGTAACTTTACATTCACTAGTAGAAGTGAGAAAAACATCACGGGGTGGTGTGATTTGGAGGGTCTGAATTAGGATAGGCAGTGAGTGGCATTGTAAGATGGAGAAAAGCACCGCTGGATGGTCAGCATGGGGAAGTCAGGGAACATGCAGTGGCAATGTAGGATAGGTTTCTGAAAAACATCGCGGGGTGGTGCGCATTGTATGGGTGTGTAACATTACATTCACTAGTAAGAGTGAGAAAAACATCACGTGGTGGTGTGAATCGGAGGGTCTGAATTAGAATACGCAGTGAGAGGCAAAGTAGGTTGGAGAAAAGCACCGCGGGGTGGTCAGATGTGGAGGTCAGGGAACATGCAGTGCAATGAAGGATAGGTTTCTGAGAAACATCTCGGGGTGTTGCGCATTGTATGGGTGTGTAACATTACATTCACTAGTAGGAGTGAGAAGCACATCATGGGTTGGTGCGCATTGTATGGGTGTGTAACATTACATTCACTAGTAGGAGGGAAAAAACATCACGGGGTGGTGCGCATTGTATGGGTGTGTAACCTTACATTCACTACTCGGAGTGAGAAAAACATCGCGGTGTGGTGTGAATCGGAGGATCTGAATTAGGGTAGGAAGTGAGTGGCAATGTAGGATGGAGAAAAGCACCGCGGGGTGGTCAGCATGGTGAGTTCAGATAACATGCAGTGGCAATGTAGGATAGGGTTCTGAAAAACATCCCGGGGTGGTGCGCATTGTATGGGTGTGTAACATTACATTCACTAGTAGGAGTGAAAAAAACATCACGGGTTGGTGTGAATAGGAGGGTCTGAATTAGGATAGGCAGTGAGTGGCAATGTAGGATGGGGAAAGCACCGCGGTTTGGTCAGCATGTGGAGGTCAGGGAGCAGGCAGTGACAATTTAGGATAGGTTTCTGAAATACATCGCGGGGTGGTGCACATTGTATGGGTGTGTAACATTACATTCACTAGTAGGAGTGAGAAGCACATCATGGGTTGGTGCGCATTGTATGGGTGTGTAACATTACATTCACTAGTAGGAGGGAAAAAACATCACGGGGTGGTGCGCATTGTATGGGTGTGTAACCTTACATTCACTACTCGGAGTGAGAAAAACATCGCGGTCTGGTGTGAATCGGAGGATCTGAATTAGGGTAGGAAGTGAGTGGCAATGTAGGATGGAGAAAAGCACCGCGGGGTGGTCAGCATGGTGAGTTCAGATAACATGCAGTGGCAATGTAGGATAGGGTTCTGAAAAACATCCCGGGGTGGTGCGCATTGTATGGGTGTGTAACATTACATTCACTAGTAGGAGTGAAAAAAACATCACGGGTTGGTGTGAATAGGATTGTCTGAATTAGGATAGGCAGTGAGTGGCAATGTAGGATGGGGAAAAGCACCGTGGTTTGGTCAGCATGTGGAGGTCAGGGAGCAGGCAGTGACAATTTAGGATAGGTTTCTGAAATACATCGCGGGGTGGTGCACATTGTATGGGTGTGTAACATTACATTCACTAGTAGGAGTGAGAAAAACATCACAGGGTGGTGTGAATCATAGGGTCTGAATTAGGATAGGCTGTGAGTGGCAATATAGGATGGAGAAAAGCACTGCGGGGTGGTCAGCATGGGGAGGTCAGGGAACATACAGTGGCAATGTAGGACAGGTTTCTGAAAAACATCACAGGGTGGTGCGCATTGTATGGGTGTGTAATATTACATTCACTAGTAGGAGTGAGAAAAACATCATGGGGTGGTGTGAATCGGAGGGTCTGAATTAGGATAGGAAGTGAGTGGCAATGTAGGATGGAGAAAAGCACTGCGGGGTGGTCAGCATGGGGAGGTCAGGGAATATGCAGTTGCAATGCAGGATAGGTTTCTGAAAAACATCGAGGAGTGGTGCGCATTGTATGGGTGTGTAACATTATATTCACTAGTAGGAGTGAGAAAAACATAACGGGGTGGTGTGAATTGGAGGGTCTGAAATAGGATAGGCAGTGAGTGGCAATGTAGGATGGAGAAAAGCAACGCGGGGTGGTCAGCATGGGGAAGTCAGGGATCATGCAGTGGCAATGTAGGATAGGTTTCTGAAAATCATCGCGGGTTGGTGCGCATTGTATGGGTTTGTAACATTACATTCACGAGTAGGAGTGAGAAAAACATCACGGTGTGTTGCGCATTGTATGGGTGTGTAACTTTACATTCACTAGTAGGAGTGAGAAAAACATCACGGGGTGGTGTGATTTGGAGGGTCTGAATTAGGATAGGCAGTGAGTGGCATTGTAGGATGGAGAAAAGCACCGCGGGGTGGCCAGCATGGGGAAATCAGGGAACATGCAGTGGCAATGTAGGATAGGGTTCTGAAAAACATCGCGGGGTGGTGCGCATTGTATGGGTGTGTAACATTACATTCACTAGTAAGAGTGAGAAAAACATCACGGCTTGGTGGTAATAGGAGGGTCTGAATTAGGATAGGCAGTGTGTGGCAATGTAGGATGGGGAAAAGCACCGCGGGTTGTTAGGCATGGGGAGGTCAGGGAACATGCAGTGGCAATGTAGGATAGGTTTCTGAAAAACATCGCACGGTGGTGCATATTGTATGGGTGTGTAACATTACATTCACTAGTAGGAGTGAGAAAAACATCACGTTGTGGTGTGAATTGGAGGGGTCTGAATTAGGATAGGCAGTGAGTGGCAATGTATGATGGAGAAAAGCACCGCGGGGTGGTCAGTATGGGGAGGTCTGGGAACATGCTGTGGCAATGTAGGATAGGTTTCTGAAAAACATCGCGGGGTGGTGCGCATTGTATGGGTGTGTAACATTACATTCACTAGTAGGAGTGAGAAAAACATCACGGGGTGGTGCGCATTGTATGAGTGTGTAACATTACATTCACTAGTAGGAGTGAGAAAAACATCATGGCGTGGTGTGAATCGGAGGTTCTGAATTAGGATAGGCAGTGAGTGGCAATGTAGTATGGAGAAAGGCACCGTGGGGTGGTCAGGAAGTGGAGGTCAGGGAACATGCAGTGGCAATGTAGGATAGGTTTCTGAAAAATAGCGCGGGGTGGTGCGCATTGTATGGGTGTGTAACATTACATTCACTAGTAGGAGTGAGAAAAACATCACGGGGTAGTGTGAATCAGAGGGTCTGAATTAGGATAGGAAGTGAGTGGCAATGTAGGATGGAGAAAAGCACTGCGGGGTGGTCAGCATGTGGAGGTCAGTGAATAGGCAGTGGCAATGCAGGATAGGTTTCTGAAAAACATCGCGGGGTGGTGCGTATTGTATGGGTGTGTAACATTACATTCACTAGTAGGAGTGAGAAACACATCATGGGTTGGTGCGCATTGTATGGGTGTGTAACATTACGTTCACTAGTAGGAGTGAGAAAAACATCACGGGGTGGTGCGCATTGTATGGGTGTGTAACATTACATTCACTAGTAGGAGTGAGAAAAACATCGCGGTGTGGTGTGAATCGGAGGATCTGAATTAGGATAGGCAGTGAGTGGCAATGTAGGATGGAGAAAAGGACTGCGGGGTGGTCAGCATGGGGAGGTCATTTAACATGCAGTGGCAATGTAGGATAGGTTTCTGAAAAGCATCGCGGGGTGGTGCGCATTGTATGGGTGTGTAACATTACATTCACTAGTAGGATAGAGAAAAAAATCAGGGGGTGGTGTGAATCGGAGGGTGTGAATTAGGATAGGCAGTGAGTGGCAATGTAGGATGGAGAAAAGCACCGCGGGGTGGTCAGCATGGGGAAGTCAGGGAACATGCAGTGGCAATGTAGGATAGGGTTCTGAAAAACATCGCGGGGTGGTGCGCATTGTATGGGTGTGTAACATTACATTCACTAGTAGGAGTGAGAAAAACGTCACCGGTTGGTGTGAATAGGAGGGTCTGAATTAGGATTGGCAGTGAGTGGCAATGAAGGATGGGGAAAAGCACCGAGGGTTGGTCAGCATGGGGAGGTCAGGGAACATGCAGTGGCAATGTAGGATAGGTTTCTGAGAAACATCGCGGGTTGGTGCGCATTGTATGGGTGTGTAACATTACAGTCATTAGTAGGAGTGAGAAAATCATCACGGGGTGGTGCGCATTGTATGGGTGTGTAACATTACATTCACTATTAGGAGTGAGAAAACCATCACTTGGTGGTGTGATTCGGAGGGTCTGAATTAGGATAGGCAGTGAGTGGCGATGTAGGATGGAGAAAAGCACCGCGGGGTGGTCAGCATGGGGAGGTCAGGGAACATGCAGTGGCAATGTAGGATAGGTTTCTGAGAAACATCGCGGGTTGGTGCGCATTGTATGGGTGTGTAACATTACATTCACTAGTAGGAGTGAGAAAAACATCATGGGGTGTTGCGCATTGTATGGGTGTGTAACATTACATTCACTAGTAGGAGTGAGAAAAACATTGCGGGGTGTTGCGCATTGTATGGGTGTGAAATTTACATTCACTAGTAGGAGTGAGAAAAACATCACGGGGTGGTTTGAATCGGAGGGTCGGAATTAGGATAGGCAGTGAGTGGCATTGTAGGTTGGAGAAAAGCACCGCTGGATGGTCAGCATGGGGAAGTCAGGGAACATGCAGTGGCAATGTAGGATAGGTTTCTGAAAATCATTGCTGGTGGTGCGCCTTGTATGGGTGTGTACCATTACATTCACTAGTAGGAGTGAGAAAAACATCACGGGGTGGTGTGAATCGGAGGGTCTGAATTAGAATAGGCAGTGAGAGGCAATGTAGGATGGAGAAAAGCACCGCGGGGTGGTCAGCATGGGGAGGTCAGGGAACATGCAGTGGCAATGAAGGATAGGTTTCTGAAAAACATCACGGTGTGGTGCGCATTGTATGGGTGTGTAACATTACATTCACTAGTAGGAGTTAGAAAAACATCACGGGGTCTTTTGAATCGGAGGGTCTGAATTAGGATACGCAGTGAGTGGCAATTTAGGATGGAAAAAAGCACCGCGGGTGGTCAGCATGGTGAGGTCTTATAACATGCAGTGGCAATGTAGGATAGGGTTCGGAAAAACCTTGCGGGGTGGTGAGCATTGTATGGGTGTGTAAAATTACATTCACTAGTAGGAGTGAGAAAAAAATCACGGGGTCATTTGAATCAGAGGGTCTGAATTAGGATAGGCAATGAGTGGCAATGTAGGATGGGGAAAAACACCGCGGGGTGGTCAGCATGGGGAGGTCAGGGAAAATGAAGTGGCAATGTAGGATAGGTTTCTGAAAAAGATCGCGGGGTGGTGCGCATTGCATGGGTGTGTAATATTACATTCACTAGTAGGAGTGAGAAAAACATCACGGGGTGGTGTGATTCGGAGGGTCTGAATTAGGATAGGCAGTGAATGGCGATGTAGGATGGAGAAAAGCACCGCGGGGTGGTCAGCATGGGGAGGTCAGGGAACATGCCGTGGCAATGTAGGATAGGTTTCTGAAAAACATCGGGGGGTGGTGCGCATTGTATGGGTGTGTAACATTACATTCACTAGTAGAGTGAGGAAAACATCACGGGGTGGTGGGCATTGTATGGGTGTGTAACATTACATTCACTATTTTGAGTGAGAAAAACATCACGGGGTGGTGTGAATCGGAGAGTCTGAATTAGGATAGGAAGTGAGTGGCAATGTAGGATGGAGAAAAGCACCTAGGAATGGTCATAATGGGGAAGTCAGGGAACATGCAGTGGCAATGTAGGATAGGTTTCTGAAAAACATCCGGGGGTGGTGCGCATTGTATAGGTGTGTAACATTACATTCACTAGTAGGAGTGAGAAAAACATCACGGGGTGGTGTGAATCATAGGGTCTGAATTAGGATAGGCAGTGAGTGGCAATGTAGGATGGAGAAACGCACAGTGGGGTGGTCAGCATGGGGAGGTCATGGAACATGCAGTGGCAATGTAGGATAGGTTTCTGAAAAACATCGCGGGGTGGTGCGCATTGTATGGGTGTGTAACATTACATTCACTAATACGAGTGAGAAAAACATCACGTTGTCGTGTGAATCGGAGGGTCTGAATTAGTATAGGCCGTGAGTGGCAATGTAGGATGGGGAAAAGCACAGCGGGGTGGTCAGCATGTGGAGGTCAGGGAACATGCAGTGACAATGTAGGATAGGTTTCTGAAAAACATCGCGGGGTAGTGCACATTGTATGGGTGTGTAACATTACATTCACTAGTAGGAGGAGAAAAACATACCCGGCTGGTGTGAATCGGAGGGTCTAAATAGGATAGGCAGTGAGTGGCAATGTTGGATGGAGAAAAGCACTGCGGGGTGGTCAGCATGGGGAGGTCATGAAACATGCAGTGGCAATGTAGGATATGTTTCTGAAAAACATGGCGGGGTGGTGCGCATTGTATGGGTGTGTAACATTACATTCACTAGTAGGAGTGAGAAAAACATCTCGGGGTGGTGCGCATTGTATGGGCTTGTAACATTCCATTCACTAGTAGGAGTGAGAAAAACATCATGGGGTGCTTTGAATCGGAGGGTCTGAATTAGGATAGGCAGTGAGTGGCAATGTAGTATGGAGAAAGGCACCGTGGGGTGGTCAGCAAGGGGAGGTCAGGGAACATGCAGTGGCAATGTAGGATAGGTTTCTGAAAAACAGCGCGGGTTGTTGCGCATTGTATGGGTGGTAACATTACATTCACTAGTAGGAGTGAGAAAAACATCACGGCGTAGTGTGAATCGGAGAGTCTGAATTAGGATAGGAAGTGAGTGGCAATCTAGGATGGAGAAAAGCACTGCGGGGTGGTTAGCATGTGGAGGTCAGGGAATTTGCAGTGGCATTGCAGGATAGGTTTCTGAAAAACATCGCGGGGTGGTGCGCATTGTATGGGTGTGTAACATTACATTCACTAGTAGGAGTGAGAAAAACATCGCGGGGTTTTGCGCATTGTATGGGTGTGTAACTTTACATTCACTAGTAGGTGTGAGAAAAACATTACGGGGTGGTGTGATTTGGAGGGTCTGAATTAGGATAGGCAGTGAGTGGCATTGTGGGATGGAGAAAAGCACCGCTGGATGGTCAGCATGGGGAAGTCAGGGAACATGCAGTGCAATGAAGGATAGGTTTATGAAAAAAATCACGGGGTGGTGCGCATTGTATGTGTGTGTAACATTACATTCACGAGTAGGAGTGAGAAACACATCATGGGTTGGTGCGCATTGCATGGGTGTGTAACATTACATTCACTAGTAGGAGTGAGAAAAACATCACGGGGTGGTGCGCATTGTATGGGTGTGTAACGTTACATTCACTAGTAGGCGTGAGACAAACATCGCGGTGTGGTGTGAATCGGAGGATCTGAGTTAGGATAGGAAGTGAGTGGCAATGTAGGATGGAGAAAAGTACCTCGGGGTGGTCAGCATGGGGAAGTCAGGGAACTTGCAGTGGCAATGTAGGATAGGTTTCTGAAAAACTTCGCGGGGTGGTGCGCATTGTATGGGTGTGTAACATTACATTCACTAGTAGGAGGAGAAAAAGATAACGGGGTGGTGTGAATCGGAGGGTCTAAATAGGATAGTCAGTGAGTGGCAATGTAGGATGGAGAAAAGCACAGCGGGGTGGTCAGCATGGGGAGGTCATGGAACATGCAGTGGCAATGTAGGATAGGTTTCTGAAAAACATCGCGGGGTGGTGCGCATTGTATGGGTGTGTAACATTACATTCACTAGTAGGAGTGAGAAAAACATTGCGCGGTGTTGCGCATTGTATGGTTGTGTAGCATTACATTCACTAGTAGGAGTGAGAAAAACATCACGGGATGGTTTGAATCGGAGGGTCTGAATTACGATACGCAGTGAGTGCCAATTTAGGATGGAAAAAAGCACCGCGGGGTGGTCAGCATGGTGAGGTCAGATAACATGCAGTGGCAATGTAGGATAGGTTTCTGAAAAACATCGCGGGGTGGTGAGCATTGTATGGGTGTGTAACATTACATTCACTAGTAAGAGTGAGAAAAACATCACGGGGTGGTGTGAATCGGAGGGTCTGATTTAGGACAAGAAGTGAGTGGCAATGTAGGATGGGGAAAAGCACCTGGGGGTGGTCAGCATGGGGAAGTCAGGGAACATGCAGTGGCAATGTAGGATAGGTTTCTGAAAAACATCCGGGGGTGGTGCGCATTGTATGGGTGTGTAACATTACATTCACTAGTAGGAGTTCGTAAAACATCACGGGTTGGTGCACATTGTATGGGTGTGTAACATTACATTCACTAGTAGGAGTGAGAAAAACATCGCCGTGTTGTGTGAATCGGAGTATCTGAATTACGATAGGAAGTGAGTGGCAATGTAGGATGGAGAAAAGCACCTCGGGGTGGTCAGCATGGGGAAGTCAGGGAACATGCAGTGGCAATGTAGGATAGGTTTCTGAAAAACATCGCGGGGTAGTGTGCATTGTATGGGTGTGTAACATTACATTCACTAGTAGGAGTGAGAAAAACAGCGTGGCGTGTTGCGCATTGTATGGCTGTGTAACTTTACTTTCACTATCAGGTGGGAGAAAAACATCACTGGGTGGTGTGATTTGGAGGGTCTGAATTAGGATAGGCAGTGAGTGGCAATGTAGGATGGAGAAAAGCACCGCTGGATGATCAGCATGTGGAAGTCAGGGAACATGCAGTGGCAATGTAGGATAGGTTTCTGAAAAACATTGCGGGGTGGGGCGCATTGTATGTGTGTGTAACATTACATTCACTAGTAGGAGTGAGAAAAACATCACGGGGTGGTGTGAATCGGAGGGTCTGAATTAGGATAGGCAGTGAGAGGCAATGGAGGATGGAGAAAAGAACCGCGGGGTGGTCAGCATTGGGAGGTCACGGAACATGCAGTGGCAATGAAGGACAGGTTTCTGAAAAACATCGCGGGGTGGTGCGCATTGTATGGGTGTGTAACATTACATTCACTAGTAGGAGTGAGAAAAACATCATGGGGTGGTGCGACTTGTATGCGTGTTTAACATTACATTCACTAGTAGGAGTGAGAAGAACATCTCGGGGTGGTTTGAATCGGAGGGTCTGAATTAGGATACGCAGTGAGTGGCAATTTAGGATGGAAAAAATCACCGCGGGGTGGTCAGCATGGTGAGGTCAGATAACATGCAGTGGCATTGTAGGATAGGTTTCGGAAAAACATCGCGGGGTGGTGAGCATTTTATGGTTGTGTAACATTACATTCACTAGTAGGAGTGAGAAAAACATCACGGGCTCGTGTGAATCGGAGAGTCTGAATTAGGATAGGCAGTGAGTGGTAATGTAGGATGGGGAAAAGCACCGCGGTGTGGTCAGCATGGGGAGGTCAGGGAAAATGAAGTGGCAATGTAGGATAGTTTCTGAAAAACATCGCGGGGTGGTGCGCATTGTATGGGTGTGTAACATTACATTCAATAGTAGCAGTGAGAAAAACATCGCGGTGTGGTGTGAATCGGAGGATCTGAATGAGGATAGGAAGTGAGTGGCAATGTAGGATGGAGAAAAGCACCTCGGGGTGGTCAGCATGGGGAAGTCATGGAACATGCAGTGGCAATGTGGGATAGGTTTCTGAAAAACATCGCGTGGTGGTGCGCATTGTATGGGTGTGTAACATTACATTCACTAGTAGGAGTGAGAAAAACATCACGGGGTGGTGTGAATCGTAGGGTCTGAATTAGGATAGACAGTGAGTGGCAATGTAGGATGGAGAAAAGCACCGTGGGGTGGTCAGCATGGGGAGGTCAGGGAACATGCAGTGGCAATGTAGGATAGGTTTCTGAAAAACATCGCGGGGTGGTGCATATTGTATGGGTGTGTAACATTACATTGACTAGTAGGAGGAGAAAAACATAACGGGGTGGTGTGTATCGGAGGGTCTAAATAGGATAGGCAGTGAGTGGCAATGTAGGATGGAGAAAAGCACTGATGGGTGGTCAGCATGGGGAGGTCATGGAACATGCAGTGGCAATGTAGGATAGGTTTCTGAAAAACATCGCGGGGTGGTGAGCATTGTATGGGTGTGTAACATTACATTCACTAGTAGGAGTGAGAAAAACATCACGGGGTGGTGTGAATCGGAGGGTCTGAATTAGGATAGGCATTGAGAGGCAATGTAGGATGGAGAAAAGCACCGCGGGGTGGTCAGCATGGGGAGGTCATGCAACATGCAGTGGCAATGAAGGATAGGTTTCTGAAAAACATCGCGGGGTGGTGCGCATTGTATGGGTGTGTAACATTACATTCACTAGTAGGAGTGAGAACCACTTCATGGGGTGGTGCGAATTGTATGGTGTGTAACATTACATTCACTACTAGGAGTGAGAAAAACATCACATGGTGGTTTGAATCGGACGGTCTGAATTAGGATACGCAGTGATTGGCAATTTAGGATGGAAAAAGGCACCGCGGGGTGGTTAGCATGGTGAGGTCTGATAACATGCAGTTGCATGTAGAATAGGTTCCTGAAAAACATCCCTGTGTGGTGAGCATTGTATGGGTGTGTAACATTACATTCACTAGTAGGAGTGAGAAAAACATCACGGGGTGGTGTGAATCGCAGGGTCGCAATAAGGATAGGCAGTGAGTGGCAATGTAGGACGGAGAAAAGCACTGCAGGGTTGTCAGCATGGGGAGGTCAGGAAACATGCAGTGGCAATGTAGGATAGGTTGCTGAAAAACATCGCGGTGTGGTGCGCATTGTATGCGTGTGTAACATTACTTTCACTAGTAGGAGTGAGAAAAACATGACAGGGTGGTGTGAATCGGAGGGTCTGATTTAGGATAGGCAGTGAGTGGCAATGTAGGATGGAGAAAAGCACCGCGGGGAGGTCAGCATGGGGAGGTCAGGAAACATACCGTGGCAATGTAGGATAGGTTGCTGAAAAATATCGCGGGGTGGTGCGCATTGTATGGGTGTGTAACATTACATTCACTAGTAGGAGTGAGAAACACATCATGGGTTGGTGCGCATTGTATGGGTGTGTAACTTTACATTCACGAGTAGGTGTGAGAAAAACATCACGGCGTGGTGTGATTTGGAGGGTCTGAATTAGGATAGGCAGTGAGTGGCAATGTAGGATGGAGAAAAGCACATCTGGATGGTCAGCATGGGGAAGTCAGGGAACAAGCAGTGGCATTGTAGAATAGGTTTCTGAAAAACATCGCGGGGTGGTGCGCATTGTATGGGTGTGTAACATTACATTCACTAGTAGGAGTGAGAAAAACATCACGGGGTGGTGTGAATCGGATGGTCTGAATTAGGATAGGCAGTGAGTGGCAATGTAGGATGGAGAAAAGCACCGCGGGTTGGTCAGCACTGGGAGGTCGTGGAACATGCAGTGGCAATGAAGGATAGGTTTCTGAAAATCATCGGGGGTGGTGTGCATTGTATGGGTGTGTAACATTACATTCACTAGTAGGAGTGAGAAAAACATCCTGGGGGTGGTGCGACTTATATGAGTGTGTAACATTACATTCACTAGCAGGTGTGAGAAACACATCACCGAGGGGTGTGAGTCGGAGGGTCTGAATTAGGATAGGCAGTGAGTGGCAATGTAGGATGGAGAAAAGCACCGCGGGGTGGTCAGCATGGGGAGGTCAGGAAACATGCAGAGGCAATGTAGGATAGGTTTCTGAAAAACATCGCGGGGTGGTGCACATTGTATGGGTGTGTAACATTACATTCACTAGTAGGAGTGAGAAAAACATCACGGGGTGGTTTGAATCGGAGGGTCTGAATTAGGATAGGCAGTGAGTGGCAAGGTAGGATTGGGAGAAGCTCCGCGGTGTGGTCAGCATGGGGAGGTCAGGGAAAATGAAATGGCAATGTAGGATAGGTTTCTTAAAAACATCGCGGGGTGGTGCGCATTGTATGGGTGTGTAACATTACATTCACTAGTAGGAGTGAGAAAAACATCACGGGGTTGTGTGACTCGGAGGGTCTGAATTAGGATAGGCAGTGAGTGGCGATGTAGGATAGAGAAAAGCACCGCGGGGTGGTCAGCATGGGGAGGTCAGGGAACATGCAATGGCAATGTAGGATAGGTTTCCGAAAAACATCGCGGTGTGGTGCGCATTGTATGGGTGTGTAACATTACATTCAATAGTAGGAGTGAGAAATACATCACGGAGTGTTGCGCATTGTATAGGTGTGTAACATTACATTCACTAGTTAGAGTGAGAACAATCATCACGGGGTAGTATGAATCGGAGGGTCTGAATTAGGATAGGAAGTGAGTGGCAATGTAGGATGGAGAAAAGCACCTCGGGGTGGTCAGCATGGGGAAGTCAGGGAACATGCAGTGGCAATGTAGGATAGGTTTCTGAAAAACATCCGGGGGTGGTGTGCATTGTATGGGTGTGTAACATTACATTCACTAGTAGGAGTGAGAAAAACGTTACGGGGTTGTGTGAATCGTAGGGTCTGAATTAGGATAGGCAGTGAGTGGCAGTGTAGGATGGAGAAAAGCACCGTGGGGTGGTCAGCATGGGGAGGTCAGGGAACATGCAGTGGCAATGTAGGATAGGTTTCTGAAAAACATCGGGGGTGGTGCGCATTGTATGGATGTGTTACATTACATTCACTAGTAGGAGTGAGAAAAACATCACGGGGTGGTGTGAATCGGAGGGTCTGAATTAGGATAGGCATTGAGTGGCAATGTAGGATGGGGAAAAGCACAGCAGGGTGGTCAGCATGTGGATTTCTGAGAAGATGCAGTGACAATGTAGGATAGGTTTCTGAAAAACATCGCGGGGTGGTGCACATTGTATGGGTGTGTAACATTACATTCACTAGTAGGAGGAGAAAAACATAACGGGGTGGTGTGAATCGGAGGGTCTAAATAGGATAGGCAGTGAGTGGCAATGTAGGGTGGAGAAAAGCACTGCGGGGTGGTCAGCATGGGGAGGTCATGGAACATGCTGTGGCAATGTAGGATATGTTTCTGAAAAACATCGCGGGTTTGTGTGCATTGTATGGGTGTGTAACATTACATTCACTAGTAGGAGTGAGAAAAACATCAGGGGGTGGTGTGAATCGGAGGGTGTGCATTAGGATAGGCAGTGAGTGGCAATGTGGGATGGAGAAAAGCACCGCGGGGTGGTCAGCATGGGGAAGTCAGGGAATATGCAGTGGCAATGTAGGATAGGGTTCTGAAAAACAACACGGGGTGTTTCGCATTTCATGGGTGTGTAACATTACATTCACTAGTAGGTGTGAGAAAAATATCACGGGTTCATCTGAATAGGAGGGTCTGAATTAGGATAGGCCGTGAGTGGCAATGTAGGATGGAGAAAAGCACCGCTGGATGGTCAGCATGGGGAAGTCAGGGAACATGCAGTGGCAATGTAGGATAGGTTTCTGAAAAACATCGCGGGGTGGTGCGCATTATATGGGTGTGTAACATTACATTCTCTAGTAGGAGGAGAAAAAGATAACGGGGTGGTGTGAATCGGAGGGTCTAAATAGGATAGGCAGTGAGTGGCAATGTAGGATGGAGAAAAGCACTGCGGGGTGGTCAGCATGGTGAGGTCATGGAACATGCAGTGGCAATGTAGGATAGGTTTCTGAAAAACATTGCGGGGTGGTGCGCATTGTATGGGTGTGTAACATTACATTCACTAGTAGGAGTGAGAAAAACATTGCGGTGTGTTGCGCATTGTATGGTTGTGTAACATTACATTCACTAGTAGGAGTGAGAAAAACATCACGGGATGGTTTGAATCGGAGGGTCTGAATTAGGATACGCAGTGAGTGGCAATTTAGGATGGAAAAAAGCACCGCGGGGTGGTCAGCATGGTGAGGTCAAATAACATGCGGTGGCAATGTAGGATAGGTTTCTGAAAAACATCGCGGGGTGGTGAGCATTGTATGGGTGTGTAACATTACATTCACTAGTAAGAGTGAGAAATACATCACGGGGTGGTGTGAATCGGAGGGTCTGATTTAGGACAGGAAGTAGTGGCAATGTAGGATGGGGAAAAGCACCTGGAGGTGGTCAGCATGGGGAAGTCAGGGAACATGCAGTGGCAATGTAGGATAGGATTCTGAAAAACATCCGGGGGTGGTGCACATTGTATGGGTGTGTAACATTACCTTCACTAGTAGCAGTGAGAAAAACATCGCGGTGTGGTGTGAATCGGAGGATCTGAATGAGGATAGGAAGTGAGTGGCAATGTAGGATGGAGAAAAGCACCTCGGGGTGGTCAGCATGGGGAAGTCAGGGAACATGCAGTGGCAATGTGGGATAGGTTTCTGAAAAACATCCGGGGGTCGTGTACATTGTATTGGTGTGTAACATTACATTCACTTGTAGGAGTGAGAAAAACATCACGGGGTGGTGTGAATCGTAGGGTCTGAATTAGGGTAGGCAGTGAGTGGCAATGTAGGATGGGGAAAAGCACCGCGGGTTTGTCAGCATGGGGAGCTCAGGAAACATGCAGTGGCAATGTAGGATAGGTTTCTGAAAAACATCGTGGGGTGGTGCGCATTGTATGGGTGTGTAACATCACATTCACTCGTAGGATTGAGAAAAACATCACGGGGTGGTGTGAATCGGAGGGTCTGAATTAGGATAGGCATGGAGTGGCAATGTAGGATGGGGAAAAGCACCGCGGTGTGGTCAGCATGTGGAGGTCAGGGAATATGCAGTGACAATGTAGGATAGGTTTCTGAAAAATATCGCGGGTTGGTGCACATTGTATGGGTGTGTAACATTACATTCACTAGTAGGAGGAGAAAAACTTAACGGGGTGGTGTGAATCGGAGGGCCTAAATAGGATAGGCAGTGAGTGGCAATGTAGGATGGAGAAAAGCACCGCGGGGTGGTCAGCATCGGGAGGTCAGGGAACATGCAGTGGCAATGTAGGATAGGTTTTTGAAAAACATCGCGGGATTGTGTGCATTGTATGGGTGTGTAACATTACATTCACTAGTAGGAGTGAAAAAAACATCACGGGGTTGTGTGAATCGGAGGGTCTGAATTAGGATAGGCAGTGAGTGGCAATGTACGATGGAGAGAAGCACCGCGGGCTGCTCAGCATGGGGAGTTCAGGGAACATGCAGTGGCAATGTAGGATAGGTTTCTGAAAAACATCGCGGAGTGGTGCGCATTGTATGGGTGTGTCACATTACATTCACTACTAGGAGTGAGAAAAACATCACGGGGTGGTGTGTATCGGAGGGCCTGAATTAGGATAGGGAGTGAGTGGCATTGTAGGATGGAGAAAAGCACCGCTGGATGGTCAGCATGGGGAAGTCACGGAACATGCAGTGGCAATGTAGGATAGGTTTCTGAAAAACATCGCGGGTGGTGCGCATTGTATGGGTGTGTAACATTACATTCACTAGTAGGAGTGAGAAAAACATCACGGGGTGGAGTGAATCGGAGGGTCTGAATTAGAGTAGGCAGTGAGCGGCAAGGTAGGATGGAGAAAAGCACCGCGGGGTGGTCAGCATGGGGAGGTCAGGGAACATGCAGTGGCAATGAAGGATAGGTTTCTGAAAAACATCGCGGGGTGGTGCGCATTGTATGGGTGTGTAACATTACATTCACTAGTAGGAGTGAGAAACACATCATGGGTTGGTGCGCATTGTATGGGTGTGTAACATTACCTTCACTAGTAGGAGTGAGAAAAACATCACGGGGTGGCGCGCATTGTATGTGTGTGTAACTTTACATTCACTAGTAGGAGTGAGAAAAACATCGCGGTGTGGTGTGAATCGGAGGATCTGAATTAGGATAGGAAGTGAGTGGCAATGTAGGATGGAGAAAAGCACCTCGGGGTGGTCAGCATGGGGAGGTCATGGAACATGCAGTGGCAATGTAGGATAGGTTTCTGAAAAACATTGCGGGGTGGTGTGCATTGTATGGGTGTGTAACATTACATTCACTAGTAGGAGTGAGAAAAACAGCGCGGGGTGTTGCGCATTGTATGGCTGTGTAACTTTACATTCACTAGTAAGTGGGAGAAAAACATCACTGGGTAGTGTGATGTGGAGGGTCTGAATTAGGATAGGCAGTGAGTGGCAATGTAGGATGGAGAAAAGCACCGCTGGATGATCAGCATGGGGATGTCAGGAAACATGCAGTGGCAATGTAGGATAGGTTTCTGAAAAACATTGCGGGGTGGGGCGCATTGTATGTGTGTGTAACATTACATTCACTAGTAGGAGTGAGAAAAACATCACGGGGTGGTGTGAATCGGAGGGTCTGAATTAGGATAGGCAGTGAGAGGCAATGTAGGATGGAGAAAAGAACCGCGGGGTGGTCAGCATTGGGAGGTCACGGAACATGCAGTGGCAATGAAGGACAGGTTTCTGAAAAACATCGCGGGGTGGTGCGCATTGTATGGGTGTGTAACATTACATTCACTAGTAGGAGTGAGAAAAACATCATGGGGTGGTGCGACTTGTATGCGTGTTTAACATTACATTCACTAGTAGGAGTGAGAAAAACATCACGGGGTGGTTTGAATCGGAGGGTCTGAATTAGGATACGCAGTGAGTGGCAATTTAGGATGGAAAAAAGCACCGCGGGGTGGTCAGCATGGTGAGGTCAGATAACATGCAGTGGCAATGTAGGATAGGTTTCGGAAAAACATCGCGGGGTGGTGAGCATTTTATGGGTGTTTAACATTACATTCACTAGTAGGAGTGAGAAAAACATCACGGGGTCGTGTGAATCGGAGGGTCTGTATTAGGATAGGCAGTGAGTGGCTATGTAGGATGGGGAAAAGCACCGCGGTGTGGTCAGCATGGGGAGGTCAGGGAAAATGAAGTGGCAATGTAGGATAGTTTCTGAAAAACATCGCTTGGTGGTGCGCATTGTATGGGTGTGTAACATTACATTCACTAGTAGGAGTGAGAAAAACATCACAGGGTCGTGCACATTGTATGGGTGTGTAACATTACATTCACTAGTAGGAGTGAGAAAAACATCGCGGTGTGGTGTGAATCGGAGGATCTGAATGAGGATAGCAAGTGAGAGGCAATGTAGGATGGAGAAAAGCACCTCGGGGTGGTCAGCATGGGGAAGTCAGGGAACATGCAGTGGCAATGTGGGATAGGTTTCTGAAAAACATCCGGGGGTGGTGTGTATTGTATGGGTGTGTAACATTACATTCACTAGTAGGAGTGAGAAAAACATCACGGGGTGGTGTGAATCGGAGGGTGTGCATTAGGATAGGCAGTGAGTGGCAATGTGGGATGGAGAAAAGCACCGCGGGGTGGTCAGCATGGGGAGGTCATGGAACATGCAGTGGCAATGAAGGATAGGTTTCTGAAAAACATCGCGGGGTGGTGCGCATTGTATGGGTGTGTAACATTACATTCACTAGTAGGAGTGAGAAACACATCATGGGGTGGTGCGCATTGTATGGGTGTGTAACATTACATTCACTAGTAGGAGTGAGAAAAAACATCACGGTGTGGTTTGAATCGGAGGGTCTGAATTAGGATACGCAGTGAGTGGCAATTTAGGATGGAAAAAAGCACCGCGGGGTGGTCAGCATGGTGAGGTCAGATAACATGCAGTGGCATGTAGGATAAGTTTCTAAAAAACATCACGAGGTGGTGAGCATTGTATGGGTGTGTAACATTACATTCACTAGTAGGAGTGAGAAAAACATCACGGGGTGGTGTGAATCTGAGGGTCTGAATTAGGATAGGCTGTGAGTGGCAATGTAGGATGGAGAAAAGCACCACGGGGTGGTCAGCATTGGGAATTCAGGAAACATGGAGTGGCAATGTAGGATAGGTTTCTGAAAAACATCGCGGGGTGGTGCACATTGTATGGGTGTGTAACATTACATTCACTAGTAGGAGGATAAAAACATAACGTGGTGGTGTGAATCGGAGGGTCTAAATAGGATAGCCAGTGAGTGGCAATGTAGGATGGAGAAAAGCACTGCGGGGTGGTCAGCATGGGGAGGTCATGGAACATGCTGTGGCAATGTAGGATATGTTTCTGAAAAACATCGCGGGTTGGTGTGCATTGTATGGGTGTGTAACATTACATTCACTAGTAGGAGTGAGAAAAACATCAGGGGGTGGTGTGAATCGGAGGGTGTGCATTAGGATAGGCAGTGAGTGGCAATGTGGGATGGAGAAAAGCACCGCGGGGTGGTCAGCATGGGGAAGTCAGGGAATATGCAGTGGCAATATAGGATAGGGTTCTGAAAAACAACGCGGGGTGTTGCGCATTGCATGGGTGTGTAACATTACATTCACTAGTAGGTGTGAGAAAAATATCACGGGTTCATGTGAATAGGAGTGTCTGAATTAGGATAGGCCGTGAGTGGCAATGTAGGATGGAGAAAAGCACCGCTGGATGGTCAGCATGGGGAAGTCAGGGAACATGCAGTGGCAATGTAGGATAGGTTTCTGAAAAACATCGCGGGGTGGTGCGCATTATATGGGTGTGTAACATTACATTCTCTAGTAGGAGGAGAAAAAGATAACGGAGTGGTGTGAATCGGAGGGTCTAAATAGGATAGGCAGTGAGTGGCAATGTAGGATGGAGAAAAGCACTGCGGGGTGGTCAGCATGGTGAGGTCATGGAACATGCAGTGGCAATGTAGGATAGGCTACTGAAAAACATCGCGGGGTGGTGCGCATTGTATGGGTGTGTAATATTACATTCACTAGTAGGAGTGAGAAAAACATTGCGGGGTGTTGCGCATTGTATGGTTGTGTAACATTACATTCACTAGTAGGAGTGAGAAAAACATCACGGGATGGTTTGAATCGGAGGGACTGAATTAGGATACGCAGTGAGTGGCAATTTAGGATGGAAAAAAGCACCGCGGGGTGGTCAGCATGGTGAGGTCAAATAACATGCAGTGGCAATGTAGGATAGGTTTCTGAAAAACATCGCGGGGTGATGAGCATTGTATGGGTGTGTAACATTACATTCACTAGTAAGAGTGAGAAAAACATCACGGGGTGGTGTGAATCGGAGGGTCTGATTTAGGACAGGAAGTGAGTGGCAATGTAGGATGGGGAAAAGCACCTGGGGGTGGTCAGCATGGGGAAGTCAGGGAACATGCAGTGGCAATGTAGGATAGGTTTCTGAAAAACATCCGGGGGTGGTGCACATTGTATGGGTGTGCAACATTACATTCACTAGAAGGAGTGAGAAAAACATCGCCGTGTGGTGTGAATCGGAGGATCTGAATTAGGATAGGAAGTGAGTGGCAATGTAGGATGGAAAAAAGCACCTCGGGGTGGTCAGCATGGGGAAGTCAGGGAACATGCAGTGGCAATGTAGGATAGGTTTCTGAAAAACATCGCGGGGTGATGAGCATTGTATGGGTGTGTAACATTACATTCACTAGTAAGAGTGAGAAAAACATCACGGGGTGGTGTGAATCGGAGGGTCTGATTTAGGACAGGAAGTGAGTGGCAATGTAGGATGGGGAAAAGCACCTGGGGGTGGTCAGCATGGGGAAGTCAGGGAACATGCAGTGGCAATGTAGGATAGGTTTCTGAAAAACATCCGGGGGTGGTGCACATTGTATGGGTGTGCAACATTACATTCACTAGAAGGAGTGAGAAAAACATCGCCGTGTGGTGTGAATCGGAGGATCTGAATTAGGATAGGAAGTGAGTGGCAATGTAGGATGGAAAAAAGCACCTCGGGGTGGTCAGCATGGGGAAGTCAGGGAACATGCAGTGGCAATGTAGGATAGGTTTCTGAAAAACATCGCGGGGTGGTGTGCATTGTATGGGTGTGTAACATTACATTCACTAGTAGGAGTGAGAAAAACAGCGCGGGGTGTTGCACATTGTATGGCTGTGTAACTTTACATTCACTAGTAGGTGGGAGAAAAACATCACTGGGTGGTGTGATTTGGAGGGTCTGAATTAGGATAGGCAGTGAGTGGCAATGTAGGATGGAGAAAAGCACCGCTGGATGATCAGCATGTGGAAGTCAGGGAACATGCAGTGGCAATGTAGGATAGGTTTCTGAAAAACATTGAGGGGTGGGGCGCATTGTATGTGTGTGTAACATTACATTCACTAGTAGGAGTGAGAAAAACATCACGGGGTGGTGTGAATCGGAGGGTCTGAATTAGGATAGGCAGTGAGAGGCAATGTAGGATGGAGAAAAGAACCGCGGGGTGGTCAGCATTGGGAGGTCACGGAACATGCAGTGGCAATGAAGGACAGGTTTCTGAAAAACCTCGCGGGGTGGTGCGCATTGTATGGGTGTGTAACATTACATTCACTAGTAGGAGTGAGAAAAACATCATGGGGTGGTGCGACTTGTATGCGTGTTTAACATTACATTCACTAGTAGGAGTGAGAAAAACATCACGGGGTGGTTTGAATCGGAGGGTCTGAATTAGGATACGCAGTGAGTGGCAATTTAGGATGGAAAAAAGCACCGCGGGGTGGTCAGCATGGTGAGGTCAGATAACATGCAGTGGCAATGTAGGATAGGTTTCGGACAAACATCGCGGGGTGGTGAGCATTTTATGGTTGTGTACCATTACATTCACTAGTAGGAGTGAGAAAAACATCACAGGGTCGTGCACATTGTATGGTTGTGTAACATTACCTTCACTAGTAGCAGTGAGAAAAACATCGCGGTGTGGTGTGAATCGGAGGATCTGAATGAGGATAGGAAGTGAGTGGCAATGTAGGATGGGGAAAAGCACCTGGGGGTGGTCAGCATGGGGAAGTCAGGGAACATGCAGTGGCAATGTAGGATATGTTTCTGAAAAACATCGCGGGTTTGTGTGCATTGTATGGGTGTGTAACATTACATTCACTAGTAGGAGTGAGAAAAACATCAGGGGGTGGTGTGAATCCGAGGGTGTGCATTAGGATAGGCAGTGAGTGGCAATGTGGGATGGAGAAAAGCACCGCGGGGTGGTCAGCATGGGGAAGTCAGGGAATATGCAGTGGCAATGTAGGATAGGGTTCTGAAAAACAACGCGGGGTGTTTCGCATTGCATGGGTGTGTAACATTACATTCACTAGTAGGTGTGAGAAAAATATCACGGGTTCATGTGAATCGGAGGGTCTGAATTAGGATAGGCCGTGAGTGGCAATGTAGGATGGAGAAAAGCACCGCTGGATGGTCAGCATGGGGAAGTCAGGGAACATGCAGTGGCAATGTAGGATAGGTTTCTGAAAAACATCGCGGGGTGGTGCGCATTATATGGGTGTGTAACATTACATTCTCTAGTAGGAGGAGAAAAAGATAACGGGGTGGTGTGAATCGGAGGGTCTAAATAGGATAGGCAGTGAGTGGCAATGTAGGATGGAGAAAAGCACTGCGGGGTGGTCAGCATGGTGAGGTCATGGAACATGCAGTGGCAATGTAGGATAGGTTTCTGAAAAACATCGCGGGGTGGTGCGCATTGTATGGGTGTGTAACATTACATTCACTAGTAGGAGTGAGAAAAACATTGCGGCGTGTTGCGCATTGTATGGTTGTGTAACATTACATTCACTAGTAGGAGTGAGAAAAACATCACGGGATGGTTTGAATCGGAGGGTCTGAATTAGGATACGCAGTGAGTGGCAATTTAGGATGGAAAAAAGCACCGCGGGGTGGTCAGCATGGTGAGGTCAAATAACATGCGGTGGCAATGTAGGATAGGTTTCTGAAAAACATCGCGGGGTGGTGAGCATTGTATGGGTGTGTAACATTACATTCACTAGTAAGAGTGAGAAAAACATCACGGGGTGGTGTGAATCGGAGGGTCTGATTTAGGACAGGAAGTGAGTGGCAATGTAGGATGGGGAAAAGCACCTGGAGGTGGTCAGCATGGGGAAGTCAGGGAACATGCAGTGGCAATGTAGGATAGGTTTCTGAAAAACATCCGGGGGTGGTGCACATTGTATGGGTGTGTAACATTACCTTCACTAGTAGCAGTGAGAAAAACATCGCGGTGTGGTGTGAATCGGAGGATCTGAATGAGGATAGGAAGTGAGTGGCAATGTAGGATGGAGAAAAGCACCTCGGGGTGGTCAGCATGGGGAAGTCAGGGAACATGCAGTGGCAATGTGGGATAGGTTTCTGAAAAACATCCGGGGGTGGTGTGCATTGTATTGGTGTGTAACATTACATTCACTTGTAGGAGTGAGAAAAACATCACGGGGTGGTGTGAATCGTAGGGTCTGAATTAGGGTAGGCAGTGAGTGGCAATGTAGGATGGGGAAAAGCACCGCGGGTTTGTCAGCATGGGGAGCTCAGGGAACATGCAGTGGCAATGTAGGATAGGTTTCTGAAAAACATCGTGGGGTGGTGCGCATTGTATGGGTGTGTAACATCACATTCACTCGTAGGATTGAGAAAAACATCACGGGGTGGTGTGAATCGGAGGGTCTGAATTAGGATAGGCATGGAGTGGCAATGTAGGATGGGGAAAAGCACCGCGGTGTGGTCAGCATGTGGAGGTCAGGGAACATGCAGTGACAATGTAGGATAGGTTTCTGAAAAACATCGTGGGTTGGTGCACATTGTATGGGTGTGTAACATTACATTCACTAGTCGGAGGAGAAAAACTTAACGGGGTGGTGTGAATCGGAGGGCCTAAATAGGATAGGCAGTGAGTGGCAATGTAGGATGGAGAAAAGCACCGCGGGGTGGTCAGCATCGGGAGGTCAGGGAACATGCAGTGGCAATGTAGGATAGGTTTTTGAAAAACATCGCGGGATTGTGTGCATTGTATGGGTGTGTAACATTACATTCACTAGTAGGAGTGAAAAAAACATCACGGGGTTGTGTGAATCGGAGGGTCTGAATTAGGATAGGCAGTGAGTGGCAATGTACGATGGAGAGAAGCACCGCGGGCTGCTCAGAATGGGGAGGTCAGGGAACATGCAGTGGCAATGTAGGATAGGTTTCTGAAAAACATCGCGGAGTGGTGCGCATTGTATGGGTGTGTCACATTACATTCACTACTAGGAGTGAGAAAAACATCACGGGGTGGTGTGTATCGGAGGGCCTGAATTAGGATAGGGAGTGAGTGGCATTGTAGGATGGAGAAAAGCACCGCTGGATGGTCAGCATGGGGAAGTCACGGAACATGCAGTGGCAATGTAGGATAGGTTTCTGAAAAACATCGCGGGGTGGTGCGCATTGTATGGGTGTGTAACATTACATTCACTAGTAGGAGTGAGAAAAACATCACGGGGTGGAGTGAATCGGAGGGTCTGAATTAGAGTAGGCAGTGAGCGGCAAGGTAGGATGGAGAAAAGCACCGCGGGGTGGTCAGCATGGGGAGGTCAGGGAACATGCAGTGGCAATGAAGGATAGGTTTCTGAAAAACATCGCGGGGTGGTGCGCATTGTATGGGTGTGTAACATTACATTCACTAGTAGGAGTGAGAAACACATCATGGGTTGGTGCGCATTGTATGGGTGTGTAACATTACCTTCACTAGTAGGAGTGAGAAAAACATCACGGGGTGGCGCGCATTGTATGGGTGTGTAACTTTACATTCATTAGTAGGAGTGAGAAAAACATCGCGGTGTGGTGTGAATCGGAGGATCTGAATTAGGATAGGAAGTGAGTGGCAATGTAGGATGGAGAAAAGCACCTCGGGGTGGTCAGCATGGGGAGGTCATGGAACATGCAGTGGCAATGTAGGATAGGTTTCTGAAAAACATCGCGGGGTGGTGTGCATTGTATGGGTGTGTAACATTACATTCACTAGTAGGAGTGAGAAAAACAGCGCGGGGTGTTGCGCATTGTATGGCTGTGTAACTTTACATTCACTAGTAGGTGGGAGAAAAACATCACTGGGTAGTGTGATGTGGAGGGTCTGAATTAGGATAGGCAGTGAGTGGCAATGTAGGATGGAGAAAAGCACCGCTGGATGATCAGCATGGGGATGTCAGGAAACATGCAGTGGCAATGTAGGATAGGTTTCTGAAAAACATTGCGGGGTGGGGCGCATTGTATGTGTGTGTAACATTACATTCACTAGTAGGAGTGAGAAAAACATCACGGGGTGGTGTGAATCGGAGGGTCTGAATTAGGATAGGCAGTGAGAGGCAATGTAGGATGGAGAAAAGAACCGCGGGGTGGTCAGCATTGGGAGGTCACGGAACATGCAGTGGCAATGAAGGACAGGTTTCTGAAAAACATCGCGGGGTGGTGCGCATTGTATGGGTGTGTAACATTACATTCACTAGTAGGAGTGAGAAAAATATCATGGGGTGGTGCGACTTGTATGCGTGTTTAACATTACATTCACTAGTAGGAGTGAGAAAAACATCACGGGGTGGTTTGAATCGGAGGGTCTGAATTAGGATACGCAGTGAGTGGCAATTTAGGATGGAAAAAAGCACCGCGGGGTGGTCAGCATGGTGAGGTCAGATAACATGCAGTGGCAATGTAGGATAGGTTTCGGAAAAACATCGCGGGGTGGTGAGAATTTTATGGGTGTTTAACATTACATTCACTAGTAGGAGTGAGAAAAACATCACGGGGTCGTGTGAATCGGAGGGTCTGAATTAGGATAGGCAGTGAGTGGCTATGTAGGATGGGGAAAAGCACCGCGGTGTGGTCAGCATGGGGAGGTCAGGGAAAATGAAGTGGCAATGTAGGATAGTTTCTGAAAAACATCGCTTAGTGGTGCGCATTGTATGGGTGTGTAACATTACATTCACTAGTAGGAGTGAGAAAAACATCACAGGGTCGTGCACATTGTATGGGTGTGTAACATTACATTCACTAGTAGGAGTGAGAAAAACATCGCGGTGTGGTGTGAATCGGAGGATCTGAATGAGGATAGCAAGTGAGAGGCAATGTAGGATGGAGAAAAGCACCTCGGGGTGGTCAGCATGGGGAAGTCAGGGAACATGCAGTGGCAATGTGGGATAGGTTTCTGAAAAACATCCGGGGGTGGTGTGTATTATATGGGTGTGTAACATTACATTCACTAGTAGGAGTGAGAAAAACATCACGGGGTGGTGTGAATCGGAGGGTGTGCATTAGGATAGGCAGTGAGTGGCAATGTGGGATGGAGAAAAGCACCGCGGGGTGGTCAGCATGGGGAGGTCATGGAACATGCAGTGGCAATGAAGGATAGGTTTCTGAAAAACATCGCGGGGTGGTGCGCATTGTATGGGTGTGTAACACTACATTCACTAGTAGGAGTGAGAAACACATCATGGGGTGGTGCGCATTGTATGGGTGTGTAACATTACATTCACTAGTAGGAGTGAGAAAAAACATCACGGTGTGGTTTGAATCGGAGGGTCTGAATTAGGATACGCAGTGAGTGGCAATTTAGGATGGAAAAAAGCACCGCGGGGTGGTCAGCATGGTGAGGTCAGATAACATGCAGTGGCATGTAGGATAAGTTTCTAAAAAACATCACGAGGTGGTGAGCATTGTATGGGTGTGTAACATTACATTCACTAGTAGGAGTGAGAAAAACATCACGGGGTGGTGTGAATCAGAGGGTCTGAATTAGGATAGGCTGTGAGTGGCAATGTAGGATGGAGAAAAGCACCACGGGGTGGTCAGCATTGGGAATTCAGGAAACATGCAGTGGCAATGTAGGATAGGTTTCTGAAAAACATCGCGGGGTGGTGCACATTGTATGGGTGTGTAACATTACATTCACTAGTAGGAGGATAAAAACATAACGTGGTGGTGTGAATCGGAGGGTCTAAATAGGATAGCCAGTGAGTGGCAATGTAGGATGGAGAAAAGCACTGCGGGGTGGTCAGCATGGGGAGGTCATGGAACATGCTGTGGCAATGTAGGATATGTTTCTGAAAAACATCGCGGGTTGGTGTGCATTGTATGGGTGTGTAACATTACATTCACTAGTAGGAGTGAGAAAAACATCAGGGGGTGGTGTGAATCGGAGGGTGTGCATTAGGATAGGCACTGAGTGGCAATGTGGGATGGAGAAAATCACCGCGGGGTGGTCAGCATGGGGAAGTCAGGGAATATGCAGTGGCAATATAGGATAGGGTTCTGAAAAACAACGCGGGGTGTTGCGCATTGCATGGGTGTGTAACATTACATTCACTAGTAGGTGTGAGAAAAATATCACGGGTTCATGTGAATAGGAGTGTCTGAATTAGGATAGGCCGTGAGTGGCAATGTAGGATGGAGAAAAGCACCGCTGGATGGTCAGCATGGGGAAGTCATGGAACATGCAGTGGCAATGTAGGATAGGTTTCTGAAAAACATCGCGGGGTGGTGCGCATTATATGGGTGTGTAACATTACATTCTCTAGTAGGAGGAGAAAAAGATAACGGGGTGGTGTGAATCGGAGGGTCTAAATAGGATAGGCAGTGAGTGGCAATGTAGGATGGAGAAAAGCACTGCGGGGTGGTCAGCATGGTGAGGTCATGGAACATGCAGTGGCAATGTAGGATAGGCTTCTGAAAAACATTGCGGGGTGGTGCGCATTGTATGGGTGTGTAATATTACATTCACTAGTAGGAGTGAGAAAAACATTGCGGGGTGTTGCGCATTGTATGGTTGTGTAACATTACATTCACTAGTAGGAGTGAGAAAAACATCACGGGATGGTTTGAATCGGAGGGTCTGAATTAGGATACGCAGTGAGTGGCAATTTAGGATGGAAAAAAGCACCGCGGGGTGGTCAGCATGGTGAGGTCAAATAACATGCAGTGGCAATGTAGGATAGGTTTCTGAAAAACATCGCGGGGTGATGAGCATTGTATGGGTGTGTAACATTACATTCACTAGTAAGAGTGAGAAAAACATCACGGGGTGGTGTGAATGGGAGGGTCGGATTTAGGACAGGAAGTGAGTGGCAATGTAGGATGGGGAAAAGCACCTGGGGGTGGTCAGCATGGGGAAGTCAGGGAACATGCAGTGGCAATGTAGGATAGGTTTCTGAAAAACATCCGGGGGTGGTGCACATTGTATGGGTGTGCAACATTACATTCACTAGAAGGAGTGAGAAAAACATCGCCGTGTGGTGTGAATCGGAGGATCTGAATTAGGATAGGAAGTGAGTGGCAATGTAGGATGGAAAAAAGCACCTCGGGGTGGTCAGCATGGGGAAGTCAGGGAACATGCAGTGGCAATGTAGGATAGGTTTCTGAAAAACATCGCGGGGTGGTGTGCATTGTATGGGTGTGTAACATTACATTCACTAGTAGGAGTGAGAAAAACAGCGCGGGGTGTTGCACATTGTATGGCTGTGTAACTTTACATTCACTAGTAGGTGGGAGAAAAACATCACTGGGTGGTGTGATTTGGAGGGTCTGAATTAGGATAGGCAGTGAGTGGCAATGTAGGATGGAGAAAAGCACCGCTGGATGATCAGCATGTGGAAGTCAGGGAACATGCAGTGGCAATGTAGGATAGGTTTCTGAAAAACATTGCGGGGTGGGGCGCATTGTATGTGTGTGTAACATTACATTCACTAGTAGGAGTGAGAAAAACATCACGGGGTGGTGTGAATCGGAGGGTCTGAATTAGGATAGGCAGTGAGAGGCAATGTAGGATGGAGAAAAGAACCGCGGGGTGGTCAGCATTGGGAGGTCACGGAACATGCAGTGGCAATGAAGGACAGGTTTCTGAAAAACATCGCGGGGTGGTGCGCATTGTATGGGTGTGTAACATTACATTCACTAGTAGGAGTGAGAAAAATATCATGGGGTGGTGCGACTTGTATGCGTGTTTAACATTACATTCACTAGTAGGAGTGAGAAAAACATCACGGGGTGGTTTGAATCGGAGGGTCTGAATTAGGATACGCAGTGAGTGGCAATTTAGGATGGAAAAAAGCACCGCGGGGTGGTCAGCATGGTGAGGTCAGATAACATGCAGTGGCAATGTAGGATAGGTTTCGGAAAAACATCGCGGGGTGGTGAGCATTTTATGGGTGTTTAACATTACATTCACTAGTAGGAGTGAGAAAAACATCACGGGGTCGTGTGAATCGGAGGGTCTGAATTAGGATAGGCAGTGAGTGGCTATGTAGGATGGGGAAAAGCACCGCGGTGTGGTCAGCATGGGGAGGTCAGGGAAAATGAAGTGGCAATGTAGGATAGTTTCTGAAAAACATCGCTTGGTGGTGCGCATTGTATGGGTGTGTAACATTACATTCACTAGTAGGAGTGAGAAAAACATCACAGGGTCGTGCACATTGTATGGGTGTGTAACATTACATTCACTAGTAGGAGTGAGAAAAACATCGCGGTGTGGTGTGAATCGGAGGATCTGAATGAGGATAGCAAGTGAGAGGCAATGTAGGATGGAGAAAAGCACCTCGGGGTGGTCAGCATGGGGAAGTCAGGGAACATGCAGTGGCAATGTGGGATAGGTTTCTGAAAAACATCCGGGGGTGGTGTGTATTGTATGGGTGTGTAACATTACATTCACTAGTAGGAGTGAGAAAAACATCACGGGGTGGTGTGAATCGGAGGGTGTGCATTAGGATAGGCAGTGAGTGGCAATGTGGGATGGAGAAAAGCACCGCGGGGTGGTCAGCATGGGGAGGTCATGGAACATGCAGTGGCAATGAAGGATAGGTTTCTGAAAAACATCGCGGGGTGGTGCGCATTGTATGGGTGTGTAACACTACATTCACTAGTAGGAGTGAGAAACACATCATGGGGTGGTGCGCATTGTATGGGTGTGTAACATTACATTCACTAGTAGGAGTGAGAAAAAACATCACGGTGTGGTTTGAATCGGAGGGTCTGAATTAGGATACGCAGTGAGTGGCAATTTAGGATGGAAAAAAGCACCGCGGGGTGGTCAGCATGGTGAGGTCAGATAACATGCAGTGGCATGTAGGATAAGTTTCTAAAAAACATCACGAGGTGGTGAGCATTGTATGGGTGTGTAACATTACATTCACTAGTAGGAGTGAGAAAAACATCACGGGGTGGTGTGAATCAGAGGGTCTGAATTAGGATAGGCTGTGAGTGGCAATGTAGGATGGAGAAAAGCACCACGGGGTGGTCAGCATTGGGAATTCAGGAAACATGCAGTGGCAATGTAGGATAGGTTTCTGAAAAACATCGCGGGGTGGTGCACATTGTATGGGTGTGTAACATTACATTCACTAGTAGGAGGATAAAAACATAACGTGGTGGTGTGAATCGGAGGGTCTAAATAGGATAGCCAGTGAGTGGCAATGTAGGATGGAGAAAAGCACTGCGGGGTGGTCAGCATGGGGAGGTCATGGAACATGCTGTGGCAATGTAGGATATGTTTCTGAAAAACATCGCGGGTTGGTGTGCATTGTATGGGTGTGTAACATTACATTCACTAGTAGGAGTGAGAAAAACATCAGGGGGTGATGTGAATCGGAGGGTGTGCATTAGGATAGGCAGTGAGTGGCAATGTGGGATGGAGAAAATCACCGCGGGGTGGTCAGCATGGGGAAGTCAGGGAATGTGCAGTGGCAATATAGGATAGGGTTCTGAAAAACAACGCGGGGTGTTGCGCATTGCATGGGTGTGTAACATTACATTCACTAGTAGGTGTGAGAAAAATATCACGGGTTCATGTGAATAGGAGTGTCTGAATTAGGATAGGCCGTGAGTGGCAATGTAGGATGGAGAAAAGCACCGCTGGATGGTCAGCATGGGGAAGTCAGGGAACATGCAGTGGCAATGTAGGATAGGTTTCTGAAAAACATCGCGGGGTGGTGCGCATTATATGGGTGTGTAACATCACATTCTCTAGTAGGAGGAGAAAAAGAATACGGGGTGGTGTGAATCGGAGGGTCTAAATAGGATAGGCAGTGAGTGGCAATGTAGGATGGAGAAAAGCACTGCGGGGTGGTCAGCATGGTGAGGTCATGGAACATGCAGTGGCAATGTAGGATAGGCTTCTGAAAAACATCGCGGGGTGGTGCGCATTGTATGGGTGTGTAATATTACATTCACTAGTAGGAGTGAGAAAAACATTGCGGGGTGTTGCGCATTGTATGGTTGTGTAACATTACATTCACTAGTAGGAGTGAGAAAAACATCACGGGATGGTTTGAATCGGAGGGTCTGAATTAGGATACGCAGTGAGTGGCAATTTAGGATGGAAAAAAGCACCGCGGGGTGGTCAGCATGGTGAGGTCAAATAACATGCAGTGGCAATGTAGGATAGGTTTCTGAAAAACATCGCGGGGTGATGAGCATTGTATGGGTGTGTAACATTACATTCACTAGTAAGAGTGAGAAAAACATCACGGGGTGGTGTGAATCGGAGGGTCTGATTTAGGACAGGAAGTGAGTGGCAATGTAGGATGGGGAAAAGCACCTGGGGGTGGTCAGCATGGGGAAGTCAGGGAACATGCAGTGGCAATGTAGGATAGGTTTCTGAAAAACATCCGGGGGTGGTGCACATTGTATGGGTGTGCAACATTACATTCACTAGAAGGAGTGAGAAAAACATCGCCGTGTGGTGTGAATCGGAGGATCTGAATTAGGATAGGAAGTGAGTGGCAATGTAGGATGGAAAAAAGCACCTCGGGGTGGTCAGCATGGGGAAGTCAGGGAACATGCAGTGGCAATGTAGGATAGGTTTCTGAAAAACATCGCGGGGTGGTGTGCATTGTATGGGTGTGTAACATTACATTCACTAGTAGGAGTGAGAAAAACAGCGCGGGGTGTTGCACATTGTATGGCTGTGTAACTTTACATTCACTAGTAGGTGGGAGAAAAACATCACTGGGTGGTGTGATTTGGAGGGTCTGAATTAGGATAGGCAGTGAGTGGCAATGTAGGATGGAGAAAAGCACCGCTGGATGATCAGCATGTGGAAGTCAGGGAACATGCAGTGGCAATGTAGGATAGGTTTCTGAAAAACATTGCGGGGTGGGGCGCATTGTATGTGTGTGTAACATTACATTCTCTAGTAGGAGTGAGAAAAACATCACGGGGTGGTGTGAATCGGAGGGTCTGAATTAGGATAGGCAGTGAGAGGCAATGTAGGATGGAGAAAAGAACCGCGGGGTGGTCAGCATTGGGAGGTCACGGAACATGCCTTGGCAATGAAGGACAGGTTTCTGAAAAACCTCGCGGGGTGGTGCGCATTGTATGGGTGTGTAACATTACATTCACTAGTAGGAGTGAGAAAAACATCATGGGGTGGTGCGACTTGTATGCGTGGTTAACATTACATTCACTAGTAGGAGTGAGAAAAACATCACGGGGTGGTTTGAATCGGAGGGTCTGAATTAGGATACGCAGTGAGTGGCAATTTAGGATGGAAAAAAGCACCGCGGGGTGGTCAGCATGGTGAGGTCAGATAACATGCAGTGGCAATGTAGGATAGGTTTCGGACAAACATCGCGGGGTGGTGAGCATTTTATGGTTGTGTACCATTACATTCACTAGTAGGAGTGAGAAAAACATCACAGGGTCGTGCACATTGTATGGTTGTGTAACATTACCTTCACTAGTAGCAGTGAGAAAAACATCGCGGTGTGGTGTGAATCGGAGGATCTGAATGAGGATAGGAAGTGAGTGGCAATGTAGGATGGGGAAAAGCACCTGGGGGTGGTCAGCATGGGGAAGTCAGGGAACATGCAGTGGCAATGTAGGATAGGTTTCTGAAAAACATCCGGGGGTGGTGCACATTGTATGGGTGTGCAACATTACATTCACTAGTAGGAGTGAGAAAAACATCGCCGTGTGGTGTGAATCGGAGGATCTGAATGAGGATAGGAAGTGAGTGGCAATGTAGGATGGACAAAAGCACCTCGGGATGGTCAGCATGGGGAAGTCAGGGAACATGCAGTGGCAATGTGGGATAGGTTTCTGAAAAATATCCGGGGGTGGTGTGCATTGTATTGGTGTGTAACATTACATTCACTTGTAGGAGTGAGAAAAACATCACGGGGTGGTGTGAATCGTAGGGTCTTAATTAGGGTAGGCAGTGAGTGGCAATGTAGGATGGGGAAAAGCACCGCGGGTTTGTCCGCATGGGGAGCTCAGGGAACATGCAGTGGCAATGTAGGATAGGTTTCTGAAAAACATCGTAGGGTGGTGCGCATTGTATGGGTGTGTTACATCACATTCACTCGTAGGATTGAGAAAAACATCACGGGGTGGTGTGAATCGCAGGGTCTGAATTAGGATAGGCATGGAGTGGCAATGTAGGATGGGGAAAAGCACCGCGGTGTTGTCAGCATGTGGAGGTCAGGGAACATGCAGTGACAATGTAGGATAGGTTTCTGAAAAACATCGCGGGTTGGTGCACATTGTATGGGTGTGTAACATTACATTCACTAGTAGGAGGAGAAAAACTTAACGGGGTGGTGTGAATCGGAGGGCCTAAATAGGATAGGCAGTGAGTGGCAATGTAGGATGGAGAAAAGCACCGCGGGGTGGTCAACATGGGGAGGTCAGGGAACATGCAGTGGCAATGTAGGATAGGTTTTTGAAAAACATCGCGGGATTGTGTGCATTGTATGGGTGTGTAACATTACATTCACTAGTAGGAGTGATAAAAAACATCACGGGGTTGTGTGAATCGGAGGGTCTGAATTAGGATAGGCAGTGAGTGGCAATGTACGATGGAGAGAAGCACCGCGGGGTGCTCAGCATGGGGAGGTCAGGGAACATGCAGTGGCAATGTAGGATAGGTTTCTGAAAAACATCGCGGAGTGGTGCGCATTGTATGGGTGTGTCACATTGCATTCACTACTAGGAGTGAGAAAAACATCACGGGGTGGTGTGTATCGGAGGGCCTGAATTAGGATAGGGAGTGAGTGGCATTGTAGGATGGAGAAAAGCACCGCTGGATGGTCAGCATGGGGAAGTCACGGAACATGCAGTGGCAATGAAGGATAGGTTTCTGAAAAACATCGCGGGGTGGTGCGCATTGTATGGGTGTGTAACATTACATTCACTAGTAGGAGTGAGAAACACATCATGGGTTGGTGCGCATTGTATGGGTGTGTAACATTACCTTCACTAGTAGGAGTGAGAAAAACATCACGGGGTGGCGCGCATTGTATGGGTGTGTAACTATACATTCACTAGTAGGAGTGAGAAAAACATCGCGGTGTGGTGTGAATCGGAGGATCTGAATTAGGATAGGAAGTGAGTGGCAATGTAGGATGGAGAAAAGCACCTCGGGGTGGTCAGCATGGGGAGGTCATGGAACATGCAGTGGCAATGTAGGATAGGTTTCTGAAAAACATCGCGGGGTGGTGCGCATTGTATGGGTTTGTAACATTACATTCACTAGTAGGAGTGAGAAAAACATTGCGGGGTGTTGCGCATTGTATGGTTTTGTAACATTACATTCACTAGTAGGAGTGAGAAAAACATCACGGGGTGGTTTGAATCGGAGGGTCTGAATTAGGATACGCAGTGAGTGGCAATTTAGGATGGAAAAAAGCACCGCGGGGTGGTCAGCATGGTGAGGTCAGATAACATGCAGTGGCAATGTAGGATAGGTTTCTGAAAAGCATCGCGGGGTGGTGAGCATTGTATAGGTGTGTAACATTACATTCACTAGTAAGAGTGAGAAAAACATCACGGGGTGGTGTGAATCGGAGGGTCTGATTTAGGACAGGAAGTGAGTGGCAATGTAGGATGGGGAAAAGCACCTGGGGGTGGTCAGCATGGGGAAGTCAGGGAACATGCATTGGCAATGTAGGATAGGTTTCTGAAAAACATCCGGGGGTGGTGCGCATTGTATGAGTGTGTAACATTACATTCACTAGTAGGAGTTCGGAAAACATCACGGGTGGGTGCACATTGTATGGGTGTGTAACATTACATTCACTAGTAGGAGTGAGAAAAACATCGCCGTGTGGTGTGAATCGGAGGATCTGAATTAGGATAGGAAGTGAGTGGCAATGTAGGATGGAGAAAAGCACCTCGGGGTGGTCCGCATGGGGAAGTCAGGGAACATGCAGTGGCAATGTAGGATAGGTTTCTGAAAAACATCGCGGGGTGGTGTGCATTGTATGGGTGTGTAACATTACATTCACTAGTAGGAGTGAGAAAAACAGCGCGGGGTGTTGCGCATTGTATGGCTGTGTAACTTTACATTCATTAGTAGGTGGGAGAAAAACATCACTGGGTAGTGTGATGTGGAGGGTCTGAATTAGGATAGGCAGTGAGTGGCAATGTAGGATGGAGAAAAGCACCGCTGGATGATCAGCATGGGGATGTCAGGAAACATGCAGTGGCAATGTAGGATAGGTTTCTGAAAAACATCCGGGGGTGGTGCACATTGTATGGGTGTGCAACATTACATTCACTAGTAGGAGTGAGAAAAACATCATGGGGTGGTGCGACTTGTATGCGTGTTTCACATTACATTCACTAGTAGGAGTGAGAAAAACATCACGGGGTGGTGTGAATCGCAGGGTCGGAATTAGGATAGGCAGTGAGTGGCAATGTAGGATGGAGAAAAGCACCGCAGGGTTGTCAGCATGGGGAGGTCAGGGAACATGCAGTGGCAATGTAGGATAGGTTTCTGAAAAACATCGCTGTGTGGTGCGCATTGTATGCGTGTGTAACATTACTTTCACTAGTAGGAGTGAGAAAAACATGACAGGGTGGTGTGATTCGGAGGGTCTGATTTAGGATAGGCAGTGAGTGGCAATGCAGGATGGAGAAAAGCACCGCGGGGAGGTCAGCATGGGGAGGTCAGGAAACATACCGTGTCAATGTAGGATAGGTTTCTGAAAAACATCGCGGGGTGGTGCGCATTGTATGGGTGTGTAACATTACATTCACTAGTAGGAGTGAGAAACACATCATGGGTTGGTGCGCATTGTATGGGTGTGTAACTTTACATTCACGAGTAGGTGTGAGAAAAACATCACGGCGTGGTGTGATTTGGAGGGTCTGAATTAGGATAGGCAGTGAGTGGCAATGTAGGATGGGGAAAAGCACCTCGGGGTGGTCAGCATGGGGAAGTCAGGGAACATGCAGTGGCAATGTAGGATAGGTTTCTGAAAAACATCCGGGGGTGGTGTGCATTGTATGGGTGTGTAACATTACATTCACTAGTAGGAGTGAGAAAAACGTCACGGGGTTGTGTGAATCGTAGGGTCTCAATTAGGATAGGCAGTGAGTGGCAGTGTAGGATGGAGAAAAGCACCGTGGGGTGGTCAGCATGGGGAGGTCAGGGAACATGCAGTGGCAATGTAGGATAGGTTTCTGAAAAACATCGGGGGTGGTGCGCATTGTATGGATGTGTTACATTACATTCACTAGTAGGAGTGAGAAAAACATCACGGGGTGGTGTGAATCGGAGGGTCTGAATTAGGATAGGCATTGAGTGGCAATGTAGGATGGGGAAAAGCACAGCAGGATGGTCAGCATGTGGATTTCAGGGAAGATGCAGTGACAATGTAGGATAGGATTCTGAAAAACATCGCGGGGTGGTGCGCATTGTATGGGTGTGCAACATTACATTCACTAGTAGGAGTGAGAAACACATCATGGGGTGGTGCGAATTGTATGGGTGTGTAACATTACATTCACTAGTAGGAGTGAGAAAAATATCACGGGTTCATGTGAATAGGAGGGTCTGAATTAGGATAGGCCGTGAGTGGCAATGTAGGATGGAGAAAAGCACCGCTGGATGGTCAGCATGGGGAAGTCAGGGAACATGCAGTGGCAATGTAGGATAGGTTTCTGAAAAACATCGCGGGGTGGTGCGCATTATATGGGTGTGTAACATTACATTCTCTAGTAGGAGTGAGAAAAACATCACGGGGTGGTGTGAATCGGAGGGTCTGAATTAGGATTGGCATTGAGAGGCAATGTAGGATGGAGAAAAGCAACGCGGGCTGGTCAGCATGGGGAGGTCATGGAACATGCAGTGGCAATGAAGGATAGCTTTCTGAAAAACATCGCGGGGTGGTGAGCATTGTATGGGTGTGTTACATTACATTCACTAGTAGGAGTGGGAAAAACATCATGGTGTGGTGTGAACCGGAGGGTCTGAATTAGGATAGGCAGTGAGTGGCAATGTAGGTAGGAGAAAAGCACCTCAGGGTGGTCAGCATGTGGAGGTCAGGAAACATGCAGTGGCACTGTAGGATAGGTTTCTGAAAAACATCTCGCGGTGGTGCGCATTGTAAGGGTGTGTAACATTACATTCACTAGTAGGAGTGAGAAAAACATTACGGGGTGGTGCGCATTGTATGGGTGTGTAACATTACATTCACTAGTAAGAGTGACAAAAACATCACGGGGTAGTGTGAATCGGAGGGTCTGAATTAGGATAGGAAGTGAGTGGCAATGTAGGATGGAGAAAAGCACCGCGGGTTGGTCAGCATGGGGAAGTGAGGGAACATGCAGTGGCAATGTAGGATAGGTTTCTGAAAAACATCCGGGGGTGGTGCGCATTGTATGGGTGTGTAACATTACATTCACTAGTAGGAGGAGAAAAACATAAAGTGTGGTGTGAATCGGAGTGTCTAAATAGGATAGGCAGTGAGTGGCAATGTAGGATGGAGAAAAGCACTGCGGGGTGGTCAGCATGGGGAGGTCATGGAACATGCAATGGCAATGTAGGATAGGTTTCTGAAAAATATCGCGGGGTGGTGCGCATTGTATGGGTGTGTAACATTACATTCACCAGTACGAGTGAGAAAAACATCAAGGGGTGGTGTGAATCGGAGGGTGTGAATTACGATAGGCAGTGAGTGGCAATGTAGGATGGAGAAAAGCACCGCGTAGTGGTCAGCATGGGGAAGTCAGGGAACATGCAGTGGCAATGTAGGATAGGATTCTGAAAAACACCGCGGCCTGGTGCGCATTGTATGGGTGTGTAACATTACATTCACTAGTAGGAGTGAGAAAAACATCACGGGTTGGTGTGAATAGGAGGGTGTGAATTAGGATAGGCAGTGAGTGGCAATGTCGGATGGAGAAAAGCACCGCGGGTTGGTCAGCATGTGGAGGTCAGGGAACATGCAGTGGCAATGTAGGATAGGTTTTTGAAAAACATCGCAGGATGGTGCGCATTGTATGGGTGAGTAACATTACATTCACTAGTAGGAGTGAGAAAAACATCACGAGGTGGTGTGTATCAGAGAGCCTGAATTAGGATAGGCAGTGAGTGGCAATGTAGGATGGAGAAAAACACCGCGGGGTGGTCAGCATGTGGAGGTTAGTAAACATGCAGTGGCACTGTAGGATAGGTATTCTGAAAAACATCTCTGGGTTGTGCGCATTGTAAGGGTGTGTAACATTACATTCACTAGTAGGAGAGAGAAAAACATCACGGGGTGGTGTGAATCTGAAGGTCTGAATTAGGATAGGCAGTGAGTGTCAATGTAGGATGGAGAAAAGCACCGCGGGGTGGTCAGCATGTGGAGGTCAGGGAGCAGGCAGTGACAATTTAGGATAGGTTTCTGAAATACATCACGGGGTGTGCGCATTGTATGGGTGTGTGACATTACATTCACTAGTAGGAGTGAGAAAAACATCACGGGATGGTGTGAATCGGAGGGTCTGAATTAGCATAGGCAGTGAGTGGCAATGTAGAATGGAGAAAAGCACCGCGGGGGGCTTAGCATGGGGAAGTCAGGGAACATGCAGTGGCAATGTAGGATAGGGTTCTGAAAAACATCGCCGGGTGGTGCGCATTGTATAGGTGTGTAACATTACATTCACCAGTAGGATTGAGAAAAACATCAAGGGGTGGTGTGAATCGGAGTGTCTAAATAGGATAGGCAGTGAGTGGCAATGTAGGATGGAGAAAAGCACTGCGGGGTGGTCAGCATGGGGAGGTCATGGAACATGCAATGGCAATGTAGGATAGGTTTCTGAAAAACATCGCGGGGTGGTGCGCATTGTATGGGTGTGTAACATTACATTCACTAGTAGGAGAGAGAAAAACATCACGGGGTGGTGTGAATCTGAGGGTCTGAATTAGCATAGGCAGTGAGTGGCAATGTAGGATGGAGAGAAGCACCGCGGGGTGCTCAGCATGGGGAGGTCAGGGAAAAAGCAGTGGCAATGTAGGATAGGTTTCTGAAAAATATCGCGGAGTGGGGCGCATTGTATTGGTGAGTAACAATACATTCACTAGTAGGAGTGAGAAAAACAACACAAGGTGGTGTGTATCAGACGGCCTGAATTAGGATAGGCAGTGAGTGGCAATGTAGGATGGAGAAAAACACCGCGGGGTGGTCAGCATGTGTAGGTCAGGAAACATGCAGTGGCAATGTAGGATAGGTTTCTGAAAAACATCTCGGGGTGGTGCGCATTGTAAGGGTGTGTAACATTACATTCACTAGTAAGAGAGAGAAAAATATCACGGGGTGGTGTGAACCTGATGGTCTGAATTAGGATAGGCAGTGAGTGGCAATGTAGGATGGAGAAAAGCACTGCAGGGTGGTCAGCATGTGGAGGTCAGGGAGCAGGCAGTGACAATTTAGGATAGGTTTCTGAAAAACATCGTGGGGTGGTGCGCATTGTATGGGTGTGTAACATTACCTTCACTAGTAGGAGTGAGAAAAACATCACGGGGTGGTGTGAATCGTAGGGTCTGAATTAGGATAGGCAGTGAGTCTCAATGTAGGATGGAGAAAATCACCGTGGGGTGGTCAGCATGGGGAGGTCAGGGAACATGCAGTGGCAATGTAGGATAGGTTTCTGAAAAACATCGCGGGGTTTTGCGCATTGTATGGGGGTGTAACATTACATTCATTAGTAGGAGTGAGAAAAACATCACGGGGTGGTGTGAATGGGAGGGACTGAATTAGGATAAGCATGGAGTGGCAATGTAGGATTGGGAAAAGCACCGCGGGGTGGTCAGCATGTGGAGGTCATGGAACATGCAGTTACAATGAAGGATATGTTTCTGAAAAACATGGCGGGGTGGTGCACATTGTATGGGTGTGTAACATTACATTCACTAGTAGGAGGTGAAAAACATAAAGGGTGGTGTGAATCGGAGGGTCTAAATAGGATAGGCAGTGAGTGGCAATGTAGGATGGAGAAAAGCACTGCGGGGTGGTCAGCATGGGGAGGTCATGGAACATGCAGTGGCAATGTAGGATAGGGTTCTGAAAAACATCGCGAGGTGGTGCGCATTGTATGGGTGTGTAACATTACATTCACTAGTAGAAGTGAGAAAAACATCACGGGTTGGTGTGAATAGGAGGGTCTGAATTAGGATAGGCAGTGAGTGGCAATGTAGGATGGAGAAAAGCACCGCAGGGTGGTCAGCAAGTGGAGGTCAGGGAACATGCAGTGGCAATGTAGGATAGGTTTTTGAAAAACATCGCGGGATGGTGCGCATTGTATGGGTGTGTAACATTACATTCACTAGTAGGAGTGAGAAAAACCTCACGGGGTGGTGTGAATCGGAGGGTCGGAATTAGGATAGGCAGTGAGTGGCAATGTAGGATGGAGAAAAGCACCGCAGGTTGGTCAGCATGGGGAGGTCAGGGAACATGCAGTGGCAATGTAGGATAGGTTTCTGAAAAACATCTCGGGGTGGTGCGCATTGTAATGTTGTGTAACATTACATTCACTAGTAGGAGAGTGAAAAACCTCACGGGGTGGTGTGAATCTGAGGGTCTGAATTAGGAGAGGCGGTGAGTGGCAATGTATAATCGAGAGAAGCACCGCGGGGTGCTCAGCATGGGGAGGTCAGGGAAAATGCAGTGGCAATGTAGGACAGGTTTCTGAAAAACATCGCGGAGTGGTGCGCATTGTATGGGTGAGTAACATTACATTCACTAGTAGGAGTTAGAAAAACATCACGAGGTGGTGTGTATCAGAGGGCCTGAATTAGGATAGGCAGTGAGTGGCAATGTAGGATGGAGAAAAACACCCCGGGGTGGTCAGCATGTGGAGGTCAGGAAACATGCAGTGGCAATGTAGGATAGGTTTTTGAAAAACATCGCGGGATGGTGCGCATTGTATGGGTGTGTAACATTACATTCACTAGTAGGGGTGAGAAAAACCTCACGGGGTGGTGTGAATCGGAAGGTCGGAATTAGGATAGGCAGTGAGTGGCAATGTAGGATGGAGAAAAGCACCGCAGGTAGGTCAGCATGGGGAGTTCAGGGAACATGCAGTGGCAATGTAGGATAGGTTTCTGAAAAACATCTCGGGGTGGTGCACACTGTAAGGGTGTGTAACATTACATTCACTAGTAGGAGAGAGAAAAACATCACGGGGTGGTGTGAATCTTAGCGTCTGAATTATGATAGGCAGTGAGTGGCAATTTAGGATGGAGAGAAGCAACGCGGGGTGCTCAGCATGGGGAGGTCAGGGAAAATGCAGTGGCAATGTAGGATAGGTTTCTGAAAAACATCGCGGAGTGGTGCGCATTGTATGGGTGAGTAACATTACATTCACGAGTAGCAGTGAGAAAAACATCACGAGGTGGTGTGTATCATAGGGCCTGAATTAGGATAGGCAGTGAGTGGCAATGTAGGATGGAGAAAAACACCGCGGGGTGGTCAGCATGTGGAGGTCAGGAAACACGCATTGGCAATGAAGGACAGGTTTCTGAAAAACATCTCGGGGTGGTGCGCATTGTAAGGGTGTGTAACATTACATTCACTTGTAGGAGAGAGAAAAACATCACGGGGTGGTGTGAATCTGAGGGTCTCAATTAGGATAGGCAGTGAGTGGCAATGTAGGTTGGAGAAAAGCACCGCGGGGTGGTCAGCATGTGGAGGTCAGGGAGCAGGCAGTGACAATTTAGGATAGGTTTCTGAAAAACATCGTGGGGTGGTGCGCATTGTATGGGTGTGTAACATTACATTCACTAGTAGGAGTGAGAAAAACATCACGGGGTGGTGTGAATCGTAGGGTCTGAATTAGGATAGGCAGTGAGTCTCAATGTAGGATGAAGAAAAGCACCGTGGGGTGGTCAGCATGGGGAGGTCAGGGAACAGGCAGTGGCAATGTAGGATAGGATTCTGAAAAACATCGCGGGGTGGTGCGCATTGTATGGGGGTGTAACATTACCTTCACTAGTATTAGTGAGAAAACCATCACGGGGTGGTGTGAATGGGAGGGTGTGAATTAGGATAAGCATGGAGTGGCAATGTAGGATTGGGAAAAGCACCGCGGGGTGGTCAGCATGTGGAGGTCAGGGAACATGCAGTTACAATGAAGGATAGGTTTCTGAAAAACATCGCGGGGTGGTGCACATTGTATGGGTGTGTAACATTACATTCACTAGTAGGAGGTGAAAAACATAAAGGGTGGTGTGAATCGGAGGTCTAAATAGGATAGACAGTGAGTGGCAATGTAGGATGGAGAAAAGCACTGCGGGGTGGTCAGCATGGGGAGGTCATGGAACATGCAGTGGCAATGTAGGATAGGTTTCTGAAAAACATCGCGGGGTGGTGCACATTGTATGGGTGTGTAACATTACATTCACTAGTAGGAGGTGAAAAACATAAAGGGTGGTGTGAATCGGAGGTCTAAATAGGATAGGCAGTGAGTGGCAATGTAGGATGGAGAAAAGCACTGCGGGGTGGTCAGCAAGTGGAGGTCAGGGAACATGCAGTGGCAATGTAGGATAGGTTTTTGAAAAACATCGCGGGATGGTGCGCATTGTATGGGTGTGTAACATTACATTCACGAGTAGGAGTGAGAAAAACCTCACGGGGTGGTGTTAATCGGAGGGTCGGAATTAGGATAGGCAGTGAGTGGCAATGTAGGATGGAGAAAAGCACCGCAGGTTGCTCAGCATGGGGAGGTCAGTGAACATGCAGTGGCAATGTAGGATAGGTTTCTGAAAAACATCTCGGGGTGGTGCGCATTGTAATGTTGTGTAACATTACATTCACTAGTAGGAGAGAGAAAAAGGTCACGGGGTGGTGTGAATCTGAGGGTCTGAATCAGGATAGGCAGTGAGTGGCAATGTAGGATGGAGAGAAGCACCACGGGGTGCTCAGCATGGGGAGGTCAGGGAAAATGCAGTGGCAATGTAGGACAGGTTTCTGAAAAACATCGCGGAGTGGTGCGCATTGTATGGGTGAGTAACATTACATTGACTAGTAGGAGTGAGAAAAACATCAAGAGGTGGTGTGTATCAGAGGACCTGAATTAGGATAGGCAGTGAGTGGCAATGTAGGATGGAGAAAAACACCGCGGGGTGGTCAGCATGTGGAGGTCAGGAAACATGCAGTGGCAATGTAGGATAGGTTTCAGAAAAACATCGCGGGGTGGTGCGCATTGTATGGGTGTGTAAAATTACATTTAATGGTAGCAGTCAGAAAAACATCACGGGGTGGTGTGAATCGTAGGGTCTGAATTAGGATAGGCAGTGAGTCTCAATGTAGGATGGAGAAAAGCACCGTGGGGTGGTCAACATGGGGAGGTCAGGGACCATGCAGTGGCAATGTAGGATAGGTTTCTGAAAAACATCGCGGGGTGGTGCGCATTGTATGGGGACGTAACATTACATTCACTAGTAGGAGGGAGAAAAACATCACGGGGTGGTGTGAATGGGAGGGTCTGAATGAGGATAGGCATGGAGTGGCAATGTAGGTTTGGGAAAAGCACCGCTGGGTGGTCAGCTTGTGGAGGTCAGGGAACATTCATTGACAATGTAGGATAGGTTTCTGAAAAATATTGCGGGGTGGTGCATATTGTATGGGTGTGTAACATTACATTCAGTAGTAGGAGGTGAAAAATATAAAGGGTGGTGTGAATCGGAGGGTCTAAATAGGATAGGCAGTGAGTGGCAATGTAGGATGGAGAAAAGCACCGCGGGGTGGTCAGCATGTGGAGGTCAGGGAACATACAGTGGCAATGTAGGATAGGTTTGTGAAAAACATCGCGGGATGGAGCGCATTGTATGGGTGTGTAACATTACATTCACTAGTAGGAGTGAGAAAAACATCACGGGGTCGTGTGAATCGGAGGGTCGGAATTAGGATAGGAAGTGAGTGGCAATGTAGGATGGAGAAAAGCACCGCAGGGTGGTCAGCATGGGGAGGTCAGGGAACATGCAATGGCAATGTAGGATAGGTATCTGAAAAACATCGCGGTGTGGTGCGCATTGTATGGGTGTGTAACATTACATTCACTAGTAGGAGTGAGAAAAACATCACAGGGTGGTGCGCATTTTATTGGTGTGTAACATTAAATTCACTAGTAAGACTGAGAAAAACATCACGGAGTGGTGTGAATCGGAGGGTCTGAATTAGGATAGACAGTGAGTGGCAATGTAGGATGGAGAAAAGCACCACGGTGTCGTCAGCATGTGGAGGTCAGGGAACAGGCAGGGACAATTTAGGATAGGTTTCTGAAATACATTGCGGGGTGTGCGCATTGTATGGGTGTGTAACATTACATTCACTAGTAGGAGTGAGAAAAACATCACGGGGTGGTTTGAATCGGAAGGTCTGAATTAGGGTAGACAGTGAGTGGCAATTTAGGATGGATAAAAGCACCACGGGGTGGTCAGCATGGTGAGGTCAGGGAACATGCAGTGGCAATGTAGGATAGGTTTCTGAAAAACATCGCGGGGTGATGAGTATTGTATGGGTGTGTAACATTACATTCACTAGTAGAAGTGAGAAAAACATCACGGGGTGGTGTGAATTGGAGGTTCTGAATTAGGATAGGCAGTGAGTGGCAATGTAGGATGGAGAAAAACACCGCGGGGTGGTCAGCATGTGGAGGTCACGAAACATGCAGGGGCAATGTAGGATAGGTTTCTGAAAAACATCTCGGGGTGGTGCGCATTGTAAGGGTGTGTAACATTACATTGACTAGTAGGAGAGAGGAAAACATCACGGGGTTGTGTGATTCGGAGGTCTGAATTAGGATAGGCAGTGAGTGGCAATGTAGGATGGAGAAAAGCACCGCGGTGTGGTCAGCATGTGGAGGTCAGGGAACAGGCAGGGACAATTTAGGATAGGTTTCTGAAAAACATCGCGGGGTGGTGCTCATTGTATGGGTGTGTAACATTACATTCACTAGTGGGAGGAGAAAAAGATAACGGGGTGGTGTGAATTGGAGGGTCTAAATAGGATAGGCAGTGAGTGGCAATGTAGGATGGAAAAAAGCACTGCTGGGTGGTCAGCATGGGGAGGTCATGGAACATGCAGAGGAAATGTAGGATAGGTTTCTGAAAAACATCGCGGGGTGGTGCGCATTGTATGGGTGTGTAACATCACATTCACTAGTAGGAGTGAGAAAAACATCGCGGGGTGTTGCGCATTGTATGGGTGTGTAACTTTACATTCACTAGTAGGTGTGAGAAAAACACCACGGGTTGGTGTGATTTGGAGGGTCTGAATTAGGATAGGCAGTGAGTGGCAATGTAGGATGGAGAAAAGCACTGCTGGATGGTCACCATGGGGAAGTCAGGGAACATGCAGTGTCAATGTAGGATAGGTTTCTGAAAAACATCTCGGGGTGGTGCGCATTATATGGGTGTGTAACATTACATTCACTAGTAGGAGTGAGAAAAACTTCACAGGGTGGTGTGAATCGGAGGGTCTGAATTAGGATAGGCAGTGAGAGGCAATGTAGGATGGAGAAAAGCACCGCGGGGTGGTCAGCATGGGGAGGTTATGGAACATGAAGTGGCAATGAAGGATAGGTTTCTGAAAAACATCGTGGGGTGGTGCGCATTGTATGGGTGTGTAACATTACATTCACTAGTAGGAGTGAGAAAAACATCACGGGGTGGTTTGAATCGGAGGGTCTGAATTAGGATATGCACTGAGTGGCAATTTAGGATGGAAAAAAGCACCGCGGGGTGGTCAGCATGGTGAGGTCAGATAACATCCATTGGCAATGTAGGATAGGTTTCTGAAAAAGATCGCGGGGTGGTGAGCATTGTATGGGTGTGTAACATTACATTCACTAGTAGGAGTGAGAAAAACATCACGGGGTGGTGTGAATCGGAGGGTCTGAGTTAGGATAGGAAGTGAGTGGCAATGTGGGATGGAGAAAAGCACCTCGAGGTGGTCAGCATGGGGAAGTCAGGGAACATGCAGTGGCAATGTAGGATAGGTTCCTGAAAAACATCCGGGGGTGGTGTGAAATTTATGGGTGTGTAACAATACATTCACTAGTAGGAGTGAGAAAAACATCACGGGGTGGTGTGAATCGGAGGGTCTGAATTAGGATAGGCAGTGAGTGGAAATGTAGGATGGAGAAAAGCACCGTGGGGTGGTCAGCATGGGGAGGTCAGGGAACATGCAGTGGCAATGTATGATAGGTTTCTGAAAAACATCAGGGGTTGTGCGCCTTGCATGGGTTTGTAAAATTACATTCACTAGTAGGAGTGAGAAAAACATCACGGGGTGGTTTGAATCGGAGGATCTGAATTAGGATACCCAGTGAGTGGCAATTCAGGAGGGAAAAAAGCACCACGTGGTGGTCAGCATGGTGAGGTCAGATAACATGCAGTGGCATGTAGGATAGGTTTCTGAAAAACATCGCGGGGTGTTGCGCATTGTATGGGTGTGTAACATTACATTCACTAGTAGGAGTGAGAAAAACATCACGGTGTGGTGTGAATTGGAGGGTCTGAATTACGATAGGCAGTGAGTGGCAATGTAGGATGGAGAAAAGCACCGCGGGGTGGTCAGCATGGGGAGTCTGGAAACATTCAGTGGCAATGTTGGATAGGTTTCTGAAAAACATCGCGGGGTGGTGCGCATTGTATGGGTGTGTAACATTACATTCACTAGTAGGAGTGAGAAAAACATCACGGTTTGGTGTGAATCGGAGGGTCTGAATTAGAATAGGCAGTGAGAGGCAATGAAGGATGGCGAAAATCACCGCGGGGTGGTCAGCATGGGCAGGTCAGGGAACATGCAGTGGCAAAGAAAGATAGGTTTCTGAAACACATCGCGGGGTGGTGTGCATTGTATGGGTGTGTAACATTACATTCTCTAGTAGGAGTGCGAAACACATCATGGGTTGAGGCGCATTGTATGGGTGCGTAACATTACATTCACTAGTAGGAGTGAGAAAAACATCATGGGGTGGTGCGCATTGTATGGGTGTGTAACATTACATTCACTAGTAGGAGTGAGAAAAACATCGGGGTGTGGTGTGAATCGGAGGATTTGAATTAGGATAGGAAGTGAGTTGCAATGTAGGATGGAGATAAGCACCGCGGGGTGGTCAGCATGGGGAAGTCAGGGAACATGCAGTGGCTATGGAGGATAGGTTTCTGAAAAATATCGCGGGGTGGTGCGCATTGTATGGGTGTGTAACATAACATTCACTAGTGGGAGTGAGAAAAACATCGCGGGGTGTTGCGCATTGTATGGGTGTGTAACTTTGCATTCACTAGTAGGAGTGAGAAAAACATCACGGGGTGGTTTGAATCGGAGGGTCTGAATTAGGATACGCAGTGAGTGGCAATTCAGGAGGGAAAAAAGCACCACGTGGTGGTCAGCATGGTGAGGTCAGATAACATGCAGTGGCAAGTAGGATAGGTTTCTGAAAAACATCGCGGGGTGGGGAGAATTGTATGGGTGTGTAACATTACATTCACTAGTAGGAGTGAGAAAAACATCACGGGGTGGTGTGAATCAGAGGGTCTGAATTAGGATAGGCAGTGAGTGGCAATGTAGGATGGGGAAAAGCACCGCGGGGTGGTCAGCATGGGGAGGTCAGGCAAAATGAAGTGGCAATGTAGGATAGGTTTCTGAAAAACATCGCGGGGTGGTGCGCATTGTATGGGTGTGTAACATTACATTCACTAGTAAGAGTGAGAAAAACATGACGGGGTGGTGTGAATCGCAGGGTCTGAATTAGGATAGGAAGTGAGTGGCAATGTAGGATGGAGAAAAGCACCGCGGGGTGGTCAGCATGGGGAGGTCTTGGAACATGCAGTGGCAATGAAGGATAGGTTTCTGAAAAACATCGCGGGGTGTTGCGCATTGTATGGTTGTGTAACATTACATTCACTAGTAGGAGTGAGAAAAACATCACGGGGTGTTGTGATTCGTAGGGTCTGAATTAGGATAGGCAGTGAGTGGCGATGTAGGATGGAGAAAAGCACCGCGGGGTTGTCAGCATGGGGAGGTCAGGGAACATGCAGTGGCAATATAGGATAGGTTTCTGAAAAACATCGCGGGGTGGTGCGCATTCTATGGGTGTGTAACATTACATTCAGTAGTAGGAGTGAGATAAACATCACGGGGTGGTGTGAATCGTAGGGTCTGAATTAGGATAGGCAGTGAGAGGCAATGTAGGATGGAGAAAAGCACCGCGGGTTGGGCAGCATGGGGAGGTCTTGGAACATGCAGTGGCAATAAAGGATAGGTTTCTGAAAAACATCGCGGGGTGTTGCGCATTGTATGGGTGTGTAACATTACATTCACTAGTAGGAGTGAGAAACACATAATGGGTTGGTGCGCATTGTATGGGTGTGTAACATTACATTATCTAGTAGGAGTTCGGAAAACATCACGGGGTGGTGCACATTGTATGGGTGTGTAACATTATATTCACTAGTAGGAGTGAGAAAAACATGGTCGTGTGGTGTGAATCGGAGGATCTGAATTAGGATAGGAAGTGAGTGGCAATGTAGGATGGAGTAAAGCACCTCGGGGTGGTCAGCATGGGGAAGTCAGGGAACATGCAGTGGCAATGTAGGATAGGTTTCTGAAAAACATCGCGGGGTGGTGTGCATTGTATGGGTTTGTAACATTACATTCACCAGTAGGAGTGAGAAAAACATCGCGGGGTGTTGTGCATTGTATGGCGGTGTAACTTTACATTCACTACTAGGTGTGAGAAAAACATCACGGGGTGGTGTGATTTGGAGGGTCTGAGTTAGGATAGGCAGTGAGAGGCAATGTAGAATGGAGAAAAGCACCGCGGGGTGGTCAGCATTGGGAGGTCATGGAACATGCAGTGGCAATGAAGGATAGGTTTCTGAAAAACATCGCGGGGTGGTGTGCATTGTATGGGTGTGTAACATTATATTCACTAGTAGGAGTGAGAAAAACATCATGGGGTGGTGCGACTTGAATGGGTGTTTAACATTACATTCACTAGTGGGAGTGAGAAAAACATCACGGGGTGGTTTGAATCGGAGGGTCTGAATTAGGATACGCAGTGTGTGGCAATTTAGGATGGAAAAAATCACCGCGGGGTGGTCAGCATGGTGAGGTCAGATAACATGCAGTGGCAATGTAGGATAGGTTTCGGAAAAACATCGCGGGGTGGTGCGCCTTATATGGGTGTGTAAAATTTCATTCACTAGTAGGAGTGAGAAAAACATCAGGGGGTTGTGTGAATCGGAGGGTGTGAATTAGTATAGGCAGTGAGTGGCAATGCGGGATGGAAAAAGCACCACGGGGTGGTCAGCATGGTGAGGTCAGATAACATGCAGTGGCATGTAGGATAGGTTTCTGAAAAACATCGCGGGATGGTGCGCATTGTATGGGTGTGTAACATTACATTCACTAGTAGGAGTGAGAAAAACATCACGGGGTTGTGTGAATCGGAGGGTCTGAATTAGGATAGGCAGTGAGTGGCAATGTAGGATGGGGAAAAGCACCGCGGGGTGGTCAGCATGGGGAGGTCAGGGAAAATGAAGTGGCAATGTAGGATAGGTTTCTGAAAAACATCGCGGGGTGGTGCGCATTGTATGGGGGTGTAACATTACATTCACTAGTAGGAGTGAGAAAAACATCACGGGGTGGTGTGAATGGGAGGGTCTGAATTAGGATAGGCATGGAGTGGCAATGTAGGATTGGGAAAAGCACCGCGGGGTGGTCAGCATGTGGAGGTCAGGGAACATGCAGTGACAATGTAGGATGGTTTCTGAAAAACATCGCGGGGTGGTGCACATTGTATGCGTGTGTAACATAACATTCACTAGTAGGAGGAGAAAAACGTAAAGTGTGGTGTGAATCGGAGGGTCTAAAAAGGATAGGCAGTGAGTGGCAATGTAGGATGGAGAAAAGCACTGCGGGGTGGTCAGCATGGGGAGGTCATGGAACATGCAATGGCAATGTAGGATAGGGTTCTGAAAAACATCGCGGGGTGGTGCGCATTGTATGGGTGTGTAACATTACATTCACTAGTAGGAGTAAGAAAAACATCATGGGGTGGTGTGAATTGGAGGGTGTGAATTAGGATAGGCAGTGAGTGGCAATGTAGGATGGAGAAAAGCACCGCGGGGTGGTCAACATCGGGAAGTCAGGGAACATGCTGTGGCAATGTAGGATAGGGTTCTGAAAAACATCGCGGTGTGGTGCGCATTGTATGGGTGTGTAACATTACATTCACTAGTAGGAGTGAGAAAAACATCACGGGTTGGTGTGAATAGGAGAGTCTGAATTAGGATATGCAGTGAGTGGCAATGTAGGATGGAGAAAAGCACCGCGGGGTGGTCAGCATGTGGAAATAAGGGAACATGCAGTGGCAATGTAGGATAGGTTTTTGAAAAACATCGCGGGATGGTGCGCATTGTATGGGTGTGTAACATTACATTCACAAGTAGGAGTGAGAAAAACATCATGGGGTGGTGTGAATTGGAGGGTCTGAATTAGGATAGGCAGTGAGTGGCAATGTAGGATGGAGAGAAGCACCGCGGTGTCTCAGCATGGGGAGGTCAGGGAAAATGCAGTGGCAATGTAGGATAGGTTTCTGAAAAACATCTTGGGGTGGTGCGCATTGTAAGGGTGTGTAACATTACATTCACTAGTACGAGAGAGAAAAACATCACGGGGTGGTGTGAATCTGAGGGTCTGAATTAGGATAGGCAGTGAGTGGCAATGTAGGATGGAGAAAAGCACCGCGGGTTGGTCAGCATGTGGAGGTCAGGGAGCAGGCAGTGACAATTTAGTATAGGTTTCTGAAATATATCGCACAGTGTGCGCATTGTATGGGTGTGTAACATTACATTCACTAGTAGGAGTGAGAAAAACATCACGGGGTGGTGTGAATCGCAGGGTCTGAATTAGGATAGGCAGTGAGTGGCAATGTAGGATGGAGAAAAGCACTGCGGGTTGGTCAGCAAGGGCAGGTCAGGGAACATGCAGTGGCAATGTAGGATAGGTTTCTGAAAAACATCGCGGGGTGTTGCGCATTGTATGGTGTGTAACATTACATTCACTAGTAGGAGTGAGAAAAACATCACGGGGTGGTGTGAATCGTTGGGTCTGAATTACAATAGGCAGTGAGTGGCAATGTAGGATGGAGAAAAGTACCGTGGGGTGGTCCGCATGGGGAGGTCATGGAGCATGCAGTGGCAATGTAGGATAGGTTTCTGAAAAACATCGCGGGGTGGTGCGCCTTGTATGGGTGTGTAAAATTACATTCACTAGTAGGAGTGAGAAAAACATCAGGGGGTTGTTTGAATCGGAGGGTGTGAATTAGGATAGGCAGTGAGTGGCAATGCGGTATGGAAAAAGCACCACGGGGTGGTCAGCATGGTGAGGTCAGATAACATGCAGTGGCAATGTAGGATAGGTTTCTGAAAAACATCGCGGGGTGGTGCGCATTGTATGGGTGTGTAACATTACATTCACCAGTAGGAGTGAGAAAAACATCGCGGGGTGTTGTGCATTGTATGGCAGTGTAACTTTAAATTCACTAGTAGGTGTGAGAAAAACATCACGGGGTGGTGTGATTTGGAGGGTCTGAATTAGGATAGGCAGTGAGGGGCAATGTAGGATGGAGAAAAGCACCGCTGGACAGTCAGCATGGGGAAGTCAGGGAACATTCAGTGGCAATGTAGGAATGGTTTCTGAAAAACATTGGGGGGTAATGCGCATTGTATGGGTGTGTAACATTACATTCACTAGTAGGAGCGAGAAAAACATCATGGGGTGGTGTGAATCGGAGGGTCTGAATTAGGATAGGCAGTGAGAGGCAATGTAGGATGGAGAAAAGCACCACGGGGTGGTCAGCATTGGGAGGTCATGGAATATGCACTGGCAATGAAGGATAGGTTTCTGAAAAACACGGCGGGGTGGTGTGCATTGTATGGGTGTGTAACATTACATTCACTAGTAGGAGCGAGAAAAACATCACGGGGTGGTGTGAATCGGAGGGTCTGAATTAGGATAGGCAGTGAGAGGTAATGTAGGATGGAGAAAAGCACCACGGGGTGGTCAGCATTGGGAGGTCATGGAATATGCACTGGCAATGAAGGATAGGTTTCTGAAAAACATCGCGGGGTAGTGTGCATTGTATGGGTGTGTAACATTACATTCACTAGTAGGAGTGAGAAAAACATCATGGGGTGGTGCGACTTGTATGGGTGTTTAACATTACATTCACTAGTAAGAGTGAGAAAAACATCACGGGGTAGTTTGAATCGGAGGGTCTGAATTAGGATACGCAGTGTGTGGCAATTTAGGATGGAAAAACGCACCGCGGGGTGGTCAGCATGGTGAGGTCAGATAACATGCAGTGGCAATGTAGGATAGCTTTCGGAAAAACATCGCGGGGTGGTGAGCATTTTATGGGTGTGTAACATTACATTCACTAGTAGGAGTGAGAAAAACATCACGGGGTGGTGTGATTCGGAGGGTCTGAATTAGGATAGGCAGTGAGTGGCAATGTAGGATGGAGAAAAGCACCGCGGGGTGGTCAGCATGGGGAGGTCAGGGAACATGCAGTGGCAATGTAGGATAGGTTTCTAAAAAACATCGCGGGGTGGTGCGCATTGTATGGCTGTGTAACATTACATTCACTAGTAGGAGTGAGAAAAACATCATGGGGTGGTGCGCATTGTATGGGTGTGTAACATTACCTTCACTAGTTAGAGTGAGAAAAACATCACGGGGTGGTGTGAATCGGAGGATCTGAATGAGGATAGGAAGTGAGTGGCAATGTAGGATGGAGAAAAGCACCTCAAGGTGGTCAGCATGGGGAAGTCAGGGAACATGCAGTGGCAATGTAGGATACGTTTCTGAAAAACATCTGGGGGTGGTGTGCCTTGTATCGGTGTGTAACATTACATTCACTAGTAGGAGTGAGAAAAACAACACGGGGTGGTGTGAATCGTAGGGTCTTAATTAGGATAGGCAGTGAGTGGCAATGTAGGATGGAGAAAAGCACCTCGGGGTGGTCAGCCTGGGGAAGTCATTAAACATGCAGTGGCAATGTAGGATAGGTTTCTGAAAAACATCCTGGGGTGGTGCGCATAGTATGGGTGTGTAACATTTCATTCACTAGTAGGAGTGAGAAACACATCATGGGTTGGTGCGCATTGTATGGGTGTGTAACTTTACATTGACTAGTAGGAGTTCGGAAAACATCACGGGGTGTTGCACATTGTATGGGTGTGTAACATTACATTCACTAGTAGGAGTGAGAAAAACATGGCCGTGTGGTGTGAATCGGAGGATCTGAAATTAGGATAGGAAGTGAGTGGCAATGTAGGATGGAGAAAAGCACCTCGGGGTGGTCAGCATGGGGAAGTCAGGGAACATGCAGTGGCAATGTAGGATAGGTTTCTGAAAAACATCGCGGGGTGGTGTGCATTGTATGGGTGTGTAACATGACATTCACCAGTAGGAGTGAGAAAAACATCACGGGGTGTTGTGCATTGTATGGCGGTGTAACTTTACATTCACTAGTAGGTGTGAGAAAAACATCACGGGGTGGTGTGATTTGGAGGGTCTGAATTAGGATAGGCAGTGAGAGGCAATGTAGGATGGAGAAAAGCACCGCGGGGTGGTCAGCATGGTGAGGTCAGATAACATGCAGTGGCAATGTAGGATAGGTTTCATAAAAACATCGCGGGGTGGTGAGCATTTTATGGGTGTGTAACATTACATTCACTAGTAGGAGTGAGAAAAACATCACGTGGTGGTGTGAATCGGAGGGTCTGAATTAGGATAGGCATTGAGTGGCAATGTAGGATGGGGAAAAGCACAGCGGGGTGTTCAGCATGTGGAGGTCAGGGAACATGCAGTGACAATGTAGGATATGTTTCTGAAAAACATCGCGGGGTGGTGCACATTGTATGGGTGTGTAACATTACATTCACTAGTAGGAGGAGAAAACATAACGGGGTGGTGTGAATTGGAGGGTCTAAATAGGATAGGCGGTGAGTGGTAATGTAGGATGGAGAAAAGCACTGCGGGGTGGTCAGCATGGGGAGGTCATGGAGCATGCAGTGGCAATGTAGGATAGGTTTCTGAAAAACATAGCGGGGTGGTGCGCCTTGTATGGGTGTGTAAAATTACATTCACTAGTAGGAGTGAGAAAAACATCAGGGGGTTGTGTGAATCGGAGGGTGTGAATTAGGATAGGCAGTGAGTGGCAATGCGGGATGGAAAAAGCACTACGGGGTGGTCAGCATGGTGAGGTCAGATAACATGCAGTGGCATGTAGGATAGGTTTCTGATAAACATCGCGGGATGGTGCGCATTGTATGGGTGTGTAACATTACATTCACTAGTAGGAGTGAGAAAAACATCACGGGGTTGTGTGAATCGGACGGTCTGAATTAGGATAGGCAGTGAGTGGCAATGTAGGATGGGGAAAAGCACCGCGGGGTGGTCAGCATGGGGAGGTCAGGGAAAATGAAGTGGCAATGTAGGATAGGTTTCTGAAAAACATCGCGGGGTGGTGCGCATTGTATGGGTGTGTAACATTACATTCACTAGTAGGAGTGAGAAAAACATCGCCGTGTGGTGTGAATAGGAGGATCTGAATTAGGATAGGAAGTGAGTGGCAATATAGGATGGAGAAAAGCACCTCGGGGTGGTCAGCATGGGGAAGTCAGGGAACATGCAGTGGCAATGTATGATAGGTTTCTGAAAAACATCGGGGGTGGTGAGCATTGTATGGTGTGTAACATTACAATCACTAGTAGGAGTGAGAAAAACATCATGGGGTGGTGTGAATCGAAGGGTCTGAATTAGGATAGGCATTGAGTGGCAATGTAGGATGGGGAAAAGCACAGCGGGGTGGTCAGCATGTGGAGGTCAGGGAACATGCAGTGACAATGTAGGATAGGGTTGTGAAAAATATCGCGGGGTGGTGCGCATTGCATGGGTGTGCAACATTACATTCACTAGTAGGAGTGAGAAAAACATCACGGGTTAGTGTGAATAGGAGGGTCTGAATAAGGATAGGCAGTGAGTGGCAATGTAGGATGGGGAAATGCACCGCGGGTTTGTCAGCATGGGGAGGTTAGGGAACATGCAGTGGCAATGTAGGATAGGTTTCTGAAAAACATCGCGGGGTGGTGCACATTGTGTGGGTGTGTAACATTACATTCACACTAGTAGGAGTGAGAAAAAGATCACGGTGTGGTGTGAATTGGAGGGTCTGAATTACAATAGACAGTGAGTGGCAATGTAGGATGGAGAAAAGCACCGCTGGATGATCAGCATGTGGAAGTCAGGGAACATGCAGTGGCAATGTAGGATAGGTTTCTGAAAAACATCGCGGGGTGGTGCGCATTATATGGGTGTTTAACATTACATTCACTAGTAGGAGTCAGAAAAACATCACGGGGTGGTGTGAATCGGAGGGTCTGAATTAGGATAGGCATTGAGAGGCAATGTAGGATGGAGAAAAGCACCGCGGGGTGGTCAACATGGGGAGGTCATGGAACATGCAGTGGCAATGAAGGATAGCTTTATGAAAAACATCGCGGGGTGGTGCGCATTGTATGGGTGTGTAACATTACATTCACTAGTAGGAGTGAGAAACACATCATGGGGTGGTGCGCATTGTATGGGTGTGTAACATTACATTCACTAGTAGGAGTGAGAAAAACACCAAAGTGTGGTTTGAATCGGAGGGTCTGAATTAGGATACGCAGTGAGTGGCAATTCAGGATGGAAAAAAGCACCACGGGGTGGTCAGCATGGTGAGGTCAGATAACATGCAGTGGCATGTAGGATAGGTTTCTGAAAAACATCGTGGGGTGGTGAGCATTGTATGGGTGTGTAACATTACATTCACTAGTAGGAGTGAGAAAAACATCACGGGGTGGTGTGAATCGGAGGGTCTGAATTAGGATAGGCAGTGAGTGGCAATGTAGGATGGGGAAAAGCACCGCGGGGTGGTCAGCATGGGAAGGTCAGGGAACATGCAGTGGCAATGTAGGATAGGTTTCTGAAAAACATCGTAGGGTGGTGCGCATTGTATGGGTGTGTAACATTACATTCACTAGTAGGAGTGAGAAAAACATCACGGGGTGTGTGATTCGTAGGATCTGAATTAGGATAGGCATTGAGTGACGATTTAGGATGGAGAAAAGCACCGCGGGGTTGTCCGCATTGGGAGGTCAGGGAACATGCAGTGGCAATGTAGGATAGGTTTCTGAAAAACATCACGGGGTGGTGCGCATTCTATGGGTGTGTAACATTACATTCACTAGTAGGAGTGAGAAAAACATTACTGGGTGGTGCACATTGTATGGGTGTGTAACATTACATTCACTAGTAAGAGTGAGAAAAACATCACGGGGTGGTGTGAATCGCAGGGTCTTAATTAGGATAGGAAGTGAGTGGCAATGTAGGATGGGGAAAAGCACCGCGGGGTGGTCAGCATGGGGAGGTCAGGGAAAATGAAGTGGCAATGTAGGATAGGTTTCTGAAAAACATCGCGGGGTGGTGCGCATTGTATAGGTGTGTAACATTACATTCACTAGTAGGAGTGAGAAAAATATCACGGGGTGGTGTGAATCGGAGGATGTGAATTAGGATAGGCAGTGAGTGGCAATGTAGGATGGAGAAAAGCACCGCAGGGTTGTCAGCATGGGGAGGTCAGGGAACATGCAATGGCAATGTAGGATAGGTTTCTGAAAAACATCGCGGAGTGGTGCGCATTGTATGGGTGTGTAACATTACTTTCACTAGTAGGAGTGAGAAAAACATGACAGGGAGGTGTTAATCGGAGGGTCTGAATTAGGATAGGCAGTGAGTGGCAACGTAGGATGGAGAAAAGCACCGCGCGGTGGTCAGCATGGGGAGGTCAGGAAACAGGCAGTGGCAATGTAGGATAGGTTTCTGAAAAACAACGAGGGGTGGTGCGCATTGTATGGGTGTGTAACATTACATTCACTAGTAGGAGTGAGAAAAACATCACGGGGTGGTTTGAATCGGAGGGTCTGAATTAGGGCACACAGGGAGTGGCAATTTAGGATGGAAAAAAGCACCACGGGGTGGTCAGCATGGGGAGGTCAGATAACATGCAGTGGCAATGTAGGATAAGTTTCGGAAAAACATCGTGGGGTGGTGAGCATTGTATGGGTGTGTAACATTACATTCACTAGTAGGAGTGAGAAAAACAACACGGGGTGATGTGATTCGGAGGGTCTGAATTAGGATAGGCAGTGAGAGGCAATGTAGGATGGAGAAAAGCACCGCGGGTTGGTCAGCATTGGGAGGTCATGGAACATGCAGTGGCAATGAAGGATAGGTTTCTGAAAAACATCGCGGGGTGGTTTGCATTGTATGGGTGTGTAACATTACATTCACTAGTAGGAGTGAGAAAAACATCATGGGGTGGTGCGACTTGTATGGGTGTGTAACATTACATTCACTAGTAGGAGTGAGAAAAACATCACGGGGTAGTTTCAATCGGAGGGTCTGAATTAGGATATGCAGTGTGTGGCAATTTAGGATGGAAAAAAGCACCGCGGGGTGGTCAGCATGGTGAGGTCAGATTACATGCAGTGGCAATGTAGGATAGGTTTCAGAAAAACATCGCGGGGTGGTGAGCATTTTATGGGTGTGTAACATTACATTCACTAGTAGGAGTGAGAAAAACATCACGGGGTGGTGTGATTCGGAGGGTCTGAATTAGGATAGGCAGTGAGTGGCAATGTAGGATGGAGAAAAGCACCACAAGGTGGTCAGCATGTGGAGGTCAGGGAACATGCAGTGGCAATGTAGGATAGGTTTCTAAAAAACATCGCGGGGTGGTGCGCATTGTATGGCCGTGTAACATTACATTCACTAGTAGGAGTGAGAAAAACATCATGGGGTGGTGCGCATTGTATGGGTTTGTAACATTACATTCACTAGTTAGAGTGAGAAAAACATCACGGGGTGGTGTGAATCGGAGGGTCTGAATTAGGATAGGAAGTGACTGGCAATGTAGGATGGAGAAAAGCACCTCGAGGTGGTCAGCATGGGGAAGTCAGGGAACATGCAGGGGCAATGTAGGATAGGTTTCTGAAAAACATCTGGGGGTGGTGTGCCTTGTATCGGTGTGTAACATTACATTCACTTTTAGGAGTGAGAAAAACAACACGGGGTGGTGTGAATCGTAGGGTCTTAATTAGGATAGGCTGTGAGTGGCAATGTAGGATGGAGAAAAGCACCGTGGGGTGGTCAACATGGGGAGGTCATGGAACATGCAGTGGCAATGTATGATAGGTTTCTGAAAAACATCGGTGGTGGTGAGCATTGTATGGTGTGTAACATTACATTCACTAGTAGGAGTGAGAAAAACATTACGGGGTGGTGCACATTGTATGGGTGTGTAACATTACATTCACTAGTAAGAGTGAGAAAAACATCACGGGGTGGTGTGAATCGCAGGGTCTAAATTAGGATAGGAAGTGAGTGGCAATGTAGGATGGGGAAAAGCACCGCGGGTTGGTCAGCATGTGGAGGTCAGGGAACATGCAGTGACAATGTAGGATAGGGTTCTGAAAAACATCGCGGAGTGGTGCGCATTGCATGGGTGTGTAACATTAGATTCACTAGTAGGAGTGAGAAAAACATCACGGGTTGGTGTGAATAGGAGGGTCTGAATTAGGATAGGCAGTGAGTGGCAATGTAGGATGGGGAAATGCACCGCGGGTTGGTCAGCATGGGGAGGTTAGGGAACATGCAGTGGCAATGTAGGATAGGTTTCTGAAAAACATCGTGGGGTGGTGCACATTGTGTGGGTGTGTAACATTACATTCACTAGTAGGAGTGAGAAAAACATCACGGTGTGGTGTGAATTGGAGGGTCTGAATTACAATAGGCAGTGAGTGGCAATGCAGGATGGAGAAAAGCACCGCGGGGTGGTCAGCATGGGGAGTCTGGAAACATGCAGTGGCAATGTAGGATAGGTTTTTGAAAAACCTACCGGGGTGTTGCACTTTGTATTTGTGTGTAACATTACATTCACTAGTAGGAGTGAGAAAAATATCACGGGGTGGTGTGAATCGTAGGGTCTGAATTAGGATACGCAGTGAGTGGCAATGTATGATGGAGAAAAGCACCAAGGGGTGGTCAGCATGGGGAATTAAGGAAACATGCAGTGGCAATGTAAGATAGTTTTCTGAAAAACTTCGCTGGGTGGTGCGCATTGTATGGGTGTGTAACATTACATTCACTAATAGTAGTGAGAAAATCATCACGGGGTGTTGTGAATCATAGGGTCTGAATTAGGATAGGCAGTGAGTGGCAATGTAGTATGAAGAAAAGCACCACGGGGTGGTCAGCATGGGGAGGTCAGGAAGCATGCAGTGGCAATGTAGGATAGGTTTCTGAAAAACATCGCGGGGTGGTGCTCATTGTATGGGTGTGTAACATTACATTCACTAGTAGGAATGAGAAAAACATCACGGGGTGGTGTGAATCATAGGGTCTGAATTAGGATAGGCAGTGAGTGGGAATGTAGGATGGAGAAAAGCACCACGGGGTGGTCAGCAGGGGGAGGCCAGGAAACATGCAGTGGCAATGTAGGATAGGTTTCTGAAAAACATCGCGGGGTGGTGCGCATTGTATGGGTGTGTAACATTACATTCACTAGTAGGAGTGAGAAAAACATCATGGGGTGATGTGAATCATAGGGTCTGAATTAGGATAGGCAGTGAGTGGCAATGTAGAATGGAGAAAAGCACCACGGGGTGGTCAGCATGGGGAGGTCAGGAAACATACAGTGGCAATGTAGGATAGGTTTCTGAAAAACATCGCGGCGTGTTGCGCATTATATGGGTGTGTAAAATTACATTCACTAATAGGTGTGAGAAATGCATCACGGGGTGGTGTGAAACTTAGGGTCTGCATTAGGATAGGCAGAGAGGGGCAATGTAGGATGGAGAAAAGCACCACGGGGTGGTCAGCATGGGAAAGTCAGGAAACATGCAGTGGCAATGTAGGATAGATTTTTGAAAAACCTACCGGGGTTTTGCGCATTGTATGGGTGTGTAACATTACATTCACTAGTAGGAGTGAGAATAATATCACGGGGTCGTGTGTATCTTAGAGTCTGAATTAGGATAGGCAGTGAGTGGCAATATAGGTTGGAGAAAAGCACCACGGGGTCGTCCGCATGGGGAGGTCATGAAACATGCAGTGGCAACGTAGGATAGGTTTCTGAAAAACATCGCGGGGTGGTATTCATTGTATGGGTGTGTAGCATTACATTCACTAGTAGGAGTGAGAAAAACATCACGGGGTGGTGTGAATCATAGCGTCTGAATTGGGATAGGAAGTGAGCGGCAATATAGGTTGGAGAAAAGCACAACGGGGTGGTCAGCATGGTGATGTCAGGACTCATGCAGTGGCAATGTAGGATACGTTTCTGAAAAACATCGCAGGGTGGTGTGCATGGTATGGGTGTGTAACATTACATTCACAAGTAGGAGTGAGAAAAACATCACGGGGTGGTGTGAATCATAGGGTCTGAATTAGGATAGGCCTTGAGTGGCAATGTAGGATGGAGAAAAGCACCACTGGGTGGTCAGCATGGGGAGGTCAGGACACATGCAGTGGCAATGTATGATAAGTTTCTGAAAAACATAGCGGGGTGGTGCGCAATGTATGGGTGTGTAACATTACATTGACTAGTAGGAGTGAAAAAACATCACGGGGTGGTGTAAATCATAGGGTCTGAATTAGGATAGGCAGTGTGTGGTAATATAGGATGGAGAAATGCACCACGGGGTGGTCAGCATGGGGAGGTCAGGAAACATTCAGTGGCAATGTAGGATAGGTTTCTGAAAAACATCGCGGGGTGGTCCGCATTGTATGGGTGTGTAACATTACATTCACTAGTAGGAATGAGAAAAACATCACGGGGTGGTGTGAATCATAGGGTCTGAATTAGGATAGGCAGTGAGTGGCAATGTAGGATGGAGAAAAGCACCACGGGGTGGTCATCATGGGGAGGTCAGGAAACATGCAGTGGCAATGTAGGATAGGTGTCTGAAAAACCTTGTGGTGTGGTGCGCATTGTATGGGTGTGTAGCATTACATTCACTAGTAGGAGTGAGAAAAACATCACGGGGCGTGTGAATGATAGGGTCTGAATTAGGATAGGCAGTGAGTGCAATGTAGGACGGAGAAAAGCACCAAGGGGTGGTTAGCATGGGGAGGTCAGGAAACATGCAGTGGCAATGTAAGATAGATTTCTTAAAAACATCGCGTGTTGGAGCGCAGTGTATTTTGTGTAACATTACATTCGCTAGCAGCAGTGAGAAAAACATCACGGGGTGGTGTGAATCATAGTGTCTGAATTAGGATAGGCAGTGAGTGGAAATGTAGGACGGAGAAAAGCACCACGTGGTGGTCAGCATGTGGAGACCAGGAAACATGCAGTGGCAATATAACATAGGTTTCGGAAAAACATCGCATGGTAGTTCGCATTGTATGTGTGTGTAACATTACATTCACTAGTAGGAGTGAGAAAAACATCACGGGGTGGTGTGAATCATAGGGTCTGAATTAGGATAGGCAGTGAGTGGCAATGTAGGATGGAGAAAAGCACCACGGGGTGATCATCATGGGGAGGTCAGGAAACATGCAGTGGCAATGTAGGATAGGTTTCTGAAAAACATCGCGGGGTGGGGTGCATTGTATGGGTGTGTAACATTACATTCACTAGTAGGAGTGAGAAAAACATCACAGGGTGGTGTGAATCATAGGGTCTGAATTAGGATAGGCAGTGAGTGGAAATGTAGGATGGAGAAAAGCACCACGGGGTGGTCAGCATGGGGAGGTCAGGAAACATGCAGTGGCAATGTAGGATAGGTTTCTGAAAAACATCGCGGTGTGGTGCGCATTGTATGGGTGTGTAACATTACATTCACTAGTAGGAGTGAGAAAAACATCACGGGGTGGTGTGAATCATAGGGTCTGAATTAGGATAGGCAGTGAGTGGCAATGTAGGATGGAGAAAAGCACCACGGGGTGGTCAGCAGGGGGAGGCCAGGAAACATGCAGTGGCAATGTAGGATAGGTTTCTGAAAAACATCGCGGGGTTTTGCGCATTGTAAGGGTGTGTAACATTACATTCACTAGTAGGAGTGAGAAAAACATCACGGGGTGATGTGAATCATAGGGTCTGAATTAGGATACGCAGTGAGTGGCAATGTAGGATGGAGAAAAGCACCACGGGGTGGTCAGCATGGGGAGGACAGGAAACATACAGTGGCAATGTAGGATAGGTTTCTGAAAAACATCGCGGCGTGTTGCGCATTGTATGGGTGTGTAGCATTACATTCACTACTAGGAGTGAGAAAAACATCACGAGGTGGTGTGAATCATAGGGTCTGAATTGGGATAGGCAGTGAGTGGCAATATAGGTTGGAGAAAAGCACCACTGGGTGGTCAGCATGGTGATGTCAGGACTCATGCAGTGGCAATGTAGGATAGGTTTCTGAAAAACATCGCAGGGTGGTGCGCATTGTATGGGTGTGTCACATTACATTCACTAATAGGAGTGAGAAATACATCACGGGGTGGTGTGAATCATAGGGTCTGCATTAGGATAGGCAGTGAGGGGCAATGTAGGATGGAGAAAAGCACCACGGGGTGGTCAGCATGGGAAGGTCAGGAAACATGCAGTGGCAATGTAGGATAGGTTTTTGAAAAACCTACCGGGGTGTTGCACTTTGTATGGGTGTGTAACATTACATTCACTAGTAGGAGTGAGAATAATATCACGGGGTGGTGTGTATCTTAGAGTCTGAATTAGGATAGGCAGTGAGTGGCAATATAGGATGGAGAAAAGCACCACGGGGTGGTCAGCATGGGGAATTCAGGAAACATGCAGTGGCAATGTAGGATAAATTTCTGAAAAACATTGCGGGGTTGTGCGCATTGTATGGGTGTGTAACATTACATTCACTAGTAGGAGTGAGAAAAACATCACGGGGTGGTGTGAATCATAGGGTCTGAATTAGGATAGGCAGTGAGTGGCAATGTAGGATGGAGAAAAGCACCACGGGGTGGTCAGCAGGGGGAGGCCAGGAAACATGCAGTGGCAATGTAGGATAGGTTTCTGAAAAACATCGCGGGGTTTTGCGCATTGTAAGGGTGTGTAACATTACATTCACTAGTAGGAGTGAGAAAAACATCACGGGGTGATGTGAATCATAGGGTCTGAATTAGGATACGCAGTGAGTGGCAATGTAGGATGGAGAAAAGCACCACGGGGTGGTCAGCATGCGGAGGACAGGAAACATACAGTGGCAATGTAGGATAGGTTTCTGAAAAACATCGCGGCGTGTTGCGCATTGTATGGGTGTGTAGCATTACATTCACTACTAGGAGTGAGAAAAACATCACGGGGTGGTGTGAATCATAGGGTCTGAATTGGGATAGGCAGTGAGTGGCAATATAGGTTGGAGAAAAGCACCACGGGGTGGTCAGCATGGTGATGTCAGGACTCATGCAGTGGCAATGTAGGATAGGTTTCTCAAAAACATCGCAGGGTGGTGCGCATTGTATGGGTGTGTAACATTACATTCACTAATAGGAGTGAGAAATACATCACGGGGTGGTGTGAATCATAGGGTCTGCATTAGGATAGGCAGTGAGGGGCAATGTAGGATGGAGAAAAGCACCACGGGGTGGTCAGCATGGGAAGGTCAGGAAACATGCAGTGGCAATGTAGGATAGGTTTTTGAAAAACCTACCGGGGTGTTGCACTTTGTATGGGTGTGTAACATTACATTCACTAGTAGGAGTGAGAAAAACATCACGGGGTGATGTGAATCATAGGGTCTGAATTAGGATAGGCAGTGAGTGGCAATGTAGGATGGAGAAAAGCACCACGGGGTGGTCAGGATGGGGAGGTCAGGAAACATACAGTGGCAATGTAGGATAGGTTTCTGAAAAACATCGCGGCGTGTTGCGCATTGTATGGGTGTGTAACATTACATTCACTAATAGGTGTGAGAAATACATCACGGGGTGGTGTGAAACATAGGGTCTGCATTAGGATAGGCAGTGAGGGGCAATGTAGGATGGAGAAAAGCACCACGGGGTGGTCAGCATGGGAAAGTCAGGAAACATGCAGTGGCAATGTAGGATAGGTTTTTGAAAAACCTACCGGGGTTTTGCGCATTGTATGGGTGTGTAACATTACATTCACTAGTAGGAGTGAGAATAATATCACGGGGTGGTGTGTATCTTAGAGTCTGAATTAGGATAGGCAGTGAGTGGCAATATAGGATGGAGAAAAGCACCACGGGGTGGTCAGCATGGGGAATTCAGGAAACATGCAGTGGCAATGTAAGACAGTTTTCTGAAAAACATCGCAGTGTGGTATGCATTTTATGGGTGTGTAGCATTACATTCACTAGCAGGAGTGAGAAAAACATCACGGGGTGGTGTGAATCATAGGGTCTGAATTGGGATAGGCAGTGAGTGGCAATATAGGTTGGAGAAAAGCACCACTGGGTGGTCAGCATGGTGATGTCAGGACTCATGCAGTGGCAATGTAGGATAGGTTTCTGAAAAACATGGCGGGGTTGTGCGCATTGTATGGTTGTGTAACATTACATTCACAAGTAGGAGTGAGAAAAACATCACGGGGTGGTGTGAATCATAGGGTCTGAATTAGGATAGGCAGTGAGTGGCAATGTAGGATGGAGAAAAGCACCACTGGGTGGTCAGCATGGGGAAGTCAGGCCACATGCAGGGTCAATATAGGATAGGTTTCTGAAAAACATAGCGGGGTGGTGCGCAATATATGTGTGTGTAACATTACATTCACTAGTAGGAGTGAGAAAAACATCACGGGGTGGTGTGAATCATAGGGTCTGAATTAGGATAGGCAGTGAGTGGTAATGTAGGATGGAGAAATGCACCAAGGGGTGGTCAGCATGGGGAGGTCAGGAAACATGCAGTGGCAATGTAGGATAGGTTTCTGAAAAACATCGCGGGGTGGTGCGCATTGTATGGGTGTGTAACATTACATTCACTAATAGTAGTGAGAAAAACATCACGGGGTGGAGTGAATCATAGGGTCTGAATTAGGATAGGCAGTGAGTGGCAATATAGGATGGAGAAAAGCACCACGGGGTGGTCAGCATGTGAGGTCAGGAAACATAGAGTGGCAATGTAGGATAGGTTTATGAAAAACATCGCGGCGTGTTGCGCATTGTATGGGTGTGTAACATTACATTCACTTATAGTAGTGAGAAAAACATCACGGGGTGGTGTGAATCATAGGGTCTGAATTAGGATAGGCAGTGAGTGGCAATGTAGTATGGAGAAAAGCACCATGGGGTGGTCAGCATGGGGAGGTCATGAAACATGCAGTGGCAACGTAGGATAGGTTTCTGAAAAACATCGCCGGGTGGTATGCATTGTATGGGTGTGTAGCATTACATTCACTAGTAGGAGTGAGAAAAACATCACGGGGTGGTGTGAATCATAGCGTCTGAATTGGGATAGGAAGTGAGTGGCAATATAGGTTGGAGAAAAGCACTACGGGGTGGTCAGCATGGTGATGTCAGGACTCATGCAATCGCAATGTAGGATACCTTTCTGTAAAACATCGCAGGGTGGTGTTCATTCTATGGGTGTGTAACATTACATTCACAAGTAGGAGTGAGAAAAACATCACCGGGTGGTGTGAATCATAGGGTCTGAATTAGAATAGGCATTGAGTGGCAATGTAGGATGGAGAAAAGCACCACGGGGTGGTCAGCATGGGGAGGACAGGAAACATACAGTGGCAATGTAGGATAGGTTTCTGAAAAACATCGCGGCCTCTTGCGCATTGTATGGGTGTGTGGCATTACATTCACTACTAGGAGTGAGAAAAACATCACGGGGTTGTGTGAATCATAGGGTCTGAATTGGGATAGGCAGTGAGTGGCAATATAGGTTGGAGAAAAGCACCACGGGGTGCTCAGCATGTTGATGTCAGGACTCATGCAGTGGCAATGTAGTATAGGTTTCTGAAAAACATCGCAGGGTGGTGCGCATTGTATGGGTGTGTAACATTACATTCACTAATAGGAGTGAGAAATACATCACGGGGTGGTGTGAATCATGGGGTCTGCATTAGGATAGGCAGTGAGGGGCAATGTAGGATGGAGAAAAGCACCACGGGGTCGTCAGCATGGGAAGGTCAGGAAACATGCAGTGGCAATGTAGGATAGGTTTTTGAAAAACCTACCGGGGTGTTGCACTTTGTATGGGTGTGTAACATTACATTCACTAGTAGGAGTGAGAAAAATATCAAGGGGTGGTGTGAATCGTAGGGTCTGAATTAGGATACGCAGTGAATGCAATGTAGGATGGAGAAAAGCACCAAGGGGTGGTCAGCATTTGGAATTAAGGAAACATGCAGTGGCAATGTAAGATAGTTTTCTGAAAAACATCGCTGGGTGGTGCGCATTGTATGGGTGTGTAACATTACATTCACTAATAGTAGTGAGAAAAACATCACGGGGTGGTGTGAATCATAGGGTCTGAATTAGGATAGGCAGTGAGTGGCAATGTAGTATGGAGAAAAGCACCACGGGGTGGTCAGCATGGGGAGGTCAGGAAGCATGCAGTGGCAATGTAGGATAGGTTTCTGAAAAACATCGCGGGGTGGTGCTCATTGTATGGGTGTGTAACATTACATTCACTAGTAGGAGTGAGAAAAACATCACGGGGTGATGTGAATCATAGTGTCTGAATTAGGATAGGCAGTGAGAGGGAATGTAGGATGGAGAAAAGCACCACGGGGTGGTCAGCAGGGGGAGGCCAGGAAACATGCAGTGGCTATGTAGGATAGGTTTCTGAAAAACATCGCGGGGTGGTGCGCATTGTATGGGTGTGTAACATTACATTCACTAGTAGGAGTGAGAAAAACATCACGGGGTGATGTGAATCATAGGGTCTGAATTAGGATAGGCAGTGAGTCGCAATGTAGGATGGAGAAAAGCACCACGGGGTGGTCAGCATGGGGAGGTCAGGAAACATACAGTGGCAAAGTAGGATAGGTTTCTGAAAAACATCGCGGCGTGTTGCACATTATATGGGTGTGTAACATTACATTCACTAATAGGTGTGAGAAATACATCACGGGGTGGTGTGAAACATAGGGTCTGCATTAGGATAGGCAGTGAGGGGCAATGTAGGATGGAGAAAAGCACCACGGGGTGGTCAGCATGGGAAAGTCAGGAAACATGCAGTGGCAATGTAGGATAGGTTTTTGAAAAACCTACCGAGGTTTTGAGCATTGTATGGGTGTGTAACATTACATTCACTAGTAGGAGTGAGAATAATATCACGGGGTGGTGTGTATCTTAGAGTCTGAATTAGGATAGGCAGTGAGTGGCAATATAGGATGGAGAAAAGCACCACGGGGTGGTCAGCCTGGGGAATTCTGGAAACATGCAGTGGCAATGTAAGATAGTTTTCTGAAAAACATCGCAGGGTGGTATGCATTGTATGGGTGTGTAGCATTACATTCACTATCAGGAGTGAGAAAAACATCACAGGGTGGTGTGAATCGTAGGGTCTGAACTAGGATAGGCAGTGAGTGGCAATGTAGGATGGAGAAACGCACCACGGGGTGGTCAGCATGCGGAGGTCAGGAAACATACAGTGGCAATGTAGGATAGGTTTCTGAAAAACATCGCAACGTGGTGCGCTTTGTATCGGTGTGTAACATTCCTTTCACTACAAGGAGTGACAAAAACATCACAGGGTGGTGTGAATCATAGGGTCTGAAATAGGATAATCAGTGAGTCGCAATGTAGGATGGAGAAAAGCACCACGGTGTGGTCAGCATGGGGAGGTCAGGAAACATGCAGTGGCCATGTGTGATAGGTTTCCGAAAAACATCGCGGGGTGGTGCACATTGTATGGGTCTGTAACATTACACTCACTAGTAGGAGTGAGAAAAACATCCTGGGGTGGTGTGAATCATACGGTCTGAATTAGGATAGGCAGTGAGTGGCAATGTAGGATGGAGAAAAGCACCACGGCGTGGTCAGCATGTGGAGGTCAGGACACATGCAGTGGCAGTATAGGCTAGGTTTCTGAAAAACGTCGCGTGGTGGTGCGCATTGTATGGGTGTGTAACATTACTTTGACTAGGAGGAGTGAGAATATCATCACGGGGTGATGTGAATCATAGGGTCTGAATTACGATAGGCAGTGAGTGGCAACGTAGGATGGAGAAAAGCACCACGGAGTGGTCAGCATGGGGAGGTCAGGAAACATGCAGTGGCAAAGTTGAATAGCTTTCTGAAAAACCTCGCGGGGTGGTGCACATTGTATGGGTGTGTAACATTACATTCTCTAGTAGGAGTGAGAAAAACTTCACGGGGTGGTGTGAATCATAGAGTCTGAAATAGGATAGGCAGTGAGTGGCAATTTAGGATGGAGAAAAGCACCACGGGGTGGTCAGCATGGGGAGGTCAGGAAACATGCAGTGGCAAAGTTGAATAGCTTTCTGAAAAACCTCGCGGGGTGGTGCACATTGTATGGGTCTGTAACATTACATTCACTAGTAGGAGTGAGAAAAACTTCACGGGGTGGTGTGAATCATAGAGTCTGAAATAGGATAGGCAGTGAGTGGCAATTTAGGAAGGAGAAAAGCACCACGGGGTGGTCAGCTTGGGGAGGTCAGGAAACATGCGGTGGCAATGTGTGATAGGTTTCTGAAAAACATCGCGGGGTGGTGCACATTGTATGGGTCTGTAACATTACACTCACTAGTAGGAGTGAGAAAAACATCATGGCGTGCTGTGAACCATAGGGTCTGAATTAGGATAGGTAGTGAGTGGCAATGTAGGATGGAGAAAAGCACCACGGGGTGGTCAGCATGGGGAAGTCAGGACACATGCAGTGGCAATGTAGGATAGGTTTCAGAAAAACATAGCGGGTGCTGCGCATTGTATGGGTGTGTAACATTACATTCACTATTAGGAGTGAGAAAAACATCACGGCTGGTGTGAATCATAAGGTCTGATTTAGGATAGGCAGTAAGTGGCAATGTAAGATGGAGAAAGGCACCACGGGGTGGTCACAATTGGGAGATCAGTAAACATGCAGTGGCAATTTAGGATAGGTTTCTGGAAAACATCGCGGGTTGGTGCGCATTGTATGGGTGTGTAACATTACATTCACCAGTAGGAGTAAGTAAAACATCACGGGGTGGTGTGAATTATAGGGTCTGAATTAGGATAGGCAGTGAGTGGCAATGTAGGATGGAGAAAAGCACCACGGGGTTGTCAGCATGGTGATGTCAGGAAACATGCAGTGGCAATGTAGGATAGGTTTCTGAAAAACATCGCAGGGTGGTGCGCATTGTATGGGTGTGTAACATTGCATTCATTAGGAGGAGAGAGAAAAACATCACGGGGTGGTTTGAATCATAGGGTCTGAATTAGGATAGGCAGTGAGTGGCAATGTAGGATGGAGAAAAGCACCACGGAGTGGTCACCATGTTGAGGTCAGGACACATACCGTGACAATGTAGGATAGGTTTCTGAAAAACCTCGCGGTGTGGTGCGCATTGTATGGGTGTGTAACATTACTTTCACTAGTAGGAGTGAGAAAAACATCACGGGGTGGTGTGAATCATAGGGTCTGAATTAGGATAGGCAGTGAGTGGCAATGTAGGATGGAGAAAAGCACCACGGGGTGGTCAGCATGGGGAGGTCAGGAAACATGCAGTGGCAATGTAGGATAGGTTTCTGAAAAACATCGCAGGATGGTGCGCATTGTATGGGTGTGTAACTTTACATTCACTAGTAGGAGTGAGAAAAACATCACGGGATGGTGTGAATCATAGGGTCTGAATTAGGATAGGCAGTGAGTAGCAATGTAGGATCGAGGAAAGCACCACGGGGCGGTCAGCATGGGGAGGTCAGGAAACATGCAGTGGCAATATAGGATAGGTTTCTGAAAAACATCGCGGTGTGTTGCGCATTGTATGGGTGTGTAGCATTACATTTATTACTAGGAGTGAGAAAAACATCACGGGGGGTGTGAATCATAGGGTCTGAATTAGGATAGGCAGTGAATGCAATGTAGGATGGAGAAAAGCACCAAGGGGTGGTTAGCATGGGGAGGTCAGGAAACATGCAGTGGCAATGTAAGATACGTTTGTTAAAAACATCGCGGGGAGGAGCGTAGTGTATGGTGTGTAACGTATCATTCACTAGCAGCAGTGAGAAAAACATCACAGGGTGGTGTGAATCATAGGGTCTGAACTAGGATAGGCAGTGAGTGGCAATGTAGGATGGAGAAACGCACCACGGGGTGGTCAGCATGCGGAGGTCAGGAAACATACAGTGGCAATGTAGGATAGGTTTCTGAAAAACATCGCAGCGTGGTGCGCTTTGTATCGGTGTGTAACATTCCTTTCACTACAAGGAGTGAGAAAAACATCACAGGGTGGTGTGAATCATAGGGTCTGAAATAGGATAATCAGTGAGTCGCAATGTAGGATGGAGAAAAGCACCACGGTGTGGTCAGCATGGGGAGGTCAGGAAACATGCAGTGGCAATGTGTGATAGGTTTCTGAAAAACATCGCGGGGTGGTGCACATTGTATGGGTCTGTAACATTACACTCACTAGTAGGAGTGAGAAAAACATCCTGGGGTGGTGTGAATCATACGGTCTGAATTAGGATAGGCAGTGAGTGGCAATGTAGGATGAAGAAAAGCACCACGGCTTGGTCAGCATGTGGAGGTCAGGACACATGCAGTGGCAGTATAGGCTAGGTTTCTGAAAAACGTCGCGTGGTGGTGCGCATTGTATGGGTGTGTAACATTACTTTGACTAGGAGGAGTGAGAAAATCATCACGGGGTGATGTGAATCATAGGGTCTGAATTACGATAGGCAGTGAGTGGCAACGTAGGATGGAGAAAAGCACCACGGAGTGGTCAGCATGGGGAGGTCAGGAAACATGCAGTGGCAAAGTTGAATAGCTTTCTGAAAAACCTCGCGGGGTGGTGCACATTGTATGGGTGTGTAACATTACATTCTCTAGTAGGAGTGAGAAAAACTTCACGGGGTGGTGTGAATCATAGAGACTGAAATAGGATAGGCAGTGAGTGGCAATTTAGGATGGAGAAAAGCACCACGGGGTGGTCAGCATGGGGAGGTCAGGAAACATGCAGTGGCAAAGTTGAATAGCTTTCTGAAAAACCTCGCGGGGTGGTGCACATTGTATGGGTCTGTAACATTACATTCACTAGTAGGAGTGAGAAAAACTTCACGGGGTGGTGTGAATCATAGAGTCTGAAATAGGATAGGCAGTGAGTGGCAATTTAGGAAGGAGAAAAGCACCACGGGGTGGTCAGCTTGGGGAGGTCAGGAAACATGCGGTGGCAATGTGTGATAGGTTTCTGAAAAACATCGCGGGGTGGTGCACATTGTATGGGTCTGTAACATTACACTCACTAGTAGGAGTGAGAAAAACATCATGGCGTGCTGTGAACCATAGGGTCTGAATTAGGATAGGTAGTGAGTGGCAATGTAGGATGGAGAAAAGCACCACGGGGTGGTCAGCATGGGGAAGTCAGGACACATGCAGTGGCAATGTAGGATAGGTTTCAGAAAAACATAGCGGGGTGCTGCGCATTGTATGGGTGTGTAACATTACATTCACTATTAGGAGTGAGAAAAACATCACGGCTGGTGTGAATCATAAGGTCTGATTTAGGATAGGCAGTAAGTGGCAATGTAAGATGGAGAAAGGCACCACGGGGTGGTCACAATTGGGAGATCAGTAAACATGCAGTGGCAATTTAGGATAGGTTTCTGGAAAACATCGCGGGTTGGTGCGCATTGTATGGGTGTGTAACATTACATTCACCAGTAGGAGTAAGTAAAACATCACGGGGTGGTGTGAATTATAGGGTCTGAATTAGGATAGGCAGTGAGTGGCAATGTAGGATGGAGAAAAGCACCACGGGGTTGTCAGCATGGTGATGTCAGGAAACATGCAGTGGCAATGTAGGATAGGTTTCTGAAAAACATCGCAGGGTGGTGCGCATTGTATGGGTGTGTAACATTGCATTCACTAGGAGGAGAGAGAAAAACATCACGGGGTGGTTTGAATCATAGGGTGTGAATTAGGATAGGCAGTGAGTGGCAATGTAGGATGGAGAAAAGCACCACGGAGTGGTCACCATGTTGAGGTCAGGACACATACCGTGACAATGTAGGATAGGTTTCTGAAAAACCTCGCGGTGTGGTGCGCATTGTATGGGTGTGTAACATTACTTTCACTAGTAGGAGTGAGAAAAACATCACGGGGTGGTGTGAATCATAGGGTCTGAATTAGGATAGGCAGTGAGTGGCAATGTAGGATGGAGAAAAGCACCACGGGGTGGTCAGCATGGGGAGGTCAGGAAACATGCAGTGGCAATGTAGGATAGGTTTCTGAAAAACATCGCAGGATGGTGCGCATTGTATGGGTGTGTAACTTTACATTCACTAGTAGGAGTGAGAAAAACATCACGGGATGGTGTGAATCATAGGGTCTGAATTAGGATAGGCAGTGAGTAGCAATGTAGGATCGAGGAAAGCACCACGGGGCGGTCAGCATGGGGAGGTCAGGAAACATGCAGTGGCAATATAGGATAGGTTTCTGAAAAACATCGCGGTGTGTTGCGCATTGTATGGGTGTGTAGCATTACATTTATTACTAGGAGTGAGAAAAACATCACGGGGGTGTGAATCATAGGGTCTGAATTAGGATAGGCAGGGAATGCAATGTAGGATGGAGAAAAGCACCAAGGGGTGGTTAGCATGGGGAGGTCAGGATACATGCAGTGGCAATGTAAGATACGTTTGTTAAAAACATCGCGGGGAGGAGCGTAGTGTATGGTGTGTAACATATCATTCACTAGCAGCAGTGAGAAAAACATCACAGGGTGGTGTGAATCATAGGGTCTGAACTAGGATAGGCAGTGAGTGGCAATGTAGGATGGAGAAACGCACCACGGGGTGGTCAGCATGCGGAGGTCAGGAAACATACAGTGGCAATGTAGGATAGGTTTCTGAAAAACATCGCAGCGTGGTGCGCTTTGTATCGGTGTGTAACATTCCTTTCACTACAAGGAGTGAGAAAAACATCACAGGGTGGTGTGAATCATAGGGTCTGAAACAGGATAATCAGTGAGTCGCAATGTAGGATGGAGAAAAGCACCACGGTGTGGTCAGCATGGGGAGGTCAGGAAACATGCAGTGGCAATGTGTGATAGGTTTCTGAAAAACATCACGGGGTGGTGCACATTGTATGGGTCTGTAACATTACACTCACTAGTAGGAGTGAGAAAAACATCCTGGGGTGGTGTGAATCATACGGTCTGAATTAGGATAGGCAGTGAGTGGCAATGTAGGATGGAGAAAAGCACCACGGCTTGGTCAGCATGTGGAGGTCAGGACACATGCAGTGGCAGTATAGGCTAGGTTTCTGAAAAACGTTGCGTGGTGGTGCGCATTGTATGGGTGTGTAACATTACTTTGACTAGGAGGAGTGAGAAAATCATCACGGGGTGATGTGAATCATAGGGTCTGAATTACGATAGGCAGTGAGTGGCAACGTAGGATGGAGAAAAGCACCACGGAGTGGTCAGCATGGGGAGGTCAGGAAACATGCAGTGGCAAAGTTGAATAGCTTTCTGAAAAACCTCGCGGGGTGGTGCACATTGTATGGGTGTGTAACATTACATTCTCTAGTAGGAGTGAGAAAAACTTCACGGGGTGGTGTGAATCATAGAGACTGAAATAGGATAGGCAGTGAGTGGCAATTTAGGATGGAGAAAAGCACCACGGGGTGGTCAGCATGGGGAGGTCAGGAAACATGCAGTGGCAAAGTTGAATAGCTTTCTGAAAAACCTCGCGGGGTGGTGCACATTGTATGGGTCTGTAACATTACATTCACTAGTAGGAGTGAGAAAAACTTCACGGGGTGGTGTGAATCATAGAGTCTGAAATAGGATAGGCAGTGAGTGGCAATTTAGGAAGGAGAAAAGCACCACGGGGTCGTCAGCTTGGGGAGGTCAGGAAACATGCGGTGGCAATGTGTGATAGGTTTCTGAAAAACATCGCGGGGTGGTGCACATTGTATGGGTCTGTAACATTACACTCACTAGTAGGAGTGAGAAAAACATCATGGCGTGCTGTGAACCATAGGGTCTGAATTAGGATAGGTAGTGAGTGGCAATGTAGGATGGAGAAAAGCACCACGGGGTGGTCAGCATGGGGAAGTCAGGACACATGCAGTGGCAATGTAGGATAGGTTTCAGAAAAACATAGCGGGGTGCTGCGCATTGTATGGGTGTGTAACATTACATTCACTATTAGGAGTGAGAAAAACATCACGGCTGGTGTGAATCATAAGGTCTGATTTAGGATAGGCAGTAAGTGGCAATGTAAGATGGAGAAAGGCACCACGGGGTGGTCACAATTGGGAGATCAGTAAACATGCAGTGGCAATTTAGGATAGGTTTCTGGAAAACATCGCGGGTTGGTGCGCATTGTATGGGTGTGTAACATTACATTCACCAGTAGGAGTAAGTAAAACATCACGGGGTGGTGTGAATTATAGGGTCTGAATTAGGATAGGCAGTGAGTGGCAATGTAGGATGGAGAAAAGCACCACGGGGTTGTCAGCATGGTGATGTCAGGAAACATGCAGTGGCAATGTAGGATAGGTTTCTGAAAAACATCGCAGGGTGGTGCGCATTGTATGGGTGTGTAACATTGCATTCACTAGGAGGAGAGAATAAAACATCACGGGGTGGTTTGAATCATAGGGTCTGAATTAGGATAGGCAGTGAGTGGCAATGTAGGATGGAGAAAAGCACCACGGAGTGGTCACCATGTTGAGGTCAGGACACATTCCGTGACAATGTAGGATAGGTTTCTGAAAAACCTCGCGGTGTGGTGCGCATTGTATGGGTGTGTAACATTACTTTCACTAGTAGGAGTGAGAAAAACATCACGGGGTGGTGTGAATCATAGGGTCTGAATTAGGATAGGCAGTGAGTGGCAATGTAGGATGGAGAAAAGCACCACGGGGTGGTCAGCATGGGGAGGTCAGGAAACATGCAGTGGCAATGTAGGATAGGTTTCTGAAAAACATCGCAGGATGGTGCGCATTGTATGGGTGTGTAACTTTACATTCACTAGTAGGAGTGAGAAAAACATCACGGGATGGTGTGAATCATAGGGTCTGAATTAGGATAGGCAGTGAGTAGCAATGTAGGATCGAGGAAAGCACCACGGGGCGGTCAGCATGGGGAGGTCAGGAAACATGCAGTGGCAATATAGGATAGGTTTCTGAAAAACATCGCGGTGTGTTGCGCATTGTATGGGTGTGTAGCATTACATTTATTACTAGGAGTGAGAAAAACATCACGGGGGGTGTGAATCATAGGGTCTGAATTAGGATAGGCAGGGAATGCAATGTAGGATGGAGAAAAGCACCAAGGGGTGGTTAGCATGGGGAGGTCAGGATACATGCAGTGGCAATGTAAGATACGTTTGTTAAAAACATCGCGGGGAGGAGCGTAGTGTATGGTGTGTAACATATCATTCACTAGCAGCAGTGAGAAAAACATCACAGGGTGGTGTGAATCATAGGGTCTGAACTAGGATAGGCAGTGAGTGGCAATGTAGGATGGAGAAACGCACCACGGGGTGGTCAGCATGCGGAGGTCAGGAAACATACAGTGGCAATGTAGGATAGGTTTATGAAAAACATCGCAGCGTGGTGCGCTTTGTATCGGTGTGTAACATTCCTTTCACTACAAGGAGTGAGAAAAACATCACAGGGTGGTGTGAATCATAGGGTCTGAAACAGGATAATCAGTGAGTCGCAATGTAGGATGGAGAAAAGCACCACGGTGTGGTCAGCATGGGGAGGTCAGGAAACATGCAGTGGCAATGTGTGATAGGTTTCTGAAAAACATCGCGGGGTGGTGCACATTGTATGGGTCTGTAACATTACACTCACTAGTAGGAGTGAGAAAAACATCCTGGGGTGGTGTGAATCATACGGTCTGAATTAGGATAGGCAGTGAGTGGCAATGTAGGATGGAGAAAAGCACCACGGCTTGGTCAGCATGTGGAGGTCAGGACACATGCAGTGGCAGTATAGGCTAGGTTTCTGAAAAACGTCGCGTGGTGGTGCGCATTGTATGGGTGTGTAACATTACTTTGACTAGGAGGAGTGAGAAAATCATCACGGGGTGATGTGAATCATAGGGTCTGAATTACGATAGGCAGTGAGTGGCAACGTAGGATGGAGAAAAGCACCACGGAGTGGTCAGCATGGGGAGGTCAGGAAACATGCAGTGGCAAAGTTGAATAGCTTTCTGAAAAACCTCGCGGGGTGGTGCACATTGTATGGGTGTGTAACATTACATTCTCTAGTAGGAGTGAGAAAAACTTCACGGGGTGGTGTGAATCATAGAGACTGAAATAGGATAGGCAGTGAGTGGCAATTTAGGATGGAGAAAAGCACCACGGGGTGGTCAGCATGGGGAGGTCAGGAAACATGCAGTGGCAAAGTTGAATAGCTTTCTGAAAAACCTCGCGGGGTGGTGCACATTGTATGGGTCTGTAACATTACATTCACTAGTAGGAGTGAGAAAAACTTCACGGGGTGGTGTGAATCATAGAGTCTGAAATAGGATAGGCAGTGAGTGGCAATTTAGGAAGGAGAAAAGCACCACGGGGTGGTCAGCTTGGGGAGGTCAGGAAACATGCGGTGGCAATGTGTGATAGGTTTCTGAAAAACATCGCGGGGTGGTGCACATTGTATGGGTCTGTAACATTACACTCACTAGTAGGAGTGAGAAAAACATCATGGCGTGCTGTGAACCATAGGGTCTGAATTAGGATAGGTAGTGAGTGGCAATGTAGGATGGAGAAAAGCACCACGGGGTGGTCAGCATGGGGAAGTCAGGACACATGCAGTGGCAATGTAGGATAGGTTTCAGAAAAACATAGCGGGGTGCTGCGCATTGTATGGGTGTGTAACATTACATTCACTATTAGGAGTGAGAAAAACATCACGGCTGGTGTGAATCATAAGGTCTGATTTAGGATAGGCAGTAAGTGGCAATGTAAGATGGAGAAAGGCACCACGGGGTGGTCACAATTGGGAGATCAGTAAACATGCAGTGGCAATTTAGGATAGGTTTCTGGAAAACATCGCGGGTTGGTGCGCATTGTATGGGTGTGTAACATTACATTCACCAGTAGGAGTAAGTAAAACATCACGGGGTGGTGTGAATTATAGGGTCTGAATTAGGATAGGCAGTGAGTGGCAATGTAGGATGGAGAAAAGCACCACGGGGTTGTCAGCATGGTGATGTCAGGAAACATGCAGTGGCAATGTAGGATAGGTTTCTGAAAAACATCGCAGGGTGGTGCGCATTGTATGGGTGTGTAACATTGCATTCACTAGGAGGAGAGAATAAAACATCACGGGGTGGTTTGAATCATAGGGTCTGAATTAGGATAGGCAGTGAGTGGCAATGTAGGATGGAGAAAAGCACCACGGAGTGGTCACCATGTTGAGGTCAGGACACATTCCGTGACAATGTAGGATAGGTTTCTGAAAAACCTCGCGGTGTGGTGCGCATTGTATGGGTGTGTAACATTACTTTCACTAGTAGGAGTGAGAAAAACATCACGGGGTGGTGTGAATCATAGGGTCTGAATTAGGATAGGCAGTGAGTGGCAATGTAGGATGGAGAAAAGCACCACGGGGTGGTCAGCATGGGGAGGTCAGGAAACATGCAGTGGCAATGTAGGATAGGTTTCTGAAAAACATCGCAGGATGGTGCGCATTGTATGGGTGTGTAACTTTACATTCACTAGTAGGAGTGAGAAAAACATCACGGGATGGTGTGAATCATAGGGTCTGAATTAGGATAGGCAGTGAGTAGCAATGTAGGATCGAGGAAAGCACCACGGGGCGGTCAGCATGGGGAGGTCAGGAAACATGCAGTGGCAATATAGGATAGGTTTCTGAAAAACATCGCGGTGTGTTGCGCATTGTATGGGTGTGTAGCATTACATTTATTACTAGGAGTGAGAAAAACATCACGGGGGGTGTGAATCATAGGGTCTGAATTAGGATAGGCAGTGAATGCAATGTAGGATGGAGAAAAGCACCAAGGGGTGGTTAGCATGGGGAGGTCAGGAAACATGCAGTGGCAATGTAAGATACGTTTGTTAAAAACATCGCGGGGTGGAGCGTAGTGTATGGTGTGTAACATTTCATTCACTAGCAGCAGTGAGAAAAACATCACAGGGTGGTGTGAATCATAGGGTCTGAACTAGGATAGGCAGTGAGTGGCAATGTAGGATGGAGAAACGCACCACGGGGTGGTCAGCATGCGGAGGTCAGGAAACATACAGTGGCAATGTAGGATAGGTTTCTGAAAAACATCGCAGCGTGGTGCGCTTTGTATCGGTGTGTAACATTCCTTTCACTACAAAGAGTGAGAAAAACATCACAGGGTGGTGTGAATCATAGGGTCTGAAATAGGATAATCAGTGAGTCGCAATGTAGGATGGAGAAAAGCACCACGGTGTGGTCAGCATGGGGAGGTCAGGAAACATGCAGTGGCAATGTGTGATAGGTTTCTGAAAAACATCGCGGGGTGGTGCACATTGTATGGGTCTGTAACATTACACTCACTAGTAGGAGTGAGAAAAACATCCTGGGGTGGTGTGAATCATACGGTCTGAATTAGGATAGGCAGTGAGTGGCAATGTAGGATGGAGAAAAGCACCACGGAGTGGTCAGCATGTGGAGGTCAGGACACATGCAGTGGCAATATAGGCTAGGTTTCTGAAAAACGTCGCGTGGTGGTGCTCATTGTATGGGTGTGTAACATTACTTTGACTAGGAGGAGTGAGAAAATCATCACGGGGTGATGTGAATCATAGGGTCTGAATTACGATAGGCAGTGAGTGGCAACGTAGGATGGAGAAAAGCACCACGGGGTGGTCAGCATGGGGAGGTCAGGAAACATGCAGTGGCAAAGTTGAATAGCTTTCTGAAAAACCTCGCGGGGTGGTGCACATTGTATGGGTGTGTAACATTACATTCTCTAGTAGGAGTGAGAAAAACTTCACGGGGTGGTGTGAATCATAGAGTCTGAAATAGGATAGGCAGTGAGTGGCAATTTAGGATGGAGAAAAGCACCACGGGGTGGTCAGCATGGGGAGGTCAGGAAACATGCAGTGGCAAAGTTGAATAGCTTTCTGAAAAACCTCGCGGGGTGGTGCACATTGTATGGGTGTGTAACATTACATTCACTAGTAGGAGTGATAAAAACTTCACGGGGTGGTGTGAATCATAGAGTCTGAAATAGGATAGGCAGTGAGTGGCAATTTAGGAAGGAGAAAAGCACCACGGGGTGGTCAGCTTGGGGAGGTCAGGAAACATGCGGTGGCAATGTGTGATAGGTTTCTGAAAAACATCGCGGGGTGGAGCACATTGTATGGGTCTGTAACATTACACTCACTAGTAGGAGTGAGAAAAACATCATGGCGTGCTGTGAACCATAGGGTCTGAATTAGGATAGGTAGTGAGTGGCAATGTAGGATGGAGAAAAGCACCACGGGGTGGTCAGCATGGGGAAGTCAGGACACATGCAGTGGCAATGTAGGATAGGTTTCAGAAAAACATAGCGGGGTGCTGCGCATTGTATGGGTGTGTAACATTACATTCACTATTAGGAGTGAGAAAAACATCACGGCTGGTGTGAATCATAAGGTCTGATTTAGGATAGGCAGTAAGTGGCAATGTAAGATGGAGAAAAGCACCACGGGGTTGTCAGCATGGGGATGTCAGGAATCATGCAGTGGCAATGTAGGATAGGTTTCTGAAAAACATCTCAGGGTGGTGCGCATTGTATGGGTGTGTAACATTACATTCACTAGTAGGAGTGAGTAAAACATCACGTGGTGGTGTGATTTATAGGGTCTGAATTAGGATAGGCAGTGAGTGGCAATGTAGGATGGAGAAAAGCACCACGGGGTTGTCAGCATGGGGATGTCAGGAATCATGCAGTGGCAATGTAGGATAGGTTTCTGAAAAACATCGCAGGGTGGTGCGCATTGTATGGGTGTGTAACATTGCATTCACTAGGAGGAGAGAGAAAAACATCACGGGGTGGTTTGAATCATAGGGTCTGAATTAGGATAGGCAGTGAGTGGCAATGTAGGATGGAGAAAAGCACCACGGAGTGGTCAGCATGTTGAGGTCAGGACACATACCCTGACAATGTAGGATAGGTTTCTGAAAAACCTCGCGGTGTGGTGCGCATTGTATGGGTGTGTAACATTACTTTCACTAGTAGGAGTGAGAAAAACATCAAGGGGTGGTGTGAATCATAGGGTCTGAATTAGGATAGGCAGTGAGTGGCAATGTAGGATGGAGAAAAGCACCACGGGGTGGTCAGCATGAGGAGGTCAGGAAACATGAAGTGGCAATGTAGGATAGGTTTCTGAAAAACATTGCTGGGTGGTGCGCATTGTATGGGTGTGTAACATTACATTCACTAGTAGGAGTGAGAAAAATATCACGGGGTGGTGTGAATCATAGGGTCTAAATTACGATAGGCTGTGAGGGGCAATGTAGGATGGAGAAAAGCACCACGGGGTGGTCAGCATGGGGACGTCAGGAAACATGCAGTGGCAGTATAGGATAGGTTTCTAAAAAACATTGCGGGGTGCTGCGCATTATATGGGTGTGTAACATTACATTCACTAGTATGAGTGAGAAAAACGTCACGGGGTGGTGTGAATCATAGGGTCTGAATTAGGATAGGCAGTGAGTGGCAATGTACGATGGAGTAAAGCACGACGGTGTGGTCAGCTTGGGGAAGTCAGGAAACATGCAGTAGCAATGTAGGATAGGTTTCTGAAAAACATCGCTGGGTGGTGCACATTGTATGGGTGTGTAACATTACATTCACTAGTAGGAGTGAGAAAAACATCACGGGGTGGTGTGTATCATAGGGTCTGAATTAGGATAGGCAATGAGTGGCAATGTAGGATGGAGAAAAGCACCACGGGGTGGTTAGCATGGGGAGGTCAGGAAACATGCAGTGGCAATGTAGGATAGGTTTCTGAAAAACATCGCAGGATGGTGCGCATTGTATGGGTGTGTAACTTTACATTCACTAGTAGGAGTGAGAAAAACATCACGGGATGGTGTGAATCATAGGGTCTGAATTAGGATAGGCAGTGAGTAGCAATGTAGGATCGAGGAAAGCACCACGGGGCGGTCAGCATGGGGAGGTCAGGAAACATGCAGTGGCAATATAGGATAGGTTTCTGAAAAACATCGCGGTGTGTTGCGCATTGTATGGGTGTGTAGCATTACATTTATTACTAGGAGTGAGAAAAACATCACGGGGGGTGTGAATCATAGGGTCTGAATTAGGATAGGCTGTGAATGCAATGTAGGATGGAGAAAAGCACCAAGGGGTGGTTAGCATGGGGAGGTCAGGACACATGCAGTGGTAATGTAAGATACGTTTGTTAAAAACATCGCGGGGAGGAGCGTAGTGTATGGTGTGTAACATTTCATTCACTAGCAGCAGTGAGAAAAACATCACAGGGTGGTGTGAATCATAGGGTCTGAACTAGGATAGGCAGTGAGTGGCAATGTAGGATGGAGAAACGCACCACGGGGTGGTCAAAATGCGGAGGTCAGGAAACATACAGTGGCAATGTAGGATAGGTTTCTGAAAAACATCGCAGCGTGGTGCGCTTTGTATCGGTGTGTAACATTCCTTTCACTACAAGGAGTGAGAAAAACATCACAGGGTGGTGTGAATCATAGGGTCTGAAATAGGATAATCAGTGAGTCGCAATGTAGGATGGAGAAAAGCACCACGGTGTGGTCAGCATGGGGAGGTCAGGAAACATGCAGTGGCAATGTGTGATAGGTTTCTGAAAAACATCGCGGGGTGGTGCACATTGTATGGGTCTGTAACATTACACTCACTAGTAGGAGTGAGAAAAACATCCTGGGGTGCTGTGAATCATACGGTCTGAATTAGGATAGGCAGTGAGTGGCAATGTAGGATGGAGAAAAGCACCACGGCGTGTTAAGCATGTGGAGGTCAGGACACATGCAGTGGCAGTATAGGCTAGGTTTCTGAAAAACGTCGCGTGGTGGTGCGCATTGTATGGGTGTGTAACATTACTTTGACTAGGAGGAGTGAGAAAATCATCACGGGGTGATGTGAATCATAGGGTCTGAATTACGATAGGCAGTGAGTGGCAACGTAGGATGGAGAAAAGCACCACGGGGTGGTCAGCATGGGGAGGTCAGGAAACATGCAGTGGCAAAGTTGAATAGCTTTCTGAAAAACCTCGCGGGGTGGTGCACATTGTATGGGTGTGTAACATTACATTCTCTAGTAGGAGTGAGAAAAACTTCACGGGGTGGTGTGAATCATAGAGTCTGAAATAGGATATGCAGTGAGTGGCAATTTAGGATGGAGAAAAGCACCACGGGGTGGTCAGCATGGGGAGGTCAGGAAACAGGCAGTGGCAAAGTTGAATAGCTTTCTGAAAAACCTCGCGGGGTGGTGCACATTGTATGGGTGTGTAACATTACATTCACTAGTAGGAGTGAGAAAAACTTCACGGGGTGGTGTGAATCATAGTGTCTGAAATAGGATAGGCAGTGAGTGGCAATTTAGGAAGGAGAAAAGCACCACGGGGTGGTTAGCTTGGGGAGGTCAGGAAACATGCGGTGGCAATGTGTGATAGGTTTCTGAAAAACATCGCGGGGTGGTGCACATTGTATGGGTCTGTAACATTACACTCACTAGTAGGAGTGAGAAAAACATCATGGCGTGCTGTGAACCATAGGGTCTGAATTAGGATAGGTAGTGAGTGGCAATGTAGGATGGAGAAAAGCACCACGGGGTGGTCAGCATGGGGAAGTCAGGACACATGCAGTGGCAATGTAGGATAGGTTTCTGAAAAACATCGCAGGGTGGTGCGCATTGTATGGGTGTGTAACATTGCATTCACTAGGAGGAGAGAGAAAAACATCACGGCTGGTGTGAATCATAAGGTCTGATTTAGGATAGGCAGTAAGTGGCAATGTAAGATGGAGAAAGGCACCACGGGGTGGTCACAATTGGGAGATCAGTAAACATGCAGTGGCAATTTAGGATAGGTTTCTGGAAAACATCGCGGGTTGGTGCGCATTGTATGGGTGTGTAACATTACATTCACTAGTAGGAGTAAGTAAAACATCACGTGGTGGTGTGAATTATAGGGTCTGAATTAGGATAGGCAGTGAGTGGCAATGTAGGATGGAGAAAAGCACCACGGGGTTGTCAGCATGGGGATGTCAGGAAACATGCAGTGGCAATGTAGGATAGGTTTCTGAAAAACATCGCAGGGTGGTGCGCATTGTATGGGTGTGTAACATTGCATTCACTAGGAGGAGAGAGAAAAACATCACGGGGTGGTTTGAATCATAGGGTCTGAATTAGGATAGGCAGTGAGTGGCAATGTAGGATGGAGAAAAGCACCACGGAGTGGTCAGCATGTTGAGGTCAGGACACATACCGTGACAATGTAGGATAGGTTTCTGAAAAACCTCGCGGTGTGGTGCGCATTGTATGGGTGTGTAACCTTACTTTCACTAGTAGGAGTGAGAAAAACCTCACGGGGTGGTGTGAATCATAGGGTCTAAATTAGGATAGGCAGTGAGTGGCAATGTAGGATGGAGAAAAGCCCCACGGGGTGGTCAGCATGAGGAGGTCAGGAAACATGCAGTGGCAATGTAGGATAGGTTTCTGAAAAACATTGCTGGGTGGTGTGCATTGTATGGGTGTGTAACATTACATTCACTAGTAGGAGTGAGAAAAATATCACGGGGTGGTGTGAATCATAGGGTCTAAATTACGATAGGCTGTGAGGGGCAATGTAGGATGGAGAAAAGCACCACGGGGTGGTCAGCATGGGGACGTCAGGAAACATGCAGTGGCAGTATAGGATAGGTTTCTGAAAAACATTGCGGGGTGCTGCGCATTGTATGGGTGTGTAACATTACATTCACTAGTATGAGTGAGAAAAACGTCACGGGGTGGTGTGAATCATAGGGTCTGAATTAGGATAGGCAGTGAGTGGCAATGTACGATGGAGTAAAGCACGACGGTGTGGTCAGCTTGGGGAAGTCAGGAAACATGCAGTGGCAATGTAGGATAGGTTTCTGAAAAACATCGCTGGGTGGTGCGCATTGTATGGGTGTGTAACATTACATTCACTAGTAGGAGTGAGAAAAATATCACGGGGTGGTGTGAATCATAGGGTCTGAATAAGTATAGGCATTAAGTGGCAATGTAGGATGGAGAAAAGCACCACGGGGTCGTCACCAAGGGAGGTCAAGAAACATGCAGTGGCAATGTAGGATAGGTTTCTGAAAAACCGCGTTGTGGTGAACATTGTATGGGTGTGTAACATTACATTGACTAGGAGGAGTGAGAAAAACATCACGGGGTGGTGTGAATCATAGGGTCTGAATTAGGATAGGCTGTGAGTGGCAATATAGGATGGAGAAAAGCACCACGGGGTGGTCAGCATGGGGATGTCAGGAAACATGCAGTGGCAATGTAGGATAGGTTTCTGAATAACATCCCGGGGTGGTGTGCATTGTATGGGTGTGTAACATTACATTCACTAGTAGGAGTTAGAAAAACATCACGGGGTGGTGTGAATCATAGTGTCTGAATTAGGATAAGCAGTGAGTGGAAATGTAGGAAGGAGAAAAGCACCACGGGGTGGTCAGCATGAGGAGGTCAGGAAACATGCAGTGGCAATGTATGATACGTTTCTGAAAAACATTGGTGGGTGGTACACATTGTATGGGTGTGTAACATTACATTCACTAGTAGGAGTGAGAAAAATATCACAGGGTGGTGTGAATCATAGGGTCTAAATTACGATAGGCTGTGAGGGGAAATGTAGGATGGAGAAAAGCACCACGGCGTGATCAGCATGGGGAGTTCAGGAAACATGCAGTGGCAATGTAGCATAGGTTTCTGAAAAACATCGCGGGGTGTTGTGCATTGTATGGGTGTGTAACATTACATTCACCAGTAGGAGTGAGAAATATATCACGGGGTTGTGTGAATCATAGGGTCTGAATAAGAATAGGCATTGAGTGGCAATGTAGGATTGAGAAAAGCACCACGGGGTCGTCAGCAAGGGGAGGTCAATAAACATGTAGTGGCATTATAGGATAGGTTTCTGAAAAACGTCGCGTGGTGGTGCACATTGTATGGGTGTGTAACATGATACTGACTAGGAGGAGTGAGAAAAACATCACGGGGTGGTGTGAATCATAGGGTCTGAATTAGGATAGGCAGTGAGTGGCAATGTAGGATGGAGAAAAGTACCACGGGGTGGTCAGCATGGGGAGGTCGGGAAACATGCAGTGGCATTATAGGATAGGTTTCTGAAAAACGTCGCGTGGTGGTGCATATTGTATGGGTGTGTAACATTACACTGACTAGGAGGAGTGAGAAAAACATCACGGGGTGGTGTGAATCATAGGGTCTGAATTAGGATAGTCAGTGAGTGGCAATTTAGGATGGAGAAAAGCACCACGGGGTGGTCAGCTTGGCGAGGTCAGGAAACATGCGGTGGCAATGTGTGATAGGTTTCTGAAAAACATCACGGGGTGGTGCACATTGTATGGGTCTGTAACATTACACTCACTAGTAGGAGTGAGAAAAACATCATGGGGTGGTGTGAATCATAGGGTCTGAATTAGGATAGGCAGTGAGTGGCAATGTAGGATGGAGAAAAGCACCACGGGGTGGTCAGCATGGGGAGGTCAGGACACATGCAGTGGCAATGTAGGATAGGTTTCAGAAAAACATAGCGGGGTGCTGTGCATTATATGGGTGTGTAACATTACATTCACTATTAGGATTGAGAAAAACATAACGGCTGGTGTGAATCATAAGGTCTGAATTAGGATTGGCAGTGAGTGGCAATGTAAGATGGAGAAAGGCCCCACGGGGTGGTCAGCATGGGGAGGTCAGTAAACATGCAGGGGCAATTTAGGATAGGTTTCTGAAAAACATTGCGGGGTCATGTGCATTGTATGGGTGTGTAACATTACATTCACTAGAAGGAGTGAGAAAAACATCACGGGGTGGGGTGAATTATAGGGTCTGAATTAGGATAGGCAGTGAGTGGCAATGTAGTATGGAGAAAAGCACCACGGGGTTGTCAGCATGGGGAGGTCAGGAAACATGCAGTGGCAATGTAGGATAGGTTTCTGAAAAACATCTCAGGGTGGTGCGCATTGGATGGGTGTGTAACATTACATTCACCAGTAGGAGTGAGAAAAATATCACAGGGAGGTGTGAATCATAGGGTCTGAATTAGGATAGGCAGTGAGTGGCAATGTAGGATGCAGAAAAGCACCACGGGGTGGTCAGCATGAGGAGGTCAGGAAACATGCAATGGCAATGTATGATAGGTTTCTGAAAAACATTGCTGGATGGTGCGCATTGTATGGGTGTGTAACATTACATTCACTAGTAGGAGTGAGAAAAATATCACGGGGTATTGTCAATCATAGGATCTAAATTAAGATAGGCTGTGAGGGGCAATGTAGGATGGAGAAATGCTCCACGGGGTGATCAGCATGGGGAGTTCAGGAAACATGCAGTGGCAATGTAGGATAGGTTTCTGAAAAACATGGCGGGGTGGTGCGCATTGTATCGGTGTGTAACATTACACTGACTAGGAGGAGTGAGAAAAACAATCCGGGGTGTTGTGAATCATAGGGTCTGAATTAGGATAGGCAGTGAGTGGCAATGTAGGATGGAGAAAAGCACCGCGGGGTGATCAGCATGGGGAGTTCAGGAAACATGCAGTGGCAATGTAGGATAGGTTTCTGAAAAACATCGCGGTGTGTTGCGCATTGTATGGGTGTGTAGCATTACATTTATTACGAGGAGTGAGAAAAACATCACGGGGGGTGTGAATCATAGGGTCTGAATTAGGATAGGCAGTGAATGCAATGTAGGATGGAGAAAAGCACCAAGGGGTGGTTAGCATGGGGAGGACAAGAAACATGCAGTGGCAATGTAAGATACGTTTGTTAAAAACATCGCGGGGAGGAGCGCAGTGTATGGTGTGTAACATTTCATTCACTAGCAGCAGTGAGAAAAACATCACAGGGTGGTGTGAATCATAGGGTCTGAACTAGGATAGGCAGTGAGTGGCAATGTAGGATGGAGAAACGCACCACGGGGTGGTCAGCATGCGGAGGTCAGGAAACATGCAGTGGTAATGTAGGATAGGTTTCTGAAAAACATCGCGGGTTGGTGCGCATTGTATGGGTGTGTAACATTACATTCACTAGTAGGAGTGAGAAAAACATAAAGGGGTGGTGTGAATCGGAGGGTCTGAATTAGGATAGGCAGTGAGTGGCAATGTAGGATGGAGAAAAGCACCGCGCGGTGGTCAGCATGGGGAGGACAGGGAACATGCAGTGGCAATGTAGGATAGGTTTCTGAAAAACATCGCGGGTTGGTGCGCATTGTATGGGTGTGTAACATTACATTCACCAGTAGGAGTGAGAAAAACATCACGGGGTGTTGTGAATCGGAGGGTCTGAATTAGGATAGGCAGTGAGTGGCAATGTAGGATGGAGAAAAGTACCGCGGGGTGGTCACCATGGGGAGGTCAGGGAACATGCAGTGGCAATGTAGGATAGGTTTCTGAAAAACATCGCGGGGTGGTGCGCATTGTATGGGTGTGTAAAATTACATTCACTAGAAGGAGTGAGAAAAACATCACGGGGTTGTGTGAATCGGAGGGTCTGAATTAGGATAGGCAGTGAGTGGCAATGTAGGATGGAGAAAAGCACCGCGGGGTGGTCAGCATGGGGAGGTCAGGGAAAAAGCAGTGGCAATGTAGATTAGGGTTCTGAAAAACATCGCGGGGTTGTGCCCATTGTATGGGTGTGTAACATTACATTCACCAGTAGGAGTGAAAAAAACATGACAGGGTGGTGTGAATCGGAGGGTCTGAATTAGGATAGGCAGTGAGTGGCAATGTAGGATGGAGAAAAGCACCGCGGTTTGGTCAGCATGGGGAGGTCAGGGAACATGCAGTGGCAATGTAGGATAGGGTTCTGAAAAACATCGCGGTGGTGCGCATTGTATGGGTGTGTAACATTCCTTTCACTACAAGGAGTGAGAAAAACATCACAGGGTGGTGTGAATCATAGGGTCTGAAATAGGATAGTCAGTGAGTGGCAATGTAGTATGGAGAAAAGCACCACGGTGTGGTCAGCATGGGGAGGTCAGGAAACATGCAGTGGCAATGTGTGATAGGTTTCTGAAAAACATCGCGGGGTGGTGCACATTGTATGGGTCTGTAATATTACACTCACTAGTAGGAGTGAGAAAAACATCCTGGGGTGGTGTGAATCATACGGTCTGAATTAGGATAGGCAGTGAGTGGCAATGTAGGATGGAGGAAAGCACCACGGCGTGGTCAGCATGTGGAGCTCAGGACACATGCAGTTGCAGTATAGGCTAGGTTTCTGAAAAACGTCGCGTGGTGGTGCGCATTGTATGGGTGTGTAACATTACTTTGACTAGGAGGAGTGAGAAAATCATCACGGGGTGATGTGAATCATAGTGTCTGAATTAGGATAGGCAGTGAGTGGCAACGTAGGATGGAGAAAAGCACCACGGGGTGGTCAGCATGGGGAGGTCAGGAAACATGCAGTGGCAAAGTTGAATAGCTTTCTGAAAAACCTCGCGGGGTGGTGCACATTGTATGGGTGTGTAACATTACATTCTCTAGTAGGAGTGAGAAAAACTTCACGGGGTGGTGTGAATCATAGAGTCTGAAATAGGATAGGCAGTGAGTGGCAATTTAGGATGGAGAAAAGCACCACGGGGTGGTCAGCATGGGGAGGTCAGGAAACATGCAGTGGCAAAGTTGAATAGCTTTCTGAAAAACCTCGCGGGGTGGTGCACATTGTATGGGTGTGTAAGATTACATTCACTAGTAGGAGTGAGAAAAACTTCACGGGGTGGTGTGAATCATAGAGTCTGAAATAGGGTAGGCAGTGAGTAGCAATTTAGGATGGAGAAAAGGACCACGGGGTGGTCAGCTTGGGGAGGTCAGGAAACATGCGGTGGCAATGTGTGATAGTTTTCTGAAAAACATCGCGGGGTGGTGCGCATTGTATGGGTGTGTAACATTACATTCACTAGTAGGAGTGAGAAAAACCTCACGGGGTGTTGTGAATCAGAGAGTCTGAATTAGGATAGGCAGTGAGTGGCAATGTAGGATGGATAAAAGCACCGCGGGGTTGTCAGCATGGGGAGGTCAGGGAACATGCAGTGGCAATGTAGGATAGGTTTCTGAAAAACATCGCGTGGTGGTGCGCATTGTATGGGTGTGTAACATTACATTCACAAGTAGAAGTGAGAAAAACGTCACGGGGTGGTGTGAATCGGAGGGCCTGAATTAGGATAGGCAGTTAGTGGCAACGAAGGATGGAGAAAATCACCGTGGGGTTTTCAGCATGTGGAGGTCAGGAAACATGCAGTGGCAATTTAGGATACGTTTCTGAAAAACATCTCGGGGTGGTGCGCATTGTATGGGTGTGTAACATTATATTCACTAGTAGGAGTGAGAAACACATCATGGGGTGGTGCGCATTGTATGGGTGTGTAACATTACATTCACTAGTAGGAGTGAGAAAAACATCATGGGGTGGTGTGAATCGGAGGGACTGAATTAGGATAGGCATTGAGTGGCCATGTAGGATGGAGAAAAGCACCGCGGGGTGGTCAGCATGGGGAGGTCGGGGAACAGGCAGTGACAATTTAGGATAGGTTTCTGAAACACATCGCGGGGTGTACGCATTGTATGGGTGTGTAACATTACATTCACCAGTAGGAGTGAGAAAAACATCACGGGGTGGTGTGAATTGGAGGATCTGAATTAGGATAGGCAGCGAGTGGCAATGTAGGATGGAGAAAAGCACCGCGGGGTGGTCAGCATGTGGAGGTCAGGGAACATGCAGTGGCAATGTAGGATAGGTTTCTGAAAAACATCGCGGGGTTGTGCGCATTGTATGGGTGTGTAACATTACCTTCACTAGTAGGAGTGAGAAACACATCATGGGGTGGTGTGCATTGTATGGGTGTGTAACATTACATTCACTAGTAGGAGTGAGAAAAACATCATGGGGTGGTGTGAATCGGAGGGTCTTAATTAGGATAGGCAGTGAGTGGCAATGTAGGATGGAGAAAAGCACCGCGGGGTGGTCAGCATGGGGAGGTCGGGGAACAGGCAGTGACAATTTAGGATAGGTTTCTGAAACACATCGCGGGGTGTGCGCATTGTATGTGTGTGTAACATTACATTCACCAGTAGGAGTGAGAAAAACATCACGGGGTGGTGTGAATTGGAGGATCTGAATTAGGATAGGCAGCGAGTGGCAATGTAGGATGGAGAAAAGCACCGCGGGGTGGTCAGCATGTGGAGGTCAGGAAACATGCAGTGGCAATATAGGATTGGTTTCTGAAAAACATCGCGGGGTGGTGCGCATTGTATGGGTGTGTAACATTACATTCACTAGTAGAAGTGAGAAAAATATCATGGCTTGGTGTAAATCGGAGGGTCTGAATTAGGATAGGCAGTGAGTGCAATGTAGGATGGAGAAAAGCACCGCGGGTTGGTCTCCATGGGGAGGTCAGGGAACATGCAGTGGCAATGTAGGACAGGATTTTGAAAAACATCGCGGGGTGGTGCGCATTGTATGGGTGTGTAACATTACATTCACTAGTAGGAGTGAGAAAAACATCATGGGGTGGTGCGCATTGTATGGGTGTGTAAAATTACATTCACTAGTAGGAGTGAGAAAAACATCACGGGGTGGTGTGAATCGTAGGGACTGAATTAGGATAGGCAGTGAGTGGCAAAGTAGGATGGAGAAAAGCACCGCGGGTTGGTCTGCATGGGGAGGTCAGGGAACATGCAGTGGCAATGTAGGATAGGATTCTGAAAAACATCGCTGTTGGTGCGCATTGTATGGGTATGTAACATTACATTCACTTGTAGGAGTGAGAAAAACATCACGGGGTGGTGTGAATCGGAGGGTCTGAATTAGGATAGGCATTGAGTGGCAATGTAGGATGGGGAAAAGCACCGCGGGGTGGTCAGCATGGGAGGTCAGGGAACATGCAGTGGCAATGTAGGATAGGTTTCTGAAAAACATCGCGTGGTGGTGCGCATTGTATGGGTGTGTAACATTACATTCACAAGTAGAAGTGAGAAAAACGTCACGGGGTGGTGTGAATCGGAGGGCCTGAATTAGGATAGGCAGTTAGTGGCAACGAAGGATGGAGAAAATCACCGTGGGGTTTTCAGCATGTGGAGGTCAGGAAACATGCAGTGGCAATTTAGGATACGTTTCTGAAAAACATCTCGGGGTGGTGCGCATTGTATGGGTGTGTAACATTACATTCACTAGTAGGAGTGAGAAACACATCATGGGGTGGTGCGCATTGTATGGGTGTGTAACATTACATTCACTAGTAGGAGTGAGAAAAACATCATGGGGTGGTGTGAATCGGAGGGACTGAATTAGGATAGGCATTGAGTGGCAATGTAGGATGGAGAAAAGCACCGCGGGGTGGTCAGCATGGGGAGGTCGGGGAACAGGCAGTGACAATTTAGGATAGGTTTCTGAAACACATCGCGGGGTGTGCGCATTGTATGGGTGTGTAACATTACATTCACCAGTAGGAGTGAGAAAAACATCACGGGGTGGTGTGAATTGGAGGATCTGAATTAGGATAGGCAGCGAGTGGCAATGTAGGATGGAGAAAAGCACCGCGGGGTGGTCAGCATGTGGAGGTCAGGGAACATGCAGTGGCAATGTAGGATAGGTTTCTGAAAAACATCGCGGGGTTGTGCGCATTGTATGGGTGTGTAACATTACCTTCACTAGTAGGAGTGAGAAACACATCATGGGGTGGTGTGCATTGTATGGGTGTGTAACATTACATTCACTAGTAGGAGTGAGAAAAACATCATGGGGTGGTGTGAATCGGAGGGTCTTAATTAGGATAGGCAGTGAGTGGCAATGTAGGATGGAGAAAAGCACCGCGGGGTGGTCAGCATGGGGAGGTCGGGGAACAGGCAGTGACAATTTAGGATAGGTTTCTGAAACACATCGCGGGGTGTGCGCATTGTATGTGTGTGTAACATTACATTCACCAGTAGGAGTGAGAAAAACATCACGGGGTGGTGTGAATTGGAGGATCTGAATTAGGATAGGCAGCGAGTGGCAATGTAGGATGGAGAAAAGCACCGCGGGGTGGTCAGCATGTGGAGGTCAGGAAACATGCAGTGGCAATATAGGATTGGTTTCTGAAAAACATCGCGGGGTGGTGCGCATTGTATGGGTGTGTAACATTACATTCACTAGTAGGAGTGAGAAAAATATCATGGCTTGGTGTAAATCGGAGGGTCTGAATTAGGATAGGCAGTGAGTGCAATGTAGGATGGAGAAAAGCACCGCGGGGTGGTCTCCATGGGGAGGTCAGGGAACATGCAGTGGCAATGTAGGACAGGATTTTGAAAAACAACGCGGGGTGGTGCGCATTGTATGGGTGTGTAACATTACATTCACTAGTAGGAGTGAGAAAAACATCATGGGGTGGTGCGCATTGTATGGGTGTGTAACATTACATTCACTAGTAGGAGTGAGAAAAACATCACGGGGTGGTGTGAATCGTAGGGACTGAATTAGGATAGGCAGTGAGTGGCAAAGTAGGATGGAGAAAAGCACCGCGGGTTGGTCTGCATGGGGAGGTCAGGGAACATGCAGTGGCAATATAGGATAGGATTCTGAAAAACATCGCTGTTGGTGCGCATTGTATTGGTTTGTAACAATACATTCACCAGTAGGAGGAGAAAAACATAACTGGGTGGTGTGAATCGGTGGGTCTAAATAGGATAGGCAGTGAGTGGAAATGTAGGATGGAGAAAAGCACCGCGGGGTGGTCAGCATGGGGAGGTCAGGGAACTAGCAGTGGAAATGTAGGATAGGTTTCTGAAAAAAAACGCGGGGTGGTGTGCATTGTATGGGTGTGTAACATTACATTCACTAGTAGGAGTGAGAAAAACATCACGGGGTGGTGCGCATTGTATGGATGTGTAACATTACATTCACTAGTAGGAGTGAGAAAAACATCACGGGCTGGTGTGAATCGGAGGGTCTGAATTAGGATAGGAAGTGAGTGGCAATGTAGGATGGAGAAAAGCACCTCGAGGTGGTCAGCATGGGGAAGTCAGGGAACATGCAGTGGCAATGTAGGATACGTTTCTGAAAAACATCCAGGGGTGGTGCGCATTGTATGGGTGTGTAACATTACATTCACTAGTAGGAGTGAGAAAAACATCACGGGGTGGTGTGAATATTAGGGTCTGAATTAGGATAGGCAGTGAGTGGCAATGAAGGATGGAGAAAAGCACCGCGGGGTGGTCAGCATGGGGAAGTCAGGGAACATGCAGTGGCAATGTAGGATAGGTTTTTGAAAAACATCGCGGCGTGGTGCGTATTGTATGGGTGTGTAACATTACATTCACAAGTAGGAGTGAAAAAAACATCACGGGGTGGTGTGAAGCGGAGGGTCTGAATTAGGATAGGCAGTGAGTGGCAATGTAGGATGGAGTAAAGCACCGCGGGGTGGTCATCATGGGGAGGTCAGGGAACATGCAGTGGCAATGTAGGATAGTTTTCTGAAAACCATCGCGGGGTGGTGCGCATTGTATGGGTGTGTAACATTACATTCACTAGTAGGAGTGAGAAAAACCTCACGGGGTGTTGTGAAACAGAGAGTCTGAATTAGGATAGGCAGTGAGTGGCAATGTAGGATGGATAAAAGCACCGCGGGGTTGTCAGCATGGGGAGGTCAGGGAACATGCAGTGGCAATGTAGGATAGGTTTCTGAAAAACATCGCGTGGTGGTGCGCATTGTATGGGTGTGTAACATTACATTCACAAGTAGAAGTGAGAAAAACGTCACGGGGTGGAGTGAATCGGAGGGCCTGAATTAGGATAGGCAGTTAGTGGCAATGAAGAATGGAGAAAAACACCGTGGGGTTTTCAGCATGTGGAGGTCAGGAAACATGCAGTGGCAATGTAGGATACTTTTCTGAAAAACATCTCGGGGTGGTGCGCATTGTATGGGTGTGTAACATTACATTCACTAGTAGGAGTGAGAAACACATCATGGGGTGGTGCGCATTGTATGGGTGTGTAACATTGCATTCACAAATAGGAGTGAGAAAAACATCACAGGGTGGTGTGAATCGGAGGGTCTGAATTAGGATAGGCAGTGAGTGGCAATGTAGAATGGAGAAAAGCAACGCGGGGTGGTCAGCATGGGGAGGTCAGGGAACATGCAGTGGCAATGTAGGATAGGTTTCTGAAACACATCGCGGGGTGTGCGCATTGTATGGGTGTGTAACATTATATTCACTAGTAGGAGTGAGAAAAACATCACGGGGTGGTGTGAATCGGAGGGTCTGAATTAGCATAGGCAGTGAGTGGCAACGTAGGATGGAGAAAAGCACCGCGGGGTGGTCAACATGGGGTGGTCAGGGAACATGCAGTGGCAATGAAGGATAGGTTTCTGAAAAACATCGCGGGGTGGTGTGCATTGGATGGGTGTGTAACATTACATTCACCAGTAGGAGTGAGAAAAACATCAAGGGGTGGTGTGAATTGGAGGGTCTGAATTAGGATAGGTAGTGAGTGGCAATGTAGGATGGAGAAAAGCACCGCGGGTGGTCAGCATGGGGAGGTCAGGGAACATGCAGTGGCAATGTAGGATAGGTTTCTGAAAAATATCGCGGGGTGGTGCGCATTGTATGTGTGTGTAACATTACATTCAGTAGTAGGAGTGAGAAAAACATCACGGGGTGGTGTGAATCGGAGGGTCTGAATTAAGATAGGAAGTGAGTGGCAATGTAGGATGGAGAAAAGCACCGCGGGGTTGTCAGCATGGGAAAGTCTGGGAACATGCAGTGGCAATATAGGATAGGTTTCTGGAATACATCGCGGGGTGATGCGCATTTTATGGGTGTGTAACATTACATTCACTAGTAGGAGAGAGAAAAACATCACGGGGTGGTGTGAATCGGTGGGTCTGAATTAGGGTATGCAGTGAGAGGCAATGTAGGATGGAGAAAAGCACCGCAGGGTGCTCAGCATGGGGAGGTCAGGGAACATGCAGTAGCAATGAAGGATAGGTTTCTGAAAAACATCGCGGGGTGGTGCGAACTGTATGGGTGTGTAACATTACATTCACTAGTAGGAATGAGAAACACATCATGGGGTGGTGCGCATTGTATGGGTGTGTAACATTACATTAACTAGTAGGAGTGAGAAAAACATCACGGGGTGGTTTGAATAGGAGGATCTGAATTAGGATAGGCAGTGCGTGGCAATTTAGGATGGATAAAAGCACCGCGGTGTTTGAATAGGAGGATCTGAATTAGGATAGGCAGTGCGTGGCAATTTAGGATGGATAAAAGCACCGCGGTGTGCTCAGCATGGTGAGGTCAGGGAACATGCAGTGGCAATATAGGATAGGTTTCTGAAAAACATTGCGAGGAGGTGCGCATTGTATGGGGGTGTAACATTACATTCACTAGTAGGAGTGAGAAAAACATTGTGGTGTGGTGCGCATTGTATGGGTGTGTAACTTTACATTCACTTGTAAGAGTGAGAAAAACATCACGGGGTGGTGTGAATCGGAGCGTCTGAATTAGGATAGGAAGTGAGTGGCAATGTAGGATGGAGAAAAGCACCTCCGGGTGGTCAGCATGGGGAGGTCAGGGAACATGCAGTGGCAATGTAGAATAGGTTTTTGAAAAACATCGCGGCGTGGTGCGCATTGTATGGGTGTGTAACATTACATTCACCAGTAGGAGTGAGAAAAACATCATGGGGTGGTGTGAATTGGAGGGTCTGAATTAGGATAGGCAGTGAGTGGCAATGTAGGATGGAGAAAAGCACCGCGGGTGGTCAGCATGGGGAGGTCAGGGAACATGCAGTGGCAATGTAGGATAGGTTTCTGAAAAACATCGCGGGGTGGTGCGCATTGTATGTGTGTGTAACATTACATTCAGTAGTAGGAGTGAGAAAAACATCACGGGGTGGTGTGAATCGGAGGGTCTGAATTAAGATAGGAAGTGAGTGGCAATGTAGGATGGAGAAAAGCACCGCGAGGTGGTCAGCATGGGAAAGTCTGGGAACATGCAGTGGCAATGTAGGATAGGTTTCTGAAAAACATCGCAGGGTGGTGCGCGTTGCATGGGTGTGTAACATTACATTCACGAGTAGTAGTGAGAAACACATCACGGGGTGGTGTGAATCGGAGGGTCTTAATTAGGATAGGCAGTGAGTGGCAATGTAGGATGCAGAAAAGCACCGCGGGTTGGGCAGCATGGGGAGGTCAGGGAACATGCAGTGGCAATGTAGGGTAGGTTTCTGAAAAACATCGCGGGGTGGTGCGCATTGTATGGGTGTGTAACATTACATTCACTAGTAGGAGAGAGAAAAACATCACGGGGTGGTGTGAATTGGTGGGTCTGAATTAGGATATGCAGTGAGAGGCAATGTAGGATGGAGAAAAGCACCGCGGGGTGGTCAGCATGTGGAGGTCAGGGAACATGCAGTGGCAATGTAGGATGGGTTTCTGAAAAACATCGCGGGGTTGTGCGCATTGTATGGGTGTGTAACATTACATTCACTAGTAGGAGTGAGAAATACATCATGGGGTGGTGCGCATTGTATGGGTGTGTAACATTACATTCACAAGTACTAGTGAGAAAAACATCATGGGGTGGTTTGAATCGGAGGGTCTGAATTAGGATAGGCAGTGAGTGGCAATGTAGGATGGAGAAAAACACCGCGGGGTGGTCAGCATGGGGAGGTCATGGAACATGCAGTGGTAATGTAGGATAGGTTTCTGAAAAACATCGCAGGGTGGTGAGCATTGCATGGGTGTGTAACATTACATTCACGAGTAGGAGTGAGAAAAACATCACAGGGTGGTGTGAATCGGAGGGTCTGAATTAGGATAGGCAGTGAGTGGCAATGTAGGATGGTGAAAAGCAACGCGGGGTGGTCAGCATGGGGAGGTCAGGGAACATGCAGTGGCAATGTAGGATAGGTTTCTGAAAAACATCGTGTGGTCGTGCGCATTGTATGGGTGTGTAACATTACATTCACTGGTAGGAGTGAGAAAAACATCACGGGGTGTTGTGAATCGGAGGGTCTGAATTAGGATAGGCAGTGAGTGGCAACGTAGGATGGAGAAAAGCACCGCGGGGTGGTCAACATGGGGTGGTCAGGGAACATGCAGTGGCAATGAAGGATAGGTTACTGAAAAACATCGCGGGGTGGTGTGCATTGGATGGGTGTGTAACATTACATTCACTAGTAGGAGTGAGATAAACATCCGGGGGTAGTGCGCATTGTATAGGTGTGTAACATTACATTCACCAGTAGGAGTGAGAAAAACATCACGGGGAGGTGTGAATTGGAGGGTCTGAATTAGGATAGGTAGTGAGTGGCAATGTACGATGGAGAAAAGCACCGCGGGTGGTCAGCATGGGGAGGTCAGGGAACATGCAGTGGCAATGTAGGATAGGTTTCTGAAAAACATTGCGGGGTGGTGCGCATTGTATGTGTGTGTAACATTACATTCAGTAGTAGGAGTGAGAAAAACATCACGGGGTGGTGTGAATCGGAGGGTCTGAATTAAGATAGGAAGTGAGTGGCAATGTAGGATGGAGAAAAGCACCACGGGGTGGTCAGCATGGGAAAGTCTGGGAACATGCAGTGGCAATGTAGCATAGGTTTCTGAAATACATCGCGGGGTGATGCGCATTGTATGGGTGTGTAACATTACATTCACTAGTAGGAGAGAGAAAAACATCACGGGGTGGTGTGAATCGGTGGGTCTGAATTAGGATATGCAGTGAGAGGCAATGTAGGATGGAGAAAAGCACCACGGGGTGCTCAGCATGGGGAGGTCAGGGAACATGCAGTAGCAATGAAGGATAGGTTTCTGAAAAACATCGCGGGGTGGTGCGAACTGTATGGGTGTGTAACATTACATTCACTAGTAGGAGTGAGAAACACATCATGGGGTGGTGCGCATTGTATGGGTGTGTAACATTACATTCACTAGTAGGAGTGAGAAAAACATCACGGGGTGGTTGGAATAGGAGGATCTGAATTAGGATAGGCAGTGCGTGGCAATTTAGGATGGATAAAAGCACCGCGGTGTGCTCAGCATGGTGAGGACAGGGAACATGCAGTGGCAATATAGGATAGGTTTCTGAAAAACATCGCGGGGAGGTGCGCATTGTATGGGTGTGTAACATTACATTCACTAGTACGAGTGAGAAAAACAAAACGGGGTGGTGTGAATCGGAGGGTATGAATTAACATAGGCAGTGAGTGGCAATGTAGGATGGAGAAAAGCACCGCGGGGTGGTCAGCATGGGGAGGTCAGGGAACATGCAGTGGAAATGTAGGATAGGTTTCTGAAAAACATCGCGGGGTGGTGCGCATTGTATGGGTGTGTAACATTACATTTACTAGTAGGAGTGAGAAAAACATCGTGGTGTGGTTCGCATTGTATGGGTGTGTAACTTTACATTCACTAGTAAGAGTGAGAAAAACATCACGGGGTGGTGTGAATCGGAGCGTCTGAATTAGGATAGGAAGTGAGTGGCAATGTAGGATGGAGAAAAGCACCTCGGGGTGGTCAGCATGGGGAAGTCAGGGAACATGCAGTGGCAATGTAGGATAGGTTTCTGAAAAACATCCTGGGGTGGTGCGCATTGTATGGGTGTGTAACATTAAATTCACTAGTAGGAGTGAGAAAAACATCATGGGGTGGTGTGAATCGTAGGGTCTGAATTAGGATAGGCAGTGAGTGGCAAAGTAGGATGAGGAAAAGCACCGCGGGGTGGTCAGCATGTGGAGGTCAGGGAACATGCAGTGACAATGTAGGATACGTTCCTGAAAAACATCGCCGGGTGGTGCGCATTGTATTGGTTTGTAACATTACATTCACCAGTAGGAGGAGAAAAACATCACGGTGTGGTGCGCATTGTATGTGTGTGTAACATTACATTCACTAGTAGGAGTGAGAAAAACATCACGAGGTGGTGCGAATCGGAGGGTGTGAATTAGAATAGGCAGTGAGAGGCAATGTAGGATGGAGAAAAGCACCGCGGGGTTGTCAAAACGGGGAGGTCAGGGAACATGCAGTGGCAATGTTGGATAGGTTTCTGAAAAACATCGCGGGGTGGTGCGCATTGTATGGGTGTGTAACATTACATTCAATAGTAGGAGTGAGAAAAACATCACGAGGTGGTGCGAATCGGAGGGTCTGAATTAGAATAGGCAGTGAGAGGCAATGGAGGATGGAGAAAAGCCCCTCGGGGTGGTCAGCATGGGGAAGTCAGGGAACATGCATCGACATTGTAGGATAGGTTTCTGAAAAACATCGCGGGGTGGTGCGCCTTGTATGGGTGTGTAACATTACATTCAATAGTAAGAGTGAGAAAAACATCACGAGGTGGTGCGAATCGGAGGGTGTGATTTAGAATAGGCAGTGAGAGGCAATGTAGCATGGAGAAAAGCACCGCGGGGTGGTCAGCATGGGGAAGTCAGGGAACATGCAGTGGCAATGAAGGATAGGTTTCTGAAAAACATCGCGGAGTGGTGCGCATTGTATGGGTGTGTAACATTACATTCACTAGTAGGAGTGAGAAACACATCATGGGTTGGTGCGCATTGTATGGGTGTGTAACATTACATTCACTAGTAGGAGTGAGAAAAACATCACAGGGTGGTTTGAATCGGAGGGTCTGAATTAGGATAGACAGTGAGTGGCAATTTAGGATGGATAAAAGCACCGTGGGGTGGTCAGCATGGTGAGGTCAGGGAACATGCATTGGCATTGTAGGATAGGTTTCTGAAAAACATTGTGGGGTGGTGGGAATTGTATGGATGTGTAACATTACATTCAATAGTAGGAGTGAGAAACACATCATGGGTTGGTGCGCATTGTATGGGTGTGTAACATTACATTCACTAGTAGGAGTGAGAAAAAACATCACAGGGCGGTTTGAATTGGAGGGTCTGAATTAGGATAGACAGTGAGTGGCAATTTAGGATGGATAAAAGCACCGTGGGGTGGTCAGCATGGTGAGGTCAGGGAACATGCAGTGGCAATGTAGGATAGGTTTCTGAAAAACATTGCGGGGTGGTGGGTATTGTATGGATGTGTAACATTACATTCAATAGTAGGAGTGAGAAAAACATAACGTGTTGGTGCGCATTGTATGGGTGTGTAACATTACATTCACTAGTAGGAGTGAGAAAAACATCACGGGGTGGTGTGAATCGGAGGGTCTGAATTAGGATAGGTAGTGAGTGGCAATGTAGGATGGGGAAAAGCACCGCAGGTTGGTCAGCATGGGGAGGTCAGGGAACATGCAGTGGCAATGTAGGATAGGTTTCTGAAACACAGCGCGGGGTGGTGCGCATTGTACGGGTGTGAAACATGACATTCACTAGTAGGAGTGAGAAAATCATCACGGGGTGGTGTGAATTGGAGGGTCTGAATTAGGATAGGCATTGAGTGGCAATGTAGGATGGAGAAAAGCACCGCAGGGTGGTCAGCATGGGGAAGTCTGGGATCATGCAGTGCCAATGTAGGATAGGTTTCTGAAAAACATCGCGGGGTGGTGCGCATTGTACGGGTGTGAAACATGACATTCACTAGTAGGAGTGAGAAAAACATCGCGGGGTGTTGAGCATTGTATGGGTGTGTAACTTTACATTCACTTGCAGGAGTGAGAAAAACATCACGGGGTGGTGTGATTTAGAGGGTCTGAATTAGGATAGGCAGTGAGTGGCAATGTAGGATGGAAAAAAGCACCGCTGGATGGACAGCATGGGGAAGTCAGGGAACATGCAGTAGCAATGTAGGATAGGTTTCTGAAAAACATCGCGTGGTGGTGAGCATTGTATGGGTGTGTAACATTACATTCACTAGTAGGAGTGAGAAAAACATCACAGGGTGGTGTGAATCGGAGGGTCTGAATAAGGATAGGCAGTGAGTGGCGATGTAGGATGGAGAAAAGCACCGCGGGGTGGTCAGCATGGCGAGGTCAGGGAACAATCAGTGGCAATGTAGGATAGGATTCTGAAAAATATCGCGGGGTGGTGCGCATTGTATGGGTGTGTAACATTACATTCACTAGTAGGAGTGAGAAAAACATTACGGGGTGGTGCGCATTGTATGGGTGTGTAACATTACATTCACTAGTAAGAGTGAGAAAAACTTCACGGGGTTGTTTGAATAGGAGGGTCTGAATTAGGATAGGAAGTCAGTGGCAATGTAGGATGGAGAAAAGCACCTCGGGGTGGTCAGCATGGTGAAGTCAGGGAACATGCAGTGACAATGTAGGATACGTTTCTGAAAAACATCGCGGGGTGGTGCTCATTGTATGGGTGTGTAACATTACATTCACTAGTAGGAGTGAGAAAAACATCACGGGGTGGTGTGAATCGGAGGGTCTGAATTAGGAAAGGCAGTGAATGGCAATGTAGGATGGAGAAATGCACCGCGGGGTGGTCAGCATGGGGAGGTCAGGGAACATGCAGTGGCAATGTAGGATAGGTTTCTGAAAAACATTGCGGGGCGGTGCGCATTGTATGGGTGTGTAACATTACATTCAATAGTAAGTGTGAGAAAAACATCATGGGGTGGTGTGAATTGGAGGGTCTGAATTAGGATAGGCATTGAGTGGCAATGTAGGATGGAGAAAAGCACCGCAGGGTGGTCAGCATGGGGAAGTCAGGGATCATGCAGTGCCAATGTAGGATTGGTTTCTGAAAAAAATCGCGGGGTGGTGCGCATTGTACGGGAGTGAAACATTACATTCACTAGTAGGAGTGAGAAAAACATCGCGGGGTGTTGCGCATTGTATGGGTTTGTAACTTTACATTCACTAGCAGGAGTGAGAAAAAAATCACGGGGTGGTGTGATTTGGAGGGTCTGAATTAGGATAGGCAGTGAGTGGCAATGTAGTATGGAGAAAAGCACCGCTGGATGGTCAGCATGGGGAAGTCAGGGAACATGCAGTGGCTATTTAGGATAGGTTTCTGAAAAACATCCGGGGGTGGTGCGCATTGTATGGGTGTGTAACATTACATTCACTAGTTGGAGTGAGAAAAACATCACGGGGTGGTGTGAATCGCAGGGTCTGAATTAGTATAGGCAGTGAGTGGCAATGTAGGATGGGGAAAAGCACCGCAGGTTGGTCAGCATGGGGAGGTCAGGGAACATGCAGTGGCAATGTGAGATAGGTTTCTGAAAAACAGCGCGGGGTGGTGCGCATTGTATGGGTGTGTAACATTACATTCACTAGTAAGATTGAGAAAAACATAAAGGGGTGGTGTGAATCGGAGGGTCTGAATTAGGATAGGAAGTGAGTGGCAATGTAGGATGGAGAAAAGCATTGCGGGGTGGTCAGCATGGGGATGTCAGGGAATATGCAGTGGCAATGCAGGATAGGTTTTCTGAAAAACATCGTGGATTGGTGCGCATTGTATGGGTGTGTAACATTACATTCACTAGTAGGAGTGAGAAAAACATCACGGGGTGTTGTGAATTGGAGGGTCGGAATTAGGATAGGCATTGAGTGACAATGTAGGATGGAGAAAAGCACCGCAGGGTGGTCAGCATGGGGAAGTCAGGGATCATGCAGTGCCAATGTAGGATAGGTTTCTGAAAAACATCGCGGGGTGGTGCGCATTGTACGGGTGTGAAACATTACATTCACTAGTAGGAGTGAGAAAAACATCGCGGGGTGTGGCGCATTGTATGGGTGGGTACCTTTACATTCACTAGCAGGAGTGAGAAAAACATCACGGGGTAGTGTGATTTGGAGGGTCTGAATTAGGATAGGCAGTGAGTGGCAATGTAGGATGGAGAAAAGCACCGCTGGATGGACAGCATTGGGAAGTCAGGGAACATGCAGTAGCAATGTAGGATAGTTTTCTGAAAAACATCGCGGGGTGGTGAGCATTGTATGGGTGTGTAACATTACATTCACTAGTAGGAGAGAGAAAAACATCACAGGGTGGTGTGAATCGGAAGGTCTGAATTAGGATAGGCAGTGAGAGGCAATGTAGGATAGAGAAAAGCACGGCGGGGTGGTCAGCATTGGGAGGTCATGGAACATGCAGTGGCAATGAAGGATAGGTTTCTGAAAAACATCGAGGGGTGGTGAGCATTGTATGGGTATGTAAAATTACATTCACTAGTAGGAGTGAGAAACACATCATGGGGTGGTGCGAACTGTATGGTTGTGAAACATTACATTCACTAGTAGGAGTGAGAAAAACATCACGGGGTGGTGTGATTCGGAGGGTCTGAATTAGGATAGGCAGTGAGTGGCGATGTAGGATGGAGAAAAGCACCGCGGGGTGGTCAGCATGGGGAGGTCAGGGAACAATCAGTGGCAATGTAGGATAGGTTTCTGAAAAACATCGCGGGGTGGTGCGCATTGTATGGGTGTGTAACATTACATTCACTAATAGGAGTGAGAAAAACATCACGGGGTGGTGCGCATTGTATTGGTGTGTCACATTACCTTCACTAGTAAGAGTGAGAAAAACTTCACGGGGTTGTGTGAATCGGAGGGTCTGAATTAGGATAGGAAGTCAGTGGCAATGTAGGATGGAGAAAAGCACCTCGGGGTGGTCAGCATGGGGAAGTCAGGGAACATGCAGTGGCACTGTAGGATAGCTTTCTAAAAAACATCCGGTGGTGGTGTGCATTGTATGGGTGTGTAACATTTCATTCAATACTAGGAGTGAGAAAAATATCACAGGGTGGTGTGAATCGTAGGGTCTGAATTAGGATAGGCAGTGAGTGGCAATGTAGGATGGAGAAAATCACCGTGGGGTGTTCAGCATGGGGAGGTCGGGGAACATGCAGTGGCAATGTAGGATAGGTTTCTGAAAAACATCGCGGTGTGGTGCGCAATGCATGTGTGTGTAATATTACATTCACCAGTAGGAGTGAGAAAAACATCACGGGGTGGTGTGCATCGGAGGGTCTGAATTAGGATAGGCATTGAGTGGCAATATAGGATGGGGAAAAGCACCGCGGGGTGGTCAGCATGTGGAGGTCATTGAACATGCAGTGAAAATGTAGGATAGGTTTCTTAAAAACATCGCGGGGTGGTGCACATTGTATCGGTGTGTAACATTACATTCACTAGTAGGAGTGAGAAAAACATCACGGGGTGGTGTGAATTGGAGGGTCTGAATTAGAATAGGCAGTGAGAGGCAATGTAGCATGGAGAAAAGCACCGCGGGGTGGTCAGCATGGGGAGGTCAGGGAACATGCAGTGCCAATGTAGGATAGGTTTCTGAAAAACATCGCGGGGTGGTGCGTATTGTATGGGTGTGTAACATTACATTCACTAGTAGGAGTGAGAAACACATCATGGATTGGTGAGCATTGCATGGTTGTGTAATATTGCATTCACTAGTAGGAGTGAGGAAAACATCACGGGTTCGTGTGAATCGGAGGGTCTGAATTAGGATAGGCAGTGAGTGGCAATGTAGGATGAGGAAAAGCACCGCGGGGTGGTCAGCATGGGGAGGTCAGGGAACATGCAGTGCCAATGTAGGATAGGTTTCTGAAAAACATCGCGGGGTGGTGCGCATTGTATGGGTGTGTAACATTACATTCACTAGTAGGAGTGAGAAAAACATCACGGGGTGGTGTTAATTGGAGGGTCTGAATTAGGATAGGCTTTGAGTGACAATGTAGGATGGAGAAAAGCACCGCAGGGTGGTCAGCATGGGGAAGTCTGGGATCATGCAGTGCCAATGTAGGATAGGTTTCTGAAAAACATCGCGGGGTGGTGCGCATTGTACGGGTGTGAAACATGACATTCACTAGTAGGAGTGAGAAAAACATCACAGGGTGGTGTGAATCGGAGGGTCTGAATAAGGATAGGCATTGAGGGGAGATGTAGGATGGAGAAAAGCACCGCGGGGTGGTCAGCATGGCGAGGTCAGGGAACAATCAGTGGCAATGTAGGATAGGATTTTGAAAAATATCGCGGGGTGGTGCGCATTGTATGGGTGTGTAACATTACATTCACTAGTAGGAGTGAGAAAAACATCACGGGGTGGTGCGCATTGTATGGGTGTGTAACATTACATTCACTAGTAAGAGTGAGAAAAACTTCACGGGGTTGTTTGAATAGGAGGGTCTGAATTAGGATAGGAATTCAGTGGCAATGTAGGATGGAGAAAAGCACCTCGGGGTGGTCAGCATGGTGAAGTCAGGGAACATGCAGTGACAATGTAGGATAGGTTTCTGAAAAACATAGCGGGGTGGTGCGCATTGTATGGGTGTGTAACATTACATTCACTAGTAGCAGTGAGAAAAACATCACGGGGTGGTGTGAATCGGAGGGTCTGAATTAGGAAAGGCAGTGAATGGCAATGTAGGATGGAGAAATGCACCGCGGGGTGGTCAGCATGGGGAGGTCAGGGAACATGCAGTGGCAATGTAGGATAGGTTTCTGAAAAACATCGCGGGGTGGTGCGCATTGTACGGGTGTGAAACATTACATTCACTAGTAGGAGTGAGAAAAACATCTCGGGGTGTTGCGCATTGTATGGGTTTGTAACTATACATTCACTAGAAGGAGTGAGAGAAACATCACGGGGTGGTGTGATTTGGAGGGTCTGAATTAGGATAGGCAGTGAGTGGCAATGTAGTATGGAGAAAAGCACCGCTGGATGGTCAGCATGGGGAAGTCAGGGAACATGCAGTAGCAATGTAGGATAGGTTGCTGAAAAACATCGCGGGGTGGTGAGCATTGTATGGGTGTGTAACATTACATTCACTAGTAGGAGTGAGAAAAACATCACGGGGTGGTGTGAATCGGAGGGTCTGAATTAGGATAGGAAGTGAGAGGCAATGTAGGATGGAGAAAAGCACCGCGGGGTGGTCAGCATTGGGAGGTCATGGAACATGCAGTGGCAATGAAGGATAGGTTTCTGAAAAACATCGCAGGGTGGTGAGCATTGTATGGGTGTGTAACATTACATTCACTAGTAGGAGTGAGAAACACATCATGGGGTGGTGCGAATTGTATTGGTGTGAAACATTACATTAACTAGTAGGAGTGAGAAAAACATCACGGGGTTGTGTGATTCGGAGGGTCTGAATTAGGATAGGCAGTGAGTGGCGATGTAGGATGGAGAAAAGCACCGCGCGGTGGTCAGCATGGGGAGGTCAGGGAACAATCAGTGGCAATATAGGATAGGTTTTTGAAAAACATCGCGTGGTGGTGCGCATTGTATGGGTGTGTAACATTACATTCACTAGTAGGAGTGAGAAAAACATCACGGGGTGGTGCGCATTGTATTGGTGTGAAACATTACATTCACTAGTAGGAGTGAGAAAAACCTCACGGGGTGGTGTGATTCGGAGGGTCTGAATTAGAATAGGCTGTGAGTGGCGATGTAGGATGGAGAAAAGCACCGCTGGGTCGTCAGTATGTGGAGGTCAGGGAACAATCAGTGGCAATGTAGGATAGGTTTCTGAAAAACATCGCGGGGTGGTGCGCATTGCATGGGTGTGTAACATTACATTCACTAGTAGGAGTGAGAAAAACATCACAGGGTGGTGTGAATCGGAGGGTCTGAATTAGTATAGGCATGGAGTGGCAATGTAGGATGCGGAAAAGCACCGCGGGGTGGTCAGCATGTGGAGGTCAGGGAATATGCAGTGACAATGTACGATAGGTTTCTATAAAACATCGCGGGCTGGTGAACATTGTATGGGTGTGTAGCATTACATTCACTAGTAGGAGGAGAAAAACATAATGGGGTGGTGTGAATCGGAGGGTCTGAAATAGGTTAGGCAGTGACTGGCAATGTAGGATGGAGAAAAGCACCGCGGGATGATCAGCATGGGGAGGTCAGGGAACATGCAGTGGCAATGTAGGATAGGTTTCTGAAACACATCGCGGGGTGGTGCGCATTGTATGGGTGTGTAACATTACATTCACTAGTAGGAGTGAGAAAAACATCACGGGGTCTTGGGAATCAGAGGGTCTGAATTAGGATAGGCAGTGAGTGGCAATGTAGGATGGAGAAAAGCACCGCGTGTTGTCAGCTAGGGGAGGTCAGGGAACATGCAGTGGCAATTTAGGATAGGTTTCTGAAAAACATCACGGGGTGGTGCGCATTGTATGAGTGTGTAACATTACATTCAATAGTAGGAGTGAGAAAAACATCACGGGGTGGTGCGAATCGGAGGGTCTGAATTAGAATAGACAGTGAGAGGCAATGTAGCATGGAGAAAAGCACCGCGGGGTGGTCAGCACGGGGAAGTCAGGGAACATGCAGTGGCAATGAAGGATAGGTTTCTGAAAAACATCGCGGAGTGGTGCGCATTGTATGGGTGTGTAACATTACATTCACTAGTAGGAGTGAGAAACACATCATGGGTTGGTGCGCATTGTATGGGTGTGTAACATTACATTCACTAGTAGGAGTGAGAAAAACATCACAGGGCAGTTTGAATCAGAAGGTCTGAATTAGGATAGACACTGAGTGGCAATTTAGGATGGATAAAAGCGCCGTGGGGTGGTCAGCATGGTGAGGTCAGGGAACATGCAGTGGCAATGTAGGATAGGTTTCTGAAAAAAATTGCGGGATCATGGGAATTTTATCGATGTGTAACATTACATTCAATAGTAGGAGTGAGAAAAACATAACGTGTTGGTGCGCATTGTATGGGTGTGTAACATTACATTCACTAGTTGGAGTGAGAAAAACATCACGGGGTGGTGTGAATCGGAGGGTCTGAATTAGTATAGGCAGTGAGTGACAATGTAGGATGGGGAAAAACACCGCAGGTTGGTCAGCATGGGGAGGTCAGGGAACATGCATTGGCAATGTGGGATAGGTTTCTGAAAAACAGCGCGGGGTGGTGCGCATTGTATGGGTGTGTAACAATACATTCACTAGTAAGATTGAGAAAAACATAAAGGGGTGGTGTGAATCGGAGGGTCTGAATTAGGATAGGAAGTGAGTGGCAATGTAGGATGGAGAAAAGCATTGCGGGGTGGTCAGCATGGGGAGGTCAGGGAATATGCAGTGGCAATGCAGGATAGGTTTTCTGAAAAACATCGTTGATTGGTGCGCAATGTATGGGTGTGTAACATTACATTCACTAGTAGGAGTGAGAAAAACATCACGGGGTTTGTGAATTGGAGGGTCGGAATTAGGATAGGCATTGAGTGACAATGTAGGATGGAGAAAAGCACCGCAGGGTGGTCAGCATGGGGAAGTCAGCGATCATGCAGTGCCAATGTAGGATAGGTTTCTGAAAAACATCGCGGGGTGGTGCACATTGTACGGGTGTGAAACATTACATTCACTAGTAGGAGTGAGAAAAACATCGCGGGGTGTGGCGCATTGTATGGGTGTGTACCTTTACATTCACTAGCAGGAGTGAGAAAAACATCACGGGGTGGTGTGATTTGGAGGGTCTGAATTAGGATAGGCAGTGAGTGGCAATGTAGGATGGAGAAAAGCACCGCTGGATGGACAGCATTGGGAAGTCAGGGAACATGCAGTAGCAATGTAGGATAGTTTTCTGAAAAACATCGCGGGGTGGTGAGCATTGTATGGGTGTGTAACATTACATTCACTAGTAGGAGAGAGAAAAACATCACAGGGTGGTGTGAATCGGAGGGTCTGAATTAGGATAGGCAGTGAGAGGCAATGTAGGATGCAGAAAGGCACCGCGGGGTGGTCAGCATTGGGAGGTCATGGAACATGCAGTGGCAATGAAGGATAGGTTTCTGAAAAACATCGCGGGGTGGTGAGCATTGTATGGGTATGTAAAATTACATTCACTAGTAGGAGTGAGAAACACATCATGGGGTGGTGCGAACTGTATGGTTGTGAAACATTACATTCACTAGTAGGAGTGAGAAAAACATCACGGGGTGGTGTGATTCGGAGGGTCTGAATTAGGATAGGCAGTGAGTGGCGATGTAGGATGGAGAAAAGCACCGCGGGGTGGTCAGCATGGGGAGGTCAGGGAACAATCAGTGGCAATGTAGGATAGGTTTCTGAAAAACATCGCGGGGTGGTGCGCATTGTATGGGTGTGTAACATTACATTCACTAATAGGAGTGAGAAAAACATCACGGGGTGGTGCGCATTGTATGGGTGTGTCACATTACCTTCACTAGTAAGAGTGAGAAAAACTTCACGGGGTTGTGTGAATAGGAGGGTCTGAATTAGGATAGGAAGTCAGTGGCAATGTAGGATGGAGAAAAGCACCTCGGGGTGGTCAGCATCGGAAGTCAGGGAACATGCAGTGGCACTGTAGGATAGCTTTCTAAAAAACATCCGGGGGTGGTGCGCATTGTATGGGTGTGTAACATTTCATTCAATACTAGGAGTGAGAAAAACATCACAGGGTGGTGTGAATCGTAGTGTCTGAATTAGGATAGGCAGTGAGTGGCAATGTAGGATGGAGAAAATCACCGTGGGGTGTTCAGCATGGGGAGGTCGGGGAACATGCAGTGGCAATGTAGGATAGGTTTCTGAAAAACATCGCGGTGTGGTGCGCATTGCATGTGTGTGTAATATTACATTCACCAGTAGGAGTGAGAAAAACATCACGGGGTGGTGTGCATCGGATGGTCTGAATTAGGATAGGCATTGAGTGGCAAAGTAGGATGGGGAAAAGCACCGCGGGGTGGTCAGCATGTGGAGGTCATTGAACATGCAGTGACAATGTAGGATAGGTTTCTTAAAAACATCGCGGGGTGGTGCACATTGTATCGGTGTGTAACATTACATTCAATAGTAGGAGTGAGAAAAACATCGCGGGGTAGTGCTCATTGTATGGGTGTGTAACATTACATTCACTAGTAGGAGTGAGAAAAACATCACGGGGTCTTGTGAATCAGAGGGTCTGAATTAGGATAGGCAGTGAGTGGCAATGTAGGAAGGAGAAAAGCACCGCGTGGTTGTCAGCTAGGGGAGGTCAGGGAACATGCAGTGGCAATTTAGGATAGGTTTCTGAAAAACATCGCGGGGTGGTGCGCATTTTATGAGTGTGTAACATTACATTCAATAGTAGGAGTGAGAAAAACATCACGGGGTGGTGCCAATCGGAGGGTCTGAATTAGAATAGGCAGTGAGAGGCAGTGTAGCATGGAGAAAAGCACCGCGGGGTGGTCAGCATGGGGAAGTCAGGGAACATGCAGTGGCAATGAAGGATAGGTTTCAGAAAAACATCACGGAGTGGTGCGCATTGTATGGGTGTGTAACATTACATTCACTAGTAGGAGTGAAAAACACATCATGGGTTGGTGCGCATTGTATGGGTGTGTAACATTACATTCACTAGTAGGAGTGAGAAAAACATCACAGGGTGGTTTGAATCGGAGGGTCTGAATTAGGGTAGACAGTGAGTGGCAATTTAGGATGGATAAAAGCGCCGTGGGGTGGTCAGCATGTTGAAGTCAGGGAACATGCAGTGGCAATGTAGGATAGGTTTCTGAAAAACATTGCGGGGTGGTGGGAATTGTATGGATGTGTAACATTACATTCAATAGTAGGAGTGAGAAAAACATAACGTGTTGGTGCGCATTGTATGGGTGTGTAACATTACATTCACTAGTTGGAGTGAGAAAAACATCACGGGGTGGTGTGAATCGGAGGGTCTGAATTAGTATAGGCAGTGAGTGGCAATGTAGGATGGGGAAAAGCACCGCAGGTTGGTCAGCATGGGGAGGTCAGGGAACATGCAGTGGCAATGTAGGATAGGTTTCTGAAAAACAGCGCGGGGTGGTGCGCATTGTATGGTTGTGTAACATTACATTCACTAGTAAGATTGAGAAAAACATAAAGGGGTGGTGTGAATCGGAGGGTCTGAATTAGGATAGGAAGTGAGTGGCAATGTAGGATGGAGAAAAGCATTGCGGGGTGGTCAGCATGGGGAGGTCAGGGAATATGCAGTGGCAATGCAAGATAGGTTTTCTGAAAAACATCGTGGGGTGGTGCGCATTGTATGGGTGTGTAACATTACATTCACTAGTAGGAGTGAGAAAAACATCACGGGGTGGTGTTAATTGGAGGGTCTGAATTAGGATAGGCATTGAGTGACAATGTAGGATGGAGAAAAGCACCGCAGGGTGGTCAGCATGGGGAAGTCTGGGATCATGCAGTGCCAATGTAGGATAGGTTTCTGAAAAACATCGCGGGGTGGTGCGCATTGTACGGGTGTGAAACATGACATTCACTAGTAGGAGTGAGAAAAACATCGCGGGGTGTTGAGCATTGTATGGGTGTGTAACTTTACATTCACTTGCAGGAGTGAGAAAATCATCACGGGTTGGTGTGATTTGGAGGGTCTGAATTAGGATAGGCAGTGAGTGGCAATGTAGGATGGAGAAAAGCACCGCTGGATGGACAGCATGGGGAAGTCAGGGAACATGCAGTAGCAATGTAGGATAGGTTTCTGAAAAACATCGCGGGGTGGTGAGCAATATATGGGTGTGTAACATTACATTCACTAGTAGGAGTGAGAAAAACATCACAGGGTGGTGTGAATCGGAGGGTCTGAATAAGGATAGGCAGTGAGTGGCGATGTAGGATGGAGAAAAGCACCGCGGGGTGGTCAGCATGGCGAGGTCAGGGAACAATCAGTGGCAATGTAGGATAGGATTCTGAAAAATATCGCGGGGTGGTGCGTATTGTATGGGTGTGTAACATTACATTCACTAGTAGGAGTGAGAAAAACATCATGGGGTGGTGCGCATTGTATGGGTGTGTAACATTACATTCACTAGTAAGAGTGAGAAAAACTTCACGGGGTGGTGTGAATAGGAGGGTCTGAATTAGGATAGGAAGTCAGTGGCAATGTAGGATGGAGAAAAGCACCTCGGGGTGGTCAGCATGGTGAAGTCAGGGAACATGCAGTGACAATGTAGGATAGGTTTCTGAAAAACATCGCGGGGTTTTGCGCATTGTATGGGTGTGTAACATTACATTCACTAGTAGGAGTGAGAAAAACATCACGGGGTGGTGTGCATCGGAGGGTCTGAATTAGGATAGGCATTGAGTGGCAAAGTAGGATGGGGAAAAGCACCGCGGGGTGGTAAGCATGTGGAGGTCATTGAACATGCTGTGACAATGTAGGATAGGTTTCTTAAAAACATCGCGGGGTGGTGCACCTTGTATCGGTGTGTAACATTACATTCACTAGTAGGAGTGAGAAAAACATCACGGGGTGGTGTGAATAGGAGGGTCTGAATTAGAATAGGCAGTGAGAGGCAATGTAGCATGGAGAAAAGCACCGCGGGGTGGTCAGCATGGGGAGTTCAGGGAACATGCAGTGGCAATGAAGGATAGGTTTCTGAAAAAAATCACGGGGTGGTGCGCGTTGTATGGGTGTGTAATATTACATTCACTAGTAGGAGTGAGAAACACATCATGGATTGGTGCGCATTGCATGGTTGTGTAATATTGCATTCACTAGTAGGAGTGAGAAAAACATCACGGGGTCGTGTGAATCGGAGGGTCTGAATTAGGATAGGCAGTGAGTGCCAATGTAGGATTAGGAAAAGCACCGCGGGGTGGTCAGCATGGGGAGGTCAGGGAACATGCAGTGCCAATGTAGGATAGGTTTATGAAAAACATCGCGGGGTGGTGCGCATTGTATGGGTGTGTAACATTACATTCACTAGTAGGAGTGAGAAAAACATCACAGGGTCGTGTGAATCGGAGGGTCTGAATTAGGATAGGCAGTGAGTGGCAATGTAGGATGGGGAAAAGCACCGCGGGGTGGTCAGCATGGGGAGGTCAGGGATCATGCAGTGCCAATGCAGGATAGGTTTCTGAAAAACATCGAGGGGTGGTGCGCATTGTATGGGTGTGAAACATTACATTCACTAGTAGGAGTGAGAAAAACATCGCAGGGTGTTGCACATTGTATGGGTTTGTAACTTTACATTCACTAGCAGGAGTGAGAAAAATATCACGGGGTGGTGTGATTTGGAGGGTCTGAATTAGGATAGGCAATTAGTGGCAATGTAGTATGGAGAAAAGCACCGCTGGGTGGTCAGCATGGGGAAGTCAGGGAACATGCAGTAGCAATGTAGGATAGGTTTCTGAAAGACCTCACGGGGTGGTGAGCATTGTATGGGTGTGTAACATTACATTCACTAGTAGGAGTGAGAAACACATCACGGGGTGGTGTGAATCGGAGGGTCTGAATTAGGATAGGCAGTGAGAGGCAATGTAGGATGGAGAAAAACACCGCGGGGTGGTCAGCATTGGGAGGTCATGGAACATGCAGTGGCAATGAAGGATAGGTTTCTGAAAAACATCGCGGGGTGGTGAGCATTGTATGGGTGTGTAACATTACATTCACTAGTAGGAGTGAGAAACACATCATGGGGTGGTGCGAATTGTATTGGTGTGAAACATTACATTCACTAGTAGGAGTGAGAAAAACATCACGGCGTGGTGTGATTCGGAGGGTCTGAATTAGGATAGGCAGTGAGTGGCGATGTAGGATGGAGAAAACACCGCGCGGTGGTCAGCATGGGGAGGTCAGGGAACAATCAGTGGCAATGTAGGATAGGTTTTTGAAAAACATCGCGTGGTGGTGCGCATTGTATGGGTGTGTAACATTACATTCAATAGTAGGAGTGAGAAAAACATCGCGGGGTGGTGCGCATTGTATGGGTGTGTAACATTACATTCACTAGTAGGAGTGAGAAAAACATCACGGGGTCTTGTGAATCAGAGGGTCTGAATTAGGATAGGCAGTGAATGGCAATGTAGGAAGGAGAAAAGCACCGCGGGGTGGTCAGCATGGGGAGGTCAGGGAACATGCAGTGGCAATGTAGGATAGGTTTCTGAAAAACATCGCGGGGTGGTGCGCATTGTATGGGTGTGTAACATTACATTCAATAGTAAGAGTGAGAAAAACATCACGGGGTGGTGTGAATTGGAGGGTCTGAATTAGGATAGGCATTGAGTGGCAATGTAGGATGGAGAAAAGCACCGCAGGGTGGTCAGCATGGGAAAGTCAGGGATCATGCAGTGCCAATGTAGGATTAGTTTCTGAAAAACATCGCGGGGTGGTGCGCATTGTACGGGTGTGAAACATTACATTCACTAGTAGGAGTGAGAAAAACATCGCGGGGTGGTGTGATTTGGAGGGTCTGAATTAGTATAGGCAGTGAGTGGCAATGTAGTATGGAGAAAAGCACCGCTGGATGGTCAGCATGGGGAAGTCAGGGAACATGCAGTAGCAATGTAGGATAGGTTGCTGAAAAACATCGCGGGGTGGTGAGCATTGTATGGGTGTGTAACATTATATTCACTAGTAGGAGTGAGAAAAACATCACGGGGTGGTGTGAATCGGAGGGTCTGAATTAGGATAGGAAGTGAGAGGCAATGTAGGATGGAGAAAAGCACCGCGGGGTGGTCAGCATTGGGAGGTCATGGAACACGCAGTGGCAATGAAGGATAGGTTTCTGAAAAACATCGCGGGGTGGTGAGCATTGTATGGGTGTGTAACATTACATTCACTAGTAGGAGTGAGAAACACATCATGGGGTGGTGCGAATTGTATTGGTGTGAAACATTACATTCACTAGTAGGAGTGAGAAAAACATCACGGGGTGGTGTGATTCGGAGGGTCTGAATTAGGATAGTCAGTGAGTGGCGATGTAGGATGGAGAAAAGCACCGCGCGGTGGTCAGCATGGGGAGGTCAGGGAACAATCAGTGGCAATGTAGGATAGGTTTTTGAAAAACATCGCGTGGTGGTGCACATTGTATGGGTGTGTAACATGACATTCACTAGTAGTAGTGAGAAAAACATCACGGGGTGGTGCGCATTGTATTGGTGTGAAACATTACATTCACTAGTAGGAGTGAGAAAAACATCACGGGGTGGTGTGATTCGGAGGGTCTGAATTAGGATAGGCAGTGAGTGGCGATGTAGGATGGAGAAAAGTACCGCTGGGTGGTCAGCATGGGGAGGTCAGGGAACAATCAGTGGCAATGTAGGATAGGTTTCTGAAAAACATCGCGGGGTGGTGCGCATTGCATGTGTGTGTAACATTACATTCACTAGTAGGAGTGAGAAAAACATCACAGGGTGGTGTGAATCGGAGGGTCTGAATTAGGATAGGCATGGAGTGGCAATGTAGGATGCGGAAAAGCTCCGCGGGGTGGTCAGCATGTGGAGGTCAGGGAATATGCAGTGACAATGTACAATAGGTTTCTATAAAACATCGCGGGCTGGTGAACATTGTATGGGTGTGTAGCATTAAATTCACTAGTAGGAGGAGAAAAACATAACGGGGTGGTGTGAATCGGAGGGTCTGAAATAGGTTAGGCAGTGAGTGGCAATGTAGGATGGAGAAAAGCACCACGGGATGATCAGCATGGGGAAGTCAGGGAACATGCAGTGGCAATGTAGGATAGGTTTCTGAAACACATCGCGGGGTGGTGCGCATTGTACGGGTGTGTAACATTACATTCACTAGTAGGAGTGAGAAAAACATCACGGGGTCTTGGGAATCAGAGCGTCTGAATTAGGATAGGCAGTGAGTGGCAATGTAGGATGGAGAAAAGCACCGCGGGGTTGTCAGCTAGGGGAGGTCAGGGAACATGCAGTGGCAATTTAGGATAGGTTTCTGAAAAACATAACGGGGTGGTGCGCATTGTATGAGTGTGTAACATTACATTCAATAGTAGGAGTGAGAAAAACATCACGGGGTGGTGCGAATCGGAGGGTCTGAATTAGAATAGACAGTGAGAGGCAATGTAGCATGGAGAAAAGCACCGCGGGGTGGTCAGCATGGGGAAGTCAGGGAACATGCAGTGGCAATGAAGGTTAGGTTTCTGAAAAACATCGCGGAGTGGTGCGCATTGTATGGGTGTGTAACATTACATTCACTAGTAGGATTGAGAAACACATCATGGGTTGGTGCGCATTGTATGGGTGTGTAACATTACATTCACTAGTAGGAGTGAGAAAAACATCACAGGGTGGTTTGAATCAGAGGGTCTGAATTAGGATAGACAGTGAGTGGCAATTTAGGATGGATAAAAGCGCCGTGGGGTGGTCAGATTGGTGAGGTCAGGGAACATGCAGTGGCAATGTAGGATAGGTTTCTGAAAAACATTGCGGGATGGTGGGAATTTTATCGATGTGTAACATTACATTCAATAGTAGGAGTGAGAAAAACATAACGTGTTGGTGCGCATTGTATGGGTGTGTAACATTACATTCACTAGTTGGAGTGAGAAAAACATCACGGGGTGGTGTGAATCGGAGGGCCTGAATTAGTATAGGCAGTGAGTGGCAATGTAGGATGGGGAAAAGCACCGCAGGTTGGTCAGCATGGGGAGGTCAGGGAACATGCAGTGGCAATGTGGGATAGGTTTCTGAAAAACAGCGCGGGGTGGTGCGCATTGTATGGGTGTGTAACATTACATTCACTAGTAAGATTGAGAAAAACATAAAGGGGTGGTGTGAATCGGAGGGTCTGAATTAGGATAGGAAGTGAGTGGCAATGTAGGATGGAGAAAAGCACCGCAGGGTGGTCAGCATGGGGAAGTCAGGGATCATGCAGTGCCAATGTAGGATAGGTTTCTGAAAAACATCGCGGGGTGGTGCGCATTGTACGGGTGTGAAACATTACATTCACTAGTAGGAGTGAGAAAAACATCGCGGGGTGTGGCGCATTGTATGGGTGTGTACCTTTACATTCACTAGCAGGAGTGAGAAAAACATCACGGGGTGGTGTGATTTGGAGGGTCTGAATTAGGATAGGCAGTGAGTGGCAATGTAAGATGGAGAAAAGCACCGCTGGATGGACTGCATTGGGAAGTCAGGGAACATGCAGTAGCAATGTAGGATAGTTTTCTGAAAAACATCGCGGGGTGGTGCGCATTGTATGGGTGTGTAACATTACATTCACTAGTAGGAGAGAGAAAATCATCACAGGGTGGTGTGAATCGGAGGGTCTGAATTAGGATAGGCAGTGAGAGGCAATGTAGGATGGAGAAAAGCACCGCGGGGTGGTCAGCATTGGGAGGTCATGGAACATGCAGTGGCAATGAAGGATAGGTTTCTGAAAAACATCGAGGGGTGGTGAGCATTGTATGGGTATGTAAAATTACATTCACTAGTAGGAGTGAGAAACACATCATGGGGTGGTGCGCATTGTATGGGTGTGTAATATTACATTCACTAGTAGGAGTGAGAAAAACATCAAGGGGTGGTTTGAATAGGAGGATCTGAATTAGGATAGGCAGTGCGTGGCAATTTAGGATGGATAAAAGCACCGCGGTGTGCTCAGCATGGTGAGGTCAGGGAACATGCAGTGGCAATATAGGATAGGTTTCTGAAAAACATCGCGGGGTGGTGCGCATTGTATGGGTGTGTCACATTACATTCACTCATAGGAGTGAGAAAAACATCACGGGGTGGTGTGAATCGTAGGGACTGAATTAGGATAGGCAGTGAGTGGCAACGAAGGATGGAGAAAATCACTGCGGGGTGGTCAACATGGGGTGGTCAGGGAACATGCAGTGGCAATGAAGGATAGGTTTCTGAAAAACATCGCGGGGTGGTGTGCATTGGATGGGTGTGTAACATTACATTCACTAGTAGGAGTGAGAAAAACATCACGGGGTGGTGTGAATCGGAGGGTCTGAATTAGGATAGGCAGTGAGTGGCAACGTAGGATGGAGAAAATCACTGCGGGGTGGTCAACATGGGGTGGTCAGGGAACATGCAGTGGCAATGAAGGATAGGTTTCTGAAAAACATCGCGGGGTGGTGTGCATTGGATGGGTGTGTAACAATACATTCACTAATAGGAGTGAGAAAAACATCACGGGGTGGTGCGCATTGTATCGGTGTGTCACATTACATTCACTAGTAAGAGTGAGAAAAACTTCACGGGGTTGTGTGAATCGGAGGGTCTGAATTAGGATAGGAAGTCAGTGGCAATGTAGGATGGAGAAAAGCACCTCGGGGTTGTCAGCATGGTGAAGTCAGGGAACATGCAGTGGCACTGTAGGATAGCTTTCTAAAAAACATCCGGGGGTGGTGCGCATTGTATGGGTGTGTAACATTTCATTCAATACTAGGAGTGAGAAAAACATCACAGGGTGGTGTGAATCGTAGGGTCTGAATTAGGATAGGCATTGAGTGGCAATGTAGGATGGGGAAAAGCACTGCGGGGTGGTCAGCATGTGGAGGTCATTGAACATGCAGTGACAATGTAGGATAGGTTTCTTAAAAACATCGCGGGGTGGTGCACATTGTATCGGTGTGTAACATTACATTCACTAGTAGGAGTGAGAAAAACATCACGGGGTGGTGCGCATTGTATGGGTGTGTAACTTTACATTCACTAGTAGGAGTGAGAAAAACATCACGGGGTGGTGCGCATTGTTTGGGTGTGTAATATTACATTCACTAGTACGAGTGAGAAAAAGATCATGGGTTGGAGTGAATCGGAGGGTCTGAATTAGGCTAGGCAGTGAATGGCAATGTAGTATGGAGAAAGGCACCGCGGGGTGGTCTGCAAGGGGAGGTCAGGGAATATGCAGTGACAATGTATGATAGGTTTCTGAAAAACATCGCGGGCTGGTGCACATTGTATGGGTGTGTACAATTACATTCACTAGTAGGAGGAGAAAAACATAACGGGGTGGTGTGAATCGGAGGGTCTGAAATAGGTTAGGCAGTGAGTGGCAATGTAGGATGGAGAAAAGCACCGGGGGATGGTCAGCATGGGGAGGTCAGGGAACATGCAGTGGCAATGTAGGATAGGTTTCTGAAACACATCGAGGGGTGGTGCGCTTTGTATGGGTGTGTAACATTACATTCACTAGTAGGAATGAGAAAAACATCACGGGGTGTTGTGAATCAGAGGGTCTGAATTAGGATAGGCAGTGAGTGGCAATGTAGGATGGAGAAAAGCACCGTGGGGTGGTCAGCATGGGGAGGTCAGGGAACATGCAGTGGCAATGTAGGATAGGTTTCTGAAAAACATCGCGGGGTGGTGCGCATTGCATTGGTGTGTAACATTACATTCACTAGTAGGAGTGAGAAAAACATCACGGGGTGGTGTGAGTCGTAGGATCTGAATTAGGATAGGCATTGAGTGGCAATGTAGGATGGGGAAAAGCACCGCGGGGTGGTCAGCATGTGGAGGTCAGGGAATATGCAGTGACAATGTACGATAGGTTTCTGAAAAACATCGCGGGCTGGTGCACATTGTATGGGTATGTAGCATTACATTCACTAGTAGGAGGAGAAAAACATAACGGGGTGGTGTGAATCGGAGGGTCTGAAATAGGTTAGGCAGTGAGTGGCAATGTAGGATGGAGAAAAGCACCGCGGGGTTGTCAAAACGGGGAGGTCAGGGAACATGCAGTGGCAATTTAGGATAGGTTTCTGAAAAACATCGCGGGGTGGTGCGCATTGTATGGGTGTGTAACATTACATTCAATAGTAGGAGTGAGAAAAACATCACGGGTGATGTGAATCATAGGGTCTGAATTAGAATAGGCAGTGAGTGGCAATGTAGCATGGAGAAAAGCACCACGGGGTGGTCAGCAAGGGGAGGTCAGGTAACATACAGTGGCAATGAAGGATAGGTTTCTGAAAAACATCGCGGCGTGTTGCGCATTGTATGGGTGTGTAACATTACATTCACTAGTAGGAGTGAGAAATGTATCACGGGGTGGTGTGAATCATAGGGTCTGCATTAGGATAGGCAGTGAGGGGCAATGTAGGATGGAGAAAAGCACCACGGGGTGGTCAGCATGAGGAGGTCATAAAACATGCAGTGGCAACGTAGGATAGGTTTCTGAAAAACATCGCGGGGTGGTATGCATTGTATGGGTGTGTAGCATTACATTCACTGGTAGGAGAGAGAAAAACATCACGGGGTGGTGTGAATCATAGCGTCTGAATTGGGATAGGAAGTTAGCGGCAATATAGGTTGGAGAAAAGCACCACGGGGTGGTCAGCATGGTGATGTCAGGACTCATGCAGTGGCAATGTAGGATACGTTTCTGAAAAACATCGCAGGGTGGTGTGCATTGTATGGGTGTGTAACATTACATTCACAAGTAGGAGTGAGAAAAACATCACGGGGTGGTGTGAATCATAGGGTCTGAATTAGGATAGGCCTTGAGTGGCAATGTAGGATGGAGAAAAGCACCACTGGGTGGTCAGCATGGGGAGGTCAGGAAACATTCAGTGGCAATGTAGGATAGGTTTCTGAAAAACATCGCGGGGTGGTCCGCATTGTATGGGTGTGTAACATTATATTCACTAGTAGGAATGAGAAAAACATCACGGGGTGGTGTGAATCATAGGTTCTGAATTAGGATAGGCAGTGAGTGGCAATGTAGGATGGAGAAAAGCACCACGGGGTGGTCATCATGGGGAGGTCATGAAACATGCAGTGGCAATGTAGGATAGGTTTCTGAAAAACATCGCGGCGTGGTGCGCATTGTATGGGTGTGTAACATTACATTCACTATTAGGAGTGAGAAAAACATCACTGGGTGGTGTGAATCATAGGGTGTGAATTAGGATAATCAGTGAGTGGTAATGTAGGATGGAGTAAAGCACTACGGGGTGGTCAGCATGGGGAGGTCAGGAAACATGCAGTGGCAATGTAGGATAGGTGTCTGAAAAACCTTTTGGTGTGGTGCGCATTGTATGGGTGTGTAGCATTACATTCACTAGTAGGAGTGAGAAAAACATCACGGGGCGTGTGAATGATAGGGTCTGAATTAGGATAGGCAGTGAGTGCAATGTAGGACGGAGAAAAGCACCAAGGGGTGGTTAGCATGGGGAGGTCAGGAAACATGCAGTGGCAATGTAAGATAGGTTTCTTAAAAACATCGCGTTGTGGAGCGCAGTGTATGGTGTGTAACATTACATTCACTAGCAGCAGTGAGAAAAACATCACGGGGTGGTGTGAATCTTAGTGTCTGAATTAGGATAGGCAGTGAGTGGGAATGTAGGACGGAGAAAAGCACCACGTGGTGGTCAGCATGTGGAGACCAGGAAACATGCAGTGGCAATGTAACATAGGTTTCAGAAAAACATCGCATGGTACTTCGCATTGTCTGTGTGTGTAACATTACATTCACTAGTAGGAGTGAGAAAAACATCATGGGGTGGTGTGAATCATAGGGTCTGAATGAGGATAGACAGTGAGTGGCAATGTAGAATGGAAAAAGCACCACGGGGTGGTCAGCATGGGCAGTTCAGGAAACATGCAGTGGCAAAGTAGGATAGGTTTCTGAAAAACATCGCACGGTGGTGCGCTTTGTATCGGTGTGTAACATTACATTCACTACAAGGAGTGAGAAAAACATCACGGGCTGGTGTGAATCATAGGATCTGAAATAGGATTGTCATGAGTGGCAATATAGGAAGGAGAAAATCACCACGGGGTGGTCAGCATGGGGAGGTCAGTAAACATGCAGTGGCAATGTAGGATAGGATTCTGAAAAACCTCGGGGGGTGCTGCGCATTGTATGTGTATGTAACATTACATTCACTAGTAGGAGTGAGAAAAACATCGCGGGGTGGTGTGAATCATAGGGTCTGAATTAGGATAGGCAGTGAGTGGCAATGTAGGATGGAGAAAAGCACCACGGGGTGGTCAGCATGGGGAGGTCAGGAAACATGCAGTGGCAATGTAGGATAGGTTTCTGAAAAACATCGCGGGGTGGGGTGCATTGTATGGGTGTGTAACATTACATTCACTAGTAGGAGTGAGAAAAACATCACAGGGTGGTGTGAATCATAGGGTCTGAATTAGGATAGGCAGTGAGTGGAAATGTAGGATGGAGAAAAGCACCACGGGGTGGTCAGCATGGGGAGGTCAGGAAACATGCAGTGGCAATGTAGGATAGGTTTCTGAAAAACATCGCGGGGTGGTGCGCATTGTATGCGTGTGTAACATTACATTCACTAGTAGGAGTGAGAAAAACATCACGGGGTGGTGTGAATCATAGGGTCTGAATTAGGATAGGCAGTGAGTGGCAATGTAGGATGGAGAAAAGCACCACGGGGTCGTCAGCAGGGGGATGCCAGGAAACATGCAGTGGCAATGTAGGATAGGTTTCTGAAAAACATCGCGGGGTTTTGCGCATTGTATGGGTGTGTAACATTACATTCACTAGTAGGAGTGAGAAAAACATCACGGGGTGATGTGAATCATAGGGTCTGAATTATGATACGCAGTGAGTGGCAATGTAGGATGGAGAAAAGCACCACGGGGTGGTCAGCATGGGGAGGACAGGAAACATACAGTGGCAATGTAGGATAGGTTTCTGAAAAACATCGCGGCGTGTTGTGCATTGTATGGGTGTGTAGCATTACATTCACTACTAGGAGTGAGAAAAACATCACGGGGTGGTGTGAATCATAGTGTCTGAATTGGGATAGGCAGTGAGTGGCAATATAGTTTGGAGAAAAGCACCACGGGGTGGTCAGCATGGTGATTTCAGGACTCATGCAGTGGCAATGTAGGATAGGTTTCTGAAAAACATCGCAGGGTGGTGCGCATTGTATGGGTGTGTAACATTACATTCACTAATAGGAGTGAGAAATACATCACGGGGTGGTGTGAATCGGAGGGTCTGAATTAGGATAGGAAGTTAGTGGCAATGTAGGATGGAGAAAAGCACCTCGGGGTGGTCAGCATGCGGAAGTCAGGGAACACGCAGTGGCAATGTAGGATAGGTTTTTGAAAAACCTACCGGGGTGTTGCACTTTTTATGGGTGTGTAACATTACATTCACTAGTAGGAGTGAGAAAAACATCACGGGGTGATGTGAATCATAGGGTCTGAATTAGGATAGGCAGTGAGTGGCAATGTAGGATGGAGAAAAGCACCACGGGGTGGTCAGCATGGGGAGGTCAGGAAACATACAGTGGCAATGTAGGATAGGTTTCTGAAAAACATCGCGGCGTGTTGCGCATTGTATGGGTGTGTAACATTACATTCACTAATAGGTGTGAGAAATACATCACGGGGTGGTGTGAAACATGGGGTCTGCATTAGGATAGGCAGTGAGGGGCAATGTAGGATGGAGAAAAGCACCACGGGGTGGTCAGCATGGGAAAGTCAGGAAACATGCAGTGGCAATGTAGGATAGGTTTTTGAAATACCTACCGGGGTTTTGCGCATTGTATGGGTGTGTAACATTACATTCACTAGTAGGAGTGAGAATAATATCACGGGGTGGTGTGTATCTTAGAGTCTGAAATAGGATAGGCATTGAGTGGCAATATAGGACGGAGAAAAGCACCACGGGGTGGTCAGCATGGGGAATTCAGGAAACATGCAGTGGCAATGTAAGATAATTTTCTGAAAAACATCGCAGGGTGGTATGCATTGTATGGGTGTGTAACATTACATACACTAATAGTAGTGAGAAAAACATCACGGGGTGGTGTGAATCATAGGGTCTGAATTAGGATAGGCAGTGAGTGGCAATGTAGGATGGAGAAAAGCACCACGGGGTGGTCAGCATGTGAGGTCAGGAAACATAGAGTGGCAATGTAGGATAGGTTTCTGAAAAACATCGCGGCGTGTTGCGCATTGTATGGGTGTGTAACATTACATTCACTTATAGTAGTGAGAAAAACATCACGGGCTGGTGTGAATCATAGGGTCTGAATTAGGATAGGCAGTGAGTGGCAATGTAGTATGGAGAAAAGCACCACGGGGTGGTCAGCATGAGGAGGTCATGAAACATGCAGTGGCAACGTAGGATAGGTTTCTGAAAAACATCGCGGGGTGGTATGCATTGTATGGGTGTGTAGCATTACATTCACTAGTAGGAGTGAGAAAAACATCACGGGGTGGTGTGAATCATAGCGTCTGAATTGGGATAGGAAGTGAGTGGCAATATAGGATGGAGAAAAGCACTACGGCGTGGTCAGCATGGTGATGTCAGGACTCATGCAGTGGCAATGTAGGATACCTTTCTGAAAAACATCGCAGGGTGGTGTTCATTGTATGGGTGTGTAACATTACATTCACAAGTAGGAGTGAGAAAAACATCACCGGGTGGTGTGAATCATAGGGTCTGAATTAGGATAGGCAGTGAGTGGCAATGTAGGATGGAGAAAAGCACCACGGGGTGGTCAGCATGGGGAGGACAGGAAACATACAGTGGCAATGTAGGATAGGTTTCTGAAAAACATCGCGGCGTGTTGCGCATTGTATGGGTGTGTAGCATTACATTCACTACTAGGAGTGAGAAAAACATCACGGGGTGGTGTGAATCATAGGGTCTGAATTGGGATAGGCAGTGAGTGGCAATATAGTTTGGAGAAAAGCACCACGGGGTGGTCAGCATGGTGATGTCAGGATTCATGCAGTGGCAATGTAGGATAGGTTTCTGAAAAACATCGCAGGGTGGTGCGCATTGTATGGGTGTGTAACATTACATTCACTAATAGGAGTGAGAAATACATCACGGGGTGGTGTGAATCATAGGGTCTGCATTAGGATAGGCAGTGAGGGGCAATGTAGGATGGAGAAAAGCACCACGGGGTGGTCAGCACGGGAAGGTCAGGAAACACGCAGTGGCAATGTAGGATAGGTTTTTGAAAAACCTACCGGGGTGTTGCACTTTGTATGGGTGTGTAACATTACATTCACTAGTAGGAGTGAGAAAAACATCACGGGGTGATGTGAATCATAGGGTCTGAATTAGGATAGGCAGTGAGTGGCAATGTAGGATGGAGAAAAGCACCACGGGGTGGTCAGCATGGGGAGGTCAGGAAACATACAGTGGCAATGTAGGATAGGTTTCTGAAAAACATCGCGGCGTGTTGCGCATTGTATGGGTGTGTAACATTACATTCACTAATAGGTGTGAGAAATACATCACGGGGTGGTGTGAAACATGGGGTCTGCATTAGGATAGGCAGTGAGGGGCAATGTAGGATGGAGAAAAGCACCACGGGGTGGTCAGCATGGGAAAGTCAGGAAACATGCAGTGGCAATGTAGGATAGGTTTTTGAAAAACCTACCGGGGTTTTGCGCATTGTATGGGTGTGTAACATTACATTCACTAGTAGGAGTGAGAATAATATCACGGGGTGGTGTGTATCTTAGAGTCTGAAATAGGATAGGCATTGAGTGGCAATATAGGACGGAGAAAAGCACCACGGGGTGGTCAGCATGGGGAATTCAGGAAACATGCAGTGGCAATGTAAGATAATTTTCTGAAAAACATCGCAGGGTGGTATGCATTGTATGGGTGTGTAGCATTACATTCACTAGCAGGAGTGAGAAAAACATCACGGGGTGGTGTGAATCATAGGGTCTGAATTGGGATTGGCAGTGAGTTGCAATATGGGTTGGAGAAAAGCACCACTGGGTGGTCAGCATGGTGATGTCAGGACTCATGCAGTGGCAATGTAGGATAGGTTTCTGAAAAACATGGCGGGGTGGTGCGCATTGTATGGTTGTGTAACATTACATTCACAAGTAGGAGTGAGAAAAACATCACGGGGTGGTGTGAATCATAGGGTCTGAATTAGGATAGGCAGTGAGTGGCAATGTAGGATGGAGAAAAGCACCACTGGGTGGTCAGCATGGGGAGGTCAGGACACATGCAGTGTCAATATAGGATAGGTTTCTGAAAAACATAGCGGGGTGGTGCGCAATATATGTGTGTGTAACATTACATTCACTAGTAGGAGTGAGAAAAACATCACGGGGTGGTGTGAATCATAGGGTCTGAATTAGGATAGGCAGTGAGTGGTAATGTAGGATGGAGAAATGCACCAAGGGGTGGTCAGCATGGGGAGGTCAGGAAACATGCAGTGGCAATGTAGGATAGGTTTCTGAAAAACATCGCAGGGTGGTGCGCATTGTATGGGTGTGTAACATTACATACACTAATAGTAGTGAGAAAAACATCACGGGGTGGTGTGAATCATAGGGTCTGAATTAGGATAGGCAGTGAGTGGCAATATAGGATGGAGAAAAGCACCACGGGGTGGTCAGCATGTGAGGTCAGGAAACATAGAGTGGCAAAGTAGGATAGGTTTCTGAAAAACATCGCGGCGTGTTGCGCATTGTATGGGTGTGTAACATTACATTCACTTATAGTAGTGAGAAAAACATCACGGGCTGGTGTGAATCATAGGGTCTGAATTAGGATAGGCAGTGAGTGGCAATGTAGTATGGAGAAAAGCACCACGGGGTGGTCAGCATGAGGAGGTCATGAAACATGCAGTGGCAACGTAGGATAGGTTTCTGAAAAACATCGCGGGGTGGTATGCATTGTATGGGTGTGTAGCATTACATTCACTAGTAGGAGTGAGAAAAACATCACGGGGTGGTGTGAATCATAGCGTCTGAATTGGGATAGGAAGTGAGTGGCAATATAGGATGGATAAAAGCACTACGGCGTGGTCAGCATGGTGATGTCAGGACTCATGCAGTGGCAATGTAGGATACCTTTCTGAAAAACATCGCAGGGTGGTGTTCATTGTATGGGTGTGTAACATTACATTCACAAGTAGGAGTGAGAAAAACATCACCGGGTGGTGTGAATCATAGGGTCTGAATTAGGATAGGCATTGAGTGGCAATGTAGGATGGAGAAAAGCACCACGGGGTGGTCAGCATGGGGAGGACAGGAAACATACAGTGGCAATGTAGGATAGGTGTCTGAAAAACATCGCGGCGTGTTGCGCATTGTATGGGTGTGTAGCATTATATTCACTACTAGGAGTGAGAAAAACATCACGGGGTGGTGTGAATCATAGGGTCTGAATTGGGATAGGGAGTGAGTGGCAATATAGGTTGGACAAAAGCACCACGGGGTGGTCAGCATGGTGATGTCAGGACTCATGCAGTGGCAATGTAGGATAGGTTTCTGAAAAACATCGCAGGGTGGTGCGCATTGTATTGGTGTGTAACATTACATTCACTAATAGGAGTGAGAAATACATCACGGGGTGGTGTGAATCATAGGGTCTGCATTAGGATAGGCAGTGAGGGGCAATGTAGGATGGAGAAAAGCACCACGGGGTGGTCAGCATGGGAAGGTCAGGAAACATGCAGTGGCAATGTAGGATAGGTTTTTGAAAAACCTACCGGGGTGTTGCACTTTGTATGGGTGTGTAACATTACATTCACTAGTAGGAGTGAGAAAAATATCACGGGGTGGTGTGAATCGTAGGGTCTGAATTAGGATACGCAGTGAGTGGCAATGTAGGATGGAGAAAAGCACCAAGGGTTGGTCAGCATGGGGAATTAAGGAAACATGCAGTGGCAATGTAAGATAGTTTTCTGAAAAACATCGCTGGGTGGTGCGCATTGTATGGGTGTGTAACATTACATTCACTAATAGTAGTGAGAAAAACATAACGGGGTGGTGTGAATCATAGGGTCTGAATTAGGATAGGCAGTGAGTGGCAATGTAGGATGGAGAAAAGCACCACGGGGTGGTCAGCATGGGAAAGTCAGGAAACATGCAGTGGCAATGTAGGATAGGTTCTTGAAAAACCTACCGGGGTTTTGCGCATTGTATGGGTGTGTAACATTACATTCACTAGTAGGAGTGAGAATAATATCACGGGGTGGTGTGTGTCTTAGAGTCTGAAATAGGATAGGCAGTGAGTGGCAATATAGGATGGAGAAAAGCACCACGGGGTGGTCAGCATGGGGAATTCAGGAAACATGCAGTGGCAATGTAAGATAGTTTTCTGAAAAACATCGCAGGGTGGTATGCATTGTATGGGTGTGTAGCATTACATTCACTAGCAGGAGTGAGAAAAACATCACGGGGTAGTGTGAATCATAGGGTCTGAATTGGGATTGGCAGTGAGTGGCAATATGGGTTGGAGAAAAGCACCACTGGGTGGTCAGCATGGTGATGTCAGGACTCATGCAGTGGCAATGTAGGATAGGTTTCTGAAAAACATGGCGGGGTGGTGCGCATTGTATGGTTGTGTAACATTACATTCACAAGTAGGAGTGAGAAAAACATCACGGGGTGGTGTGAATCATAGGGTCTGAATTAGGATAGGCAGTGAGTGGCAATGTAGGATGGAGAAAAGCACCACTGGGTGGTCAGCATGGGGAGGTCAGGAAACATGCAGTGTCAATATAGGATAGGTTTCCGAAAAACATAGCGGGGTGGTGCGCAATATATGTGTGTGTAACATTACATTCACGAGTAGGAGTGAGAAAAACATCACGGGGTGGTGTGAATCATAGGGTCTGAATTAGGATAGGCAGTGAGTGGTAATGTAGGATGGAGAAATGCACCAAGGGGTGGTCAGCATGGGGAGGTCAGGAAACATGCAGTGGCAATGTAGGATAGGTTTCTGAAAAACATCGCGGGGTGGTGCGCATTGTATGGGTGTGTAACATTACATTCACTAATAGTAGTGAGAAAAACATCACGGGGTGGTGTGAATCATAGGGTCTGAATTAGGATAGGCAGTGAGTGGCAATGTAAGATGGAGAAAAGCACCACGGGGTGGTCAGCATGTGAGGTCAGGAAACATAGAGTTGCAATGTAGGATAGGTTTCTGAAAAACATCGCGGCGTGTTGCGCATTGTATGGGTGTGTAACATTACATTCACTAATAGTAGTGAGAAAAACATCACGGGGTGGTGTGAATCATAGGGTCTGAATTAGGATAGGCAGTGAGTGGTAATGTAGGATGGAGAAAAGTACCACGGGGTGGTCAGCATGGGGAGGTCAGGAAGCATGCAGTGGCAATGTAGGATAGGTTTCTGAAAAACATCGCGGGGTGGTGCTCATTGTATGGGTGTGTAACATTACATTCACTAGTAGGAGTGAGAAAAACAACACGGGGTGGTGTGAATCATAGGGTCTGAATTAGGAAAGGCAGTGAGTGGCAATGTAGGATGGAGAAAAGCACCACGGGGTGGTCAGCATGGGGAGGTCATGAAACATGCAGTGGCAACGTAGGATAGGTTTCTGAAAAACATCGCGGGGTGGTATGCATTGTATGGGTGTGTAGCATTACATTCACTAGTAGGAGTGAGAAAAACATCACGGGGTGGTGTGAATCATAGCGTCTGAATTGGGATAGGAAGTGAGTGGCAATATAGGTTGGAGAAAAGCACTACGGGGTGGTCAGCATGGTGATCTCAGGACTCATGCAGTGGCAATGTAGGATACCTTTCTGAAAAACATCGCATAGTGGTGTTCATTGTATGGGTGTGTAACATTACATTCACAAGTAGGAGTGAGAAAAACATCACCGGGTGGTGTGAATCATAGGGTCTGAATTAGGATAGGCATTGAGTGGCAATGTAGGATGGAGAAAAGCACCACGGGGTGGTCATCATGGGGAGGACAGGAAACATACAGTGGCAATTTAGGATAGGTGTCTGAAAAACATCGCGGCGTGTTGCGCATTGTATGGGTGTGTAGCATTACATTCACTACTAGGAGTGAGAAAAACATCACAGGGTGGTGTGAATCATAGGGTCTGAATTGGGATAGGGAGTGAGTGGCAATATAGATTGGAGAAAAGCACCACGGGGTGGTCAGCATGGTGATGTCAGGACTCATTCAGTGGCAATGTATGATAGGTTTCTGAAAAACATCGCAGGGTGGTGCGCATTGTATTGGTGTGTAACATTACATTCACTAATAGGAGTGAGAAATACTTCACGGGGTGGTGTGAATCATAGGGTCTGCATTAGGATAGGCAGTGAGGGGCAATGTAGGATGGAGAAAAGCACCACGGGGTGGTCAGCATGGGAAGGTCAGGAAACATGCAGTGGCAATGTAGGATAGGTTTTTGAAAAACCTACCGGGGTGTTGCACTTTGTATGGGTGTGTAACATTACATTCACTAGTAGGAGTGAGAAAAATATCACAGGGTGGTGTGAATCGTAGGGTCTGAATTAGGATACGCAGTGAGTGGCAATGTAGGATGGAGAAAAGCACCAAGGGGTGGTCAGCATGGGGAATTAAGGAAACATGCAGTGGCAATGTAAGATAGTTTTCTGAAAAACATCGCTGGGTGGTGCGCATTGTATGGGTGTGTAACATTACATTCACTAATAGTAGTGAGAAAAACATAACGGGGTGGTGTGAATCATAGGGTATGAATTAGGATAGGCAGTGAGTGGCAATGTAGTATGGAGAAAAGCCCCACGGGGTGGTCAGCATGGGGAGGTCAGGAAGCATGCAGGGGCAATGTAGGATAGGTTTCTTAACAACATCGCGGGGTGGTGCTCATTGTATGGGTGTGTAACATTACATTCACTAGTAGGAGTGAGAAAAACATCACGGGGTGGTGTGAATCATAGGGTCTGAATTAGGAAAGGCAGTGAGTGGCAATGTAGGATGGAGAAAAGCACCACGGGGTGGTCAGCATTGGGTTGTCAGGAAACATGCAGTGGCAGTGTAGGATAGGTTTCTCAAAATCATCGCGGGGTGGTGCGCATTGTATGGGTGTGTAACATTACATTCACTAGTAGGAGTGAGAAAAACATCACGGGGTGGTGTGAATCATAGGGTCTGAATTAGGAAAGGCAGTGAGTGGCAATGTAGGATGGAGAAAAGCACCACGGGGTGGTCAGCATGGGGAAGTCAGGAAACATGCAGTGGCAAAGTAGGATAGGTTCTGAAAAGCCTTGCGGGGTGGTGCACATTGTATGGGTGTGTAACATTACATTCACTACTATTAGTGAGAAAAACATCACGGGGTGGTGTGAATTATAAGGTCTGAATTAGGATAGGCAGTGAGTGGCAATGTAGGATGGAGAGAAACAACACGGGGTGTTCAGCATGGAGAGCTCAGGAAACATGCAGTGGCAATGTAGGATAGGTTTCTGAAAAACATCGCGGGGTCCTGCGCATTGTATGGGTGTGTAACATTACATTCACCAGTAGGAGTGAGAAAAACATCACGGGGTGGTGTGAATCATAGGGTCTGAATTAGGATCGGCATTTAGTGGCAATGTAGGATCGAGAAAAGCACCAGGGGATGGTCAGCATGGGGAGTTCAGGAAACATGCAGTGTCAATGAAGGATAGGTTTCTGAAAAACATCGCGGGGTGGTGCGCATTGTATGGGTGTGTAACATTACATTCACTCGTAGGAGTGAGAAAAACATCACGGGGTGGTGTGAGTCATAGTGTCTGAATTAGGATAGGCATTTAGTGGCAATGTAGGATCGAGAAAAGCACCACCGCATGGTCAGCATGGGGAATTCAGGAAACACGCAGTGGCAATGTAGGATAGGTTTCTGAAAAACCTCACGGTGTGGTGCGCATTGTATGGGTGTGTAACATTACATTCACTAGTAGGAGTGAGAAAAACATCACGGGATGGTGTGAATCATAGGGTCTGAATTAGGATAGGCAGTGAGTGGCAATGTAGGATGGAGAAAAGCACCACGGGGTGATCAGCATGGGGAGGTCAGGAAACCTGCAGTGGCAAAGTAGGATAGGTTTCTGAAAAACCTCGCGGGGCGGTGCACATGGTATGCTTCTGTAAGATTACATTCACTACTATTTGTGAGAAAAACATCAGGGGGTGGTGTGAATCATAGCGTCTGAATTAGGATAGGCAGTGAGTGGCAATGTAGGATGGAGAAAAGCATAACGGGGTTGTCGGCATTGGGAGGTCAGGAAACATGCGGTGGCAAGGTAGGATAGGTTTCTGAAAAACATCGTGGGGTGGTGCGCATTGTATGGGTGTGTAACATTACATTCACTAGTAGGAGTGAGAAAAACATCACGGGGTGGTGTGAGTCATAGGGTCTGATATAGGATTGGCAGTGAGTGGCAATGTAGAATGGAGAAAAGACCCCGGGGTGGTCAGCATGGGGAATTCAGGAAACATGCAGTGGCAATGTCGGATAGGTTTCTGAAAAACATCGCGGGGTGGTGCGCATTGTATGGGTGTCTAACATTACATTCACTAGTAGGAGTGAGAAAAACATCACGGGGTGGTGTGAATAATAGGTTCTGAATTTGGATATGCAGTGAGTGGCAATGTAGGATGGAGAAAAGCAACACGGGGTGGTCAGCATGGGGAGGTCAGGAAACATGCAGTGGCAACGTAGGATAGGTTTCTGAAAAACCTCACGGGGTGGTGGGCATTGCATGGGTGTGTAACATTACATTCACTAGTAGGAGTGAGAAAAACATCACGGGGTGGGGTGAATCATAGGGTCTGAATTAGGATAGGCAGTGAGTGGCAATGTAGGATGGAGAAAAGCACCACGGGGTGGTCAGCATGGGGAATTCAGGAAACATTCAGTGGCAATGTAGGATAGGTTTATGCAAAACCTCGGAGGGTGGTGCACATTGAATGGGTGTGTAACATTACATTCACTAGTTGGAGTGAGAAAAACATCACGGGGTGGTGTGAATCGGAGGGTCTGAATTAGTATAGGCAGTGAGTGGCAATGTAGGATGGGGAAAAGCACCGCAGGTTGGTCAGCATGGGGAGGTCAGGGAACATGCAGTGGCAATGTAGGATAGGTTTCTGAAAAACATTGCGGGGTGGTGCGCATTGTATGGGTGTGTGACATTACATTCACTAGTAGGAGTGAAAAAACATCACGGGGTTGTGTGAATCGGAGGGTCTGAATTAGGATAGGAAGTGAGTGGCAATGTAGAATGAAGAAAAGCACCAAAGGGTGGTCAGCATGGGGAGGTCAGGAAACATGCAGTGCAATGTAGGATAGGTTTCTGAAAAACATCGCGGGGTGGTGCCCATTGTATGGGTGTGTAACATTACATTCACTAGTAAGAGTGAGAAAAACATCACGGGGTGGTGTGAATCATAGGGTCTGAATTAGGATAGGCAGTGAGTGGCAATGTACGATGGAGAAAAGCACTACCGGGTGGTCAGCATGGGGAGGTCAGGAAACATGCAGGGGCAATATAAGACAGGTTTCTGAAAAACATAGCGGGGTGGTGCGCATTGTATGGGTGTGTAACATTACATTCACTAGTAGGAGTGAGTAAAACATCACGGCGTGATGTGAATCATAGGGTCTGAATTTGAATAGGCAGTGAGGGACAATGCAGGATGGAGAAAAGCACCACGGGGTGGTCAGCATGGGGAGGTCAGGAAACATTCAGTGGCAATGTAGGATAGGTTTCTGAAAAACCTCGCGGGGTGGTGCGCATTGTATGGGTGTGTAACATTACATTCACTAGTAGGAGTGAGAAAAACATCACGGGTTGGTATGAATCATAGGGTCTGAATTAGGATAGGCAGTGAGTGGCAATGTAGGATGAAGAAAAGCACCACGGGGTGGTCAGCATGGCAAGGTCAGGAAACATGCAGTGGCAATGTAGGATAGGTTTCTGAAAAACTTCGCGTGGTGGTGCGCATTGTATGGGTGTGTAACATTACATTCACTAGTAGGAGTGAGAAAAACATCACGGGTTGGTGTGAATCATAGGGTCTGAATTAGGATAGGCAGTGAGTGGCAATGTAGGATGGAGAAAAGCAGCACGGGGTGGTCAGCATGGGGAGGTCAGGAAACATGCCGTGGCAATGTAGGATAGGTTTCTGAAAAACATCGCGGGGTGGTGCTCTTTGCATGGGTGTGTAACATTACATTCACTAGTGGGAGTGAGAAAAATCATCACGGGGTGGTGTGAGTCATAGGGTCTGAATTAGGATAGGCAGTGAGTGGCAATGTAGGATGGAGAAAAGCACCACGGGGTGGTCAGCATGGGAGGTCAGGAAACATGCAGTGGCAATGTAGGATAGGTTTCTGAAAAACATCGCGGCGTGGTGCGCATTGTATGGGTGTCTAACATTACATTCACTAGTAGGAGTGAGAAAAATATCATGGGGTTTTGTGAATCATAGGTTCTGAATTTGGATAGGCAGGCAGTGTTAATGTAGGATGGAGAAAAGCACCACGGGGTGGTCAGCATGGGGAGGTCAGGAAACATGCAGTGGCAATGTGAGATAGGTTTCTGAAAAAGCTCGAGGGTGGTGCGCATTGTATGGGTGTGTAACATTACATTCACTAGTAGGAGTGAGAAAAACATCACGGGGTGGTGTGAATCATAGGGTCTGAATTAGGATAGGCAGTGAGTGGCAATGTAGGATGGAGAAAAGCACCAAGGGGTGGTCAGCATGCGGAATTCAGGAAACATGCAGTGGCAATGTAGGATAGGTTTATGAAAAACCTCGCGGGGTGGTGCGCATTGTATGGGTGTGTAACATTACATTCACTAGTAGGAGTGAGAAAAACATCACGTGGTTGTGTGAATCATAGGATCTGAATTAGGAGAGGCAGTGAGTGGCAATGTCGGATGGAGAAAAGCACCACGGGATGGTCACAATGGGGAGGTCAGGAAACATGCAGTGGCAATGTAGGATAGGTTTCTGAAAAACCTCGCGGGGTGGTGCACCTTGTATGGGTGTGTAGCATTACATTCACTAGTAGGAGTGAGAAAAACATCACAGGGTGGTGTGAATCATAGGGTCTGAATTAGGATAGGCAGTGAGTGGCAATGTAGGATGGAGAAAAGCACCACGGTGTCATCCGCATGGTGAGGTCAGGACACATGCAGTAGCAATGTACGATAGGTTTCTGAAAAACATCGCGGGGTGGGGCGCATTGTATGGGTGTGTAACATTACATTCACTAGTATGAGTGAGAAAAACTTCACGGGGTGGTGTGAATCGTAGGGTCTGAATTAGGATAGGCAGTGAGTGGCAATGTAGGATGGAGAAAAGCACCACGGGGTGGTCAGGAAACATGCAGTGGCAATGTAGGATAGGTTTCTGAAAAACATCGCAGGGTGGTGCGCATTGTATGGGTGTGTAACATTACATTCACTAGTAGGAGTGAGAAAAACATCACGGGGTGGTGTGAATCATAGGGTCTGAATTAGGATAGGCAGTGAGTGGCAATGTAGGATGGAGAAAAGCACCACGGGGTGGTCAGCATTGGGAGGTCAGGAAACATGCAGTGGCAATGTAGGATAGGTTTCTGAAAAACATCGCGGGGTGTTGCGCATTGTATGGGTGTCTAACATTACATTCACTAGTAGGAGTGAGAAAAACATCACGGAGTGGTGTGAATCATAGGTTCTGAATTTGGATAGGCAGTGAGTGGCAATGTAGGATGGAGAAAAGCACCATGGGGTGGTCAGCATGGGGAGGTCAGGAAACATGCAGTGACAATGTAGGATGCATTTCTGAAAAACCACGCGGGGTGGTGTGCATTGTATGTGTGTGTAATATTACATTCACTAGTAGGAGTGAGAAAAACATCACGGGGTGGTGTAAATCATAGGTTCTGAATTAGGATAGGCAGTGAGTTGCAATGTAGGATGGAGAAAAGCACCACGGGGTTTTCAGCTTGGTTAATTCAGGAAACATGCAGTGGCAATGTAAGATAGTTTTCTGAAAAACATCGCGGGGGTGTGCGCATTGTATGGGTGTGTAACATTACATTCACTAGTAGGAGTGAGAAAAACATCACGGGGTGGTGTGAATCATAGGGTCTGAATTAGGATAGGCAGTGAGTGGCAATGTACGATGGAGAAAAGCACCACGGAGTGGTCCGCATGGGGAGGTCAGGAAACATGCAATGGCAATGTAGGATAGGTTTCTGAAAAACCTCGCAGGGCGGTGCACATGGTATGCGTGTGTAACATTACATTAACTACTATTAGTGAGAAAAACATCAGGGGGTGGTGTGAATCATAGGGTCTGAATTAGGATAGGCAGTGTGTGGCAATGAAGGATGGAGAAAAGCACCACGGGGTGGTCAGCATGGGGAGGTCATGAAACATGCACTGGCAATGTAGGATAGGTTTCTGAAAAACATCGCGGGGTGGTGCGCCTTGTATGGGTGTGTAACATTACATTCACTAGTAGGAGTGAGAAAAACATCACGGGTTGATGTGAAGCATAGGGTCTCAATTAGGATAGGCAGTGAGTGGCAATGTAGGATGGAGAAAAGCAACACGGGGTGTTCAGCATGGGGTGTTCAGGAAACATGCAGTGGCAATGTAGGATAGGTTTCTGAAAAACATCGTGGGGTGTTATGCATTGTATTGGTATGTAACATTACATTCACTAGTAGGAGTGAGAAAAACAAAATGGTGTGTGTGAATCATAGGGTCTGAATTAGGATAGGCAGTGAGTGGCAATGCAGGATGGAGAAAAGCACCACGGGGTGATTAGCATGGGGAGATCAGGAAACATGCAGTGGCAATGTAGGATAGGTTTCTGAAAAACCTCGCGGGGCGGTGCACATGGTATGCGTGTGTAACATTACATTCACTAGTAGGAGTGAGAAAAACATCAGGGGGTGGTGTGAATCATAGGGTCTGAATTAGGATAGGCAGTGAGTGGCAATGTACGATGGAGAAAAGCACCACGGGGTGGTCAGCATGGGGAGGTCACGAAACATGCCGTGCAATGTAGGATAGGTTTCTGAAAAACATCGCGGGGTGGTGCGCTTTGTATGGGTGTCTAACATTACATTCACTAGTAGGAGTGAGAAAAACATCACGGGGTGGTGTGAATCATAGGTTCTGAATTTGGATAGGCAGGGAGTGTTAATGTAGGATGGACAAAAGCACCACGGGGTGGTCAGAATGGGGAGGTCAGGAAACATGCAGTGGCAATGTGAGATAGGTTTCTGAAAAACCTCGCGGGGTGGTGCGCATTGTATGGGTGTGTAATATTCCATTCACTAGTAGGAGTGAGAAAAACATCACTGGGTGGTGTGAATCATAGGGTCTGAATTAGGATAGGCAGTGAGTGGCAATGTAGGTTGGAGAAAAGCACCACGTGGTGGTCAGCATGGGGAGGTCAGGAAACATGCAGTGCAATGTAGGATAGGTTTCTGAAAAACATCGCGGGGTGGTGCGCATTGTATGGGTGTCTAACATTACATTGACTAGGAGGAGTGAGAAAAACATCACGGGGTGGTGTGAATCATAGGGTCTGAGTTAGGATAGGAAGTGAGTGGCAATATAGGTTGGAGAATAGCACCACGGGGTGGTCAGCATGGTGATGTCAGGACTCATGCAGTGGCAATGTAGGATACGTTTCTAAAAAACATCGCAGGGTGGTGTGCATTGTATGGGTGTGTAACATTACATTCACAAATAGGAGTGAGAAAAACATCACGGGGTGGTGTGAATCATGGGGTCTGAATTAGGATAGGCATTGAGTGGCAATATAGGATGGAGAAAAGCACTACTGGGTGGTCAGCATGGGGAGGTTAGGCCACATGCAGTGGCAATGTAGGGTAGGTTTCTGAAAAACATCGCGGGGTGGTGCGCATTGTATGGGTGTGTAACATTACATTCACTCGTAGGAGTGAGAAAAACATCACGGGGTGGTGTGAGTCATAGTGTCTGAATTAGGATAGGCATTTAGTGGCAATGTAGGATCGAGAAAAGCACCACCGCATGGTCAGCATGGGGAATTCAGGAAACACGCAGTGGCAATGTAGGATAGGTTTCTGAAAAACCTCACGGTGTGGTGCGCATTGTATGGGTGTGTAACATTACATTCACTAGTAGGAGTGAGAAAAACATCACGGGATGGTGTGAATCATAGGGTCTGAATTAGGATAGGCAGTGAGTGGCAATGTAGGATGGAGAAAAGCACCACGGGGTGATCAGCATGGGGAGGTCAGGAAACCTGCAGTGGCAAAGTAGGATAGGTTTCTGAAAAACCTCGCGGGGCGGTGCACATGGTATGCTTGTGTAAGATTACATTCACTACTATTTGTGAGAAAAACATCAGGGGGTGGTGTGAATCATAGCGTCTGAATTAGGATAGGCAGTGAGTGGCAATGTAGGATGGAGAAAAGCATAACGGGGTTGTCGGCATTGGGAGGTCAGGAAACATGCGGTGGCAAGGTAGGATAGGTTTCTGAAAAACATCGTGGGGTGGTGCGCATTGTATGGGTGTGTAACATTACATTCACTAGTAGGAGTGAGAAAAACATCACGGGGTGGTGTGAGTCATAGGGTCTGATATAGGATTGGCAGTGAGTGGCAATGTAGAATGGAGAAAAGCACCACGGGGTGGTCAGCATGGGGAATTCAGGAAACATGCAGTGGCAATGTCGGATAGGTTTCTGAAAAACATCGCGGGGTGGTGCGCATTGTATGGGTGTCTAACATTACATTCACTAGTAGGAGTGAGAAAAACATCACGGGGTGGTGTGAATAATAGGTTCTGAATTTGGATAGGCAGTGTGTGGCAATGTAGGATGGAGAAAAGCAACACGGGGTGGTCAGCATGGGGAGGTCAGGAAACATGCAGTGGCAACGTAGGATAGGTTTCTGAAAAACCTCACGGGGTGGTGGGCATTGCATGGGTGTGTAACATTACATTCACTAGTAGGAGTGAGAAAAACATCACGGGGTGGGGTGAATCATAGGGTCTGAATTAGGATAGGCAGTGAGTGGCAATGTAGGATGGAGAAAAGCACCACGGGGTGGTCAGCATGGGGAATTCAGGAAAAATTCAGTGGCAATGTAGGATAGGTTTATGCAAAACCTCGGAGGGTGGTGCGCATTGAATGGGTGTGTAACATTACATTCACTAGTTGGAGTGAGAAAAACATCACGGGGTGGTGTGAATCGGAGAGTCTGAATTAGTATAGGCAGTGAGTGGCAATGTAGGATGGGGAAAAGCACCTCAGGTTGGTCAGCATGGGGAGGTCAGGGAACATGCAGTGGCAATGTAGGATAGGTTTCTGAAAAACATTGCGGGGTGGTGCGCATTGTATGGGTGTGTGACATTACATTCACTAGTAGGAGTGAAAAAACATCACGGGGTTGTGTGAATCGGAGGGTCTGAATTAGGATAGGAAGTGAGTGGCAATGTAGAATGGAGAAAAGCACCAAAGGGTGGTCAGCATGGGGAGGTCAGGAAACATGCAGTGCAATGTAGGATAGGTTTCTGAAAAACATCGCGGGGTGGTGCCCATTGTATGGGTGTGTAACATTACATTCACTAGTAAGAGTGAGAAAAACATCACGGGGTGGTGTGAATCATAGGGTCTGAATTAGGATAGGCAGTGAGTGGCAATGTACGATGGAGAAAAGCACTACCGGGTGGTCAGCATGGGGAGGTCAGGAAACATGCAGTGGCAATATAAGACAGGTTTCTGAAAAACATAGCGGGGTGGTGCGCATTGTATGGGTGTGTAACATTACATTCACTAGTAGGAGTGAGTAAAACATCACGGCGTGATGTGAATCATAGGGTCTGAATTTGAATAGGCAGTGAGGGACAATGCAGGATGGAGAAAAGCACCACGGGGTGGTCAGCATGGGGAGGTCAGGAAACATTCAGTGGCAATGTAGGATAGGTTTCTGAAAAACCTCGCGGGGTGGTGCGCATTGTATGGGTGTGTAACATTACATTCACTAGTAGGAGTGAGAAAAACATCACGGGTTGGTATGAATCATAGGGTCTGAATTAGGATAGGCAGTGAGTGGCAATGTAGGATGAAGAAAAGCACCACGGGGTGGTCAGCATGGCAAGGTCAGGAAACATGCAGTGGCAATGTAGGATAGGTTGCTGAAAAACTTCGCGTGGTGGTGCGCATTTTATGGGTGTGTAACATTACATTCACTAGTAGGAGTGAGAAAAACATCACGGGTTGGTGTGAATCATAGGGTCTGAATTAGGATAGGCAGTGAGTGGCAATGTAGGATGGAGAAAAGCAGCACGGGGTGGTCAGCATGGGGAGGTCAGGAAACATGCCGTGGCAATGTAGGATAGGTTTCTGAAAAACATCGCGGGGTGGTGCTCTTTGCATGGGTGTGTAACATTACATTCACTAGTGGGAGTGAGAAAAATCATCACGGGGTGGTGTGAGTCATAGGGTCTAATTAGGATAGGCAGTGAGTGGCAATGTAGGATGGAGAAAAGCACCACGGGGTGGTCAGCATGGGAGGTCAGGAAACATGCAGTGGCAATGTAGGATAGGTTTCTGAAAAACATCGCGGCGTGGTGCGCATTGTATGGGTGTCTAACATTACATTCACTAGTAGGAGTGAGAAAAATATCATGGGGTTTTGTGAATCATAGGTTCTGAATTTGGATAGGCAGGCAGTGTTAATGTAGGATGGAGAAAAGCACCACGGGGTGGTCAGGATGGGGAGGTCAGGAAACATGCAGTGGCAATGTGAGATAGGTTTCTGAAAAAGCTCGAGGGTGGTGCGCATTGTATGGGTGTGTAACATTACATTCACTAGTAGGAGTGAGAAAAACATCACGGGGTGGTGTGAATCATAGGGTCTGAATTAGGATAGGCAGTGAGTGGCAATGTAGGATGGAGAAAAGCACCAAGGGGTGGTCAGCATGCGGAATTCAGAAAACATGCAGTGGCAATGTAGGATAGGTTTATGAAAAACCTCGCGGGGTGGTGCGCATTGTATGGGTGTGTAACATTACATTCACTAGTAGGAGTGAGAAAAACATCACGTGGTTGTGTGAATCATAGGATCTGAATTAGGAGAGGCAGTGAGTGGCAATGTCGGATGGAGAAAAGCACCACGGGATGGTCACAATGGGGAGGTCAGGAAACATGCAGTGGCAATGTAGGATAGGTTTCTGAAAAACCTCGCGGGGTGGTGCACCTTGTATGGGTGTGTAGCATTACATTCACTAGTAGGAGTGAGAAAAACATCACGGGGTGGTGTGAATCATAGGGTCTGAATTAGGATAGGCAGTGAGTGGCAATGTAGGATGGAGAAAAGCACCACGGTGTCATCCGCATGGTGAGGTCAGGACACATGCAGTAGCAATGTACGATAGGTTTCTGAAAAACATCGCGGGGTGGGGCGCATTGTATGGGTGTGTAACATTACATTCACTAGTATGAGTGAGAAAAACTTCACGGGGTGGTGTGAATCGTAGGGTCTGAATTAGGATAGGCAGTGAGTGGCAATGTAGGATGGAGAAAAGCACCACGGGGTGGTCAGGAAACATGCAGTGGCAATGTAGGATAGGTTTCTGAAAAACATCGCAGGGTGGTGCGCATTGTATGGGTGTGTAACATTACATTCACTAGTAGGAGTGAGAAAAACATCACGGGGTGGTGTGAATCATAGGGTCTGAATTAGGATAGGCAGTGAGTGGCAATGTAGGATGGAGAAAAGCACCACGGGGTGGTCAGCATGGGGAGGTCAGGAAACATGCAGTGGCAATGTAGGATAGGTCTCTGAAAAACATCGCGGGGTGTTGCGCATTGTATGGGTGTCTAACATTACATTCACTAGTAGGAGTGAGAAAAACATCACGGAGTGGTGTGAATCATAGGTTCTGAATTTGGATAGGCAGTGAGTGGCAATGTAGGATGGAGAAAAGCACCATGGGGTGGTCAGCATGGGGAGGTCAGGAAATATGCAGTGACAATGTAGGATGCGTTTCTGAAAAACCACGCGGGGTGGTGTGCATTGTATGTGTGTGTAATATTACATTCACTAGTAGGAGTGAGAAAAACATCACGGGGTGGTGTAAATCATAGGTTCTGAATTAGGATAGGCAGTGAGTTGCAATGTAGGATGGAGAAAAGCACCACGGGGTTTTCAGCTTGGTTAATTCAGGAAACATGCAGTGGCAATGTAAGATAGTTTTCTGAAAAACATCGCGGGGGTGTGCGCATTGTATGGGTGTGTAACATTACATTCACTAGTAGGAGTGAGAAAAACATCACGGGGTGGTGTGAATCATAGGGTCTGAATTAGGATAGGCAGTGAGTGGCAATGTACGATGGAGAAAAGCACCACGGAGTGGTCCGCATGGGGAGGTCAGGAAACATGCAATGGCAATGTAGGATAGGTTTCTGAAAAACCTCGCAGGGCGGTGCACATGGTATGCGTGTGTAACATTACATTAACTACTATTAGTGAGAAAAACATCAGGGGGTGGTGTGAATCATAGGGTCTGAATTAGGATAGGCAGTGTGTGGCAATGAAGGATGGAGAAAAGCACCACGGGGTGGTCAGCATGGGGAGGTCATGAAACATGCACTGGCAATGTAGGATAGGTTTCTGAAAAACATCGCAGGGTGGTGCGCCTTGTATGGGTGTGTAACATTACATTCACTAGTAGGAGTGAGAAAAACATCACGGGTTGATGTGAAGCATAGGGTCTCAATTAGGATAGGCAGTGAGTGGCAATGTAGGATGGAGAAAAGCAACACGGGGTGTTCAGCATGGGGTGTTCAGGAAACATGCAGTGGCAATGTAGGATAGGTTTCTGAAAAACATCGTGGGGTGTTATGCATTGTATTGGTATGTAACATTACATTCACTAGTAGGAGTGAGAAAAACAAAATGGTGTGTGTGAATCATAGGGTCTGAATTAGGATAGGCAGTGAGTGGCAATGCAGGATGGAGAAAAGCACCACGGGGTGATTAGCATGGGGAGATCAGGAAACATGCAGTGGCAATGTAGGATAGGTTTCTGAAAAACCTCGCGGGGCGGTGCACATGGTATGCGTGTGTAACATTACATTCACTAGTAGGAGTGAGAAAAACATCAGGGGGTGGTGTGAATCATAGGGTCTGAATTAGGATAGGCAGTGAGTGGCAATGTACGATGGAGAAAAGCACCACGGGGTGGTCAGCATGGGGAGGTCACGAAACATGCCGTGCAATGTAGGATAGGTTTCTGAAAAACATCGCGGGGTGGTGCGCTTTGTATGGGTGTCTAACATTACATTCACTAGTAGGAGTGAGAAAAACATCACGGGGTGGTGTGAATCATAGGTTCTGAATTTGGATAGGCAGGGAGTGTTAATGTAGGATGGACAAAAGCACCACGGGGTGGTCAGAATGGGGAGGTCAGGAAACATGCAGTGGCAATGTGAGATAGGTTTCTGAAAAACCTCGCGGGGTGGTGCGCATTGTATGGGTGTGTAATATTCCATTCACTAGTAGGAGTGAGAAAAACATCACTGGGTGGTGTGAATCATAGGGTCTGAATTAGGATAGGCAGTGAGTGGCAATGTAGGTTGGAGAAAAGCACCACGTGGTGGTCAGCATGGGGAGGTCAGGAAACATGCAGTGCAATGTAGGATAGGTTTCTGAAAAACATCGCGGGGTGGTGCGCATTGTATGGGTGTCTAACATTACATTGACTAGGAGGAGTGAGAAAAACATCACGGGGTGGTGTGAATCATAGGGTCTGAGTTAGGATAGGAAGTGAGTGGCAATATAGGTTGGAGAATAGCACCACGGGGTGGTCAGCATGGTGATGTCAGGACTCATGCAGTGGCAATGTAGGATACGTTTCTAAAAAACATCGCAGGGTGGTGTGCATTGTATGGGTGTGTAACATTACATTCACAAATAGGAGTGAGAAAAACATCACCGGGTGGTGTGAATCATGGGGTCTGAATTAGGATAGGCATTGAGTGGCAATATAGGATGGAGAAAAGCACTACTGGGTGATCAGCATGGGGAGGTTAGGCCACATGCAGTGGCAATGTAGGGTAGGTTTCTGAAAAACATAGCGGGGTGGTGCGCAATGTATGGGTGTGTAACATTACATTCACTAGTAGGAGTGAAAAATACATCACGGGGTGGTGTAAATCATAGGGTGTGAATTAGGATAGACAGTGAGTGGCAATGTAGGATGGAGAAAAGCACCACGGGGTGGTCAGTATGGGGGGTCAGGAAACATGCACTGGCAATGTAGGATAGGTTTCTGAAAAACATCGCGGCGTGGTGCGCATTGTATGGGTGTGTAACATTACATTCACTAATAAGAGTGAGAAAAACATTACTGGGTGGTGTGAATCATAGGGTCTGAATTAGGATAATCAGTGAGTGGCAATGTAGGATGGAGTAAAGTACTACGAGGTGGTCAGCATGGGGAGGTTCGAAAATATGCAGTGGCAATGTAGGATAGGTTTCTGAAAAACCTTGTGGTGTTGTGCGCATTGTATGGGTGTGTAGCATTATATTCACTAGCAGGAGTGAGAAAAACATCACGGGGTGGTGTGAATCATAGGGTCTGAATTGGGATAGGCAGTGAGTGGCAATATAGGTTGGAGAAAAGCACCACTGGGTGGTCAGCATGGTGATGTCAGGACTCATGCAGTGGCAATGTAGGATAGGTTTCTGAAAAACATCGCGGGGTGGTGCGCATTGTATTTTTGTGTAACATTACATTCACAAGTAGGAGTGAGAAAAACATCACGGGGTGGTGTGAATCATAGGGTCTGAATTAGGATAGGCAGTGAGTGGCAATATAGGATGGAGAAAAGCACCACTGGGTGGTCAGCATGGGGATGTAAGGCCACATGCAGTGGCAGTGCAGGATAGGTTTCTGAAAAACCTTGTGGTGTTGTGCGCATTGTATGGGTGAGTAGCATTACATTCACTAGCAGGAGTGAGAAAAACATCACGGGGTGGTGTGAATCATAGGGTCTGAATTGGGATAGGCAGTGAGTGGCAATATAGGTTGGAGAAAAGCACCACTGGGTGGTCAGCATGGTGATGTCAGGACTCATGCAGTGGCAATGTAGGATAGGTTTCTGAAAAACATCGCGGGGTGGTGCGCATTGTATGGTTGTGTAACATTACATTCACAAGTAAAGTGAGAAAAACATCACGGGGTGATGTGAATCATAGGGTCTGAATTAGGATAGGCAGTGAGTGGCAATGTAGGATGGAGAAAAGCACCACTGGGTGGTCAGCATGGGGAGATAAGGCCACATGCAGTGGCAATGTAGGATAGGTTTCTGAAAAACATCGCGGGGTGGGGCGCATTGTATGGGTGTGTAACATTACATTCACTAGTAGGAGTGAGAAAAACATAACGGGGTGGTGTGAATCATAGGGTCTGAATTAGGATAGGCAGTGAGTGGCAATGTAGGATGGAGAAAAGCACCACGGGGTGGTCAGCATGGGGAGGTCAGGAAACATGCAGTGGCAATGTAGGATAGGTTTCTGAAAAACATCGCGGCGTGGTGAGCATTGTATGGGTGTGTAACATTACATTCACTAATAGGAGTGAGAAAAACATCACGGAGTGGTGTGAATCATAGGGTCTGAATTAGGATAATCAGTGCGTGGCAATGTAGGATGGAGTAAAGCACCACGGGGTGGTCAGCATGGGGAGGTCAGGAAACATGCAGTGTCAATGTAAGATAGGTTTCTGAAAAAACCTTGTGGTGTGGTGCGCATTGTATGCGTGTGTAGCATTACATTCACTAGTAGGAGTGACAAAAACATCACGGTGGGTGTGAATGATAGGGTCTGAATTGAGATAGGCAGTGAGTGGCAATATAGGTTGGAGAAAAGCACCACTGGGTGGTCAGCATGGGGAGGTCAGGAAACATGAAGTGGCAATGTAAGATAGGTATCTTAAAAACATCGAGGGGTGGTGCGCAGTGTATGGTGTGTAACATTACATTCACTAGCAGCAGTGAGAAAAACATCACGGGGTGGTGTGAATCATAGTGTCTGAATTAGGATAGGCAGTGAGTGGAAATGTAGGACGGAGAAAAGCAACGCGTGGTGGTCAGCATATGGAGGTCAGGAAACATGCAGTGGCAATGTAAGATAGGTTTCGGAAAAATATCGCGGGGTGGTTCGCAATGTATGTGTGTGTAACATTACATTCACTAGTAGGAGTGAGAAAAATATCATGGGGTGGTGTGAATCATAGGGTCTGAATGAGAATAGGCAGTGAGTGGCAATATAGAATGGAAAAAGCACCACGGGGTGGTCATCATGGGCAGTTCAGGAAACATGCAGTGGCAAAGTAGGATAGGTTTCTGAAAAACATCGCACGGTGGTGCGCTTTGTATCGGTGTGTAACATTACATTCACTACAAGGAGTGAGAAAAACATCACGGGCTGGTGTGAATCATAGGATCTGAATTAGGATAGGCAGTGAGTGGCAATATAGGATGGAGGAAAGCACCACGGGGTGGTCAGCATGGGGAGGTCAGTAAACATGCAGTGGCAATGTAGGATAGGATTCTGAAAAAACCCCGGGGGGTGCTGCGCATTGTATGTGTATGTAACATTACATTCACTAGTAGGAGTGAGAAAGACATCACGGGGTGGTGTGAATGATAGGGTCTGAATTAGGATAGGCAGTGAGTGGCAATGTAGGATGGAGAAAAGCAACACGGGGTGGTCAGCATGGGGACATCACGAAACATGCAGTGGCCATGTAGGATAGGTTTCTGAAAAACATTTCGGGGTGGTGCGCATTGCATGGGTGTGTAACATTACATTCACCATTACGAGTGAGGAAAACGTAACGGGGTGGTGTGAATCGTAGGGTCTGATTTAGGATAGGCAGTGAGTGGCAATGTAGGATGGAGAAAAGCACCACGGGGTGGTCAGCATGGGGAGGTCAGGACACATGCAATGGCAATGTAGGATAGGTTTCTGAAAAATATCGCGGGGTGGGGCGCATTGTATGGGTGTGTAACATTACATTAACTAGTAGGAGTGAAAAAAACATCACGGGGTGGTGTAAATCATAGGGTCTGAATTAGGATAGGCAGTGAGTGGTAATGTAGGATGGAGAAATGCACCACGGGGTGGTCAGCATGGGGAGGTCAGGAAACATTGAGTGGCAATGTAGGATAGGTTTCTGAAAAACATCGCGGGGTGGTCCGCATTGTATTGGTGTGTAACATTACATTCACTAGTAGGAATGAGAAAAACATCAAGGGGTGGTGTGAATCATAGGCTGTGAATTAGGATAGGCAGTGAGTGGCAATGTAGGATGGAGAAAAGCACCACGGGGTGGTCAGCATGGGAGGTCAGGAAACATGCAGTGGCAATGTAGGATAGGTTTCTGAAAAACATCGCGGCGTGGTGTGCATTGTATGGGTGTGTAACATTACATTCACTAATAGGAGTGAGAAAAACATCACGGGGTGGTGTGAATCATAGGGTCTGAATTGGCATAGGCAGTGAGTGGCAATATAAGTTGGAGAAAAGCACCACTGGGTGGTCAGCATGGTGATGTCAGGACTCATGCAGTGGCAATGTAGGATAGGTTTCTGAAAAACATCGCGGGGTGGTGCGCATTGTATGGTTGTGTAACATTACATTCACAAGTAGGAGTGAGAAAAACATCACGGGGTGGTGTGAATCATAGGGTCTGAATTAGGATAGGCAGTGAGTGGCAATGTGGGATGGAGAAAAGCACCACTGGGTGGTCAGCATGGGGATGTAAGGCCACATGCAGTGGCAATATAGGATAGTTTTCTGAAAAACATAGCGGGGTGGTGCGCAATGTATGTGTGTGTAACATTACATTAACTAGTAGGAGTGAGAAAAACATCACGAGGTGGTGTGAATCGTAGGGTCTGAATTAGGATAGGCAGTGAGTGGTAATGTAGGATGGAGAAATGCACCAAGGGGTGGTCAGCATGGTGAGGTCAGGAAACATGCAGTGGCAATGTAGGATAGGTTTCTGAAAAACATCGCGGGGTGGTACGCATTGTATGTGTGTGTAACATTACAATCACTAATAGTAGTGAGAAAAACATCACGGGGTGGTGTGAATCATAGGGTCTGAATTAGGATAGGCAGTGAGTGGCAATGTAGGATGGAGAAAAGCACCACGGGGTGGTCAGCATGTGGAGGTCAGGAAACATGCAGTGGCAACGTAGGATAGGTTTCTGAAAAACCTCGCGGGGTGGTGCGCATTGTATGGGTGTGTAGCATTACATTCACTACTAGGAGTGAGAAAAACATCACGGGTTGGTGTGAATCATAGGGTCTGAATTGGGATAGGCAGTGAGTGGCAATATAGGTTGCAGAAAAGCACCACGGGGTGGTCAGCATGGTGATGTCAGGACTCATGCAGTGGCAATGTAGGATAGGTTTCTGAAATACATCGCGGGGTGGTCCGCATTGTATGGGTGTGTAACATTATATTCACTAGTAGGAGTGAGAAAAACATCACGGGGTGGTGTGAATCATAGGGTCTGAATTAGGATAGGCAGTGAGTGGTAATGTAGGATGGAGAAATGCACCAAGGGGTGGTCAGCATGGGGAGGTCAGGAAACATGCAGTGGCAATGTAGGATAGGTTTCTGAAAAACATCGCGGGGTGGTGCGCATTGTATGGGTGTATAACATTACATTCACTAATAGTAGTGAGAAAAACATCACGGGGTGGTGTGAATCATAGGGTCTGAATTAGGATAGGCAGTGAGTGGCAATGTAGGATGGAGAAAAGCACCACGGGGTGGTCAGCATGTGAGGTCAGGAAACATAGAGTGGCAATGTAGGATAGGTTTCTGAAAAACATCGCGGCGTGTTGCGCATTGTATGGGTGTGTAACATTACATTCACTTATAGTAGTGAGAAAAACATCACGGGGTGGTGTGAATCATAGGGTCTGAATTAGGATAGGCAGTGAGTGGCAATGTAGTATGGAGAAAAGCACCACGGGGTGGTCAGCATGGGGAGGTCATGAAACATGCAGTGGCAACGTAGGATAGGTTTCTGAAAAACATCGCGGGGTGGTATGCATTGTATGGGTGTGTAGCATTACATTCACTAGTAGGAGTGAGAAAAACATCACGGGGTGGTGTGAATCATAGCGTCTGAATTGGGATAGGAAGTGAGTGGCAATATAGGTTGGAGAAAAGCACTACGGGGTGGTCAGCATTGTGATGTCAGGACTCATGCAGTGGCAATGTAGGATACGTTTCTGAAAAACATCGCAGGGTGGTGTTCATTGTATGGGTGTGTAACATTACATTCACAAGTAGGAGTGAGAAAAACATCACCGGGTGGTGTGAATCATAGGGTCTGAATTAGGATAGGCATTGAGTGGCAATGTAGGATGGAGAAAAGCACCACGGGGTGGTCAGCATGGGGAGGACAGGAAACATACTGTGGCAATGTAGAATAGGTTTCTGAAAAACCTCGCGGCGTGTTGCGCATTGTATGGGTGTGTAGCATTACATTCACTACTAGGAGTGAGAAAATCATCACGGGGTGGTGTGAATCATAGGGTTTGAATTGGGATATGCAGTGAGTGGCAATATAGGTTGGAGAAAAGCACCACGGGGTGGTCAGCATGGTGATGTCAGGACTCATGCAGTGGCAATGCAGGATAGGTTTCTGAAAAACATCGCAGGGTGGTGCGCATTGTATGGGTGTGTAACATTACATTCACTAATAGGAGTGAGAAATACATCACGGGGTGGCGTGAATCATAGGGTCTGCATTAGGATAGGCAGTGAGGGGCAATGTAGGATGGAGAAAAGCACCACGGGGTGGTCAGCATGGGAAGGTCAAGAAACATGCAGGGGCAATGTAGGATAGGTTTTTGAAAAACCTACCGGGGTGTTGCACTTTGTATGGGTGTGTAACATTACATTCACTAGTAGGAGTGAGAAAAATATCACGGGGTGGTGTGAATCGTAGGGTCTGAATTAGGATACGCAGTGAGTGGCAATGTATGATGGAGAAAAGCACCAAGGGGTGGTCAGCATGGGGAATTAAGGAAACATGCAGTGGCAATGTAAGATAGTTTTCTGAAAAACATCGCTGGGTGGTGCGCATTGTATGGGTGTGTAACATTACATTCACTAATAGGAGTGAGAAAAACATCACGGAGTGGTGTGAATCATAGGGTCTGAATTAGGATAATCAGTGCGTGGCAATGTAGGATGGAGTAAAGCACCACGGGGTGGTCAGCATGGGGAGGTCAGGAAACATGCAGTGTCAATGTAAGATAGGTTTCTGAAAAACCTTGTGGTGTGGTGCGCATTGTATGCGTGTGTAGCATTACATTCACTAGTAGGAGTGACAAAAACATCACGGTGGGTGTGAATGATAGGGTCTGAATTGAGATAGGCAGTGAGTGGCAATATAGGTTGGAGAAAAGCACCACTGGGTGGTCAGCATGGGGAGGTCAGGAAACATGAAGTGGCAATGTAAGATAGGTATCTTAAAAACATCGAGGGGTGGTGCGCAGTGTATGGTGTGTAACATTACATTCACTAGCAGCAGTGAGAAAAACATCACGGGGTGGTGTGAATCATAGTGTCTGAATTAGGATAAGCAGTGAGTGGCAATGTAGGAAGGATAAAAGCACCACGGGGTGGTCAGCATGAGGAGGTCAGGAAACATGCAGTGGCAATGTATGATAGGTTTCTGAAAAACATTGGTGGGTGGTACACATTGTATGGGTGTGTAACATTACATTCACAAGTAGGAGTGAGAAAAACATCACCAGGTGGTGTGAATCATAGGGTCTGAATTAGGATAGGCAGTGAGTGGCAATGTAGGATGGAGAAAAGCACCACGGGGTGGTCAGCATGTTGAGGTCAGGACACATACCGTGACAGTGTAGGATAGGTTTCTGAAAAACCTCGCGGTGTGGTGCGCATTGTATGGGTGTGTAACAATACTTTCACTAGTAGGAGTGAGAAAAACATCACGGGGTGGTGTGAATCATAGGGTCTGAATTAGGATAGGCAGTGAGTGGCAATGTAGGATGGAGAAAAGCACCACGGGGTGGTCAGCATGAGGAGGTCAGGAAACATGCAGTGGCAATGTAGGATAGGTTTCTGAAAAACATTGCTGGGTGGTGCGCATTGTATGGGTGTGTAACATTACATTCACTAGTAGGAGTGAGAAAAATATCACGGGGTGGTGTGAATCATAGGGTCTAAATTACGATAGGCTGTGAGGGGCAATGTAGGATGGAGAAAAGCACCACGGGGTGGTCAGCATGGGGATGTCAGGAAACATGCAGTGGCAGTATAGGATAGGTTTCTGAAAAACATTGCGGGGTGCTGCGCATTGTATGGGTGTGTAACATTACATTCACTAGTAGGAGTGAGAAAAACGTCACGGGGTGGTGTGAATCATAGGGTCTGAATTAGGATAGGCAGTGAGTGGCAATGGACGATGGAGTAAAGCACGACGGTGTGGTCAGCTTGGGGAAGTCAGGAAAAATGCAGTAGCAATGTAGGATAGGTTTCTGAAAAACATCGCTGGGTGGTGCGCATTGTATGGGTGTGTAACATTACATTCACTAGTAGGAGTGAGAAAAACATCACGGGGTGGTGTGAATCATAGGGTCTGAATTAGGATAGGCAGTGAGTGGCAATGTAGGATGGAGAAAAGCACCACGGGGTGGTCAGCATGGGGAATTCAGGAAACATGCTGTGGCAATGTAGGATAGGTTTAAGAAAAACCTTGCGTGATGGTGCGCATTGTATGGGTGTGTAACATTACATTCACTAGTAGGAGTGAGAAAAACATCATGGGGTGGTGTGTATCATAGGGTCTGAATTAGGATAGGCAGTGAGTGGCAATGTAGGATGGAGAAAAGCACCACGGGGTGGTCAGCATGGGGAGGTCAGGAAACATGCAGTGGCAATGTAGGATAGGTTTCTGAAAAACCTCGCGGGGTGTTGTGCATTGTATGGGTGTGTAACATTACATTCATTAGTAGGAGTGAGAAAAACATCACCGGGTGGTGTGAATCATAGGGTCCGAATTAGGAGAGGCAGTGAGTGGCAATGTAGGATGGAGAAAAGCACCAGGGGGTGGTCAGCATGGGGAGGTCAGGGAACATGCAGTGGCAATATAGGATAGGTTTCTGAAAAACATCGCGGGGTGGTGCGCATTGCATGGGTGTGTAACATTACATTCACCAGTAGGAGGAGAAAAATATCACGGGCTGGTGTGAATCATAGGGTCTGAATATGTATAGGCATTAAGTGGCAATGTAGGATGGAGAAAAGCACCACGGGGTCGTCACCAAGGGGAGGTCAAGAAACATGCAGTGGCAATGTAGGATAGGTTTCTGAAAAACATCGCCAGGTGGTGCGCATTGCATGGGTGTGTAACATTACATTCACTAGTGGGAGTGAGAAAAACATCACGGGGTGGTGTGAATCATAGGGTCTCAATTAGGATAGACAGTGCGTGGCAATGTAGGATGGAGAAAAGCACAACGGGGTGTTCAGCATGGGGTGGTCAGAAAACATGCAGTGGTAGTATAGGATAGGTTTCTGAAAAACCGCGTTGTGGTGAACATTGTATGGGTGTGTAACATTACATTGACTAGGAGGAGTGAGAAAAACATCACGGGGTGGTGTGAATCATAGGGTCTGAATTAGGATAGGCTGTGAGTGGCAATGTAGGATGGAGAAAAGCACCACGGGGTGGTCAGCATGGGGATGTCAGGAAACATGCAGTGGCAATGTAGGATAGGTTTCTGAATAACATCCCGGGGTGGTGTGCATTGTATGGGTGTGTAACATTACATTCACTAGTAGGAGTTAGAAAAACATCACGGGGTGGTGTGAATCATAGTGTCTGAATTAGGATAAGCAGTGAGTGGCAATGTAGGAAGGATAAAAGCACCACGGGGTGGTCAGCATGAGGAGGTCAGGAAACATGCAGTGGCAATGTATGATAGGTTTCTGAAAAACATTGGTGGGTGGTACACATTGTATGGGTGTGTAACATTACATTCACAAGTAGGAGTGAGAAAAACATCACCGGGTGGTGTGAATCATAGGGTCTGAATTAGGATAGGCATTGAGTGGCAATGTAGGATGGAGAAAAGCACCACGGGGAGGTCAGCATGGGGAGGACAGGAAACATGCAGTGGCAATGTAGGATAGGTTTCTGAAAAACATCGCAGCGTGCTGCGCATTATATGGGTGTGTAGCATTACATTCACTACTACGAGTGAGAAAAACATCACGGGGTGGTGTGAATCATAGGGTCTGAATTGGGATAGGCAGTGAGTGGCAATATAGGTTGGAGAAAAGCACCACGGGGTGGTCAGCATGGTGATGTCAGGACTCATGCAGTGGCAATGTAGGATAGGTTTCTGAAAAACATCGCAGGGTGGTGCGCATTGTATGGGTGTGTAACATTACATTCACTAATAGGAGTGAGAAATACATCACGGGGTGGTGTGAATCATAGGGTCTGCATTAGGATTGGCAGTGAGGGGCAATGTAGGATGGAGAAAAGCACCACGGGGTGGTCAGCATGGGAAGGTCAGGAAACATGCAGTGGCAATGTAGGATAGGTTTTTGTAAAACCTACCGGGGTGTTGCACTTTGTATGGGTGTGTAACATTACATTCACTAGTAGGAGTGAGAAAAATATCACGGGGTGGTGTGAATCGTAGGGTCTGAATTAGGATACGCAGTGAGTGGCAATGTAGGATGGAGAAAAGCACCAAGGGGTGGTCAGCATGGGGAATTAAGGAAACATGCAGTGGCAATGTAAGATAGTTTTCTGAAAAACATCGCTGGGTGGTGCGCATTGTATGGGTGTGTAACATTACATTCACTAATAGTAGTGAGAAAAACATCACCGGGTGGTGTGAATCATAGGGTCTGAATTAGGATAGGCAGTGAGTGGCAATGTAGTATGGAGAAAAGCACCACGGGGTGGTCAGCATGGGGAGGTCAGGAAGCATGCAGTGGCAATGTAGGATAGGTTTCTGAAAAACATCGCGGGGTGGTGCTCATTGTATGGGTGTGTAACTTTACATTCACTAGTAGGAGTGAGAAAAACATCACGGGGTGGTGAGAATCATAGGGTCTGAATTAGGATAGGCAGTGAGTGGGAATGTAGGATGGAGAAAAGCACCACGGGGTGGTCAGCAGGGGGAGGCCAGGAAACATGCAGTGGCAATGGAGGATAGGTTTCTGAAAAACATCGCGGGGTGGTGCGCATTGTATGGGTGTGTAACATTACATTCACTAGTAGGAGTGAGAAAAACATCACAGGGTGATGTGAATCATAGGGTCTGTATTAGGATAGGCAGTGAGTGGCAATGTAGGATGGAGAAAAGCACCACGGGGTGGTCAGCATGGGGAGGTCAGGAAACATACAGTGGCAATGTAGGATAGGTTTCTGAAAAACATCGCGGCGTGTTGCGCATTATATGGGTGTGTAACATTACATTCACTAATAGGTGTGAGAAATACATCACGGGGTGGTGTGAAACATAGGGTCTGCATTAGGATAGGCAGTGAGGGGCAATGTAGGATGGAGAAAAGCACCACGGGGTGGTAGGCATGGGAAAGTCAGGAAACATGCAGTGGCAATGTAGGATAGGTTTTTGAAAAACCTACCGGGGTTTTGCGCATTGTATGGGTGTGTAACATTACATTCACTAGTAGGAGTGAGAATAATATCACGGGGTGGTGTGTATCTTAGAGTCTGAATTAGGATAGGCAGTGAGTGGCAATATAGGATGGAGAAAAGCACCACGGGGTGGTCAGCATGGGGAATTCAGGAAACATGCAGTGGCAATGTAAGATAGTTTTCTGAAAAACATCGCAGGGTGGTATGCATTGTATGGGTGTGTAGCATTACATTCACTAGCAGGAGTGAAAAAACATCACGGGGTGGTGTGAATCATAGGGTCTGAATTGGGATAGGCAGTGAGTGGCAATATAGGTTGGAGAAAAGCACTACTGGGTGGTCAGCATGGTGATGTCAGGACTCATGCAGTGGCAATGTAGGATAGGTTTCTGAAAAACATGGCGGGGTGGTGCGCATTGTATGGTTGTGTAACATTACATTCACAAGTAGGAGTGAGAAAAACATCACGGGGTGGTGTGAATCATAGGGTCTGAATTAGGATAGGCAGTGAGTGGCAATGTAGGATGGAGAAAAGCACCACTGGGTGGTCAGCATGGGGAGGTCAGGCCACATGCAGTGTCAATATAGGATAGGTTTCTGAAAAACATAGCGGCATGGTGCGCAATATATGTGTGTGTAACATTACATTCACTAGTAGGAGTGAGAAAAACATCACGGGGTGGTGTGAATCATAGGGTCTGAATTAGGATAGGCAGTGAGTGGTAATGTAGGATGGAGAAATGCACCAAGGGGTGGTCAGCATGGGGAGGTCAGGAAACATGCAGTGGCAATGTAGGATAGGTTTCTGAAAAACATCGCGGGGTGGTGCGCATTGTATGGGTGTGTAACATTACATTCACTAATAGTAGTGAGAAAAACATCACGGGGTGGAGTGAATCATAGGGTCTGAATTTGGATAGGCAGTGAGTGGCAATGTAGGATGGAGAAAAGCACCACGGGGTGGTCAGCATGTGAGGTCAGGAAACATAGAGTGGCAATGGAGGATAGGTTTCTGAAAAACATCGCGGCGTGTTGCGCATTGTATGGGTGTGTAACATTACATTCACTTATAGTAGTGAGAAAAACATCACGGGGTGGTGTGAATCATAGGGTCTGAATTAGGATAGGCAGTGAGTGGCAATGTAGTATGGAGAAAAGCACCACGGGGTGGTCAGCATGGGGAGGTCATGAAACATGAAGTGGCAACGTAGGATAGGTTTCTGAAAAACATCACGGGGTGGTATGCATTGTATGGGTGTGTAGCATTACATTCACTAGTAGGAGTGAGAAAAACATCACGGGGTGGTGTGAATCATAGCGTCTGAATTGGGATAGGAAGTGAGTGGCAATATAGGTTGGAGAAAAGCACTACGGGGTGGTCAGCATGGTGATGTCAGGACTCATGCAGTGGCAATGTAGGATATGTTTCTGAAAAACATCGCAGGGTGGTGTTCATTGTATGGGTGTGTAACATTACTTCCACAAGTAGGAGTGGGAAAAACATCACCGGGTGGTGTGAATCATAGGGTCTGAATTAGGATAGGCATTGAGTGGCAATGTAGGATGGAGAAAAGCACCACTGGGTGGTCAGCATGGGGAGGGCAGGCCACATGCAGTGGCAATGTAGGATAGGTTTCTGAAAAACATAGCGGGGTGGTGCGCAATGTATGGGTGTGTAACATTACATCCACTAGTAGGAGTGAAAATAACATCACGGGGTGGTGTAAATCATCGGGTCTGAATTAGGATAGGCAGTGAGTGGTAATGTAGGATGGAGAAATGCACCACGGGGTGGTCTGCATGTGGAGGTCAGGAAACATTCAGTGGCAATGTAGGATAGGTTTCTGAAAAAAAATCGCGGGGTGGTCTGCATTGTATGGGTGTGTAACATTACATTCACTAGTAGCAATGAGAAAAACATCACGGGGTAGTGTGAATCATAGGGTCTGAATTAGGATAGGCAGTGAGTGGCAATGTAGGATGGAGAAAAGCACCACGGGGTGGTCAGCATGGGGAGGTCAGGAAACATGCAGTGGCAATGTAGGATAGGTGTCTGAAAAACCTTGTGGTGTGGTGCGCATTGTATGGGTGTGTAGCATTACATTCACTAGTAGGAGTGAGAAAAACATCACGGGGGGTGTGAATGATAGGGTCTGAATTAGGATAGGCAGTGAGTGCAATGTAGGATGGAGAAAAGCATAAGGGGTTGTTAGCATGGGGAGGTCAAGAAACATGCAGTGGCAATGTAAGATAGGTTTCTTAAAAACATCGCGGGGTGGAGCGCAGTGTATGGTGTGTAACATTACATTCACTAGCAGCAGTGAGAAAAACATCACGGGGTGGTGTGAATCATAGTGTCTGAATTAGGATAGGCAGTGAGTGGAAATGTAGGACGGAGAAAAGCACCACGTGGTGGTCAGCATGCGGAGACCAGGAAACATGCAGTGGCAATGTAACGTAGGTTTCGGAAAAACATCGCATGGTAGTTCACATTGTATGTGTGTGTAACATTACATTCACTAGTAGGATTGACAAAAACATCATGGGGTGGTGTGAATCATAGGGTCGGAATGAGGATAGACAGTGAGTGGCAATGTAGAATGGAAAAAGCACAACGGGGTGGTCAGCATGGGCAGTTCAGGAAACATGCAGTGGCAAAGTAGGATAGGTTTCTGAAAAACATCGCACGGTGGTGCGCTTTGTATCGGTGTGTAACATTACATTCACTTCAAGGAGTGAGAAAAACATCACGGGCTTGTGTGAATCATAGGATCTGAATTAGGATTGGCAGTGAGTGGCAATATAGGATGGAGAAAATCACCACGGGGTGGTCAGCATGGGGAGGTCAGTAAACATGCAGTGGCAATGTAGGATAGGATTCTGAAAAAACCTCGGGGGGTGCTGCGCATTGTATGTGTATGTAACATTACATTCACTAGTAGGAGTGAGAAAAACATCACGGGGTGGTGTGAATCATAGGGTCTGAATTAGGATAGGCAGTGAGTGGCAATGTAGGATGGAGAAAAGCACCAGGGGTGGTCAGCATGGGGAGGTCAGGAAACATGCAGTGGCAATGTAGGATAGGTTTCTGAAAAACATCGCGGGGTGGGGTGCATTGTATGGGTGTGTAACATTACATTCACTAGTAGGAGTGAGAAAAACATTGCAGGGTGGTGTGAATCATAGGGTCTGAATTAGGATAGGCAGTGAGTGGAAATGTAGGATGGAGAAAAGCACCACGGGGTGGTCAGCATGGGGAGGTCAGGAAACATGCAGTGGCAATGTAGGATAGGTTTCTGAAAAACATCGCGGGGTGGTGCGCATTGTATGGGTGTGTAACATTACATTCACTAGTAGGAGTGAGAAAAACATCACGGGGTGGTGTGAATCATAGGGTCTGAATTAGGATAGGCAGTGAGTGGCAATATAGGATGGAGAAAAGCACCACGGGGTGGTCAGCAGGGGGAGGCCAGGAAACATGCAGTGGCAATGTAGGATAGGATTCTGAAAAACATCGCGGGGTTTTGCGCATTGTATGGGTGTGTAACATTACATTCACTAGTAGGAGTGAGAAAAACATCACGGGGTGATGTGAATCATAGGGTCTGAAATAGGATATGCAGTGAGTGGCAATGTAGGATGGAGAAAAGCACCACGGGGTGGTCAGCATGTGGAGGACAGGAAACATACAGTGGCAATGTAGGATAGGTTTCTGAAAAACATCGCGGCGTGTTGCGCATTGTATGGGTGTGTAGCATTACATTCACTACTAGGAGTGAGAAAAACATCACGGGGTGGTGTGAATCATAGGGTCTGAATTAGGATAGGCAGTGATGGGCAATGTAGGATGGAGAAAAGCACCACGGGGTGGTCAGCATGGTGATGTCAGGACTTATGCAGTGGCAATGTAGGATAGGTTTCTGAAAAACATCGCAGGGTGGTGCGCATTGTATGGGTGTGTAACATTACATTCACTAATAGGAGTGAGAAATACATCACGGAGTGGTGTGAATCATAGGGTCTGCATTAGGATAGGCAGTGAGGGGCAATGTAGGATGGAGAAAAGCACCACGGGGTGGTCAGCATGGGAAGGTCAGGAAACATGCAGTGGCAATGTAGGATAGGTTTTTGAAAAACCTACCGGGGTGTTGCACTTTGTATGGGTGTGTAACATTACATTCACTAGTAGGAGTGAGAAAAACATCACGGGGTGATGTGAATCATAGGGTCTGAATTAGGATAGGCAGTGAGTGGCAATGTAGGATGGAGAAAAGCACCACGGGGTGGTCAGCATGGGGAGGTCAGGAAACATACAGTGGCAATGTAGGATAGGTTTCTGAAAAACATCGCGGCGTGTTGCGCATTGTATGGGTGTGTAACATTACATTCACTAATAGGTGTGAGAAATACATCACGGGGTGGTGTGAAACATAGAGTCTGCATTAGGATAGGCAGTGATGGGCAATGTAGGATGGAGAAAAGCACCACGGGGTGGTCAGCATGGGGAGGTCAGGAAGCATGCAGTGGCAATGTAGGATACCTTTCTGAAAAACATCGCAGGGTGGTGTTCATTGTATGGGTGTGTAACATTACATTCACAAGTAGGAGTGAGAAAAACATCACCGGGTGGTGTGAATCATAGGGTCTGAATTAGGATAGGCATTGAGTGGCAATGTAGGATGGAGAAAAGCACCACGGGGAGGTCAGCATGGGGAGGACAGGAAACATGCAGTGGCAATGTAGGATAGGTTTCTGAAAAACATCGCGGCGTGCTGCGCATTGTATGGGTGTGTAGCATTACATTCACTACTACGAGTGAGAAAAACATCACGGGGTGGTGTGAATCATAGGGTCTGAATTGGGATAGGCAGTGAGTGGCAATATAGGTTGGAGAAAAGCACCACGGGGTGGTCAGCATGGTGATGTCAGGACTCATGCAGTGGCAATGTAGGATAGGTTTCTGAAAAACATCGCAGGGTGGTGCGCATTGTATGGGTGTGTAACATTACATTCACTAATAGGAGTGAGAAATACATCACGGGGTGGTGTGAATCATAGGGTCTGCATTAGGATTGGCAGTGAGGGGCAATGTAGGATGGAGAAAAGCACCACGGGGTGGTCAGCATGGGAAGGTCAGGAAACATGCAGTGGCAATGTAGGATAGGTTTTTGTAAAACCTACCGGGGTGTTGCACTTTGTATGGGTGTGTAACATTACATTCACTAGTAGGAGTGAGAAAAATATCACGGGGTGGTGTGAATCGTAGGGTCTGAATTAGGATACGCAGTGAGTGGCAATGTAGGATGGAGAAAAGCACCAAGGGGTGGTCAGCATGGGGAATTAAGGAAACATGCAGTGGCAATGTAAGATAGTTTTCTGAAAAACATCGCTGGGTGGTGCGCATTGTATGGGTGTGTAACATTACATTCACTAATAGTAGTGAGAAAAACATCACCGGGTGGTGTGAATCATAGGGTCTGAATTAGGATAGGCAGTGAGTGGCAATGTAGTATGGAGAAAAGCACCACGGGGTGGTCAGCATGGGGAGGTCAGGAAGCATGCAGTGGCAATGTAGGATAGGTTTCTGAAAAACATCGCAGGGTGGTGCTCATTGTATGGGTGTGTAACTTTACATTCACTAGTAGGAGTGAGAAAAACATCACGGGGTGGTGAGAATCATAGGGTCTGAATTAGGATAGGCAGTGAGTGGGAATGTAGGATGGAGAAAAGCACCACGGGGTGGTCAGCAGGGGGAGGCCAGGAAACATGCAGTGGCAATGGAGGATAGGTTTCTGAAAAACATCGCGGGGTGGTGCGCATTGTATGGGTGTGTAACATTACATTCACTAGTAGGAGTGAGAAAAACATCACAGGGTGATGTGAATCATAGGGTCTGAATTAGGATAGGCAGTGAGTGGCAATGTAGGATGGAGAAAAGCACCACGGGGTGGTCAGCATGGGGAGGTCAGGAAACATACAGTGGCAATGTAGGATAGGTTTCTGAAAAACATCGCGGCGTGTTGCGCATTATATGGGTGTGTAACATTACATTCACTAATAGGTGTGAGAAATACATCACGGGGTGGTGTGAAACATAGGGTCTGCATTAGGATAGGCAGTGAGGGGCAATGTAGGATGGAGAAAAGCACCACGGGGTGGTAGGCATGGGAAAGTCAGGAAACATGCAGTGGCAATGTAGGATAGGTTTTTGAAAAACCTACCGGGGTTTTGCGCATTGTATGGGTGTGTAACATTACATTCACTAGTAGGAGTGAGAATAATATCACGGGGTGGTGTGTATCTTAGAGTCTGAATTAGGATAGGCAGTGAGTGGCAATATAGGATGGAGAAAAGCACCACGGGGTGGTCAGCATGGGGAATTCAGGAAACATGCAGTGGCAATGTAAGATAGTTTTCTGAAAAACATCGCAGGGTGGTATGCATTGTATGGGTGTGTAGCATTACATTCACTAGCAGGAGTGAAAAAACATCACGGGGTGGTGTGAATCATAGGGTCTGAATTGGGATAGGCAGTGAGTGGCAATATAGGTTGGAGAAAAGCACTACTGGGTGGTCAGCATGGTGATGTCAGGACTCATGCAGTGGCAATGTAGGATAGGTTTCTGAAAAACATGGCAGGGTGGTGCGCATTGTATGGTTGTGTAACATTACATTCACAAGTAGGAGTGAGAAAAACATCACGGGGTGGTGTGAATCATAGGGTCTGAATTAGGATAGGCAGTGAGTGGCAATGTAGGATGGAGAAAAGCACCACTGGGTGGTCAGCATGGGGAGGTCAGGCCACATGCAGTGTCAATATAGGATAGGTTTCTGAAAAACATAGCGGCATGGTGCGCAATATATGTGTGTGTAACATTACATTCACTAGTAGGAGTGAGAAAAACATCACGGGGTGGTGTGAGTCATAGGGTCTGAATTAGGATAGGCAGTGAGTGGTAATGTAGGATGGAGAAATGCACCAAGGGGTGGTCAGCATGGGGAGGTCAGGAAACATGCAGTGGCAATGTAGGATAGGTTTCTGAAAAACATCGCGGGGTGGTGCGCATTGTATGGGTGTGTAACATTACATTCACTAATAGTAGTGAGAAAAACATCACGGGGTGGAGTGAATCATAGGGTCTGAATTTGGATAGGCAGTGAGTGGCAATGTAGGATGGAGAAAAGCACCACGGGGTGGTCAGCATGTGAGGTCAGGAAACATAGAGTGGCAATGGAGGATAGGTTTCTGAAAAACATCGCGGCGTGTTGCGCATTGTATGGGTGTGTAACATTACATTCACTTATAGTAGTGAGAAAAACATCACGGGGTGGTGTGAATCATAGGGTCTGAATTAGGATAGGCAGTGAGTGGCAATGTAGTATGGAGAAAAGCACCAAGGGGTGGTCAGCATGGGGAGGTCATGAAACATGAATTGGCAACGTAGGATAGGTTTCTGAAAAACATCGCGGGGTGGTATGCATTGAATGGGTGTGTAGCATTACATTCACTAGTAGGAGTGAGAAAAACATCACGGGGTGGTGTGAATCATAGCGTCTGAATTGGGATAGGAAGTGAGTGGCAATATAGGTTGGAGAAAAGCACTACGGGGTGGTCAGCATGGTGATGTCAGGACTCATGCAGTGGCAATGTAGGATCGGTTTCTGAAAAACATCGCGGGGTGGTGCGCATTGTATGGGTGTGTAACATTACATTCACTAGTAGGAGTGAGAAAAACTTCACGGGCTGGTGTGAATCATAGAGTCTGAAATAGGATAGGCAGTGAGTGGCAATTTAGGAAGGAGAAAAGCACCACGGGGTGGTCAGCTTGAGGAGGTCAGGAAACATGCGGTGGCAATGTGTGATAGGTTTCTGAAAAACATCGCGATTTGGTGCACATTGTATGGGTCTGTAACATTACACTCACTAGTAGGAGTGAGAAAAACATCATGGCATGCTGTGAACCATAGGGTCTGAATTAGGATAGGTAGAGAGTGGCAATGTAGGATGGAGAAAAGCACCACGGGGGGTCAGCATGGGGAAGTCAGGACACATGCAGTGGCAATGTAGGATAGGTTTCAGAAAAACATAGCGGGGTGCTGCGCATTGTATGTGTGTGTAACATTACATTCACTATTAGGAGTGAGAAAAACATCACGGCTGGTGTGAATCATAAGGTCTGATTTAGGATAGGCAGTAAGTGGCAATGTAAGATGGAGAAAGGCACCACGGGGTGGTCACAATTGGGAGATCAGTAAACATGCAGTGGCAATTTAGGATAGGTTTCTGGAAAACATCGCAGGGTGGTGCGCATTGTATGGGTGTGTAACATTGCATTCACTAGGAGGAGAGAGAAAAACATCACGGGGTGGTTTGAATCATAGGGTCTGAATTAGGATAGGCAGTGAGTGGCAATGTAGGATGGAGAAAAGCACCACGGGGTGGTCAGCATGAGGAGGTCAGGAAACATGCAGTGGCAATGTAGGATAGGTTTCTCAAAAACCTCACGGTGTGGTGCGCATTGTATGGGTGTGTAACATTACATTCACTAGTAGGAGTGAGAAAAATATCACGGGGTGGTGTGAATCATAGGGTCTAAATTACGATAGGCTGTGAGGGGCAATGTAGGATGGAGAAAAGCACCACGGGGTGGTCAGCATGGGGACGTCAGGAAACATGCAGTGGCAGTACAGGATAGGTTTCTGAAAAACATTGCGGGGTGCTGCGCATTGTATGGGTGTGTAACATTACATTCACTAGTAGGAGTGAGAAAAACGTCACGGGGTGGTGTGAATCATAGGGTCTGAATTAGGATAGGCAGTGAGTTGCAATGTACGATGGAGTAAAGCACGACGGTGTGGTCAGCTTTGGGAAGTCAGGAAACATGCAGTAGCAATGTAGGATAGGTTTCTGAAAAACATCGTTGGGTGGTGCGCATTCTATGGGTGTGTAACATTACATTCACTAGTAGGAGTGAGAAAAACATCACGGGGTGGTGTGTATCATAGGGTCTGAATTAGGATAGGCAGTGACTGGCAATGTAGGATGGAGAAAAGCACCACGGGGTGGTCAGCATGGGGAAGTCAGGGAACATGCAGTGGCAATGTAGGATAGGTTTCTGAAAAACATCGCTGGCTGGTGCGCATTGTATGGGTGTGTAACATTACATTCACTAGTAGGAGTGAGAAAAATATCACGGGTTGGTGTGAATCATAGGGTCTGAATAAGTATAGGCATTAAGTGGCAATGTAGGATGGAGAAAAGCACCACGGGGTCGTCACCAAGGGGAGGTCAAGAAACATGCAGTGGCAATGTAGGATAGGTTTCTGAAAAACATCGCCGGGTGGTGCGCATTGCATGGGTGTGTAACATTACATTCACTAGTGGGAGTGAGAAAAACATCACGGGGTGGTGTGAATCATAGGGTCTCAATTAGGATAGACAGTGCGTGGCAATGTAGGATGGAGAAAAGCACCACGGGGTGTTCAGCATGGGGAGGTCAGGAAACATGCAGTGGCATTATAGGATAGGTTTCTGAAAAACGTCGCGGGGTGCTGCATATTGTATGGGTGTGTAACATTACACTGACTAGGAGGAGTGAGAAAAACATCACGGGGTGGTGTGAATCATAGGGTCTGAATTAGGATAGGCAGTGAGTGGCAATGTAGGATGGAGAAAAGCACCACGGGGTGGTCAGCATGGGGATGTCAGGAAACATGCAGTGGCAATGTAGGATAGGTATCTGAAAAACATCGCGGGGTGGTGGGCATTGTATGTGTGTGTAGCATTACATTCACTAGTAGGAGTGAGAAAAACATCACAGGGTTGTGTGAATCATAGGGTCTGAAATAGGATAGTCAGTGAGTGGCAATGTAGGATGGAGAAAAGCACCACGGGGTGGTCAGCTTGGGGAGGTCAGGAAACATGCGGTGGTAATGTGTGATAGGTTTCTGAAAAACATCACGGGGTGGTGCACATTGTATGGGTCTGTAACATTACACTCACTAGTAGGAGTGAGAAAAACATCATGGGGTGGTGTGAATCATAGGGTCTGAATTAGGATAGGCAGTGAGTGGCAATGTAGGATGGAGAAAAGCACCACGGGGTGGTCAGCATGGGGAGGTCAGGACACATGCAGTGGCAATGTAGGATAGGTTTCAGAAAAACATAGCGGGGTGCTGTGCATTATATGGGTGTGTAACATTACATTCACTATTAGGATTGAGAACAACATAACGGCTGGTGTGAATCATAAGGTCTGAATTAGGATTGGCAGTGAGTGGCAATGTAAGATGGAGAAAGGCACCACGGGGTGGTCAGCATGGGGAGGTCAGTAAACAAGCAGGGGCAATTTAGGATAGGTTTCTGAAAAACATCGCGGGGTCGTGTGCATTGTATGGGTGTGTAACATTACATTCACTAGAAGGAGTGAGAAAAACATCACGGGGTGGGGTGAATTATAGGGTCTGAATTAGGATAGGCAGTGAGTGGCAATGTAGGATGGAGAAAAGCACCACGGGGTTGTCAGCATGGGGAAGTCAGGAAACATGCAGTGGCAATGTAGGATAGGTTTCTGAAAAACATCTCAGGCTGGTGCGCATTGGATGGGTGTGTAACATTACATTCACCAGTAGGAGTGAGAAAAATATCACAGGGAGGTTTTGAATCATAGGGTCTGAATTAGGATAGGCAGTGAGTGGCAATGTAGGATGCAGAAAAGCACCACGGGGTGGTCAGCATGAGGAGGTCAGGAAACATGCAATGGCAATGTATGATAGGTTTCTGAAAAACATTGCTGGATGGTGCGCATTGTATGGGTGTTTAACATTACATTCACTAGTAGGAGTGAGAAAAATATCACGGGGTGGTGTCAATCATAGGATCTAAATTAAGATAGGCTGTGAGGGGCAAAGAAGGATGGAGAAATGCTCCACGGGGTGATCAGCATGGGGAGTTCAGGAAACATGCAGTGGCAATGTAGGATAGGTTTCTGAAAAACCCCGTGGGGTGGTGCGCATTGTATGGGTGTGTAACATTACATTCACCAGTAGGAGGAGAAAAATATCACGGGGTTGTGTGAATCATAGGGTCTGAATAAGGATAGGCATTGAGTGGCAATGTAGGATGGAGAAAAGCACCACGGGGTCGTCACCAAGGGGAGGTCAAGAAACATGCAGTGGCAATGTAGGATAGGTTTCTGAAAAACATGGCGGGGTGGTGCGCATTGTATGGGTGTGTAACATTACACTGACTAGGAGGAGTGAGAAAAACAATCCGGGGTGTTGTGAATCATAGGGTCTGAATTAGGATAGGCAGTGAGTGGCAATGTAGGATGGAGAAAAGCACCACGGTGTGGTCAGCATGGGGATGTCAGGAAACATGCAGTGGCAATGTAGGATAGTTTTCTGAAAAACATCGCGGGATGGTGCGCATTGTATGGGTGTGTAACATTACATTTACTCGTAGGAGTGAGAAAAACATCACGGGGTGGTGTGAATCATAGGGTTTGAATAAGAATGGGCAGTGAGTGGCAACGTAGGATGGAGAAAAGCACCACGGGGTAGTCAGCATGGGGAGGTCAGGAAATATGCAGTGGCACAGTAGGATAGGTTTCTGAAAAACCTGCGGGGTGGTGCACATTGTATGGGTGTGTAACATTACATTCACTAGTAAGAGTGACAAAAACATCACGGGGTGGTGTGAATTATACGGTCTGAATTAGGATAGGCAGTGAGGGGCAATGTAGGATGGAGAAAAGCTCCACGGGGTGGAAAGCATGGGGAGGTCAGCAAACATGCAGTGGCAATGTAGATTACGTTTCTGAATAACATCCCAGGGTGGTGTGCATTGTATGGGTGTGTAACATTACCTTCACAAGTAGAAGTTAGAAAAACATCACGGGGTTGTGTGAATCATAGGGTCTGAATTAGGATAAGCAGTGAGTGGCAATGTAGGAAGGAGAAAAGCACCACGGGCTGGTCAGCATGAGGAGGTCAGGAAACATGCAGTGGCAATGTAGGATAGGTTTCTGAAAAACATTGCGGGGTGCTGCGTCTTGTATGGGTGTGTAACATTACATTCACTAGTAGGAGTGAGAAAAAAAATCACGGGGTGGTGTGAATCATAGGGTCTGAATTAGAATAGGCAGTGAGTGCAATGTACAATGGAGAAAAGCACCACGGGGTGGTCAGCATGGGGAGGTCAGGAAACATGCAGTGGCAATGTAGGATAGGTTTCTGAAAAACATCGCGGGTTGGTGCTCATTGTATGGGTGTGTAACATTTCATTCACTAGTAGGAGTGAGAAAAACCTCACGGGTGGTGTGAATCATAGGGTCTGAATTAGAATAGGCAGTGAGTGCAATGTACAATGGAGAAAAGCACCACGGGGTGGTCAGCATGGGGAGGTCAGGAAACATGCAGTGGCAATGTAGGATAGGTTTCTGAAAAACATCGCGGGTTGGTGCTCATTGTATGGGTGTGTAACATTTCATTCACTAGTAGGAGTGAGAAAAACCTCACGGGTGGTGTGAATCATAGGGTCTGAATTAGAATAGGCAGTGAGTGCAATGTACAATGGAGAAAAGCACCACGGGGTGGTCAGCATGGGGAGGTCAGGAAACATGCAGTGGCAATGTAGGATAGGTTTCTGAAAAACATCGCGGGTTGGTGCTCATTGTATGGGTGTGTAACATTTCATTCACTAGTAGGAGTGAGAAAAACCTCACGGGTGGTGTGAATCATAGGGTCTGAATTAGGATAGGCAGTGAGTGGCAATGTAGGATGGAGAAAAGCACCACAGGGTGGTCAGCATGGGGAAGTCAGGAAACATGCAGTGTCAATGTAGGATAGGTTTCTGAAAAACATCGCGGGGTGGTGCGCATTGTATGGGTGTGTAACATTACATTCACTAGTAGGAGTGAGAAAAACATCACGGGGTGGTGTGAATCATAGGGTCTGAATTAGGATAGGCAGTGAGTGGCAATGTAGAATGGAGAAAAGAACCAAGGGTTGGTCTGCATGGGGAGGCCAGGAAACATGCAGTGGCAATGTAGGATAGGTTTCTGAAAAACATCGCGGGGTGGTGCGCATTGTATGCGTGTGTAACTTTACATTCACTAGTAGGAGTGAGAAAAACATCACGGGATGGTGTGAATCATAGGGTCTGAATTAGGATAGGCAGTGAGTAGCAATGTAGTATCGAGAAAAGCACCACGGGGCGGTCAGCATGGGGAGGTCAGGAAACATGCAGTGGCAATATAGGATAGGTTTCTGAAAAACAGCGCGGTGTGTTGCGCATTGTATGGGTGTGTAGCATTACATTTATTACTAGGAGTGAGAAAAACATCACGGGGGGTGTGAATCATAGGGTCTGAATTAGGATAGGCAGTGAATGCAATGTAGGATGGAGAAAAGCACCAAGGGGTGGTTAGCATGGGGAGGTCAGGAAACATGCAGTGGCAATGTAAGATACGTTTGTTAAAAACATCGCGGGGAGGAGCGCAGTGTATGGTGTGTAACATTTCATTCACTAGCAGCAGTGAGAAAAACATCACAGGGTGGTGTGAATCATAGGGTCTGAACTAGGATAGGCAGTGAGTGGCAATGTAGGATGGAGAAACGCACCACGGGGTGGTCAGCATGCGGAGGTCAGGAAACATGCAGTGGCAATGTAGGATAGGTTTCTGAAAGACATTGCAGCGTGGTGCGCTTTGTATCAGTGTGTAACATTCCTTTCACTACAAGGAGTGAGAAAAACATCACAGGGTGGTGTGAATCATAGGGTCTGAAATAGGATAGTCAGTGAGTGGCAATGTTGGATGGAGAAAAGCACCACGGTGTGGTCAGCATGGGGAGGTCAGGAAACATGCAGTGGCAATGTGTGATAGGTTTCTGAAAAACATCGCGGGGTGGTGCATATTGTATGGGTCTGTAATATTACACTCACTAGTAGGAGTGAGAAAAACATCCTGGGGTGGTGTGAATCATACGGTCTGAATTAGGATAGGCAGTGAGTGGCAATGTAGGATGGAGAAAAGCACCATGGCGTGGTCAGCATGTGGAGGTCAGGACACATGCAGTGGCAGTATAGGCTAGGTTTCTGAAAAACGTCGCGTGGTGGTGCGCATTGTATGGGTGTGTAACATTACTTTGACTAGGAGGAGTGAGAAAATCATCACGGGGTGATGTGAATCATAGGGTCTGAATTAGGATAGGCAGTGAGTGGCAACGTAGGATGGAGAAAAGCACCACGGGGTGGTCAGCATGGGGAGGTCAGGAAACATGCAGTGGCAAAGTTGAATAGCTTTCTGAAAAACCTCGCGGGGTGGTGCACATTGTATGGGTGTGTAACATTACATTCTCTAGTAGGAGTGAGAAAAACTTCACGCGGTGGTGTGAATCATAGAGTCTGAAATAGGATAGGCAGTGAGTGGCAATTTAGGATGGAGAAAAGCACCACGGGGTGGTCAGCATGGGGAGGTCAGGAAACATGCAGTGGCAAAGTTGAATAGCTTTCTGAAAAACCTCACGGGGTGGTACACATTGTATGGGTGTGTAACATTACATTCACTAGTAGGATTGAGAAAAACATCATGGCGTGCTGTGAACCATAGGGTCTGAATTAGGATAGGCAGTAAGAGGCAATGTAAGATGGAGAAAGGCACCACGGGGTGGTCACAATTGGGAGATCAGTAAACATGCAGTGGCAATTTAGGATAGGTTTCTGGAAAACATCGCGGGTGGGTGCGCATTGTATGGGTGTGTAACATTACATTCACTAGTAGGAGTGAGTAAAACATCACGGGGTGGTGTGAATTATAGGGTCTGAATTAGGATAGGCAGTGAGTGGCAATGTAGGATGGAGAAAAGCACCACGGGGTTGTCAGCATGGGGATGTCAGGAAACATGCAGTGGCAATGTAGGATAGGTTTCTGAAAAACATCGCAGGGTGGTGCGCATTGTATGGGTGTGTAACATTGCATTCACTAGGAGGAGAGAGAAAAACATCACGGGGTGGTTTGAATCATAGGGTCTGAATTAGGATAGGCAGTGAGTGGCAATGTAGGATGGAGAAAAGCACCACGGAGTGGTCAGCATGTTGAGGTCAGGACACATACCGTGACAGTGTAGGATAGGTTTCTGAAAAACCTCGCGGTGTGGTGCGCATTGTATGGGTGTGTAACAATACTTTCACTAGTAGGAGTGAGAAAAACATCACGGGGTGGTGTGAATCATAGGGTCTGAATTAGGATAGGCAGTGAGTGGCAATGTAGGATGGAGAAAAGCACCACGGGGTGGTCAGCATGAGGAGGTCAGGAAACATGCAGTGGCAATGTAGGATAGGTTTCTGAAAAACAATGCTGGGTGGTGCGCATTGTATGGGTGTGTAACATTACATTCACTAGTAGGAGTGAGAAAAATATCACGGGGTGGTGTGAATCATAGGGTCTAAATTACGATAGGCTGTGAGGGGCAATGTAGGATGGAGAAAAGCACCACGGGGTGGTCAGCATGGGGATGTCAGGAAACATGCAGTGGCAGTATAGGATAGGTTTCTGAAAAACATTGCGGGGTGCTGCGCATTGTATGGGTGTGTAACATTACATTCACTAGTAGGAGTGAGAAAAACGTCACGGGGTGGTGTGAATCATAGGGTCTGAATTAGGATAGGCAGTGAGTGGCAATGGACGATGGAGTAAAGCACGACGGTGTGGTCAGCTTGGGGAAGTCAGGAAAAATGCAGTAGCAATGTAGGATAGGTTTCTGAAAAACATCGCTGGGTGGTGCGCATTGTAGGGGGGGGGGAACATTACATTCACTAGTAGGAGTGAGAAAAACATCACGGGGTGGTGTGAATCATAGGGTCTGAATTAGGATAGGCAGTGAGTGGCAATGTAGGATGGAGAAAAGCACCACGGGGTGGTCAGCATGGGGAATTCAGGAAACATGCTGTGGCAATGTAGGATAGGTTTAAGAAAAACCTTGCGTGATGGTGCGCATTGTATGGGTGTGTAACATTACATTCACTAGTAGGAGTGAGAAAAACATCATGGGGTGGTGTGTATCATAGGGTCTGAATTAGGATAGGCAGTGAGTGGCAATGTAGGATGGAGAAAAGCACCACGGGGTGGTCAGCATGGGGAGGTCAGGAAACATGCAGTGGCAATGTAGGATAGGTTTCTGAAAAACCTCGCGGGGTGTTGTGCATTGTATGGGTGTGTAACATTACATTCATTAGTAGGAGTGAGAAAAACATCACCGGGTGGTGTGAATCATAGGGTCCGAATTAGGAGAGGCAGTGAGTGGCAATGTAGGATGGAGAAAAGCACCAGGGGGTGGTCAGCATGGGGAGGTCAGGGAACATGCAGTGGCAATATAGGATAGGTTTCTGAAAAACATCGCGGGGTGGTGCGCATTGCATGGGTGTGTAACATTACATTCACCAGTAGGAGGAGAAAAATATCACGGGCTGGTGTGAATCATAGGGTCTGAATATGTATAGGCATTAAGTGGCAATGTAGGATGGAGAAAAGCACCACGGGGTCGTCACCAAGGGGAGGTCAAGAAACATGCAGTGGCAATGTAGGATAGGTTTCTGAAAAACATCGCCAGGTGGTGCGCATTGCATGGGTGTGTAACATTACATTCACTAGTGGGAGTGAGAAAAACATCACGGGGTGGTGTGAATCATAGGGTCTCAATTAGGATAGACAGTGCGTGGCAATGTAGGATGGAGAAAAGCACAACGGGGTGTTCAGCATGGGGTGGTCAGGAAACATGCAGTGGTAGTATAGGATAGGTTTCTGAAAAACCGCGTTGTGGTGAACATTGTATGGGTGTGTAACATTACATTGACTAGGAGGAGTGAGAAAAACATCACGGGGTGGTGTGAATCATAGGGTCTGAATTAGGATAGGCTGTGAGTGGCAATGTAGGATGGAGAAAAGCACCACGGGGTGGTCAGCATGGGGATGTCAGGAAACATGCAGTGGCAATGTAGGATAGGTTTCTGAATAACATCCCGGGGTGGTGTGCATTGTATGGGTGTGTAACATTACATTCACTAGTAGGAGTTAGAAAAACATCACGGGGTGGTGTGAATCATAGTGTCTGAATTAGGATAAGCAGTGAGTGGCAATGTAGGAAGGATAAAAGCACCACGGGGTGGTCAGCATGAGGAGGTCAGGAAACATGCAGTGGCAATGTATGATAGGTTTCTGAAAAACATTGGTGGGTGGTACACATTGTATGGGTGTGTAACATTACATTCACTAGTAGGAGTGAGAAAAATATCACAGGGTGGTGTGAATCATAGGGTCTAAATTACGATAGGCTGTCAGGGGAAATGTAGGATGGAGAAAAGCACCACGGGGTGATCAACATGGGGAGTTCAGGAAACATGCAGTGGCAATGTAGCATAGGTTTCTGAAAAACCTCGCGGGGTGTTGTGCATTGTATGGGTGTGTAACATTACATTCACCAGTAGGAGTGAGAAATATATCACGGGGTTGTGTGAATCATAGGGTCTGAATAAGAATAGGCATTGAGTGGCAATGTAGGATTGAGAAAAGCACCACGGGGTCGTCAGCAAGGGGAGGTCAAGAAACATGTAGTGGCATTATAGCATAGGTTTCTGAAAAACGTCGCGTGGTGGTGCACATTGTATGGGTGTGTAACATTACACTGACTAGGAGGAGTGAGAAAAACATCACGGGGTGGTGTGAATCATAGGGTCTGAATTAGGATAGGCAGTGAGTGGCAATGTAGGATGCAGAAAAGCACCACGGGGTGGTCAGCATGGGGATGTCAGGAAACATGCAGTGGCAATGTAGGATAGGTTTCTGAAAAACATCGCGGGGTGGTGGGCATTGTATGGGTGTGTAGCATTACATTCACTAGTAGGAGTGAGAAAAACATCACGGGGTGGTGTGACTCATAGGGTCTGAAATAGGATAGTCAGTGAGTGGCAATGTAGGATGGAGAAAAGCACCACGGGGTGGTCAGCTTGGGGAGGTCAGGAAACATGCGGTGGCATTGTGTGATAGGTTTCTGAAAAACATCACGGGGTGGTGCACATTGTATGGGTCTATAACATTACACTCACTAGTAGGAGTGAGAAAAACATCATGGGGTGGTGTGAATCATAGGGTCTGAATTAGGATAGGCAGTGAGTGGCAATGTAGGATGGAGAAAAGCACCACGGGGTGGTCAGCATGGGGAGGTCAGGACACATGCAGTGGCAATGTAGGATAGTTTTCAGAAAAACATAGCGGCGTGCTGTGCATTATATGGGTGTGTAACATTACATTCACTATTAGGATTGAGAAAAACATAACGGCTGGTGTGAATCATAAGGTCTGAATTAGGATTGGCAGTGAGTGGCAATTTAAGATGGAGAAAGGCACCACGGGGTGGTCAGCATGGGGAGGTCAGTAAACATGCAGGGGCAATTTAGGATAGGTTTTGAAAAACATCGCGGGGTCGTGTGCATTGTATGGGTGTGTAACATTACATTCACTAGAAGGAGTGAGAAAAACATCACGGGGTGGGGTGAATTATAGGGTCTGAATTAGGATAGGCAGTGAGTGGCAACGTAGGATGGAGAAAAGCACCACGGGGTTGTCAGCATGGGGAAGTCAGGAAACATGCAGTGGCAATGTAGGATAGGTTTCTGAAAAACATCGCGGGGTGTTGCGCATTGTATGGGTGTGTAACATTACATTCACTAGTAGGAGTGAGAAAAACCTCACGGGGTGGTGTGAATCGGAGGGTCTGAATTAGGATAGGCAGTGAGTGGCAATGTAGGATGGAGAAAAGCACCGCAGGGTGGTCAGCATGGGGAGGTCAGGGAACATGCAGTGGCAATGTAGAATGGGTTTCTGAAAAACATCGTGGGGTGGTGCGCATTGTATGGGTGTGTAACATTACATTCACCAGTAGGAGTGAGAAAAACATCACGGGGTGGTGTGAATCGGAGGGTCTGAATTAGGATAGGCAGTGAGTGGCAATGTAGCATGGAGAAAAAACCACGGGGTTGTCAGCATGGGGAGGTCAGGAAACATGCAGTGGCAATGTAGGATAGGTTTCTGAAAAACATCTCAGGGTGGTGCGCATTGGATGGGTGTGTAACATTACATTCACCATTAGGAGGAGAAAAATATCACGGGGTGGTGTGAATCATAGGGTCTGAATAAGGATAGGCATTGAGTGGCAATGTAGGATGGAGAAAAGCACCACGGGGTCGTCACAAAAGGGAGGTCAAGAAACATGCAGTGGCCATGTAGGATAGGTTTCTGAAAAACATGGCGGGGTGGTGCGCATTGTATGGGTGTGTAACATTACACTGACTAGGAGGAGTGAGATAAACATCACGGGGTGTTGTGAATCATAGGGTCTGAATCAGGATAGGCAGTGAGTGGCAATGTAGAATGGAGAAAAGCACCACGGTGTGGTCAGCATGGGGATGTCAGGAAACATGCAGTGGCAATGTAGGATAGTTTTCTGAAAAACATCACGGGGTGGTGCGCATTGTATGGGTGTGGAACATTACATTTACTAGTAGGAGTGAGAAAAACATCACGGGGTGGTGTGAATCATAGGGTCTGAATTAGAATGGGCAGTGAGTGGCAACGTAGGATGGAGAAAAGCACCACGGGGTGGTCAGCATGGGGAGGTCAGGAAACATGCAGTGGCACAGTAGGATAAGTTTCTGAAAAACCTGCGGGGTGGTGCACATTGTATGGGTGTGTAACATTACATTCACTAGTAGGAGTGACAAAAACATCACGGGGTGGTGTGAATTATACGGTCTGAATTAGGATAGGCAGTGAGGGGCAATGTAGGATGGAGAAAAGCACCACGGGGTGGAAAGCATGGGGAGGTCAGCAAACATGCAGTGGCAATGTAGATTACGTTTCTGAATAACATCCCACGGTGGTGTGCATTGTATGGGTGTGTAACATTACATTCACTAGTAGGAGTTAGAAATACATCAAGGGGTGGTGTGAATCATAGGGTCTGAATTAGGATAAGCTGTGAGTGGCAATGTAGGAAGGAGAATAGCACCACGGGCTGGTCAGCATGAAGAGGTCAGGAAACATGCAGTGGCAATGTAGGATAGGTTTCTGAAAAACATTGCGGGGTGCTGCGCCTTGTATGGGTGTGTAACATTACATTCACTAGTAGGAGTGAGAAAAAAAATCACGGGGTGGTGTGAATCATAGGGTCTGAAATAGAATAGGCAGTGAGTGCAATGTACAATGGAGAAAAGCACCACGGGGTGGTCAGCATGGGGAGGTCAGGAAACATGCAGTGGCAATGTAGGATAGGTTTCTGAAAAACATCGCGGGTTGGTGCTCATTGTATGGGTGTGTAACATTTCATTCACTAGTAGGAGTGAGAAAAACCTCACGGGTGGAGTGAATCATAGGGTCTGAATTAGGATAGGCAGTGAGTGGCAATGTAGGATGGAGAAAAGCACCACAGGGTGGTCAGCATGGGGAAGTCAGGAAACATGCAGTGGCAACGTAGGATAGGTTTCTGAAAAACATCGCGGGGTGGTGCGCATTGTATGGGTATGTAACATTACATTCACTAGTAGCAGTGAGAAAAACAGCACGGGGTGGTGAGAATCAAACGGTCTGGATTAGGATAGGCAGTGAGTGGCAATGTAGGATTGAGAAAAGCACCACGGGGTGGTCAGCATGGGGAGGTCAGGAAACATTCAGTGGCAATGTAGGATAGGTTTCTGAAAAACATCGCGGGGTGGTGCGCATTATATAGGTGTGTAGCATTACATTCACTAATAGGAGTGAGAAAAACATCACAGGGTGGTGCACATTGTATTGGTGTGTAACATTACATTCACTAGTAGGAGTGAGAAAAACATCACGTGGTGGTGTGAATCGGAGGGTATGAAATAGGATAGGCAGTGCATGGCAATGTAGGATGGAGAAAAGCACCGCGGGGTGGTCAGCATGGGGAGTTCAGGGAACATGCATTGGCAACGTAGGATATGTATCTGAAAAACATCGCGGGGTGGTGGGAATTGTATGGGTGTGTATCATTACATTCACTAGTAGGAGTGAGAAAAACATCACGGGGTGATGCGAATCGGAGGGTCTGAATTAGGATAGGCAGTGAGTGGCAATGTAGGATGGGGAAAAGCACCGTGGGGTGGTCACCATTGGGAGGTCAGGGAACATGCAGTGGCAATGTAGGATAGGTTTCTGAAAAACATCCGGGGGTGGTGCGCATTGTATGGGTGTGTAATATTACATTCACTAGTAACAGTGAGAAAAACATCACGGGGTGGTGTGAGTCGTACGGTCTGAATTAGTATAGGCAGTGAGTGGCAATGTAGGATGGAGAAAAGCACCACGGGGTAGTCACCATGGGGAGGTCTGGGAACATGCAGTCGCAATGTAGGATAGGTTTGTGAAATACATCGTGGGGTGGTGTGCATTGTATGGGTGTGTAACATTACATTCACTAGTAGGAGTGCGAAAAGCATCACGGGGTGGTGTGAATCGGAGGGTCTGAATTAGGATAGGCATTGAGTGGCAACGTAGGATGGAGAAAAGCACCGAGGGTGGTCAGCATGTCGAGGTCAGGTAACATGCAGTGACAATGTAGAATAGGTTTCTGAAAAACATCGCGGGGTGGTGCGCATTGTATGGGTGTGTAACATTACATTCACTAGTAGGAGTGAGAAAAACATAAAGGGGTGGTGTGAATCGGAGGGTCTGAATTAGGATAGGCAGTGAGTGGCAATGTAGGATGGAGAAAAGGACCGCAGGGTGGGCAGCATGGGGAGGTCCGGGAACATGCAGTGGCAATGTAGGATAGGTTTCTGAAAAACATCGCGGGGAGGTGCGCATTGTATGGGTGTGTAACTTTACATTCACTAGTAGGAGTGAGAAAAGCATCACGGGGTGGTGTGAATCGGAGGGTCTGAATTAGGATAGGCAGTGAGTGGCAATGTAGGATGGAGAAAACCATCGCGGCGTGGTCAGCATGGGGAGGTCAGGGAACATGCAGTGGCAATGTAGAATGGGTTTCTAAAAAACATCGCGGGGTGGTGATCATTGTATGGGTGTGTAACATTACATTCACTAGTAGGAGTGAGAAAAACATCACGGGGTGGTTTGAATCGGAGGGTCTGAATTAGGATAGGCAGTGAGTGGCAATGTAGGATGGAGAAAAGCACCGCGGGGTGGTCAGCATGGGGAGGTAAGGGAACATGCAGTGGCAATGTAGGATAGGTTTCTGAAAAACATCGCGGGGTGGTGGGAATTGTATGGGTGTGTAACATTACATTCACTAGTAGGAGTGAGAAAAACATCACAGGGTGGTGCGAATTGTATGGGTGTGTAACATTACATTCACTAGTATAAGTGAGAAAAACATCAGGGGGTGATGCGAATCGGAGGGTCTGAATTGGGATAGGCAGTGAGTGGCAATGTAGGATGGGGAAAAGCACCGCGGGTTGTTCACCATGGGGAGGTCAGGGAACATGCAGTTGCAATGTAGGATAGGTTTCTGAAAAACATCGCGGGGTGGTGCGCATTGTATGGGTGTGTAACATTACATTCACTAGTAGGAGTGAGAAAAACATCCCGTGGTGGTGTGAATCGGAGGGTGTGAATTAGGATAGGCGGTGTGTGGCAATGTAGGATGGAGAAAAGCACCGCGGGGTGGTCAGCATGGGGAGGTTAGGGAACATGCAGTGGCAATGTAGAATGGGTTTCGGAAAAACACCGTGGGGTGGTGAGCATTGTATGGGTGTGTAACATTACATTCACCAGTAGGAGTGAGAAAAACATCACGGGGTGGTGTGAATCGGAGGGCCTGAATTAGGATAGGCAGTGAGTGGCAATGTAGGATGGAGAAAAGCACCACGGGGTGGTCAGCATGGGGAGGTCAGGGAACATGCAGTGGCAATGTAGGATAGGTTTCTGAAAAACATTGCCCGATGGTGCGCATTGTATGGCTGTGTAACATTACATTCACTAGTAGGAGTGAGAAATACATCACAGGGTTGTGTGAATCAGAGGGTCTGAATAAGGATAGGCAGTGAGTGGCAATGTAGGATGGAGAAAAGCACCACGGGTGGTCAGCATTGGGAGGTCAGGGATCATGCAGTGTCAATGTAGGATAGGTTTCTGAAAAATATCGCGGGGTGGTGTGCATTGTATGGGTGTGTAACATTACATTCACCAGTAGGAGTGACAAAAACATCACAGGGTGGTGTGAATCGGAGGGTCTGAAATAGGATAGGCAGTGAGTGGCAATGTAGGATGGAGAAAAGCACCGCAGGGTGGTCAGCATGGAGAGGTCAGGGAAAATGCAGTGGCAATGTAGGATAGGTTTCTGAAAAACACGAAGGGTGGTGCGCAATGTATGGGTGTGTAACATTACATTCACTAGTAGGAGTGAGAAAAACATCATGGGGTGGTGTGAATCAGAGAGTCTGGATTAGGATAGGCAGTGAGTGGCAATGTAGGATGGAGAAAAGCATCGTTGGGTGGTCAGCATGGGAGGTCAGGGCACATGCAGTGGCAATGTAGGATAGGTTTCTGAAAAACATCGCGGGGTGGTGCGTATTGTATGGTTGTGTAACATTACATTCACCAGTAGGACTGAGAAAAACTTTACGGGGTGGTGTGAATCGGAGGGTCTGAATTAGGATAGGCAGTGATTGGCAATGTAGGATGGAGAAAAGCACTGCGGAGCGGTCAGCATGGGGAGGTCAGGGAATATGCAGTGGCAATGTAGGATAGGTTTCTGAAAAACATCGCGAGGTGGTGCTCATTGTATGGATGTGTAAAAATACATTCACTAGTATGATTGAGAAAAACATCACGTGGTGGTGCGCATTGTATGGATGTGTAAAATTACATTCACTAGTAGGAGTGAGAAAAACATCACGGGGTGGTGTGAATCGGAAGGTCTGAATTAGGATAGGCAGTGAGTGGCAATGTAGGATGGAGAAAACCATCGCGGCGTGGTCAGCATGGGGAGGTCAGGGAAAATGCAGTGGCAATGTAGAATGGGTTTCTAAAAAACATCGTGGGGTGGTGCTCATTGTATGGGTGTGTAACATTACATTCACTAGTAGGAGTGAGAAAAATATCACGGGGTGGTTTGAATCTGAGGGTCTGAATTAGGATAGGCAGTGAGTGGCAATGTAGGATGGAGAAAAGCACCGCGGGGTGGTCAGCATGGGGACGTAAGGGAACATGCAGTGGCAATGTAGAATGGGTTTCTGAAAAACATTGTGAGGTGGTGTGCATTGTATGGGTGTGTAACATTACATTCACCCGTAGGAGTAAGAAAAACATCACAGGGTGGTGTGAATCGGAGGGTCTGAATTAGGATAGGCAGTGAGTGGCAATGTAGGATGGAGAAAAGCACGGCGGGGTGGTCACCATGGGGAGGTCAGGGAACATGCAGTGGCAATGTAGGATAGGTTTCTGAAAAACATCGCGGGATGGTGGGAATTGTATGGGTGTGTAACATTACATTCACTATTAGGAGTGAGAAAAACATCAGGGGGTGATGCGAATCGGAGGGTCTGAATTTGGATAGGCAGTGAGTGGCAATGTAGGATGGGGAAAAGCACCGCGGGGTGGTCACCATGGGGAGGTCAGGGAACATGCAGTGGCAATGTAGGATAGGTTTCTGAAAAACATCGCGGGGTGGTGCGCATTGTATGGGTGTGTAACATTACATTCACTAGTAGGAGTGAGAAAAACATCCCGGAGTGGTGTGAATCGGAGGGTCTGAATTAGCATAGGCGGTGAGTGGCAATGTAGGATGGAGAAAAGCACCGCGGGGTGGTCAGCATGGGGAGGTCGGGAAACATGCAGTGGCATTATAGGATAGGTTCCTGAAAAACGTCGCGTGGTGGTGCATATTGTATGGGTGTGTAACATTACACTGACTAGGAGGAGTGAGAAAAACATCACGGGGTGGTGTGAATCATAGGGTCTGAATTAGGATAGGCAGTGAGTGGCAATGTAGGATGCAGAAAAGCACCACGGGGTGGTCAGCATGGGGATGTCAGGAAACATGCAGTGGCAATGCAGGATAGGTTTCTGAAAAACATCGCGGGGTGGTGGGCATTGTATGGGTGTGTAGCATTACATTCACTAGTAGGAGTGAGAAAAACATCACGGGGTGGTGTGACTCATAGGGTCTGAAATAGGATAGTCAGTGAGTGGCAATGTAGGATGGAGAAAAGCACCACGGGGTGGTCAGCTTGGGGAGGTCAGGAAACATGCGGTGGCATTGTGTGATAGGTTTCTGAAAAACATCACGGGGTGGTGCACATTGTATGGGTCTGTAACATTACACTCACTAGTAGGAGTGAGAAAAACATCATGGGGTGGTGTGAATCATAGGGTCTGAATTAGGATAGGCAGTGAGTGGCAATGTAGGATGGAGAAAAGCACCACGGGGTGGTCAGCATGGGGAGGTCAGGACACATGCAGTGGCAATGTAGGATAGTTTTCAGAAAAACATAGCGGCGTGCTGTGCATTATATGGGTGTGTAACATTACATTCACTATTAGGATTGAGAAAAACATAACGGCTGGTGTGAATCATAAGGTCTGAATTAGGATTGGCAGTGAGTGGCAATTTAAGATGGAGAAAGGCACCACGGGGTGGTCAGCATGGGGAGGTCAGTAAACATGCAGGGGCAATTTAGGATAGGTTTTGAAAAACATCGCGGGGTCGTGTGCATTGTATGGGTGTGTAACATTACATTCACTAGAAGGAGTGAGAAAAACATCACGGGGTGGGGTGAATTATAGGGTCTGAATTAGGATAGGCAGTGAGTGGCAACGTAGGATGGAGAAAAGCACCACGGGGTTGTCAGCATGGGGAAGTCAGGAAACATGCAGTGGCAATGTAGGATAGGTTTCTGAAAAACATCGCGGGGTGTTGCGCATTGTATGGGTGTGTAACATTACATTCACTAGTAGGAGTGAGAAAAACCTCACGGGGTGGTGTGAATCGGAGGGTCTGAATTAGGATAGGCAGTGAGTGGCAATGTAGGATGGAGAAAAGCACCGCAGGGTGGTCAGCATGGGGAGGTCAGGGAACATGCAGTGGCAATGTAGAATGGGTTTCTGAAAAACATCGTGGGGTGGTGCGCATTGTATGGGTGTGTAACATTACATTCACCAGTAGGAGTGAGAAAAACATCACGGGGTGGTGTGAATCGGAGGGTCTGAATTAGGATAGGCAGTGAGTGGCAATGTAGCATGGAGAAAAAACCACGGGGTTGTCAGCATGGGGAGGTCAGGAAACATGCAGTGGCAATGTAGGATAGGTTTCTGAAAAACATCTCAGGGTGGTGCGCATTGGATGGGTGTGTAACATTACATTCACCATTAGGAGGAGAAAAATATCACGGGGTGGTGTGAATCATAGGGTCTGAATAAGGATAGGCATTGAGTGGCAATGTAGGATGGAGAAAAGCACCACGGGGTCGTCACAAAAGGGAGGTCAAGAAACATGCAGTGGCCATGTAGGATAGGTTTCTGAAAAACATGGCGGGGTGGTGCGCATTGTATGGGTGTGTAACATTACACTGACTAGGAGGAGTGAGAAAAACATCACGGGGTGTTGTGAATCATAGGGTCTGAATCAGGATAGGCAGTGAGTGGCAATGTAGAATGGAGAAAAGCACCACGGTGTGGTCAGCATGGGGATGTCAGGAAACATGCAGTGGCAATGTAGGATAGTTTTCTGAAAAACATCACGGGGTGGTGCGCATTGTATGGGTGTGGAACATTACATTTACTAGTAGGAGTGAGAAAAACATCACGGGGTGGTGTGAATCATAGGGTCTGAATTAGAATGGGCAGTGAGTGGCAACGTAGGATGGAGAAAAGCACCACGGCGTGGTCAGCATGGGGAGGTCAGGAAACATGCAGTGGCACAGTAGGATAAGTTTCTGAAAAACCTGCGGGGTGGTGCACATTGTATGGGTGTGTAACATTACATTCACTAGTAGGAGTGACAAAAACATCACGGGGTGGTGTGAATTATACGGTCTGAATTAGGATAGGCAGTGAGGGGCAATGTAGGATGGAGAAAAGCACCACGGGGTGGAAAGCATGGGGAGGTCAGCAAACATGCAGTGGCAATGTAGATTACGTTTCTGAATAACATCCCACGGTGGTGTGCATTGTATGGGTGTGTAACATTACATTCACTAGTAGGAGTTAGAAATACATCAAGGGGTGGTGTGAATCATAGGGTCTGAATTAGGATAAGCTGTGAGTGGCAATGTAGGAAGGAGAATAGCACCACGGGCTGGTCAGCATGAAGAGGTCAGGAAACATGCAGTGGCAATGTAGGATAGGTTTCTGAAAAACATTGCGGGGTGCTGCGCCTTGTATGGGTGTGTAACATTACATTCACTAATAGGAGTGAGAAAAAAAATCACGGGGTGGTGTGAATCATAGGGTCTGAAATAGAATAGGCAGTGAGTGCAATGTACAATGGAGAAAAGCACCACGGGGTGGTCAGCATGGGGAGGTCAGGAAACATGCAGTGGCAATGTAGGATAGGTTTCTGAAAAACATCGCGGGTTGGTGCTCATTGTATGGGTGTGTAACATTTCATTCACTAGTAGGAGTGAGAAAAACCTCACGGGTGGAGTGAATCATAGGGTCTGAATTAGGATAGGCAGTGAGTGGCAATGTAGGATGGAGAAAAGCACCACAGGGTGGTCAGCATGGGGAAGTCAGGAAACATGCAGTGGCAACGTAGGATAGGTTTCTGAAAAACATCGCGGGGTGGTGCGCATTGTATGGGTATGTAACATTACATTCACTAGTAGCAGTGAGAAAAACAGCACGGGGTGGTGAGAATCAAACGGTCTGGATTAGGATAGGCAGTGAGTGGCAATGTAGGATTGAGAAAAGCACCACGGGGTGGTCAGCATGGGGAGGTCAGGAAACATTCAGTGGCAATGTAGGATAGGTTTCTGAAAAACATCGCGGGGTGGTGCGCATTATATAGGTGTGTAGCATTACATTCACTAATAGGAGTGAGAAAAACATCACAGGGTGGTGCACATTGTATTGGTGTGTAACATTACATTCACTAGTAGGAGTGAGAAAAACATCACGTGGTGGTGTGAATCGGAGGGTATGAAATAGGATAGGCAGTGCATGGCAATGTAGGATGGAGAAAAGCACCGCGGGGTGGTCAGCATGGGGAGTTCAGGGAACATGCATTGGCAACGTAGGATATGTATCTGAAAAACATCGCGGGGTGGTGGGAATTGTATGGGTGTGTATCATTACATTCACTAGTAGGAGTGAGAAAAACATCACGGGGTGATGCGAATCGGAGGGTCTGAATTAGGATAGGCAGTGAGTGGCAATGTAGGATGGGGAAAAGCACCGTGGGGTGGTCACCATTGGGAGGTCAGGGAACATGCAGTGGCAATGTAGGATAGGTTTCTGAAAAACATCCGGGGGTGGTGCGCATTGTATGGGTGTGTAATATTACATTCACTAGTAACAGTGAGAAAAACATCACGGGGTGGTGTGAGTCGTACGGTCTGAATTAGTATAGGCAGTGAGTGGCAATGTAGGATGGAGAAAAGCACCACGGGGTAGTCACCATGGGGAGGTCTGGGAACATGCAGTCGCAATGTAGGATAGGTTTGTGAAATACATCGTGGGGTGGTGTGCATTGTATGGGTGTGTAACATTACATTCACTAGTAGGAGTGCGAAAAGCATCACGGGGTGGTGTGAATCGGAGGGTCTGAATTAGGATAGGCATTGAGTGGCAACGTAGGATGGAGAAAAGCACCGAGGGGTGGTCAGCATGTCGAGGTCAGGTAACATGCAGTGACAATGTAGAATAGGTTTCTGAAAAACATCGCGGGGTGGTGCGCATTGTATGGGTGTGTAACATTACATTCACTAGTAGGAGTGAGAAAAACATAAAGGGGTGGTGTGAATCGGAGGGTCTGAATTAGGATAGGCAGTGAGTGGCAATGTAGGATGGAGAAAAGGACCGCAGGGTGGGCAGCATGGGGAGGTCCGGGAACATGCAGTGGCAATGTAGGATAGGTTTCTGAAAAACATCGCGGGGAGGTGCGCATTGTATGGTTGTGTAACTTTACATTCACTAGTAGGAGTGAGAAAAGCATCACGGGGTGGTGTGAATCGGAGGGTCTGAATTAGGATAGGCAGTGAGTGGCAATGTAGGATGGAGAAAACCATCGCGGCGTGGTCAGCATGGGGAGGTCAGGGAACATGCAGTGGCAATGTAGAATGGGTTTCTAAAAAACATCGCGGGGTGGTGATCATTGTATGGGTGTGTAACATTACATTCACTAGTAGGAGTGAGAAAAACATCACGGGGTGGTTTGAATCGGAGGGTCTGAATTAGGATAGGCAGTGAGTGGCAATGTAGGATGGAGAAAAGCACCGCGGGGTGGTCAGCATGGGGAGGTAAGGGAACATGCAGTGGCAATGTAGGATAGGTTTCTGAAAAACATCGCGGGGTGGTGGGAATTGTATGGGTGTGTAACATTACATTCACTAGTAGGAGTGAGAAAAACATCACAGGGTGGTGCGAATTGTATGGGTGTGTAACATTACATTCACTAGTATAAGTGAGAAAAACATCAGGGGGTGATGCGAATCGGAGGGTCTGAATTGGGATAGGCAGTGAGTGGCAATGTAGGATGGGGAAAAGCACCGCGGGTTGTTCACCATGGGGAGGTCAGGGAACATGCAGTTGCAATGTAGGATAGGTTTCTGAAAAACATCGCGGGGTGGTGCGCATTGTATGGGTGTGTAACATTACATTCACTAGTAGGAGTGAGAAAAACATCCCGGGGTGGTGTGAATCGGAGGGTGTGAATTAGGATAGGCGGTGTGTGGCAATGTAGGATGGAGAAAAGCACCGCGGGGTGGTCAGCATGGGGAGGTTAGGGAACATGCAGTGGCAATGTAGAATGGGTTTTGGAAAAACACCGTGGGGTGGTGAGCATTGTATGGGTGTGTAACATTACATTCACCAGTAGGAGTGAGAAAAACATCACGGGGTGGTGTGAATCGGAGGGCCTGAATTAGGATAGGCAGTGAGTGGCAATGTAGGATGGAGAAAAGCACCACGGGGTGGTCAGCATGGGGAGGTCAGGGAACATGCAGTGGCAATGTAGGATAGGTTTCTGAAAAACATTGCCCGATGGTGCGCATTGTATGGCTGTGTAACATTACATTCACTAGTAGGAGTGAGAAATACATCACAGGGTTGTGTGAATCGGAGGGTCTGAATAAGGATAGGCAGTGAGTGGCAATGTAGGATGGAGAAAAGCACCACGGGTGGTCAGCATTGGGAGGTCAGGGATCATGCAGTGTCAATGTAGGATAGGTTTCTGAAAAATATCGCGGGGTGGTGTGCATTGTATGGGTGTGTAACATTACATTCACCAGTAGGAGTGACAAAAACATCACAGGGTGGTGTGAATCGGAGGGTCTGAAATAGGATAGGCAGTGAGTGGCAATGTAGGATGGAGAAAAGCACCGCGGGGTGGTCAGCATGGAGAGGTCAGGGAAAATGCAGTGGCAATGTAGGATAGGTTTCTGAAAAACACGAAGGGTGGTGCGCATTGTATGGGTGTGTAACATTACATTCACTAGTAGGAGTGAGAAAAACATCATGGGGTGGTGTGAATCAGAGAGTCTGGATTAGGATAGGCAGTGAGTGGCAATGTAGGATGGAGAAAAGCATCGTTGGGTGGTCAGCATGGGAGGTCAGGGCACATGCAGTGGCAATGTAGGATAGGTTTCTGAAAAACATCGCGGGGTGGTGCGTATTGTATGGTTGTGTAACATTACATTCACCAGTAGGACTGAGAAAAACTTTACGGGGTGGTGTGAATCGGAGGGTCTGAATTAGGATAGGCAGTGATTGGCAATGTAGGATGGAGAAAAGCACTGCGGAGCGGTCAGCATGGGGAGGTCAGGGAATATGCAGTGGCAATGTAGGATAGGTTTCTGAAAAACATCGCGGGGTGGTGCTCATTGTATGGATGTGTAAAAATACATTCACTAGTATGATTGAGAAAAACATCACGTGGTGGTGCGCATTGTATGGATGTGTAAAATTACATTCACTAGTAGGAGTGAGAAAAACATCACGGGGTGGTGTGAATCGGAAGGTCTGAATTAGGATAGGCAGTGAGTGGCAATGTAGGATGGAGAAAACCATCGCGGCGTGGTCAGCATGGGGAGGTCAGGGAAAATGCAGTGGCAATGTAGAATGGGTTTCTAAAAAACCGTGGGGTGGTGCTCATTGTATGGGTGTGTAACATTACATTCTCTAGTAGGAGTGAGAAAAATATCACGGGGTGGTTTGAATCTGAGGGTCTGAATTAGGATAGGCAGTGAGTGGCAATGTAGGATGGAGAAAAGCACCGCGGGGTGTCAGCATGGGGACGTAAGGGAACATGCAGTGGCAATGTAGAATGGGTTTCTGAAAAACATTGTGAGGTGGTGTGCATTGTATGGGTGTGTAACATTACATTCACCCGTAGGAGTAAGAAAAACATCACAGGGTGGTGTGAATCGGAGGGTCTGAATTAGGATAGGCAGTGAGTGGCAATGTAGGATGGAGAAAAGCACGGCGGGGTGGTCACCATGGGGAGGTCAGGGAACATGCAGTGGCAATGTAGGATAGGTTTCTGAAAAACATCGCGGGATGGTGGGAATTGTATGGGTGTGTAACATTACATTCACTAGTAGGAGTGAGAAAAACATCAGGGGGTGATGCGAATCGGAGGGTCTGAATTTGGATAGGCAGTGAGTGGCAATGTAGGATGGGGAAAAGCACCGCGGGGTGGTCACCATGGGGAGGTCAGGGAACATGCAGTGGCAATGTAGGATAGGTTTCTGAAAAACATCGCGGGGTGGTGCGCATTGTATGGGTGTGTAACATTACATTCACTAGTAGGAGTGAGAAAAACATCCCGGAGTGGTGTGAATCGGAGGGTCTGAATTAGCATAGGCGGTGAGTGGCAATGTAGGATGGAGAAAAGCACCGCGGGGTGGTCAGCATGGGGAGATCAGGGCACATGCAGTGGCAATGTAGGATAGGTTTCTGAAAAACTTCGCGGGGTGGTGCGCATTGTATGGGTGTGTAACATTACATTCACTAGTAGGAGTGAGAAAAACATGGCGGGGTGTTGCGCATTTTATGGGTGTGTAACATTACATTAACTAGTAGGAGTGAGAAAAACATCACGGGGTGGTGTGAATCGGAGGGTCTGAATTAGGATAGGCAGTGAGTGGCAATGTAGCATGGAGAAAAGCACCGTGGGGAGGTCAGCATTTGGAGGTCAGGGAACATGCAGTGACAATGTAGGATAGGTTTCTGAAAAACATCGCGGGGTGATGCGCATTGTATGGGTGTGTAACATTACATTCACTAGTAGGAGTGAGAAAAACATCACGGGGTGGTGCGCATTGTATGGGTGTGTAACATTACATTCACTAGTAGGAGTGAGAAAAACATCACAGGGTGGTGTGAATCGGAGGGTCTGAATTAGGATAGGCAGTGAGTGGCAATGTAGGATGGGGAAAAGGACTGCGGGGTGGTCAGCATGGGGAGGTCAGGGAATATGCAGTGGCCATGTAGGATAGGTTTCTGAAAAACATCGCAGGCTAGTGCGCATTATATGGGTGTGTAACATTACATTCACTAGTAGGAGTGAGAAAAACATCACGGGGTGGTGTGAATCGGAGGGTCTGAAGTAGGATAGGAAGTGAGTGGCAATGTAGGATGGAGAAAAGCACCGCGGGGTGGTCAGTATGGGGAGGTCAGGGAACATGCAGTGGCAATGTAGGATAGATTTCTGAAAAACATCGCGGGGTCGTGCGCATTGTATGGGTGTGTAAAATTATATTCACTAGTAGGAGTGAGAAAAACATCACGGGGTGGTGCGCATTGTATGGATGTGTAACATTACCTTCACTAGTAGGAGTGAGAAAAACATCACTGGGTGGTGTGAATTGGATGGTCTGAATTGGGATAGGCAGTGAGTTGCAATGTAGGATGGGGAAAAGCACTGCGGGCTGGTCAGCATGGGGAAGTCGGGGAACATGTAGTGGCAATGTAGGATAGGTTTCTGAAAAACATCGCGAGGTGTGGCACATTGTATGGGTGTGTAACATTACATTCACTAGTAGGAGTGAGAAAAACATCACAGGGTGGTGCGCATTGTATGGGTGTGTAACATTACATTCACAAGTAGGAGTGAGAAAAACATCACGGAGTGATGCGAATCAGAGGGTCTGAATTAGGATAGGCAGTGAGTGGCAATGTAGGATGGGGAAAAGCACCGCGGGTTGGTCACCATTGGGAGGTCAGGGAACATGCAGTAGCAATGTAGGATAGGTTTCTGAAAAACATCCGGTGGTGGTGCGCATTGCATGGGTGTGTAACATTACATTCACTAGTAGGAGTGAGAAAAACATCACTGGGTGGTGTGAATCGTAGGGTCTGAATTAGGATAGGCAGTGAGTGGCAATGTAGGATGGAGAAAAGCACCGCGGGGTGGTCACCATGGGGAGGTCAGGGAACATGCAGTGGCAATGTAGAATAGGTTTGTGAAATACATCGTGGGGTGGTGCGCATTGTACGGGTGTGTAACATTACATTCACTAGTAGGAGTGAGAAAAGCTTCACGGGGTGGGGTGAATCGGAGGGTCTGAATTAGGATAGGCATTGCGTGGCAATGTAGGATGGAGAAAAGCACCGCGGGGTGGTCAGCATGTCGAGGTCAGGGAACATGCAGTGACAATGTAGGATAGGTTTCTGAAAAACATCGCGGGGTGGTGCGCATTGTATGGGTGTGTAACATTACATTCACTAGAAGGAGTGAGAAATACATAAAGGGGTGGTGTGAATCGGAGGGTCTGAATTAGGAAAGGCAGTGAGTGGCAATGTAGGATGGAGAAATGCACCGCGGGGGGGTCAGCATGGGGAGGTCAGGGAACATGCAGTGGCAATGTAGGATAGGTTTCTGAAAAACATCGCGGGGTGTTGCGCATTGTATGGGTGTGTAACATTACATTCACTAGTAGGAGTGAGAAAAACCTCAGGGGGTGGTGTGAATCGGAGGGTCTGAATTAGGATAGGCAGTGAGTGGCAATGTAGGATGGAGAAAAGCACCGCAGGGTGGTCAGCATGGGGAGGTCAGGGAACATGCAGTGGCAATGTAGAATGGGTTTCTGAAAAACATCGTGGGGTGGTGCGCATTGTATGGGTGTGTAACATTACATTCACCAGTAGGAGTGAGAAAAACATCACGGGGTGGTGTGAATCGGAGGGTCTGAATTAGGATAGGCAGTGAGTGGCAATGTAGGATGGACAAAAGCACCGCGGGGTGGTCACCATGTGGAGGTCATGGAACATGCAGTGGCAATGTAGGATAGGTTTCTGAAAAACATCGCGGGGTGGTGCGCATTGTATGGGTGTGTAAAATTACATTCACTAGTAGGAGTAAGAAAAACATCACGGGGTGGTGTGAATCGGAGGGTCTGAATTAGGATAGGCAGTGTGTGGCAATCTAGGATGGAGAAAAGCACCGCGGGGTGGTCAGCACGGGGAGGTCAGGGAACATGCAGTGGCAATGTAGGATAATTTTCTGAAAAACATCGCGGGGTGGTGCGCATTGTATGGGTGTGTAACATGACATTCACTACAAGGAGTGAGAAAAACATCACGGGGTGGTGTGAATCGGAGGATCTGAATTAGGATAGACAGTGAGTGGCAATGTAGGATGGAGAAAAGCACCGCGGGGTGGTCAGCATGGGGAGGTCAGGGAACAAGCAGTGGCAATGTAGGATAGGTTTCTGAAATACATCGCGGGGTGATGCGCATTGTATGGGTGTGTAACATTACATTCACTAGTAGGAGTGAGAAAAACATCACGGGGTGGTGCGCATTGTATGGGTGTGTAACATTACATTCACTAGTAGGAGTGAGAAAAACATCACAGGGTGGTGTGAATCGGAGGGTCTGAATTAGGATAGGCAGTGAGTGGCAATGTAGGATGGGGAAAAGGACTGCGGGGTGGTCAGCATGGGGCGGTCAGGGAATATGCAGTGGCCATGTAGGATAGGTTTCTGAAAAACATCGCAGGCTAGTGCGCATTATATGGGTGTGTAACATTACATTCACTAGTAGGAGTGAGAAAAACATCACGGCGTGGTGTGAATCGGAGGGTCTGAATTAGGATAGGCAGTGAGTGGCAATGTAGCATGGAGAAAAGCACCGTGGGGAGGTCAGCATTTGGAGGTCAGGGAACATGCAGTGACAATGTAGGATAGGTTTCTGAAAAACATCGCGGGGTGATGCGCATTGTATGGGTGTGTAACATTACATTCACTAGTAGGAGTGAGAAAAACATCACGGGGTGGTGCGCATTGTATGGGTGTGTAACATTACATTCACTAGTAGGAGTGAGAAAAACATCACAGGGTGGTGTGAATCGGAGGGTCTGAATTAGGATAGGCAGTGAGTGGCAATGTAGGATGGGGAAAAGGACTGCGGGGTGGTCAGCATGGGGAGGTCAGGGAATATGCAGTGGCCATGTAGGATAGGTTTCTGAAAAACATCGCAGGCTAGTGCGCATTATATGGGTGTGTAACATTACATTCACTAGTAGGAGTGAGAAAAACATCACGGCGTGGTGTGAATCGGAGGGTCTGAATTAGGATAGTCAGTGAGTGGCAATGTAGGATGGAGAAAAGCACCGCGGGGTGGTCAGTATGGGGAGGTCAGGGAACATGCAGTGGCAATGTAGGATAGATTTCTGAAAAACATCGCGTGGTCGTGCGCATTGTATGGGTGTGTAAAATTATATTCACTAGTAGGAGTGAGAAAAACATCACGGGGTGGTGCGCATTGTATGGATGTGTAACATTACATTCACTAATAGGAGTGAGAAAAACATCACTGGGTGGTGTGAATTGGATGGTCTGAATTGGGATAGGCAGTGAGTTGCAATGTAGGATGGGGAAAAGCACTGCGGGCTGGTCAGCATGGGGAAGTCGGGGAACATGTAGTGGCAATGTAGGATAGGTTTCTGAAAAACATCGCGAGGTGTGGCACATTGTATGGGTGTGTAACATTACATTCACTAGTAGGAGTGAGAAAAACATCACAGGGTGGTGCGCATTGCATGGGTGTGTAACATTACATTCACAAGTAGGAGTGAGAAAAACATCACGGAGTGATGCGAATCAGAGGGTCTGAATTAGGATAGGCAGTGAGTGGCAATGTAGGATGGGGAAAAGCACCGCGGGTTGGTCACCATTGGGAGGTCAGGGAACATGCAGTGGCAATGTAGGATAGGTTTCTGAAAAACATCCGGTGGTGGTGCGCATTGCATGGGTGTGTAACATTACATTCACTAGTAGGAGTGAGAAAAACATCACTGGGTGGTGTGAATCGTAGGGTCTGAATTAGGATAGGCAGTGAGTGGCAATGTAGGATGGAGAAAAGCACCGCGGGGTGGTCACCATGGGGAGGTCAGGGAACATGCAGTGGCAATGTAGAATAGGTTTGTGAAATACATCGTGGGGTGGTGCGCATTGTACGGGTGTGTAACATTACATTCACTAGTAGGAGTGAGAAAAGCTTCACGGGGTGGGGTGAATCGGAGGGTCTGAATTAGGATAGGCATTGCGTGGCAATGTAGGATGGAGAAAAGCACCGCGGGGTGGTCAGCATGTCGAGGTCAGGGAACATGCAGTGACAATGTAGGATAGGTTTCTGAAAAACATCGCGGGGTGGTGCGCATTGTATGGGTGTGTAACATTACATTCACTAGAAGGAGTGAGAAATACATAAAGGGGTGGTGTGAATCGGAGGGTCTGAATTAGGAAAGGCAGTGAGTGGCAATGTAGGATGGAGAAATGCACCGCGGGGGGGTCAGCATGGGGAGGTCAGGGAACATGCAGTGGCAATGTAGGATAGGTTTCTGAAAAACATCGCGGGGTGTTGCGCATTGTATGGGTGTGTAACATTACATTCACTAGTAGGAGTGAGAAAAACCTCAGGGGGTGGTGTGAATCGGAGGGTCTGAATTAGGATAGGCAGTGAGTGGCAATGTAGGTTGGAGAAAAGCACCGCAGGGTGGTCAGCATGGGGAGGTCAGGGAACATGCAGTGGCAATGTAGAATGGGTTTCTGAAAAACATCGTGGGGTGGTGCGCATTGTATGGGTGTGTAACATTACATTCACCAGTAGGAGTGAGAAAAACATCACGGGGTGGTGTGAATCGGAGGGTCAGAATTAGGATAGGCAGTGAGTGGCAATGTAGGATGGACAAAAGCACCGCGGGGTGGTCACCATGGGGAGGTCATGGAACATGCAGTGGCAATGTAGGATAGGTTTCTGAAAAACATCGCGGGGTGGTGCGCATTGTATGGGTGTGTAAAATTACATTCACTAGTAGGAGTAAGAAAAACATCACGGGGTGGTGTGAATCGGAGGGTCTGAATTAGGATAGGCAGTGTGTGGCAATCTAGGATGGAGAAAAGCACCGCGGGGTGGTCAGCACGGGGAGGTCAGGGAACATGCAGTGGCAATGTAGGATAATTTTCTGAAAAACATCGCGGGGTGGTGCGCATTGTATGGGTGTGTAACATGACATTCACTACAAGGAGTGAGAAAAACATCACGGGGTGGTGTGAATCGGAGGATCTGAATTAGGATAGACAGTGAGTGGCAATGTAGGATGGAGAAAAGCACCGCGGGGTGGTCAGCATGGGGAGGTCAGGGAACAAGCAGTGGCAATGTAGGATAGGTTTCTGAAATACATCGCGGGGTGATGCGCATTGTATGGGTGTGTAACATTACATTCACTAGTAGGAGTGAGAAAAACATCACGGGGTGGTGCGCATTGTATGGGTGTGTAACATTACATTCACTAGTAGGAGTGAGAAAAACATCACAGGGTGGTGTGAATCGGAGGGTCTGAATTAGGATAGGCAGTGAGTGGCAATGTAGGATGGGGAAAAGGACTGCGGGGTGGTCAGCATGGGGCGGTCAGGGAATATGCAGTGGCCATGTAGGATAGGTTTCTGAAAAACATCGCAGGCTAGTGCGCATTATATGGGTGTGTAACATTACATTCACTAGTAGGAGTGAGAAAAACATCACGGCGTGGTGTGAATCGGAGGGTCTGAATTAGGATAGGCAGTGAGTGGTAATGTAGGATGGAGAAAAGCACCGCGGGGTGGGCAGTATGGGGAGGTCAGGGAACATGCAGTGGCAATGTAGGATAGATTTCTGAAAAACATCGCGGGGTGGTGGGCATTGTATGGGTGTGTAAAATTATATTCACTAGTAGGAGTGAGAAAAATATCATGGGGTGGTGCGCATTGTATGGATGTGTAACATTACATTCACTAGTAGGAGTGAGAAAAACATCACGGGGTGGTGTGAATTGGATGGTCTGAATTAGGATAGGCAGTGAGTTGCAATGTAGGACGGGGAAAAGCACTGCGGACTGGTCAGCATGGGGAAGTCGGGGAACATGTAGTGGCAATGTAGGATAGGTTTCTGAAAAACATCGAGGGGTGGTGCTCATTGTATGGGTGTGTAACATTACATTCACTAGTAGGAGTGAGAAAAACATCACAGGGTGGTGCACATTGTATGGGTGTGTAACATTACATTCACAAGTAGGAGTGAGAAAAACATCACGGAGTGATGCGAATCAGAGGGTCTGAATTAGGATAGGCAGTGAGTGGCAATGTAGGATGGGGAAAAGCACCGCGGGTTGGTCACCATTGGGAGGTCAGGGAACATGCAGTGGCAATGTAGGATAGGTTTCTGAAAAACATCCGGGGGTGGTGCGCATTGCATGGGTGTGTAACATTACATTCACTAGTAGGAGTGAGAAAAACATCACGGGGTGGTGTGAATCGTAGGGTCTGAATTAGGATAGGCAGTGAGTGGCAATGTAGGATGGAGAAAAACACCGCGGGGTGGTCACCATGGGTAGGTCAGGGAACATGCAGTGGCAATGTAGAATAGGTTTGTGAAATACATCGTGGGGTGGTGCGCATTGTACGGGTGTGTAACATTACATTCACTAGTAGGAGTGAGAAAAGCTTCACGGGGTGGTGTGAATCGGAGGGTCTAAATTAGGATAGGCATTGAGTGGCAAAGTAGGATGGAGAAAAGCACCGCGGGGTGGTCAGCATGTCGAGGTCAGGGAACATGCAGTGACAATGTAGGATAGGTTTCTGAAAAACATCGCTGGGTGGTGCGCATTGTATGGGTGTGTAACATTACATTCACTAGTAGGAGTGAGAAAAACCTCACGGGGTGGTGTGAATCGGAGGGTCTGAATTAGGATAGGCAGTGAGTGGCAATGTAGGATGGAGAAAAGCACCGCAGGGTGGTCAGCATGGGGAGGTCAAGGAACATGCAGTGGCAATGTAGAATGGGTTTCTGAAAAACATCGTGGGGTGGTGCGTATTGTATGGGTTTGTAACATTACATTCACCAGTAGGAGTGAGAAAAACATCACGGGGTGGTGTGAATCGGAGGGTCTGAATTAGGATAGGCAGTGAGTGGCAATGTAGGATGGACAAAAGCACCGCGGGGTGGTCACCATGGGGAGGTCATGGAACATGCAGTGGCAATGTAGGATAGGTTTCTGAAAAACATCGCGGGGTGGTGCGCATTGTATGGGTGTGTAAAATTACATTCACTAGTAGGAGTGAGAAAAACATCACGGGGTTGTGTGAATCGGAGGGTCTGAATTAGGATAGGCAGTGAGTGCAACGTAGGAGGGAGAAAAGGACCGCGGGGTGGTCAGCATGGGGAGGTCAGGGAAAAAGCAGTGGCAATGTAGGATAGGGTTCTGAAAAACATCGCTGGGTGATGCGCATTGTATGGGTGTGTAACATTACATTCACTAGTAGGAGTGAGAAAACATCACGGGGTGGTGTGAATCAGAGGGTTTAAATTAGGATAGGCAGTGAGTGGCAATGTAGGATGTAGAAAAATACCGCGGGGTGGTCAGCATGGGGAGGTCAGGGAACATGTAGTAGCAATGTAGAATGGGTTTCTGAAAAACATCGTGGGGTGGTGCTCATTGTATGGGTGTGTAACATTACATTCACTAGTAGGAGTGAAAAAACATCACGGGGTGGTGTGAATCGGAGGGTCTGAATTAGGATAGGCAGTGAGTGGCAATGTAGGATGGACAAAAGCACCGCGGGGTGGTCACCATGGGGAGGTCAGGGAACATGCAGTGGCAATGTAGGATAGATTTCTGAAAAACATCGCGGGGTGGTGGGCATTGTATGGGTGTGTAAAATTATATTCACTAGTAGGAGTGAGAAAAATATCACGGGGTGGTGCGCATTGTATGGATGTGTAACATTACATTCACTAGTAGGAGTGAGAAAAACATCACGGGGTGGTGTGAATTGGATGGTCTGAATTAGGATAGGCAGTGAGTTGCAATGTAGGACGGGGAAAAGCACTGCGGACTGGTCAGCATGGGGAAGTCGGGGAACATGTAGTGGCAATGTAGGATAGGTTTCTGAAAAACATCGCGGGGTGTGGCACATTGTATGGGTGTGTAACATTACATTCACTAGTAGGAGTGAGAAAAACATCACAGGGTGGTGCACATTGTATGGGTGTGTAACATTACATTCACAAGTAGGAGTGAGAAAAACATCACGGAGTGATGCGAATCAGAGGGTCTGAATTAGGATAGGCAGTGAGTGGCAATGTAGGATGGGGAAAAGCACCGCGGGTTGGTCACCATTGGGAGGTCAGGGAACATGCAGTGGCAATGTAGGATAGGTTTCTGAAAAACATCCGGGGGTGGTGCGCATTGCATGGGTGTGTAACATTACATTCACTAGTAGGAGTGAGAAAAACATCACGGGGTGGTGTGAATCGTAGGGTCTGAATTAGGATAGGCAGTGAGTGGCAATGTAGGATGGAGAAAAACACCGCGGGGTGGTCACCATGGGTAGGTCAGGGAACATGCAGTGGCAATGTAGAATAGGTTTGTGAAATACATCGTGGGGTGGTGCGCATTGTACGGGTGTGTAACATTACATTCACTAGTAGGAGTGAGAAAAGCTTCACGGGTGGTGTGAATCGGAGGGTCTGAATTAGGATAGGCATTGAGTGGCAATGTAGGATGGAGAAAAGCACCGTGGGGTGGTCAGCATGTCGAGGTCAGGGAACATGCAGTGACAATGTAGGATAGGTTTCTGAAAAACATCGCGGGGTGGTGCGCATTGTATGGGTGTGTAACATTACATTCACCAGTAGGAGTGAGAAAAACATCACGGGGTGGTGTGAATCGGAGGGTCTGAATTAGGATAGGCAGTGAGTGGCAATGTAGGATGGACAAAAGCACCGCGGGGTGGTCACCATGGGGAGGTCATGGAACATGCAGTGGCAATGTAGGATAGGTTTCTGAAAAACATCGCGGGGTGGTGCGCATTGTATGGGTGTGTAAAATTACATTCACTAGTAGGAGTGAGAAAAACATCACGGGGTTGTGTGAATCGGAGGGTCTGAATTAGGATAGGCAGTGAGTGGCAATCTAGGATGGAGAAAAGCACCGCGGGGTGGTCAGCACGGGGAAGTCAGGGAACATGCAGTGGCAATGTAGGATAGTTTTCTGAAAAACATCGCGGGGTGGTGCGCATTGTATGGGTGTGTAACATGACATTCACTACAAGGAGTGAGAAAAACATCACGGGGTGGTGTGAATCGGAGGATCTGAATTAGGATAGACAGTGAGTGGCAATGTAGGATGGAGAAAAGCTCCGCGGGGTGGTCAGCATGGGGAGGTCAGGGAAAAAGCAGTGGCAATGTATGATAGGGTTCTGAAAAACATCGCGGGGTGGTGCGCATTGTATGGGTGTGTAACATTACATTCACTAGTAGGAGTGATAAAAACATCACGGGGTGGTGTGAATCGGAGGATCTGCATTAGGATAGGCAGTGAGTGGCAATGTAGGATGGAGAAAAGCACCGCGGGGTTGTCAGCATGGGGAGGTCAGGGAACCTGCAGTGGCAATGTAGGATAGGTTTCTGAAAAACAGCGCGGGGTGGTGCGCATTGTATGGGTGTGTAACATTTCATTCACCAGTAGGAGTGAGAAAAACATCACGGGGTGGTGTGAATCGAAGGGTCTGTACTTGGATAGGCAGTGAGTGGAAATGTAGGATGGAGAAAAGCACCGCGGGGTGATCAGCATGGGGAGGTCAGGGAACATGCAGGGGCAATGTAGGATAGGTTTCTGAAAAACATCGTGGGGTGGTGCGCATTGTATGGGTGTGTAACGTTACATTCACTAGTAGGAGTGAGAAAAACATCACGGGGTGGTGTGAATCGGAGGGTCTGAAGTAGGATAGGAAGTGAGTGGCAATGTAGGATGGAGAAAAGCACCGCGGGGTGGTCAGTATGGGGAGGTCAGGGAACATGCAGTGGCAATGTAGGATAGATTTCTGAAAAACATCGCGGGGTCGTGCGCATTGTATGGGTGTGTAAAATTATATTCACTAGTAGGAGTGAGAAAAACATCACGGGGTGGTGCGCATTGTATGGATGTGTAACATTACCTTCACTAGTAGGAGTGAGAAAAACATCACTGGGTGGTGTGAATTGGATGGTCTGAATTGGGATAGGCAGTGAGTTGCAATGTAGGATGGGGAAAAGCACTGCGGGCTGGTCAGCATGGGGAAGTCGGGGAACATGTAGTGGCAATGTAGGATAGGTTTCTGAAAAACATCGCGAGGTGTGGCACATTGTATGGGTGTGTAACATTACATTCACTAGTAGGAGTGAGAAAAACATCACAGGGTGGTGCGCATTGTATGGGTGTGTAACATTACATTCACAAGTAGGAGTGAGAAAAACATCACGGAGTGATGCGAATCAGAGGGTCTGAATTAGGATAGGCAGTGAGTGGCAATGTAGGATGGGGAAAAGCACCGCGGGTTGGTCACCATTGGGAGGTCAGGGAACATGCAGTGGCAATGTAGGATAGGTTTCTGAAAAACATCCGGTGGTGGTGCGCATTGCATGGGTGTGTAACATTACATTCACTAGTAGGAGTGAGAAAAACATCACTGGGTGGTGTGAATCGTAGGGTCTGAATTAGGATAGGCAGTGAGTGGCAATGTAGGATGGAGAAAAGCACCGCGGGGTGGTCACCATGGGGAGGTCAGGGAACATGCAGTGGCAATGTAGAATAGGTTTGTGAAATACATCGTGGGGTGGTGCGCATTGTACGGGTGTGTAACATTACATTCACTAGTAGGAGTGAGAAAAGCTTCACGGGGTGGGGTGAATCGGAGGGTCTGAATTAGGATAGGCATTGCGTGGCAATGTAGGATGGAGAAAAGCACCGCGGGGTGGTCAGCATGTCGAGGTCAGGGAACATGCAGTGACAATGTAGGATAGGTTTCTGAAAAACATCGCGGGGTGGTGCGCATTGTATGGGTGTGTAACATTACATTCACTAGAAGGAGTGAGAAATACATAAAGGGGTGGTGTGAATCGGAGGGACTGAATTAGGAAAGGCAATGAGTGGCAATGTAGGATGGAGAAATGCACCGCGGGGGGGTCAGCATGGGGAGGTCAGGGAACATGCAGTGGCAATGTAGGATAGGTTTCTGAAAAACATCGCGGGGTGTTGCGCATTGTATGGGTGTGTAACATTACATTCACTAGTAGGAGTGAGAAAAACCTCACGGGGTGGTGTGAATCGGAGGGTCTGAATTAGGATAGGCAGTGAGTGGCAATGTAGGATGGAGAAAAGCACCGCAGGGTGGTCAGCATGGGGAGGTCAGGGAACATGCAGTGGCAATGTAGAATGGGTTTCTGAAAAACATCGTGGGGTGGTGCGCATTGTATGGGTGTGTAACATTACATTCACCAGTAGGAGTGAGAAAAACATCACGGGGTGGTGTGAATCGGAGGGTCTGAATTAGGATAGGCAGTGAGTGGCAATCTAGGATGGAGAAAAGCACCGCGGGGTGGTCAGCACGGGGAAGTCAGGGAACATGCAGTGGCAATGTAGGATAGTTTTCTGAAAAACATCGCGGGGTGGTGCGCATTGTATGGGTGTGTAACATTACATTCACTAGTAGGAGTGAGAAAAACATCACGGGGTGGTGCGCATTGTATGGGTGTGTAACATTACATTCACTAGTAGGAGTGAGAAAAACATCACGGGGTGGTGCGCATTGTATGGGTGTGTAACATTACATTCACTAGTAGGAGTGAGAAAAACATCACAGGGTGGTGTGAATCGGAGGGTCTGAATTAGGATAGGCAGTGAGTGGCAATGTAGGATGGGGAAAAGGACTGGGGGTGGTCAGCATGGGGAGGTCAGGGAACATGCAGTGACAATGTAGGATAGGTTTCTGAAAAACATCGCGGGGTGATGCGCATTGTATGGGTGTGTAACATTACATTCACTAGTAGGAGTGAGAAAAACATCACGGGGTGGTGCGCATTGTATGGGTGTGTAACATTACATTCACTAGTAGGAGTGAGAAAAACATCACAGGGTGGTGTGAATCGGAGGGTCTGAATTAGGATAGGCAGTGAGTGGCAATGTAGGATGGGGAAAAGGACTGCGGGGTGGTCAGCATGGGGAGGTCAGGGAATATGCAGTGGCCATGTAGGATAGGTTTCTGAAAAACATCGCAGGCTAGTGCGCATTGTATGGGTGTGTAACATTACATTCACTAGTAGGAGTGAGAAAAACATCACGGCGTGGTGTGAATCGGAGGGTCTGAATTAGGATAGTCAGTGAGTGGCAATGTAGGATGGAGAAAAGCACCGCGGGGTGGTCAGTATGGGGAGGTCAGGGAACATGCAGTGGCAATGTAGGATAGATTTCTGAAAAACATCGCGGGGTCGTGCGCATTGTATGGGTGTGTAAAATTATATTCACTAGTAGGAGTGAGAAAAACATCATGGGGTGGTGCGCATTGTATGGATGTGTAACATTACATTCACTAGTAGGAGTGAGAAAAACATCACTGGGTGGTGTGAATTGGATGGTCTGAATTGGGATAGGCAGTGAGTTGCAATGTAGGATGGGGAAAAGCACTGCGGGCTGGTCAGCATGGGGAAGTCGGGGAACATGTAGTGGCAATGTAGGATAGGTTTCTGAAAAACATCGCGAGGTGTGGCACATTGTATGGGTGTGTAACATTACATTCACTAGTAGGAGTGAGAAAAACATCACAGGGTGGTGCGCATTGTATGGGTGTGTAACATTACATTCACAAGTAGGAGTGAGAAAAACATCACGGAGTGATGCGAATCAGAGGGTCTGAATTAGGATAGGCAGTGAGTGGCAATGTAGGATGGGGAAAAGCACCGCGGGTTGGTCACCATTGGGAGGTCAGGGAACATGCAGTGGCAATGTAGGATAGGTTTCTGAAAAACATCCGGTGGTGGTGCGCATTGCATGGGTGTGTAACATTACATTCACTAGTAGGAGTGAGAAAAACATCACTGGGTGGTGTGAATCGTAGGGTCTGAATTAGGATAGGCAGTGAGTGGCAATGTAGGATGGAGAAAAGCACCGCGGGGTGGTCACCATGGGGAGGTCAGGGAACATGCAGTGGCAATGTAGAATAGGTTTGTGAAATACATCGTGGGGTGGTGCGCATTGTATGGGTGTGTAACATTACATTCACTAGAAGGAGTGAGAAATACATAAAGGGGTGGTGTGAATCGGAGGGTCTGAATTAGGAAAGGCAGTGAGTGGCAATGTAGGATGGAGAAATGCACCGCGGGGGGGTCAGCATGGGGAGGTCAGGGAACATGCAGTGGCAATGTAGGATAGGTTTCTGAAAAACATCGCGGGGTGTGGCACATTGTATGGGTGTGTAACATTACATTCACTAGTAGGAGTGAGAAAAACATCACAGGGTGGTGCACATTGTATGGGTGTGTAACATTACATTCACAAGTAGGAGTGAGAAAAACATCACGGAGTGATGCGAATCAGAGGGTCTGAATTAGGATAGGCAGTGAGTGGCAATGTAGGATGGGGAAAAGCACCGCGGGTTGGTCACCATTGGGAGGTCAGGGAACATGCAGTGGCAATGTAGGATAGGTTTCTGAAAAACATCCGGGGGTGGTGCGCATTGCATGGGTGTGTAACATTACATTCACTAGTAGGAGTGAGAAAAACATCACGGGGTGGTGTGAATCGTAGGGTCTGAATTAGGATAGGCAGTGAGTGGCAATGTAGGATGGAGAAAAACACCGCGGGGTGGTCACCATGGGTAGGTCAGGGAACATGCAGTGGCAATGTAGAATAGGTTTGTGAAATACATCGTGGGGTGGTGCGCATTGTACGGGTGTGTAACATTACATTCACTAGTAGGAGTGAGAAAAGCTTCACGGGTGGTGTGAATCGGAGGGTCTGAATTAGGATAGGCATTGAGTGGCAATGTAGGATGGAGAAAAGCACCGTGGGGTGGTCAGCATGTCGAGGTCAGGGAACATGCAGTGACAATGTAGGATAGGTTTCTGAAAAACATCGCGGGGTGGTGCGCATTGTATGGGTGTGTAACATTACATTCACCAGTAGGAGTGAGAAAAACATCACGGGGTGGTGTGAATCGGAGGGTCTGAATTAGGATAGGCAGTGAGTGGCAATGTAGGATGGACAAAAGCACCGCGGGGTGGTCACCATGGGGAGGTCATGGAACATGCAGTGGCAATGTAGGATAGGTTTCTGAAAAACATCGCGGGGTTGTGCGCATTGTATGGGTGTGTAAAATTACATTCACTAGTAGGAGTGAGAAAAACATCACGGGGTTGTGTGAATCGGAGGGTCTGAATTAGGATAGGCAGTGAGTGGCAATCTAGGATGGAGAAAAGCACCGCGGGGTGGTCAGCACGGGGAAGTCAGGGAACATGCAGTGGCAATGTAGGATAGTTTTCTGAAAAACATCGCGGGGTGGTGCGCATTGTATGGGTGTGTAACATGACATTCACTACAAGGAGTGAGAAAAACATCACGGGGTGGTGTGAATCGGAGGATCTGAATTAGGATAGACAGTGAGTGGCAATGTAGGATGGAGAAAAGCTCCGCGGGGTGGTCAGCATGGGGAGGTCAGGGAAAAAGCAGTGGCAATGTATGATAGGGTTCTGAAAAACATCGCGGGGTGGTGCGCATTGTATGGGTGTGTAACATTACATTCACTAGTAGGAGTGATAAAAACATCACGGGGTGGTGTGAATCGGAGGATCTGCATTAGGATAGGCAGTGAGTGGCAATGTAGGATGGAGAAAAGCACCGCGGGGTTGTCAGCATGGGGAGGTCAGGGAACCTGCAGTGGCAATGCAGGATAGGTTTCTGAAAAACAGCGCGGGGTGGTGCGCATTGTATGGGTGTGTAACATTTCATTCACCAGTAGGAGTGAGAAAAACATCACGGGGTGGTGTGAATCGAAGGGTCTGTACTTGGATAGGCAGTGAGTGGAAATGTAGGATGGAGAAAAGCACCGCGGGGTGATCAGCATGGGGAGGTCAGGGAACATGCAGGGGCAATGTAGGATAGGTTTCTGAAAAACATCGTGGGGTGGTGCGCATTGTATGGGTGTGTAACGTTACATTCACTAGTAGGAGTGAGAAAAACATCACGGGGTGGTGTGAATCGGAGGGTCTGAAGTAGGATAGGAAGTGAGTGGCAATGTAGGATGGAGAAAAGCACCGCGGGGTGGTCAGTATGGGGAGGTCCGGGAACATGCAGTGGCAATGTAGGATAGATTTCTGAAAAACATCGCGGGGTCGTGCGCATTGTATGGGTGTGTAAAATTATATTCACTAGTAGGAGTGAGAAAAACATCACGGGGTGGTGCGCATTGTATGGATGTGTAACATTACATTCACTAGTAGGAGTGAGAAAAACATCACTGGGTGGTGTGAATTGGATGGTCTGAATTGGGATAGGCAGTGAGTTGCAATGTAGGATGGGGAAAAGCACTGCGGGCTGGTCAGCATGGGGAAGTCGGGGAACATGTAGTGGCAATGTAGGATAGGTTTCTGAAAAACATCGCGAGGTGTGGCACATTGTATGGGTGTGTAACATTACATTCACTAGTAGGAGTGAGAAAAACATCACAGGGTGGTGAGCATTGTATGGGTGTGTAACATTACATTCACAAGTAGGAGTGAGAAAAACATCACGGAGTGATGCGAATCAGAGGGTCTGAATTAGGATAGGCAGTGAGTGGCAATGTAGGATGGGGAAAAGCACCGCGGGTTGGTCACCATTGGGAGGTCAGGGAACATGCAGTGGCAATGTAGGATAGGTTTCTGAAAAACATCCGGTGGTGGTGCGCATTGCATGGGTGTGTAACATTACATTCACTAGTAGGAGTGAGAAAAACATCACTGGGTGGTGTGAATCGTAGGGTCTGAATTAGGATAGGCAGTGAGTGGCAATGTAGGATGGAGAAAAGCACCGCGGGGTGGTCACCATGGGGAGGTCAGGGAACATGCAGTGGCAATGTAGAATAGGTTTGTGAAATACATCGTGGGGTGGTGCGCATTGTACGGGTGTGTAACATTACATTCACTAGTAGGAGTGAGAAAAGCTTCACGGGGTGGGGTGAATCGGAGGGTCTGAATTAGGATAGGCATTGCGTGGCAATGTAGGATGGAGAAAAGCACCGCGGGGTGGTCAGCATGTCGAGGTCAGGGAACATGCAGTGACAATGTAGGATAGGTTTCTGAAAAACATCGCGGGGTGGTGCGCATTGTATGGGTGTGTAACATTACATTCACTAGAAGGAGTGAGAAATACATAAAGGGGTGGTGTGAATCGGAGGGTCTGAATTAGGAAAGGCAATGAGTGGCAATGTAGGATGGAGAAATGCACCGCGGGGGGGTCAGCATGGGGAGGTCAGGGAACATGCAGTGCCAATGTAGGATAGGTTTCTGAAAAACATCGCGGGGTGTTGCGCATTGTATGGGTGTGTAACATTACATTCACTAGTAGGAGTGAGAAAAACCTCACGGGGTGGTGTGAATCGGAGGGTCTGAATTAGGATAGGCAGTGAGTGGCAATGTAGGATGGAGAAAAGCACCGCAGGGTGGTCAGCATGGGGAGGTCAGGGAACATGCAGTGGCAATGTAGAATGGGTTTCTGAAAAACATCGTGGGGTGGTGCGCATTGTATGGGTGTGTAACATTACATTCACCAGTAGGAGTGAGAAAAACATCACGGGGTGGTGTGAATCGGAGGGTCTGAATTAGGATAGGCAGTGAGTGGCAATCTAGGATGGAGAAAAGCACCGCGGGGAGGTCAGCACGGGGAAGTCAGGGAACATGCAGTGGCAATGTAGGATAGTTTTCTGAAAAACATCGCGGGGTGGTGCGCATTGTATGGGTGTGTAACATTACATTCACTAGTAGGAGTGAGAAAAACATCACGGGGTGGTGCGCATTGTATGGGTGTGTAACATTACATTCACTAGTAGGAGTGAGAAAAACATCACGGGGTGGTGCGCATTGTATGGGTGTGTAACATTACATTCACTAGTAGGAGTGAGAAAAACATCACAGGGTGGTGTGAATCGGAGGGTCTGAATTAGGATAGGCAGTGAGTGGCAATGTAGGATGGGGAAAAGGACTGCGGGGTGGTCAGCATGGGGAGGTCAGGGAACATGCAGTGACAATGTAGGATAGGTTTCTGAAAAACATCGCGGGGTGATGCGCATTGTATGGGTGAGTAACATTACATTCACTAGTAGGAGTGAGAAAAACATCACGGGGTGGTGCGCATTGTATGGGTGTGTAACATTACATTCACTAGTAGGAGTGAGAAAAACATCACAGGGTGGTGTGAATCGGAGGGTCTGAATTAGGATAGGCAGTGAGTGGCAATGTAGGATGGGGAAAAGGACTGCGGGGTGGTCAGCATGGGGAGGTCAGGGAATATGCAGTGGCCATGTAGGATAGGTTTCTGAAAAACATCGCAGGCTAGTGCGCATTGTATGGGTGTGTAACATTACATTCACTAGTAGGAGTGAGAAAAACATCACGGCGTGGTGTGAATCGGAGGGTCTGAATTAGGATAGTCAGTGAGTGGCAATGTAGGATGGAGAAAAGCACCGCGGGGTGGTCAGTATGGGGAGGTCAGGGAACATGCAGTGGCAATGTAGGATAGATTTCTGAAAAACATCGCGGGGTCGTGCGCATTGTATGGGTGTGTAAAATTATATTCACTAGTAGGAGTGAGAAAAACATCACGGGGTGGTGCGCATTGTATGGATGTGTAACATTACATTCACTAGTAGGAGTGAGAAAAACATCACTGGGTGGTGTGAATTGGATGGTCTGAATTGGGATAGGCAGTGAGTTGCAATGTAGGATGGGGAAAAGCACTGCGGGCTGGTCAGCATGGGGAAGTCGGGGAACATGTAGTGGCAATGTAGGATAGGTTTCTGAAAAACATCGCGAGGTGTGGCACATTGTATGGGTGTGTAACATTACATTCACTAGTAGGAGTGAGAAAAACATCACAGGGTGGTGCGCATTGTATGGGTGTGTAACATTACATTCACAAGTAGGAGTGAGAAAAACATCACGGAGTGATGCGAATCAGAGGGTCTGAATTAGGATAGGCAGTGAGTGGCAATGTAGGATGGGGAAAAGCACCGCGGGTTGGTCACCATTGGGAGGTCAGGGAACATGCAGTGGCAATGTAGGATAGGTTTCTGAAAAACATCCGGTGGTGGTGCGCATTGCATGGGTGTGTAACATTACATTCACTAGTAGGAGTGAGAAAAACATCACTGGGTGGTGTGAATCGTAGGGTCTGAATTAGGATAGGCAGTGAGTGGCAATGTAGGATGGAGAAAAGCACCGCGGGGTGGTCACCATGGGGAGGTCAGGGAACATGCAGTGGCAATGTAGAATAGGTTTGTGAAATACATCGTGGGGTGGTGCGCATTGTACGGGTGTGTAACATTACATTCACTAGTAGGAGTGAGAAAAGCTTCACGGGGTGGGGTGAATCGGAGGGTCTGAATTAGGATAGGCATTGCGTGGCAATGTAGGATGGAGAAAAGCACCGCGGGGTGGTCAGCATGTCGAGGTCAGGGAACATGCAGTGACAATGTAGGATAGGTTTCTGAAAAACATCGCGGGGTGGTGCGCATTGTATGGGTGTGTAACATTACATTCACTAGAAGGAGTGAGAAATACATAAAGGGGTGGTGTGAATCGGAGGGTCTGAATTAGGAAAGGCAGTGAGTGGCAATGTAGGATGGAGAAATGCACCGCGGGGGGGTCAGCATGGGGAGGTCAGGGAACATGCAGTGGCAATGTAGGATAGGTTTCTGAAAAACATCGCGGGGTGTTGCGCATTGTATGGGTGTGTAACATTACATTCACTAGTAGGAGTGAGAAAAACCTCACGGGGTGGTGTGAATCGGAGGGTCTGAATTAGGATAGGCAGTGAGTGGCAATGTAGGATGGAGAAAAGCACCGCAGGGTGGTCAGCATGGGGAGGTCAGGGAACATGCAGTGGCAATGTAGAATGGGTTTCTGAAAAACATCGTGGGGTGGTGCGCATTGTATGGGTGTGTAACATTACATTCACCAGTAGGAGTGAGAAAAACATCACGGGGTGGTGTGAATCGGAGGGTCTGAATTAGGATAGGCAGTGAGTGGCAATGTAGGATGGACAAAAGCACCGCGGGGTGGTCACCATGGGGAGGTCATGGAACATGCAGTGGCAATATAGGATAGGTTTCTGAAAAACATCGCGGGGTGGTGCGCATTGTATGGGTGTGTAAAATTACATTCACTAGTAGGAGTAAGAAAAACATCACGGGGTGGTGTGAATCGGAGGGTCTGAATTAGGATAGGCAGTGTGTGGCAATCTAGGATGGAGAAAAGCACCGCGGGGTGGTCAGCACGGGGAGGTCAGGGAACATGCAGTGGCAATGTAGGATAGTTTTCTGAAAAACATCGCGGGGTGGTGCGCATTGTATGGGTGTGTAACATGACATTCACTACAAGGAGTGAGAAAAACATCACGGGGTGGTGTGAATCGGAGGATCTGAATTAGGATAGACAGTGAGTGGCAATGTAGGATGGAGAAAAGCACCGCGGGGTGGTCAGCATGGGGAGGTCAGGGAACAAGCAGTGGCAATGTAGGATAGGTTTCTGAAATACATCGCGGGGTGATGCGCATTGTATGGGTGTGTAACATTACATTCACTAGTAGGAGTGAGAAAAACATCACGGGGTGGTGCGCATTGTATGGGTGTGTAACATTACATTCACTAGTAGGAGTGAGAAAAACATCACAGGGTGGTGTGAATCGGAGGGTCTGAATTAGGATAGGCAGTGAGTGGCAATGTAGGATGGGGAAAAGGACTGCGGGGTGGTCAGCATGGGGAGGTCAGGGAATATGCAGTGGCCATGTAGGATAGGTTTCTGAAAAACATCGCAGGCTAGTGCGCATTATATGGGTGTGTAACATTACATTCACTAGTAGGAGTGAGAAAAACATCACGGCGTGGTGTGAATCGGAGGGTCTGAATTAGGATAGGCAGTGAGTGGTAATGTAGGATGGACAAAAGCACCGCGGGGTGGGCAGTATGGGGAGGTCAGGGAACATGCAGTGGCAATGTAGGATAGATTTCTGAAAAACATCGCGGGGTGGTGGGCATTGTATGGGTGTGTAAAATTATATTCACTAGTAGGAGTGAGAAAAATATCATGGGGTGGTGCGCATTGTATGGATGTGTAACATTACATTCACTAGTAGGAGTGAGAAAAACATCACGGGGTGGTGTGAATTGGATGGTCTGAATTAGGATAGGCAGTGAGTTGCAATGTAGGACGGGGAAAAGCACTGCGGACTGGTCAGCATGGGGAAGTCGGGGAACATGTAGTGGCAATGTAGGATAGGTTTCTGAAAAACATCGCGGGGTGTTGCACATTGTATGGGTGTGTAACATTACATTCACTAGTAGGAGTGAGAAAAACATCACAGGGTGGTGCACATTGTATGGGTGTGTAACATTACATTCACAAGTAGGAGTGAGAAAAACATCACGGAGTGATGCGAATCAGAGGGTCTGAATTAGGATAGGCAGTGAGTGGCAATGTAGGATGGGGAAAAGCACCGCGGGTTGGTCACCATTGGGAGGTCAGGGAACATGCAGTGGCAATGTAGGATAGGTTTCTGAAAAACATCCGGGGGTGGTGCGCATTGCATGGGTGTGTAACATTACATTCACTAGTAGGAGTGAGAAAAACATCACGGGGTGGTGTGAATCGTAGGGTCTGAATTAGGATAGGCAGTGAGTGGCAATGTAGGATGGAGAAAAACACCGCGGGGTGGTCACCATGGGTAGGTCAGGGAACATGCAGTGGCAATGTAGAATAGGTTTGTGAAATACATCGTGGGGTGGTGCGCATTGTACGGGTGTGTAACATTACATTCACTAGTAGGAGTGAGAAAAGCTTCACGGGGTGGTGTGAATCGGAGGGTCTAAATTAGGATAGGCATTGAGTGGCAAAGTAGGATGGAGAAAAGCACCGCGGGGTGGTCAGCATGTCGAGGTCAGGGAACATGCAGTGACAATGTAGGATAGGTTTCTGAAAAACATCGCTGGGTGGTGCGCATTGTATGGGTGTGTAACATTACATTCACTAGTAGGAGTGAGAAAAACCTCACGGGGTGGTGTGAATCGGAGGGTCTGAATTAGGATAGGCAGTGAGTGGCAATGTAGGATGGAGAAAAGCACCGCAGGGTGGTCAGCATGGGGAGGTCAAGGAACATGCAGTGGCAATGTAGAATGGGTTTCTGAAAAACATCGTGGGGTGGTGCGTATTGTATGGGTTTGTAACATTACATTCACCAGTAGGAGTGAGAAAAACATCACGGGGTGGTGTGAATCGGAGGGTCTGAATTAGGATAGGCAGTGAGTGGCAATGTAGGATGGACAAAAGCACCGCGGGGTGGTCACCATGGGGAGGTCATGGAACATGCAGTGGCAATGTAGGATAGGTTTCTGAAAAACATCGCGGGGTGGTGCGCATTGTATGGGTGTGTAAAATTACATTCACTAGTAGGAGTGAGAAAAACATCACGGGGTTGTGTGAATCGGAGGGTCTGAATTAGGATAGGCAGTGAGTGCAACGTAGGAGGGAGAAAAGGACCGCGGGGTGGTCAGCATGGGGAGGTCAGGGAAAAAGCAGTGGCAATGTAGGATAGGGTTCTGAAAAACATCGCTGGGTGATGCGCATTGTATGGGTGTGTAACATTACATTCACTAGTAGGAGTGAGAAAACATCACGGGGTGGTGTGAATCAGAGGGTTTAAATTAGGATAGGCAGTGAGTGGCAATGTAGGATGTAGAAAAATACCGCGGGGTGGTCAGCATGGTGAGGTCAGGGAACATGCAGTAGCAATGTAGAATGGGTTTCTGATAAACATCGTGGGGTGGTGCTCATTGTATGGGTGTGTAACATTACATTCACTAGTAGGAGTGAAAAAACATCACGGGGTGGTGTGAATCGGAGGGTCTGAATTAGGATAGGCAGTGAGTGGCAATGTAGGATGGACAAAAGCACCGCGGGGTGGTCACCATGGGGAGGTCAGGGAACATGCAGTGGCAATGTAGGATAGATTTCTGAAAAACATCGCGGGGTGGTGGGCATTGTATGGGTGTGTAAAATTATATTCACTAGTAGGAGTGAGAAAAATATCACGGGGTGGTGCGCATTGTATGGATGTGTAACATTACATTCACTAGTAGGAGTGAGAAAAACATCACGGGGTGGTGTGAATTGGATGGTCTGAATTAGGATAGGCAGTGAGTTGCAATGTAGGACGGGGAAAAGCACTGCGGACTGGTCAGCATGGGGAAGTCGGGGAACATGTAGTGGCAATGTAGGATAGGTTTCTGAAAAACATCGCGGGGTGTGGCACATTGTATGGGTGTGTAACATTACATTCACTAGTAGGAGTGAGAAAAACATCACAGGGTGGTGCACATTGTATGGGTGTGTAACATTACATTCACAAGTAGGAGTGAGAAAAACATCACGGAGTGATGCGAATCAGAGGGTCTGAATTAGGATAGGCAGTGAGTGGCAATGTAGGATGGGGAAAAGCACCGCGGGTTGGTCACCATTGGGAGGTCAGGGAACATGCAGTGGCAATGTAGGATAGGTTTCTGAAAAACATCCGGGGGTGGTGCGCATTGCATGGGTGTGTAACATTACATTCACTAGTAGGAGTGAGAAAAACATCACGGGGTGGTGTGAATCGTAGGGTCTGAATTAGGATAGGCAGTGAGTGGCAATGTAGGATGGAGAAAAACACCGCGGGGTGGTCACCATGGGTAGGTCAGGGAACATGCAGTGGCAATGTAGAATAGGTTTGTGAAATACATCGTGGGGTGGTGCGCATTGTACGGGTGTGTAACATTACATTCACTAGTAGGAGTGAGAAAAGCTTCACGGGGTGGTGTGAATCGGAGGGTCTAAATTAGGATAGGCATTGAGTGGCAAAGTAGGATGGAGAAAAGCACCGCGGGGTGGTCAGCATGTCGAGGTCAGGGAACATGCAGTGACAATGTAGGATAGGTTTCTGAAAAACATCGCTGGGTGGTGCGCATTGTATGGGTGTGTAACATTACATTCACTAGTAGGAGTGAGAAAAACCTCACGGGGTGGTGTGAATCGGAGGGTCTGAATTAGGATAGGCAGTGAGTGGCAATGTAGGATGGAGAAAAGCACCGCAGGGTGGTCAGCATGGGGAGGTCAAGGAACATGCAGTGGCAATGTAGAATGGGTTTCTGAAAAACATCGTGGGGTGGTGCGTATTGTATGGGTTTGTAACATTACATTCACCAGTAGGAGTGAGAAAAACATCACGGGGTGGTGTGAATCGGAGGGTCTGAATTAGGATAGGCAGTGAGTGCAACGTAGGAGGGAGAAAAGGACCGCGGGGTGGTCAGCATGGGGAGGTCAGGGAAAAAGCAGTGGCAATGTAGGATAGGGTTCTGAAAAACATCGCTGGGTGATGCGCATTGTATGGGTGTGTAACATTACATTCACTAGTAGGAGTGAGAAAACATCACGGGGTGGTGTGAATCAGAGGGTTTAAATTAGGATAGGCAGTGAGTGGCAATGTAGGATGTAGAAAAATACCGCGGGGTGGTCAGCATGGGGAGGTCAGGGAACATGCAGTAGCAATGTAGAATGGGTTTCTGAAAAACATCGTGGGGTGGTGCTCATTGTATGGGTGTGTAACATTACATTCACTAGTAGGAGTGAAAAAACATCACGGGGTGGTGTGAATCGGAGGGTCTGAATTAGGATAGGCAGTGAGTGGCAATGTAGGATGGACAAAAGCACCGCGGGGTGGTCACCATGGGGAGGTCAGGGAACATGCAGTGGCAATGTAGTATAGATTTCTGAAAAACATCGCGGGGTGGTGGGCATTGTATGGGTGTGTAAAATTATATTCACTAGTAGGAGTGAGAAAAATATCACGGGGTGGTGCGCATTGTATGGATGTGTAACATTACATTCACTAGTAGGAGTGAGAAAAACATCACGGGGTGGTGTGAATTGGATGGTCTGAATTAGGATAGGCAGTGAGTTGCAATGTAGGACGGGGAAAAGCACTGCGGACTGGTCAGCATGGGGAAGTCGGGGAACATGTAGTGGCAATGTAGGATAGGTTTCTGAAAAACATCGCGGGGTGTGGCACATTGTATGGGTGTGTAACATTACATTCACTAGTAGGAGTGAGAAAAACATCACAGGGTGGTGCACATTGTATGGGTGTGTAACATTACATTCACAAGTAGGAGTGAGAAAAACATCACGGAGTGATGCGAATCAGAGGGTCTGAATTAGGATAGGCAGTGAGTGGCAATGTAGGATGGGGAAAAGCACCGCGGGTTGGTCACCATTGGGAGGTCAGGGAACATGCAGTGGCAATGTAGGATAGGTTTCTGAAAAACATCCGGTGGTGGTGCGCATTGCATGGGTGTGTAACATTACATTCACTAGTAGGAGTGAGAAAAACATCACTGGGTGGTGTGAATCGTAGGGTCTGAATTAGGATAGGCAGTGAGTGGCAATGTAGGATGGAGAAAAGCACCGCGGGGTGGTCACCATGGGGAGGTCAGGGAACATGCAGTGGCAATGTAGAATAGGTTTGTGAAATACATCGTGGGGTGGTGCGCATTGTACGGGTGTGTAACATTACATTCACTAGTAGGAGTGAGAAAAGCTTCACGGGTGGTGTGAATCGGAGGGTCTGAATTAGGATAGGCATTGAGTGGCAATGTAGGATGGAGAAAAGCACCGTGGGGTGGTCAGCATGTCGAGGTCAGGGAACATGCAGTGACAATGTAGGATAGGTTTCTGAAAAACATCGCGGGGTGGTGCGCATTGTATGGGTGTGTAACATTACATTCACCAGTAGGAGTGAGAAAAACATCACGGGGTGGTGTGAATCGGAGGGTCTGAATTAGGATAGGCAGTGAGTGGCAATCTAGGATGGAGAAAAGCACCGCGGGGTGGTCAGCACGGGGAAGTCAGGGAACATGCAGTGGCAATGTAGGATAGTTTTCTGAAAAACATCGCGGGGTGGTGCGCATTGTATGGGTGTGTAACATGACATTCACTACAAGGAGTGAGAAAAACATCACGGGGTGGTGTGAATCGGAGGATCTGAATTAGGATAGACAGTGAGTGGCAATGTAGGATGGAGAAAAGCTCCGCGGGGTGGTCAGCATGGGGAGGTCAGGGAAAAAGCAGTGGCAATGTATGATAGGGTTCTGAAAAACATCGCGGGGTGGTGCGCATTGTATGGGTGTGTAACATTACATTCACTAGTAGGAGTGATAAAAACATCACGGGGTGGTGTGAATCGGAGGATCTGCATTAGGATAGGCAGTGAGTGGCAATGTAGGATGGAGAAAAGCACCGCGGGGTTGTCAGCATGGGGAGGTCAGGGAACCTGCAGTGGCAATGTAGGATAGGTTTCTGAAAAACAGCGCGGGGTGGTGCGCATTGTATGGGTGTGTAACATTTCATTCACCAGTAGGAGTGAGAAAAACATCACGGGGTGGTGTGAATCGAAGGGTCTGTACTTGGATAGGCAGTGAGTGGAAATGTAGGATGGAGAAAAGCACCGCGGGGTGATCAGCATGGGGAGGTCAGGGAACATGCAGGGGCAATGTAGGATAGGTTTCTGAAAAACATCGTGGGGTGGTGCGCATTGTATGGGTGTGTAACGTTACATTCACTAGTAGGAGTGAGAAAAACATCACGGGGTGGTGTGAATCGGAGGGTCTGAAGTAGGATAGGAAGTGAGTGGCAATGTAGGATGGAGAAAAGCACCGCGGTGGGGTCAGCATGGGGAGGTCAGGGAACATGCAGTGGCAATGTAGGATACGTTTCTGAAAAACATCGCGGGGTGGTGGGAATTGTATGGGTGTGTAACATTACATTCACTAGTAGGAGTGAGAAAAACATCACAGGGTGGTGCGCATTGTATGGGTGTGTAACATTACATTCACAAGTAGGAGTGAGAAAAACATCACGGGGTGGTGCGCATTGTATGGGTGTGTAACATTACATTCACTAGCAAGAGTGAGAAAAACATCACGGGGTGGTGTGAATCGGAGGGTCTGAATTAGGATAGGAAGTGAGTGGCAATGTAGGATGGAGAAAAGCACCTCGGGGTTGTCAGCTCGGGGAAGTCAGTGAACATGCAGTGGCAATGTAGGATAGGTTTCTGAAAAACATCGCGGGGTGTGGCACATTGTATGGGTGTGTAACATTACATTCACTAGTAGGAGTGAGAAAAACATCACAGGGTGGTGCGCATTGTATGGGTGTGTAACATTACATTCACTAGTAGGAGTGAGAAAAACATCACGGAGTGATGCGAATCAGAGGGTCTGAATTAGGATAGGCAGTGAGTGGTAATGTAGGATGGGGAAAAGCACCGCGGGTTGGTCACCATTGGGAGGTCAGGGAACATGCAGTGGCAATGTAGGATAGGTTTCTGAAAAACAGCCGGGGTGGTGCGCATTTAATGGGGGTGTAACATTACATTCACTCGTAGGAGTGAGAAAAACATCACGGGGTGGTGTGAATCGTAGGGTCTGAATTAGGATAGGCAGTGAGTGGCAATGTAGGATGGAGAAAAGCACCGCGGGGTGGTCACCATGGGGAGGTCAGGGAACATGCAGTAGCAATGTAGAATAGGTTTGTGAAATACATTGTGGGGTGGTGCGCATTGTTCGGGTGTGTAACATTACATTCACTATTAGGAGTGAGAAAAGCTTCACGGGGTGGTGTGAATCGGAGGGTCTGAATTAGGATAGGCATTGAGTGGCAATGTAGGATGGAGAAAAGCACCGCGGGGGGGTCAGCATGGGGAGGTCAGGGAACATGCAGTGGCAATGTAGGATAGGTTTCCGAAAAACATCGCGGGGTGGTGCGCATTGTATGGGTGTGTAACATTACATTCACTAGTAGGAGTGAGAAAAACATAACGGGGTGGTGTTAATCGGAGGGTCTGAGTTAGGAAACGCAGTGAGTGGCAATGTAGGATGGAGAAATGCACCGCAGGGGGGTCAGCATGGGGAGGTCAGGGAACATGCAGTGGGAATGTAGGATAGGTTTCCGAAAAACATCGCGGGGTGGTGCGCATTGTATGGGTGTGTAACATTACATTCACCAGTAGGAGTGAGAAAAACATCACGGGGTGGTGTGAATCGGAGGGTCTGAATTAGGATAGGCAGTGAGTGGCAATGTAGGATGGATAAAAGCACCACGGGGTGGTCACCATGGGGAGGTCATGGAACATGCAGTGGCAATGTAGGATAGGTTTCTGAAATACATCGCGGTGTGGTGGGAATTGTATGGGTGTGTAACATTACATTCACTAGTAGGAGTGAGAAAAACATCACAGGGTGGTGCGCATTGTATGGGTGTGTAACATTACATTCACTAGTAGGAGTGAGAAAAACATCACGGGGTGGTGTGAATCGGAGGTTCTGAATTAGGATAGGCATTGAGTGGCAATGTAGGATGGAGAAAAGCACCGCGGGGTGGTCACCATGGGGAGGTCAGGGAATATGCCGTGACAATGTAGGATAGGTTTCTGAAAAACATCGCGGGGTGGTGCGCATTGTATGGGTGTATAACATTACGTTCTCTAGTAGGAGTGAGAAAAACATAAAGGGGTGGTGTGAATTGGAGGGTCTGAATTAGGATAGGCAGTGAGTGGCAATATAGGATGGAGAAAAGCACCGCGGGTGGTCAGCATGGGGAGGTCAGTGAACATGCTGTGGCAATGTAGAATGGGTTTCTGAAAAACATCGTGGGGTGGTGCGCATTGTATGGGTGTGTAACATTACATTCACCAGTAGGAGTGAGAAAAACATCACGGGGTGGTGTGAATCGGAGGGTCTGAATTAGGATAGGCAGTGAGTGGCAATGTAGGATGGAGAAAAGCACCACGAGGTGGTCAGCATGGGGAGGTCGGGGAACATGTAGTGGCAATGTAGGATAGGTTTCTGAAAAACATTGCCTGATGGTGCGCATTGTATGGGTGTGTAACATTACATTCACTAGTAGGAGTGAGAAATACATCACAGGTTTGTGTGATTCGGAGGGTCTGAATTAGGATAGGCAGTGAGTGGCAATGTATGATGGAGAAAAGCACCGTGGGGTGGTCAGCATGGGGAGGTCAGGATCATGCAGTGTCAATGTAGGATAGGTTTCTGAAAAACATCGCGGGGTAGTGTGCATTGTATGGGTGTGTAACATTACATTCACTAGTACGAGTGAGAAAAACATCACAGGGTGGTGTGAAACGGAGGATCTGAAATAGGATAGGCAGTGAGTGGCAATGTAGGATGGAGAAAAGCACCGCGAGGTGGTCAGCATGGAGAGGTCAGGGAACATGCAGTGGCAATGTAGGATAGGTTTCTAAAAAACAGCGTGGGGTGGTGCACATTGTATGGGTGTGTAACATTACATTCACTAGTAGGAGTGAGAAAAATATCATGGGGTGGTGTGAATCGGAGGGTCTGAATTAGGATAGACAGTGAGTGGCAATGTAGGATGGAGAAAAGCACCGCGGGGTGGTCAGCATGGGGAGGTCAGGGCACATGCAGTGGCAATGTAAGATAGGTTTCTGAAAAACATTGCGGGGTGGTGCGTATTGTATGGTTGTTTAACATTACATTCACCAGTAGGACTGAGAAAAACATCACGGGGTGGTGTGAATCGGAGGGTCTGAATTAGGATAGGCAGTGAGTGGCAATGTAGGATGGAGAAAAGCACTGCGGAGCGATCAGCATGGGGAGGTCAGGGAATATGCAGTGGCAATGTAGTATAGGTTTCTGAAAAACGTCGCGGGGTGGTACGCATTGAATGGGTGTGTCACATTACATTCAATAGTAGGAGTGAGAAAAACATCGCGGGGTGTTGCGTATTTTATGGGTGTGTAACATTACATTCACTAGTAGGAGTGAGAAAAACTTCACGGGGTGGTGTGAATCGGAGCGTCTGAATTAGGATAGGCTGTGAGTGGCAATGTAGGATGGAGAAAAGCACCGCGAGGAGCTCAGCATGTGGAGGTCAGGAAACATGCAGTGACTATGTAGGATAGGTTTCTGAAATACATCGCGGGGTGGTGCGCATTATATCAGTGTGTAACATTACATTCACTAGTAGGAGTGAGAAAACCTTCACGGGGTGATGCACATTGTATGGGTGTGTAATATTACATGCACTAGTAGGAGTGAGAAAAACATCACGGTGTGGTGTGAATTGGAGGGTGTGAATTAGGATAGGCACTGAGTGGCAATGTAGGATGGAGAAAAGCTCCGCGGGGTGTTCAGCATGGGGAGGTCAGGGAACATGCAGTGGCAATGTAGGATAGGGTTCTGAAAAACATCGCGGGGTAGTGCGCATTGTATGGGTGTGTAACATTACATTCACTAGTAGGAGTGAGAAAAACATAACGGGGTGGTGCGCATTGTATGCGTGTGTTACATTACATTCACTAGTAGGAGTGATAAAAACATCACGGGGTGGTGTGTATCTTAGAGTCTGAATTAGGATAGGAAGTGAGTGGCAATGTAGGATGGTGAAAAGCACCGCGGGGTGGTCAGCATGGGGAGGTCAAGGAACATGCAGTGGCAATGCAGGATAGGTTTCTGAAAAAAATCCGGGGGGGGGTGCGCATTGTATGGGTGTGTAACATTACATTCACAAGTAGAAGTGAGAAAAACATCACGGGGTGGTGTGAATCGTAGGGTCTGAATTAGGATAGGCAGTGAGTGGCAATGTAGGATGGAGAAAAGCACCGCGGGGTGGTTAGCATGGGGAGGTCAGGGAACATGCAGTGGCAATATAGGATAGCTTTCTGAAAAACATCGCGGGGTGGTGCGCATTGTATGGGTGTGTTACATTACATTCAATAGTAGGAGTGAGAAAAACATCACAGGGTGGTGTGAATCGGAGGGTCTGATTTAGGATAGGCATTGAGTGGCAATGTAGGATGGAGAAAAGCCCAGCGGGGTGGTGAGCATGTCGAGGTCAGGGAACATGCAGTGACAATGTAGGATAGGTTTCTGAAAAACATCGCGGGTTGGTGCGCATTGTATGGGTTGTAAAATTACATTCACTAGTAGCAGTGAGAAAAACATAACGGGGTGGTGTGAATCAGAGGGTCTGAATAGGATAGGCAGTTAGTGGCAATGTAGGATGGAGAAAAGCAACGCGGGCTAGTCAGCATGGGGAGGTCAGGGAACATGCAGTGGCAATGTAAGATAGGTTTCTGAAAAACATTGCGGGGTGGTGCGCATTGTATGGGTGTGTAACAATTCATTCACTAGTAGGAGTGAGAAAAACATCACGGGGTGGTGCGCTTTGTATGGGTGTGTAACATTACATTCACTAATATGAGTGAGAAAAACATCACGGGTTTGGTGTGAAAAGGAGGGTCTGAATTAGGATAGGAAGTGAGTGGCAATGTAGGATGGAGAAAAGCACCGCGGGGTGGTCAGAATGGGGAGGTCCGGGAACATGCAGTGGCAATGTAGGATAGCTTTCTGAAAAACATCGCTGGGTGGTGCGCATTGTATGGGTGTGTAACATTACATTCAATAGTAGGAGTGAGAAAAACATCACGGGGTGGTGTGTATCTTAGAGTCTGAATTAGGATAGGCAGTGAGTGGCAATGTAGGATTTATAAAAGAACAGCGGGGTTGTCAGCATGGGGAGGTCAGGGAACATGCAGTGGCAATGTAGTATAGGTTTCTGAAAAACATCGTGGGGTGGTGCGCATAGTATGGGTGTGTAACATTACATTCACAAGTAGAAGTGAGAAAAACGTCACGGGGTGGTGTGAATCGGAGGGCCTGAATTAGGATAGGCAGTTAGTGGCAATGAAGTATGGAGAAAAACACCGTGGGGTGTTCAGCATGTGGAGGTCAGGAAACATGCAGGGGCAATGTAGGATACGTTTCTGAAAAACATCTCGGGGTGGTGGCATTGTATGGGTGTGTAACATTACATTCACTAGTAGGAATGAGAAACACATCATGGGGTGGTGCGCATTGTATGGGTGTGTAACATTACATTCACCAGTAGGAGTGAGAAAAATATCATGGGGTCTTGTGATTCGGGGGGTCTGAATTAGGATAGGCAGTGAGTGGTAATGTAGGATGGAGAAAAGCACCGCGGGGTGGTCAGCATGGGGAGGTCGGGGAACAGGCAGTGACAATTTAGGATAGGTTTCTGAAACACATCGCGGGGTGTGCGCATTGTATTGGTGTGTAACATTACATTCACCAGTAGGAGTGAGAAAAACATCACGGGGTGGTGTGAATTGGAGGATCTGAATTAGGATAAGCAGCGAGTGGCAATGTAGGATGGAGAAAAGCACCGCGGGGTGGTCAGCATGTGGAGGTCAGGGAACATGCAGTGGCAATGTAGGATAGGTTTCTGAAAAACATCGCGGGGTTGTGCGCATTGTATTGGTGTGTAACATTACATTCACTAGTAGGAGTGAGAAACACATCATGGGGTGGTGCGCATTGTATGGGTGTGTAACATTACATTCACAAGTAGGAGTGAGAAAAACATCACGGGTTGGTTTGAATCGGAGGGTCTGAATTAGTATAGGCAGAGAGTGGCAATGTAGGATGGAGAAAAACAATGCGGGGTTGTCAGCATGGGGAGGTCATGGAAAATGCAGTGGTAATGTAGGATAGGTTTCTGAAAACATCGCGGGGTGGTTCGCATTGTATGTGTGTGTAACATTACATTCACTAGTAGGAGTGAGAAACACATCATGGGGTGGTGCGCATTGTATGGGTGTGTAACATTACATTCACAAGTAGGAGTGAGAAAAACATCATGGGGTGGTTTGAATCGGAGGGTCTGAATTAGGATAGGCAGTGAGTGGCAATGTAGGATGGAGAAAAACACCGCGGGGTGGTCAGCATGGGGCGGTCATGGAACATGCAATGGTAATGTAGGATAGGTTTCTGAAAAACTTCGCTGGGTGGTGCGCATTGTATGGGTGTGTAACATTACATTCACTAGTAGGAGTGACAAAAACATCCCGGGGTGGTGTGCATTGTATGGGTGTGTAACATTACATTCACTAGTAGGAGTGATAAAAACATCACGGGGTGGTGTGAATCTGAGGGTCTGAATTACGATAGGAAGTGAGTGGCAATGTAGGATGGAGAAAAGCACCGCGGGGTGGTCAGCATGGGGAGGTCAGGGAACATGCAATGGCAATGTAGGATAGGTTTGTGAAAAAAATCCGGGGGGGTGCGCATTGTATCGGTGTGTAACATTATTTTCACTAGTAGGAGTGTGAAAACCATCACGGGGTGGTGTGAATCGGAGGGTCTAATTTACTATAGGCATTGAGTGGCAATGTAGGATGGATAAAAGCACCGCGGGGTGGTCAGCATGTCGAGGTCAGAGAACATGCAGTGACAATGTAGGATAGGTTTCTGAATAACATCGCGGGGTGGTGGCATTGTATGGGTGTGTAACATTACATTCACTAGTAGCAGTGAAAAAAACCTAACGGGGTGTTGTGAATCGGAGGGTCTGAATAGGATAGGCAGTGAGTGGCAATGTAGGATGGAGAAAAGCACCTGGGGGTAGTCAGCATGGGGAGGTCAGGGAACATGCAGTGGCAATGTAGGATAGGTTTCTGAAAAACATCGCGGTGTGGTGCGGATTGTATGGGTGTGTAACATTACATTCACTAGTAGGAGTGAGAAAAACATCACGGGGTGTTGTGAAATGGAGGGTCTTAATTAGGATAGGCAGTGAGTGGCAACGTCGGATGGAGAGAAGCACCGCGGGGTGGTCAGCATGTGGAGGTCAGAGAACATGCAGTGGCATTATAGGATAGGTTTCTGAAAAACATCGCGGGCTGGTGCGCATTATATGGGTGTGTAACATTACATTCACTAGTAGGAGTGAGAAAAACATCACGGGGTGGTGTGAATCGGAGGGTCTGAAGTAGGATAGGCAATGAGTGGCAATGTAGGGTGGAGAAAAGCACCGCGGGGTGATCAGCATGTCGAGGTCAGGGAACATGCAGTGACAATGTAGGATAGGTTTCTGAAAAACATCGCGGGGTGGTGCGCATTGTATGGGTGTGTAACATTACATTCACTAGTACGAGTGATAAAAACATAACGGGGTGGTGTGATTCGGAGGGTCTGAATAGAATAGGCAGTGAGTGGCAATGTAGGATGGAGAAAAGCACCGCGGGGTGGTCAGCACGGGGAGGTCAGGGAACATGCAGTGGCAATGTAGGATAGGTTTTTGAAAAACATAGCGATGTGGTGCGCATTGTATGGGTGTGTAACATTACAATCACTAGTAGGAGTGAGAAAAACATCACCGGGTGGTGTGAATCGGTGGGTCTGTATTACGATAGGCAGTGAGTTGCAATGTCGGATGGAGAAAAGCACCGCAGGGTGGTCAACATGGGGAGGTCAGGGAACATGCAGGGGCAATGTAGAATAGGGTTCTGAAAAACATGTTGGGTGGTGCGCATTGTATGGGTGTGTAATATTACATTCACCAGTAGGAGTGAGAAAAACATCACGGGGTGGTGTGAATTGGAGGATCTGAATTAGGATAGGCAGTGAGTGGCAACATAGGATGGAGAAAAGCACCGCGGGGTGGTCAGCATGTGGAGGTCAGGGAACATGCAGTGGCAATGTAGGATAGGTTTCTGAAAAACATCGCTGTGTTGTGCGAATTGTATGGGTGTGTAACATTACATTCACTATTAGGAGTGAGAAACACATCATGGGGTGGTGCGCATTGTATGGGTGTGTAACATTACATTCACAAGTAGGAGTGAGAAAAACATCACGGGGTGGTTTGAATCGGAGGGTCTGAATTAGGATAGGCAGTGAGTGGCAATGTAGGATGGAGAAAAACACCGCGGGGTGGTCAGCGTGGGTAGGTCATGGAACATGCAGTGGTAATGTAGGATAGGTTTCTGAAAACATCGCGGGGTGGTTCGCATTGTATGGGTGTGTAACATTACATTCACTAGTAGGAGTGAGAAACACATCATGGGGTGGTGCGCATTGTATGGGTGTGTAACATTACATTCACTAGTAGGAGTGAGAAAAACATCACGGGGTGGTGTGAATCGGAGGGTCTGAATTAGGATAGGCAGTGAGTGGCAATGTAGGATAGGGAAAAGCACCGCGGGGTGGTCAGCACGGGGAGGTCAGGGAATATGCAGTGGCAATGTATGATATGTTTGTGAAAAACATCGTGTGGTGGTGCGCATTGTATGGGTGTGTAACATTACATTCACTAGTAGGGTGAGAAAAACATCAAGGGGAGGTGTGAATCGGAGGGTATGAATTAGGATAGGCAGTGAGTGGCAACGTCGGTTGGAGAGAAGCACCGCGGGGTGGTCAGCATGGGGAGGTCAGAGAACATGCAGTGGCAATATAGGATAGGTTTCTGAAAAACATCGCGGGGTGGTGCGCATTGTATGGTTGTGTAACATTACATTCACTAGTAGGAGTGAGAAAAACATCACGGAGTGGTGTGAATCGGAGGGTCGGAATTAGGATAGGCAGTGAGTGGCAATGTAGGATGGAGAAAAGCACTGCGGTGTGGTCAGCATGGGGAGGTCAGGGAATATGCAGTGGCAATGTAGGATAGTTTTCTGAAAAACATCACGGGGTGGTGCGCATTGTATGGGTGTGTAACATGACATTCAATAGTAGAAGTGAGAAAAACATCACGGGGTCTTGTGAATTGGAGGTTCTGAATTAGGATAGGCAGGGACTGGCAATGTAGGATGGAGAAAAGCACCGCGGGGTGGTCAGCATGGGGAAGTCAGGGAACATGCAGTGGCAATGTAGGATAGGTTTCTGAAAAACTTCGCGGGGTGGTGTGCTTTGTATGGGTGTGTAACATTACATTCACTAATAGGAGTGAGAAAAACATCGCGGGGTGTTGCGCATTGTATGGGTGTGTAACTTTACATTCACTACTAGGAGTGAGAAAAACATCATAGGGTTGTGTGATTTGGAGGGTCTGAATTAGGATAGGCAGTGAGTGGCAATGTAGGATGGAGAAAAGCACCGCTGGTTGGTCAGCTTGTGGAAGTCAGGGAACATGCAGTGGCAATGTAGGATAGGTTTCTGAAAAACATCGCGGGGTGGTGCGCATAGTATGGGTGTGTAACATTACATTCACTAGTAGGAGTGAGAAAAACATCACGGGGTGGTGCGCATTATATGGGTGTGTAACATTACATTAACAAGTAGGAGTGAGAAAAACATCACAGGGTGGTGTGAATCGGAGGGTCTGAATTAGGATAGGCAGTGAGTGGCAATGTAGGATGGGGAAAAGGACTGCGGGGTGGTCAGCATGGGTAGGTCAGGGAATATGCAGTGGCCATGTAGGATAGGTTTCTGAAAAACATCGCGGGCTGGTGCGCATTATATGGGTGTGTAACATTACATTCACTAGTAGGAGTGAGAAAAACATCACGGGGTGGTGTGAATCGGAGGGTCTGAATTAGGATAGGCAGTGAGTGGCAATGTAGGGTGGAGAAAAGCACCGCGGGGTGATCAGCATGTCGAGGTCAGGGAACATGCAGTGACAATGTAGGATAGGTTTCTGAAAAACATCGCGGGGTGGTGCGCATTGTATGGGTGTGTAACATTACATTCACTAGTAGGAGTGATAAAAACATAACGGGGTGGTGTGATTCGGAGGGTCTGAATAGAATAGGCAGTGAGTGGCAATGTAGGATGGAGAAAAGCACCGCGGGGTGGTCAGCACGGGGAGGTCAGGGAACATGCAGTGGCAATGTAGGATAGGTTTCTGAAAAACATCGCGGTGTGGTGTGCATTGTATGGGTGTGTAACATTACGTTCACTAATAGGAGTGAGAAAAACATCACGGGGTGGTGTGAATCGGAGGGTTTGAATTAGGATAGCCAGTGAGTGGCAATGTAGGATGGAGAAAAGCACCGCGGGGTGGTCAGCATGGGGAGGTCAGGGAACATGCAGGGGCAATGTAGAATAGGGTTCTGAAAAACATGTTGGGTGGTGCGCATTGTATGGGTGTGTAACATTACATTCACCAGTAGGAGTGAGAAAAACATCACGGGGTGGTGTGAATTGGAGGATCTGAATTAGGATAGGCAGTGAGTGGCAACATAGGATGGAGAAAAGCACCGCAGGGTGGTCAGCATGGGGAGGTCAGGGAACATGCAGGGGCAATTTAGAATAGGGTTCTGAAAAACATGTTGGGTGGTGCGCATTGTATGGGTGTGTAACATTACATTCACCAGTAGGAGTGAGAAAAACATCACGGGGTGGTGTGAATTGGAGGATCTGAATTACGATAGGCAGTGAGTGGCAACATAGGATGGAGAAAAACACCGCGGGGTGGTCAGCATGTGGAGGTCAGGGAACATGCAGTGGCAATGTAGGATAGGTTTCTGAAAAACATCGCTGTGTTGTGCGAATTGTATTGGTGTGTAATATTACATTCACTAGTAGGAGTGAGAAACACATCATGGGGTGGTGTGCATTGTATGGGTGTGTAACATTACATTCACAAGTAGGAGTGAGAAAAACATCACGGGGTGGTTTGAATCGGAGGGTCTGAATTAGGATAGGCAGTGAGTGGCAATGTAGGATGGAGAAAAACACCGCGGGGTGGTCAGCGTGGGTAGGTCATGGAACATGCAGTGGTAATGTAGGATTGGTTTCTGAAAACATCGCGGGGTGGTTCGCATTGTATGGGTGTGTAACATTACATTCACTAGTAGGAGTGAGAAACACATCATGGGGTGGTGCGCATTGTATGGGTGTGTAACATTACATTCACTAGTAGGAGTGAGAAAAACATCACGGGGTGGTGTGATTCGGAGGGTCTGAATTAGGATAGGCAGTGAGTGGCAATGTAGGATAGGGAAAAGCACCGCGGGGTGGTCAGCACGGGGAGGTCAGGGAATATGCAGTGGCAATGTATGATATGTTTGTGAAAAACATCGTGTGGTGGTGCCCATTGTATGGGTGTGTAACATTACATTCACCAGTAGGGTGAGAAAAACATCACGGGGAGGTGTGAATCGGAGGGTATGAATTAGGATAGGCAGTGAGTGGCAACGTAGGATGGAGAAAAGCACCGCGGGGTGGTCAACATGGGGAGGTCAGGGAACATGCAGTGGCAATGTAGGATAGGTTTCTGAAAAACATCGCGGGTGGCGTGCATTGGATGAGTGTGTAACATTACATTCACCAGTAGGAGTGAGAAAAACATCACGGGGTGGTGTGAATCGGAGGGTTTGAAATAGGGTAGGCAGTGAGTGGCAATGTAGGATGGAGAAAAGCACCGCGAAGTGGTCAGCTGGGGAGGTCAGGGAACATGCAGTGACAATGTAGGATAGGTTCCTGAAAAACATCGCGGGGTGGTGCGCATTGTATTGGTTTGTAACATTACATTCACCAGTAGGAGGAGAAAAACATAACTGGGTGGTGTGAATCGGAGGGTCTAAATAGGATAGGCAGTGAGTGGCAATGTAGGATGGAGAAAAGCACCGCGGGGTGGTCAGCATGGGGAGGTCAGGGAACTAGCAGTGGAAATGTAGGATAGGTTTCTGAAAAAAAACGCGGGGTGGTGTGCATTGTATGGGTGTGTAACATTACATTCACTAGTAGGAGTGAGAAAAACATCACGGGGTGGTGCGCATTGTATGGATGTGTAACATTACATTCACTAGTAGAAGTGAGAAAAACATCACGGGGTGGTGTGAATCGGAGGGTCTGAATTAGAATAGGAAGTGAGTGGCAATGTAGGATGGAGAAAAGAACCTCGGTGTGGTCAGCATGGGGAAGTCAGGGAACATGCAGTGGCAATGTAGGATACGTTTCTGAAAAACATCCGGGGGTGGTGCGCATTGTATGGGTGTGTAACATTACATTCACTAGTAGGAGTGAGAAAAATATCATGGCTTGGTGTAAATCAGAGGGTCTGAATTAGGATAGGCAGTGAGTGCAATGTAGGATGGAGAAAAGCACCGCGGGGTGGTCACCATGGGGAGGTCAGGGAACATGCAGTGGCAATGTAGGATAGGATTCTGAAAAACATTGCGGGGTGGTGCGCATTGTATGGGTGTGTAACATTACATTCACTAGTAGGAGTGAGAAACACATCATGGGGTGGTGCGCATTGTATGGGTGTGTAACATTACATTTACTAGTAGGAGTGAGAAAAACATCATGGGGTGGTGTGAATCGGAGGGTCTGAATAAGGATAGGCAGTGAGTGGCAATGTAGGATGGAGAAAAGCACCGCGGGGTGGTCAGCATGGGGAGGTCGGGGAACAGGCAGTGACAATTTAGGATAGGTTTCTGAAACACATTGCGGGGTGTACGCATTGTATGGGTGTGTAACATTACATTCACCAGTAGGAGTGAGAAAAACATCACGGGGTGGTGTGATTTGGAGGATCTGAATTAGGATAGGCAGCGAGTGGCAATGTAGGATGGAGAAAAGCACCGCGGGGTGTTCAGCATGTGGAGGTCAGGGAACATGCAGTGGCAATGTAGGATAGGTTTCTGAAAAACATCGTGTGGTGGTGCGCATTGTATGGGTGTGTAACATTACATTCACTAGTAGGAGTGAGAAAAACATCATGGGGTGGTGTGAATCGGAGGGTCTGAATTAGGATAGGCAGTGAGTGGCAACGTAGGATGGAGAAAATCACTGCGGGGTGGTCAACATGGGGTGGTCAGGGAACATGCAGTAGCAATGAAGGATAGGTTTCTGAGAAACATCGCGGGGTGGTGTGCATTGGATGGGTGTGTAACATTACATTCACTAGTAGGAGTGAGATAAACATCCGGGGGTGGTGCGCATTTTATGAGTGTGTAACATTACATTCACCAGTAGGAGTGAGAAAAACATCACGGGGTGGTGTGAATTGGAGGGTCGGCATTACGATAGGTAGTGAGTGGCAATGTAGGATGGAGAAAAGCACCGCGGGTGGTCAGCATGGTGAGGTCAGGGAACATGCTGTGGCAATGTAGGATAGGATTCTGAAAAACATCGAGGGGTGGTGCGCATTGTATGGGTGTGTAACATTACATTCACTAGTAGGAGTGAGAAAAACATCACGGGGTGGTGTGAATATTAGGGTCTGAATTAGGATAGGCAGTGAGTGGCAATGAAGGATGGAGAAAAGCACCGCGGGGAGGTCAGCATGGGGAAGTCAGGGAACATGCAGTGGCAATGTAGGACAGGTTTTTGAAAAACATCGCGGTGTGGTGCGCATTGTATGGGAGTGTAACATTACATTCACTAGTAGGAGTGAAAAAAACATCACGGGGTGGTGTGAATCGGAGGGTCTGAATTAGGATAGGCAGTGAGTGGCAATGTAGGATGGAGAAAAGCACCGCGGGGTGGTCAGCATGGGGATGTCAGGGAACATGCAGTGGCAATGTAGGATAGCTTTCTGAAAACAATCGCGGGGTTGTGCGCATTGTATGGGTGTGTAACATTACATTCACTAGTAGGAGTGAGAAAAACCTCACGGGGTGTTGTGAATCAGAGAGTCTGAATTAGGATAGGCAGTGAGTGGCAATGTAGGATGGATAAAAGCACAGCGGGGTTGTCAGCATGGGGAGGTCGGGGAACATGCAGTGGCAATGTAGTATAGGTTTCTGAAAAACATCGCGGGGTGGTGCGCATTGTATGGGTGTGTAACATTACATTCACAAGTAGAAGTGAGAAAAAGGTCACGGGGTGGTGTGAATCGGAGGGCCTGAATTAGGATAGGCAGTTAGTGGCAATGAAGTATGGAGAAAAACACCGTTTGGTGTTCAGCATGTGGAGGTCAGGAAACATGCAGGGGCAATGTAGGATACGTTTCTGAAAAACATCTCGGGGTGGTGCGCATTGTATGGGTGTGTAACATTACATTCACTAGTAGGAGTGAGAAACACATCATGGGGTGGTGCGCATTGTATGGGTGTGTAACATTACATTCACCAGTAGGAGTGAGAAAAATATCACGGGGTCTTGTGAATCGGAGGGTCTGAATTAGGATAGGAAGTGAGTGGCAATGTAGGATGGAGAAAAGCACCGCGGGGTGGTCAGCATGGGGAGGTCGGGGAACAGGCAGTGACAATTTAGGATAGGTTTCTGAAACACATCGCGGGGTGTGCGCATTGTATTGGTGTGTAACATTACATTCACAAGTAGGAGTGAGAAAAACATCACGGGTTGGTTTGAATCGGAGGGTCTGAATTAGTATAGGCAGAGAGTGGCAATGTAGGATGGAGAAAAACAATGCGGGGTTGTCAGCATGGGGAGGTCATGGAAAATGCAGTGGTAATGTAGGATAGGTTTCTGAAAACATCGCGGGGTGGTTCGCATTGTATGTGTGTGTAACATTACATTCACTAGTAGGAGTGAGAAACACATCATGGGGTGGTGCGCATTGTATGGGTGTGTAACATTACATTCACAAGTAGGAGTGAGAAAAACATCATGGGGTGGTTTGAATCGGAGGGTCTGAATTAGGATAGGCAGTGAGTGGCAATGTAGGATGGAGAAAAACACCGCGGGGTGGTCAGCATGGGGAGGTCATGGAACATGCAGTGGTAATGTAGGATAGGTTTCTGAAAAACTTCGCTGGGTGGTGCGCATTGTATGGGTGTGTAACATTACATTCACTAGTAGGAGTGACAAAAACATCCCGGGGTGGTGTGCATTGTATGGGTGTGTAACATTACATTCACTAGTAGGAGTGATAAAAACATCACGGGGTGGTGTGAATCTGAGGGTCTGAATTACGATAGGAAGTGAGTGGCAATGTAGGATGGAGAAAAGCACCGCGGGGTGGTCAGCATGGGGAGGTCAGGGAACATGCAATGGCAATGTAGGATAGGTTTGTGAAAAAAATCCGGGGGGGTGCGCATTGTATCGGTGTGTAACATTATTTTCACTAGTAGGAGTGTGAAAACCATCACGGGGTGGTGTGAATCGGAGGGTCTAATTTACTATAGGCATTGAGTGGCAATGTAGGATGGATAAAAGCACCGCGGGGTGGTCAGCATGTCGAGGTCAGAGAACATGCAGTGACAATGTAGGATAGGTTTCTGAATAACATCGCGGGGTGGTGGCATTGTATGGGTGTGTAACATTACATTCACTAGTAGCAGTGAAAAAAACCTAACGGGGTGTTGTGAATCGGAGGGTCTGAATAGGATAGGCAGTGAGTGGCAATGTAGGATGGAGAAAAGCACCTGGGGGTAGTCAGCATGGGGAGGTCAGGGAACATGCAGTGGCAATGTAGGATAGGTTTCTGAAAAACATCGCGGTGTGGTGCGGATTGTATGGGTGTGTAACATTACATTCACTAGTAGGAGTGAGAAAAACATCACGGGGTGTTGTGAAATGGAGGGTCTTAATTAGGATAGGCAGTGAGTGGCAACGTCGGATGGAGAGAAGCACCGCGGGGTGGTCAGCATGTGGAGGTCAGAGAACATGCAGTGGCATTATAGGATAGGTTTCTGAAAAACATCGCGGGCTGGTGCGCATTATATGGGTGTGTAACATTACATTCACTAGTAGGAGTGAGAAAAACATCACGGGGTGGTGTGAATCGGAGGGTCTGAAGTAGGATAGGCAATGAGTGGCAATGTAGGGTGGAGAAAAGCACCGCGGGGTGATCAGCATGTCGAGGTCAGGGAACATGCAGTGACAATGTAGGATAGGTTTCTGAAAAACATCGCGGGGTGGTGCGCATTGTATGGGTGTGTAACATTACATTCACTAGTACGAGTGATAAAAACATAACGGGGTGGTGTGATTCGGAGGGTCTGAATAGAATAGGCAGTGAGTGGCAATGTAGGATGGAGAAAAGCACCGCGGGGGGGTCAGCACGGGGAGGTCAGGGAACATGCAGTGGCAATGTAGGATAGGTTTTTGAAAAACATAGCGATGTGGTGCGCATTGTATGGGTGTGTAACATTACAATCACTAGTAGGAGTGAGAAAAACATCACCGGGTGGTGTGAATCGGTGGGTCTGTATTACGATAGGCAGTGAGTTGCAATGTCGGATGGAGAAAAGCACCGCAGGGTGGTCAACATGGGGAGGTCAGGGAACATGCAGGGGCAATGTAGAATAGGGTTCTGAAAAACATGTTGGGTGGTGCGCATTGTATGGGTGTGTAATATTACATTCACCAGTAGGAGTGAGAAAAACATCACGGGGTGGTGTGAATTGGAGGATCTGAATTAGGATAGGCAGTGAGTGGCAACATAGGATGGAGAAAAGCACCGCGGGGTGGTCAGCATGTGGAGGTCAGGGAACATGCAGTGGCAATGTAGGATAGGTTTCTGAAAAACATCGCTGTGTTGTGCGAATTGTATGGGTGTGTAACATTACATTCACTATTAGGAGTGAGAAACACATCATGGGGTGGTGCGCATTGTATGGGTGTGTAACATTACATTCACAAGTAGGAGTGAGAAAAACATCACGGGGTGGTTTGAATCGGAGGGTCTGAATTAGGATAGGCAGTGAGTGGCAATGTAGGATGGAGAAAAACACCGCGGGGTGGTCAGCGTGGGTAGGTCATGGAACATGCAGTGGTAATGTAGGATAGGTTTCTGAAAACATCGCGGGGTGGTTCGCATTGTATGGGTGTGTAACATTACATTCACTAGTAGGAGTGAGAAACACATCATGGGGTGGTGCGCATTGTATGGGTGTGTAACATTACATTCACTAGTAGGAGTGAGAAAAACATCACGGGGTGGTGTGAATCGGAGGGTCTGAATTAGGATAGGCAGTGAGTGGCAATGTAGGATAGGGAAAAGCACCGCGGGGTGGTCAGCACGGGGAGGTCAGGGAATATGCAGTGGCAATGTATGATATGTTTGTGAAAAACATCGTGTGGTGGTGCGCATTGTATGGGTGTGTAACATTACATTCACTAGTAGGGTGAGAAAAACATCACGGGGAGGTGTGAATCGGAGGGTATGAATTAGGATAGGCAGTGAGTGGCAACGTCGGTTGGAGAGAAGCACCGCGGGGTGGTCAGCATGGGGAGGTCAGAGAACATGCAGTGGCAATATAGGATAGGTTTCTGAAAAACATCGCGGGGTGGTGCGCATTGTATGGTTGTGTAACATTACATTCACTAGTAGGAGTGAGAAAAACATCACGGAGTGGTGTGAATCGGAGGGTCGGAATTAGGATAGGCAGTGAGTGGCAATGTAGGATGGAGAAAAGCACTGCGGTGTGGTCAGCATGGGGAGGTCAGGGAATATGCAGTGGCAATGTAGGATAGTTTTCTGAAAAACATCACGGGGTGGTGCGCATTGTATGGGTGTGTAACATGACATTCAATAGTAGAAGTGAGAAAAACATCACGGGGTCTTGTGAATTGGAGGTTCTGAATTAGGATAGGCAGGGAGTGGCAATGTAGGATGGAGAAAAGCACCGCGGGGTGGTCAGCATGGGGAAGTCAGGGAACATGCAGTGGCAATGTAGGATAGGTTTCTGAAAAACTTCGCGGGGTGGTGTGCTTTGTATGGGTGTGTAACATTACATTCACTAATAGGAGTGAGAAAAACATCGCGGGGTGTTGCGCATTGTATGGGTGTGTAACTTTACATTCACTACTAGGAGTGAGAAAAACATCATAGGGTTGTGTGATTTGGAGGGTCTGAATTAGGATAGGCAGTGAGTGGCAATGTAGGATGGAGAAAAGCACCGCTGGTTGGTCAGCTTGTGGAAGTCAGGGAACATGCAGTGGCAATGTAGGATAGGTTTCTGAAAAACATCGCGGGGTGGTGCGCATTGTATGGGTGTGTAACATTACATTCACTAGTAGGAGTGAGAAAAACATCACGGGGTGGTGCGCATTATATGGGTGTGTAACATTACATTAACAAGTAGGAGTGAGAAAAACATCACAGGGTGGTGTGAATCGGAGGGTCTGAATTAGGATAGGCAGTGAGTGGCAATGTAGGATGGGGAAAAGGACTGCGGGGTGGTCAGCATGGGTAGGTCAGGGAATATGCAGTGGCCATGTAGGATAGGTTTCTGAAAAACATCGCGGGCTGGTGCGCATTATATGGGTGTGTAACATTACATTCACTAGTAGGAGTGAGAAAAACATCACGGGGTGGTGTGAATCGGAGGGTCTGAATTAGGATAGGCAGTGAGTGGCAATGTAGGGTGGAGAAAAGCACCGCGGGGTGATCAGCATGTCGAGGTCAGGGAACATGCAGTGACAATGTAGGATAGGTTTCTGAAAAACATCGCGGGGTGGTGCGCATTGTATGGGTGTGTAACATTACATTCACTAGTAGGAGTGATAAAAACATAACGGGGTGGTGTGATTCGGAGGGTCTGAATAGAATAGGCAGTGAGTGGCAATGTAGGATGGAGAAAAGCACCGCGGGGTGGTCAGCACGGGGAGGTCAGGGAACATGCAGTGGCAATGTAGGATAGGTTTCTGAAAAACATCGCGGTGTGGTGTGCATTGTATGGGTGTGTAACATTACGTTCACTAATAGGAGTGAGAAAAACATCACGGGGTGGTGTGAATCGGAGGGTTTGAATTAGGATAGCCAGTGAGTGGCAATGTAGGATGGAGAAAAGCACCGCGGGGTGGTCAGCATGGGGAGGTCAGGGAACATGCAGGGGCAATGTAGAATAGGGTTCTGAAAAACATGTTGGGTGGTGCGCATTGTATGGGTGTGTAACATTACATTCACCAGTAGGAGTGAGAAAAACATCACGGGGTGGTGTGAATTGGAGGATCTGAATTAGGATAGGCAGTGAGTGGCAACATAGGATGGAGAAAAGCACCGCAGGGTGGTCAGCATGGGGAGGTCAGGGAACATGCAGGGGCAATTTAGAATAGGGTTCTGAAAAACATGTTGGGTGGTGCGCATTGTATGGGTGTGTAACATTACATTCACCAGTAGGAGTGAGAAAAACATCACGGGGTGGTGTGAATTGGAGGATCTGAATTACGATAGGCAGTGAGTGGCAACATAGGATGGAGAAAAGCACCGCGGGGTGGTCAGCATGTGGAGGTCAGGGAACATGCAGTGGCAATGTAGGATAGGTTTCTGAAAAACATCGCTGTGTTGTGCGAATTGTATTGGTGTGTAATATTACATTCACTAGTAGGAGTGAGAAACACATCATGGGGTGGTGTGCATTGTATGGGTGTGTAACATTACATTCACAAGTAGGAGTGAGAAAAACATCACGGGGTGGTTTGAATCGGAGGGTCTGAATTAGGATAGGCAGTGAGTGGCAATGTAGGATGGAGAAAAACACCGCGGGGTGGTCAGCGTGGGTAGGTCATGGAACATGCAGTGGTAATGTAGGATTGGTTTCTGAAAACATCGCGGGGTGGTTCGCATTGTATGGGTGTGTAACATTACATTCACTAGTAGGAGTGAGAAACACATCATGGGGTGGTGCGCATTGTATGGGTGTGTAACATTACATTCACTAGTAGGAGTGAGAAAAACATCACGGGGTGGTGTGATTCGGAGGGTCTGAATTAGGATAGGCAGTGAGTGGCAATGTAGGATAGGGAAAAGCACCGCGGGGTGGTCAGCACGGGGAGGTCAGGGAATATGCAGTGGCAATGTATGATATGTTTGTGAAAAACATCGTGTGGTGGTGCCCATTGTATGGGTGTGTAACATTACATTCACCAGTAGGGTGAGAAAAACATCACGGGGAGGTGTGAATCGGAGGGTATGAATTAGGATAGGCAGTGAGTGGCAACGTAGGATGGAGAAAAGCACCGCGGGGTGGTCAACATGGGGAGGTCAGGGAACATGCAGTGGCAATGTAGGATAGGTTTCTGAAAAACATCGCGGGTGGCGTGCATTGGATGAGTGTGTAACATTACATTCACCAGTAGGAGTGAGAAAAACATCACGGGGTGGTGTGAATCGGAGGGTTTGAAATAGGGTAGGCAGTGAGTGGCAATGTAGGATGGAGAAAAGCACCGCGAAGTGGTCAGCTGGGGAGGTCAGGGAACATGCAGTGACAATGTAGGATAGGTTCCTGAAAAACATCGCGGGGTGGTGCGCATTGTATTGGTTTGTAACATTACATTCACCAGTAGGAGGAGAAAAACATAACTGGGTGGTGTGAATCGGAGGGTCTAAATAGGATAGGCAGTGAGTGGCAATGTAGGATGGAGAAAAGCACCGCGGGGTGGTCAGCATGGGGAGGTCAGGGAACTAGCAGTGGAAATGTAGGATAGGTTTCTGAAAAAAAACGCGGGGTGGTGTGCATTGTATGGGTGTGTAACATTACATTCACTAGTAGGAGTGAGAAAAACATCACGGGGTGGTGCGCATTGTATGGATGTGTAACATTACATTCACTAGTAGAAGTGAGAAAAACATCACGGGGTGGTGTGAATCGGAGGGTCTGAATTAGAATAGGAAGTGAGTGGCAATGTAGGATGGAGAAAAGCACCTCGGTGTGGTCAGCATGGGGAAGTCAGGGAACATGCAGTGGCAATGTAGGATACGTTTCTGAAAAACATCCGGGGGTGGTGCGCATTGTATGGGTGTGTAACATTACATTCACTAGTAGGAGTGAGAAAAATATCATGGCTTGGTGTAAATCAGAGGGTCTGAATTAGGATAGGCAGTGAGTGCAATGTAGGATGGAGAAAAGCACCGCGGGGTGGTCACCATGGGGAGGTCAGGGAACATGCAGTGGCAATGTAGGATAGGATTCTGAAAAACATTGCGGGGTGGTGCGCATTGTATGGGTGTGTAACATTACATTCACTAGTAGGAGTGAGAAACACATCATGGGGTGGTGCGCATTGTATGGGTGTGTAACATTACATTTACTAGTAGGAGTGAGAAAAACATCATGGGGTGGTGTGAATCGGAGGGTCTGAATAAGGATAGGCAGTGAGTGGCAATGTAGGATGGAGAAAAGCACCGCGGGGTGGTCAGCATGGGGAGGTCGGGGAACAGGCAGTGACAATTTAGGATAGGTTTCTGAAACACATTGCGGGGTGTACGCATTGTATGGGTGTGTAACATTACATTCACCAGTAGGAGTGAGAAAAACATCACGGGGTGGTGTGATTTGGAGGATCTGAATTAGGATAGGCAGCGAGTGGCAATGTAGGATGGAGAAAAGCACCGCGGGGTGTTCAGCATGTGGAGGTCAGGGAACATGCAGTGGCAATGTAGGATAGGTTTCTGAAAAACATCGTGTGGTGGTGCGCATTGTATGGGTGTGTAACATTACATTCACTAGTAGGAGTGAGAAAAACATCATGGGGTGGTGTGAATCGGAGGGTCTGAATTAGGATAGGCAGTGAGTGGCAACGTAGGATGGAGAAAATCACTGCGGGGTGGTCAACATGGGGTGGTCAGGGAACATGCAGTAGCAATGAAGGATAGGTTTCTGAGAAACATCGCGGGGTGGTGTGCATTGGATGGGTGTGTAACATTACATTCACTAGTAGGAGTGAGATAAACATCCGGGGGTGGTGCGCATTTTATGAGTGTGTAACATTACATTCACCAGTAGGAGTGAGAAAAACATCACGGGGTGGTGTGAATTGGAGGGTCTGCATTACGATAGGCAGTGAGTGGCAATGTAGGATGGAGAAAAGCACCGCGGGTGGTCAGCATGGTGAGGTCAGGGAACATGCTGTGGCAATGTAGGATAGGATTCTGAAAAACATCGCGGGGTGGTGCGCATTGTATGGGTGTGTAACATTACATTCACTAGTAGGAGTGAGAAAAACATCACGGGGTGGTGTGAATATTAGGGTCTGAATTAGGATAGGCAGTGAGTGGCAATGAAGGATGGAGAAAAGCACCGCGGGGAGGTCAGCATGGGGAAGTCAGGGAACATGCAGTGGCAATGTAGGACAGGTTTTTGAAAAACATCGCGGTGTGGTGCGCATTGTATGGGAGTGTAACATTACATTCACTAGTAGGAGTGAAAAAAACATCACGGGGTGGTGTGAATCGGAGGGTCTGAATTAGGATAGGCAGTGAGTGGCAATGTAGGATGGAGAAAATCACCGCGGGGTGGTCAGCATGGGGATGTCAGGGAACATGCAGTGGCAATGTAGGATAGCTTTCTGAAAACCATCGCGGGGTTGTGCGCATTGTATGGGTGTGTAACATTACATTCACTAGTAGGAGTGAGAAAAACCTCACGGGGTGTTGTGAATCAGAGAGTCTGAATTAGGATAGGCAGTGAGTGGCAATGTAGGATGGATAAAAGCACAGCGGGGTTGTCAGCATGGGGAGGTCGGGGAACATGCAGTGGCAATGTAGTATAGGTTTCTGAAAAACATCGCGGGGTGGTGCGCATTGTATGGGTGTGTAACATTACATTCACAAGTAGAAGTGAGAAAAACGTCACGGGGTGGTGTGAATCGGAGGGCCTGAATTAGGATAGGCAGTTAGTGGCAATGAAGTATGGAGAAAAACACCGTTTGGTGTTCAGCATGTGGAGGTCAGGAAACATGCAGGGGCAATGTAGGATACGTTTCTGAAAAACATCTCGGGGTGGTGCGCATTGTATGGGTGTGTAACATTACATTCACTAGTAGGAGTGAGAAACACATCATGGGGTGGTGCGCATTGTATGGGTGTGTAACATTACATTCACCAGTAGGAGTGAGAAAAATATCACGGGGTCTTGTGAATCGGAGGGTCTGAATTAGGATAGGAAGTGAGTGGCAATGTAGGATGGAGAAAAGCACCGCGGGGTGGTCAGCATGGGGAGGTCGGGGAACAGGCAGTGACAATTTAGGATAGGTTTCTGAAACACATCGCGGGGTGTGCGCATTGTATTGGTGTGTAACATTACATTCACCAGTAGGAGTGAGAAAAACATCACGGGGTGGTGTGAATTGGAGGATCTGAATTAGGATAAGCAGCGAGTGGCAATGTAGGATGGAGAAAAGCACCGCGGGGTGGTCAGCATGTGGAGGTCAGGGAACATGCAGTGGCAATGTAGGATAGGTTTCTGAAAAACATCGCGGGGTTGTGCGCATTGTATTGGTGTGTAACATTACATTGACTAGTAGGAGTGAGAAACACATCATGGGGTGGTGCGCATTGTATGGGTGTGTAACATTACATTCACAAGTAGGAGTGAGAAAAACATCACGGGGTGGTTTGAATCGGAGGGTCTGAATTAGGATATGCAGAGAGTGGCAATGTAGGATGGAGAAAAACAATGCGGGGTGGTCAGCATGGGGAGGTCATGGAAAATGCAGTGGTAATGTAGGATAGGTTTCTGAAAACATCGCGGGGTGGTTCGCATTGTATGTGTGTGTAACATTACATTCACTAGTAGGAGTGAGAAACACATCATGGGGTGGTGCGCATTGTATGGGTGTGTAACATTACATTCAAAAGTAGGAGTGAGAAAAACATCATGGGGTGGTTTGAATCGGAGGGTCTGAATTAGGATAGGCAGTGAGTGGCAATGTAGGATGGAGAAAAACACCGCGGGGTGGTTAGCATGGGGAGGTCATGGAACATGCAGTGGTAATGTAGGATAGGTTTCTGAAAAACATCGCTGGGTGGTGCGCATTGTATGGGTGTGTAACATTACATTCACTAGTAGGAGTGACAAAAACATCCCGGGGTGGTGTGCATTGTATGGGTGTGTAACATTACATTCACTAGTAGGAGTGATAAAAACATCACGGGGTGGTGTGAATCTGAGGGTCTGAATTACGATAGGACGTGAGTGGCAATTTAGGATGGATAAAAGCACCGCGGGGTGGTCAGCATGTCGAGGTCAGAGAACATGCAGTGACAATGTAGGATAGGTTTCTGAAAAACATCGCGGGGTGGTGGCATTGTATGGGTGTGTAACATAACATTCACTAGTAGCAGTGAAAAAAACCTAACGGGGTGTTGTGAATCGGAGGGTCTGAATAGGATAGGCAGTGAGTGGCAATGTAGGATGGAGAAAAGCACCTGGGGGTAGTCAGCATGGGGAGGTCAGGGAACATGCAGTGGCAATGTAGGATAGGTTTCTGAAAAACATCGCGGGGTGGTGCGGATTATATGGGTGTGTAACATTACAATCATTAGTAGGAGTGAGAAAAACATCACGGGGTGTTGTGAAATGGAGGGTCTGAATTAGGATAGGCAGTGAGTGGCAACGTCGGATGGAGAGAAGCACCGCGAGGTGGTCAGCATGGGGAGGTCAGAGAACATGCAGTGGCAATATAGGATAGGTTTCTGAAATACATCGCGGGGTGTTGCGCATTGTATGGGTGTGTAACTTTATATTCACTACTAGGAGTGAGAAAAACATCACAGGGTTGTGTGATTTGGAGGGTCTGAATTAGGATAGGCAGTGAGTGGCAATGTAGGATGGAGAAAAGCACCGCTGGTTGGTCAGCTTGTGGAAGTCAGGGAACATGCAGTGGCAATGTAGGATAGGTTTCTGAAAAACATCGCGTGGTGGTGCGCATTGTATGGATGTGTAACATTACATTCACTAGTAGGAGTGAGAAAAACATCACGGGGTGGTGCGCATTATATGGGTGTGTAACATTACATTAACTAGTAGGAGTGAGAAAAACATCACAGGGTGGTGTGAATCGGAGGGTCTGAATTAGGATAGGCAGTGAGTGGCAATGTAGGATGGGGAAAAGGACTGCGGGGTGGTCAGCATGGGTAGGTCAGGGAATATGCAGTGGCCATGTAGGATAGGTTTCTGAAAAACATCGCGGGCTGGTGCGCATTATATGGGTGTGTAACATTACATTCACTAGTAGGAGTGAGAAAAACATCACGGGGTGGTGTGAATCGGAGGGTCTGAATTAGGATAGGCAGTGAGTGGCAATGTAGGGTGGAGAAAAGCACCGCGGGGTGATCAGCATGTCGAGGTCAGGGAACATGCAGTGACAATGTAGGATAGGTTTCTGAAAAACATCGCGGGGTGGTGCGCATTGTATGGGTGTGTAACATTACTTTCACTAGTAGGAGTGAGAAACACATCATGGGGTGGTGCGCATTGTATGGGTGTGTAATATTTCATTCACTAGTAGGAGTGAGAAAAACATCAAGGGGTGGTTTGAATAGGAGGATCTGAATTAGGATAGGCAGTGCGTGGCAATTTAGGATGGATAAAAGCACCGTGGTGTGCTCAGCATGGTGATGTCAGGGAACATGCAGTGGCAATATAGGATAGGTTTCTGAAAAACATCGCGGGGTGGTGCGCATTGTATGGGTGTGTAACATTACATTCACTCATAGGAGTGAGAAAAACATCACGGGGTGGTGTGAATCGTATGGACTGAATTAGGATAGGCAGTGAGTGGCAACTTAGGATGGAGAAAATCACTGCGGGGTGGTCAACATGGGGTGGTCAGGGAACATGCAGTGGCAATGAAGGATAGGTTTCTAAAAAACATAGCGGGGTGGTGTGCATTGGATGGGTGTGTAACATTACATTCACTAGTAGGAGTGAGATAAACATCCGGGGGTGGTGCGCATTTTATGAGTGTGTAACATTACATTCACCAGTAGGAGTGAGAAAAACATCACGGGGTGGTGTGAATTGGAGGGTCTGCATTACGATAGGCAGTGAGTGGCAATGTAGGATGGAGAAAAGCACCGCGGGTGGTCAGCATGGTGAGGTCAGGGAACATGCTGTGGCAATGTAGGATAGGATTCTGAAAAACATCGCGGGGTGGTGCGCATTGTATGGGTGTGTAACATTACATTCACTAGTAGGAGTGAGAAAAACATCACGGGGTGGTGTGAATATTAGGGTCTGAATTAGGATAGGCAGTGAGTGGCAATGAAGGATGGAGAAAAGCACCGCGGGGAGGTCAGCATGGGGAAGTCAGGGAACATGCAGTGGCAATGTAGGACAGGTTTTTGAAAAACATCGCGGTGTGGTGCGCATTGTATGGGAGTGTAACATTACATTCACTAGTAGGAGTGAAAAAAACATCACGGGGTGGTGTGAATCGGAGGGTCTGAATTAGGATAGGCAGTGAGTGGCAATGTAGGATGGAGAAAAGCACCGCGGGGTGGTCAGCATGGGGATGTCAGGGAACATGCAGTGGCAATGTAGGATAGCTTTCTGAAAACCATCGCGGGGTTGTGCGCATTGTATGGGTGTGTAACATTACATTCACTAGTAGGAGTGAGAAAAACCTCACGGGGTGTTGTGAATCAGAGAGTCTGAATTAGGATAGGCAGTGAGTGGCAATGTAGGATGGATAAAAGCACAGCGGGGTTGTCAGCATGGGGAGGTCGGGGAACATGCAGTGGCAATGTAGTATAGGTTTCTGAAAAACATCGCGGGGTGGTGCGCATTGTATGGGTGTGTAACATTACATTCACAAGTAGAAGTGAGAAAAACGTCACGGGGTGGTGTGAATCGGAGGGCCTGAATTAGGATAGGCAGTTAGTGGCAATGAAGTATGGAGAAAAACACCGTTTGGTGTTCAGCATGTGGAGGTCAGGAAACATGCAGGGGCAATGTAGGATACGTTTCTGAAAAACATCTCGTGGTGGTGCGCATTGTATGGGTGTGTAACATTACATTCACTAGTAGGAGTGAGAAACACATCATGGGGTGGTGCGCATTGTATGGGTGTGTAACATTACATTCACCAGTAGGAGTGAGAAAAATATCATGGGGTTTTGTGAATCGGAGGGTCTGAATTAGGATAGGAAGTGAGTGGCAATGTAGGATGGAGAAAAGCACCGCGGGGTGGTCAGCATGGGGAGGTCGGGGAACAGGCAGTGACAATTTAGGATAGGTTTCTGAAACACATCGCGGGGTGTGCGCATTGTATTGGTGTGTAACATTACATTCACCAGTAGGAGTGAGAAAAACATCACGGGGTGGTGTGAATTGGCGGATCTGAATTAGGATAAGCAGCGAGTGGCAATGTAGGATGGAGAAAAGCACCGCGGGGTGGTCAGCATGTGGAGGTCAGGGAACATGCAGTGGCAATGTAGGATAGGTTTCTGAAAAACATCGCAGGGTTGTGCGCATTGTATTGGTGTGTAACATTACATTGACGAGTAGGAGTGAGAAACACATCATGGGGTGGTGCGCATTGTATGGGTGTGTAACATTACATTCACAAGTAGGAGTGAGAAAAACATCACGGGGTGGTTTGAATCGGAGGGTCTGAATTAGGATATGCAGAGAGTGGCAATGTAGGATGGAGAAAAACAATGCGGGGTGGTCAGCATGGGGAGGTCATGGAAAATGCAGTGGTAATGTAGGATAGGTTTCTGAAAACATCGCGGGGTGGTTCGCATTGTATGTGTGTGTAACATTACATTCACTAGTAGGAGTGTGAAACACATCATGGGGTGGTGCGCATTGTATGGGTGTGTAACATTACATTCACAAGTAGGAGTGAGAAAAACATCATGGGGTGGTTTGAATCGGAGGGTCTGAATTAGGATAGGCAGTGAGTGGCAATGTAGGATGGAGAAAAACACCGCGGGGTGGTTAGCATGGGGAGGTCATGGAACATGCAGTGGTAATGTAGGATAGGTTTCTGAAAAACATCGCTGGGTGGTGCGCATTGTATGGGTGTGTAACATTACATTCACTAGTAGGAGTGACAAAAACATCCCGGGGTGGTGTGCATTGTATGGGTGTGTAACATTACATTCACTAGTAGGAGTGATAAAAACATCACGGGGTGGTGTGAATCTGAGGGTCTGAATTACGATAGGAAGTGAGTGGCAATTTAGGATGGATAAAAGCACCGCGGGGTGGTCAGCATGTCGAGGTCAGAGAACATGCAGTGACAATGTAGGATAGGTTTCTGAAAAACATCGCGGGGTGGTGGCATTGTATGGGTGTGTAACATAACATTCACTAGTAGCAGTGAAAAAAACCTAACGGGGTGTTGTGAATCGGAGGGTCTGAATAGGATAGGCAGTGAGTGGCAATGTAGGATGGAGAAAAGCACCTGGGGGTAGTCAGCATGGGGAGGTCAGGGAACATGCAGTGGCAATGTAGGATAGGTTTCTGAAAAACATCGCGGGGTGGTGCGGATTATATGGGTGTGTAACATTACAATCATTAGTAGGAGTGAGAAAAACATCACGGGGTGTTGTGAAATGGAGGGTCTGAATTAGGATAGGCAGTGAGTGGCAACGTCGGATGGAGAGAAGCACCGCGAGGTGGTCAGCATGGGGAGGTCAGAGAACATGCAGTGGCAATATAGGATAGGTTTCTGAAAAACATCGCGGGGTGTTGCGCATTGTATGGGTGTGTAACTTTATATTCACTACTAGGAGTGAGAAAAACATCACAGGGTTGTGTGATTTGGAGGGTCTGAATTAGGATAGGCAGTGAGTGGCAATGTAGGATGGAGAAAAGCACCGCTGGTTGGTCAGCTTGTGGAAGTCAGGGAACATGCAGTGGCAATGTAGGATAGGTTTCTGAAAAACATCGCGGGGTGGTGCGCATTGTATGGATGTGTAACATTACATTCACTAGTAGGAGTGAGAAAAACATCACGGGGTGGTGCGCATTATATGGGTGTGTAACATTACATTAACTAGTAGGAGTGAGAAAAACATCACAGGGTGGTGTGAATCGGAGGGTCTGAATTAGGATAGGCAGTGAGTGGCAATGTAGGATGGGGAAAAGGACTGCGGGGTGGTCAGCATGGGTAGGTCAGGGAATATGCAGTGGCCATGTAGGATAGGTTTCTGAAAAACATCGCGGGCTGGTGCGCATTATATGGGTGTGTAACATTACATTCACTAGTAGGAGTGAGAAAAACATCACGGGGTGGTGTGAATCGGAGGGTCTGAATTAGGATAGGCAGTGAGTGGCCATGTAGGGTGGAGAAAAGCACCGCGGGGTGATCAGCATGTCGAGGTCAGGGAACATGCAGTGACAATGTAGGATAGGTTTCTGAAAAACATCGCGGGGTGGTGCGCATTGTATGGGTGTGTAACATTACTTTCACTAGTAGGAGTGAGAAACACATCATGGGGTGGTGCGCATTGTATGGGTGTGTAATATTTCATTCACTAGTAGGAGTGAGAAAAACATCAAGGGGTGGTTTGAATAGGAGGATCTGAATTAGGATAGGCAGTGCGTGGCAATTTAGGATGGATAAAAGCACCGTGGTGTGCTCAGCATGGTGATGTCAGGGAACATGCAGTGGCAATATAGGATAGGTTTCTGAAAAACATCGCGGGGTGGTGCGCATTGTATGGGTGTGTAACATTACATTCACTCATAGGAGTGAGAAAAACATCACGGGGTGGTGTGAATCGTATGGACTGAATTAGGATAGGCAGTGAGTGGCAACGTAGGATGGAGAAAATCACTGCGGGGTGGTCAACATGGGGTGGTCAGGGAACATGCAGTGGCAATGAAGGATAGGTTTCTGAAAAACATAGCGGGGTGGTGTGCATTGGATGGGTGTGTAACATTAAATTCACTAGTAGGAGTGAGATAAACATCCGGGGGTGGTGCGCATTTTATGAGTGTGTAACATTACATTCACCAGTAGGCGTGAGAAAAACATCACGGGGTGGTGTGAATTGGAGGGTCTGCATTACGATAGGCAGTGAGTGGCAATGTAGGATGGAGAAAAGCACCGCGGGTGGTCAGCATGGTGAGGTCAGGGAACATGCTGTGGCAATGTAGGATAGGATTCTGAAAAACATCGCGGGGTGGTGCGCATTGTATGGGTGTGTAATATTACATTCACTAGTAGGAGTGAGAAAAACATCACGGGGTGGTGTGAATATTAGGGTCTGAATTAGGATAGGCAGTGAGTGGCAATGAAGGATGGAGAAAAGCACCGCGGGGAGGTCAGCATGGGGAAGTCAGGGAACATGCAGTGGCAATGTAGGACAGGTTTTTGAAAAACATCGCGGTGTGGTGCGCATTGTATGGGAGTGTAACATTACATTCACTAGTAGGAGTGAAAAAAACATCACGGGGTGGTGTGAATCGGAGGGTCTGAATTAGGATAGGCAGTGAGTGGCAATGTAGGATGGAGAAAAGCACCGCGGGGTGGTCAGCATGGGGATGTCAGGGAACATGCAGTGGCAATGTAGGATAGCTTTCTGAAAACCATCGCGGGGTTGTGCGCATTGTATGGGTGTGTAACATTACATTCACTAGTAGGAGTGAGAAAAACCTCACGGGGTGTTGTGAATCAGAGAGTCTGAATTAGGATAGGCAGTGAGTGGCAATGTAGGATGGATAAAAGCACAGCGGGGTTGTCAGCATGGGGAGGTCGGGGAACATGCAGTGGCAATGTAGTATAGGTTTCTGAAAAACATCGCGGGGTGGTGCGCATTGTATGGGTGTGTAACATTACATTCACAAGTAGAAGTGAGAAAAACGTCACGGGGTGGTGTGAATCGGAGGGCCTGAATTAGGATAGGCAGTTAGTGGCAATGAAGTATGGAGAAAAACACCGTTTGGTGTTCAGCATGTGGAGGTCAGGAAACATGCAGGGGCAATGTAGGATACGTTTCTGAAAAACATCTCGTGGTGGTGCGCATTGTATGGGTGTGTAACATTACATTCACTAGTAGGAGTGAGAAACACATCATGGGGTGGTGCGCATTGTATGGGTGTGTAACATTACATTCACCAGTAGGAGTGAGAAAAATATCATGGGGTTTTGTGAATCGGAGGGTCTGAATTAGGATAGGAAGTGAGTGGCAATGTAGGATGGAGAAAAGCACCGCGGGGTGGTCAGCATGGGGAGGTCGGGGAACAGGCAGTGACAATTTAGGATAGGTTTCTGAAACACATCGCGGGGTGTGCGCATTGTATTGGTGTGTAACATTACATTCACCAGTAGGAGTGAGAAAAACATCACGGGGTGGTGTGAATTGGAGGATCTGAATTAGGATAAGCAGCGAGTGGCAATGTAGGATGGAGAAAAGCACCGCGGGGTGGTCAGCATGTGGAGGTCAGGGAACATGCAGTGGCAATGTAGGATAGGTTTCTGAAAAACATCGCAGGGTTGTGCGCATTGTATTGGTGTGTAACATTACATTGACTAGTAGGAGTGAGAAACACATCATGGGGTGGTGCGCATTGTATGGGTGTGTAACATTACATTCACAAGTAGGAGTGAGAAAAACATCACGGGGTGGTTTGAATCGGAGGGTCTGAATTAGGATATGCAGAGAGTGGCAATGTAGGATGGAGAAAAACAATGCGGGGTGGTCAGCATGGGGAGGTCATGGAAAATGCAGTGGTAATGTAGGATAGGTTTCTGAAAACATCGCGGGGTGGTTCGCATTGTATGTGTGTGTAACATTACATTCACTAGTAGGAGTGAGAAACACATCATGGGGTGGTGCGCATTGTATGGGTGTGTAACATTACATTCACAAGTAGGAGTGAGAAAAACATCATGGGGTGGTTTGAATCGGAGGGTCTGAATTAGGATAGGCAGTGAGTGGCAATGTAGGATGGAGAAAAACACCGCGGGGTGGTTAGCATGGGGAGGTCATGGAACATGCAGTGGTAATGTAGGATAGGTTTCTGAAAAACATCGCTGGGTGGTGCGCATTGTATGGGTGTGTAACATTACATTCACTAGTAGGAGTGACAAAAACATCCCGGGGTGGTGTGCATTGTATGGGTGTGTAACATTACATTCACTAGTAGGAGTGATAAAAACATCACGGGGTGGTGTGAATCTGAGGGTCTGAATTACGATAGGAAGTGAGTGGCAATTTAGGATGGATAAAAGCACCGCGGGGTGGTCAGCATGTCGAGGTCAGAGAACATGCAGTGACAATGTAGGATAGGTTTCTGAAAAACATCGCGGGGTGGTGGCATTGTATGGGTGTGTAACATAACATTCACTAGTATCAGTGAAAAAAACCTTACGGGGTGTTGTGAATCGGAGGGTCTGAATAGGATAGGCAGTGAGTGGCAATGTAGGATGGAGAAAAGCACCTGGGGGTAGTCAGCATGGGGAGGTCAGGGAACATGCAGTGGCAATGTAGGATAGGTTTCTGAAAAACATCGCGGGGTGGTGCGGATTATATGGGTGTGTAACATTACAATCACTAGTAGGAGTGAGAAAAACATCACGGGGTGTTGTGAAATGGAGGGTCTGAATTAGGATAGGCAGTGAGTGGCAACGTCGGATGGAGAGAAGCACCGCGAGGTGGTCAGCATGGGGAGGTCAGAGAACATGCAGTGGCAATATAGGATAGGTTTCTGAAAAACATCGCGGGGTGTTGCGCATTGTATGGGTGTGTAACTTTATATTCACTACTAGGAGTGAGAAAAACATCACAGGGTTGTGTGATTTGGAGGGTCTGAATTAGGATAGGCAGTGAGTGGCAATGTAGGATGGAGAAAAGCACCGCTGGTTGGTCAGCTTGTGGAAGTCAGGGAACATGCAGTGGCAATGTAGGATAGGTTTCTGAAAAACATCGCGGGGTGGTGCGCATTGTATGGATGTGTAACATTACATTCACTAGTAGGAGTGAGAAAAACATCACGGGGTGGTGCGCATTATATGGGTGTGTAACATTACATTAACTAGTAGGAGTGAGAAAAACATCACAGGGTGGTGTGAATCGGAGGGTCTGAATTAGGATAGGCAGTGAGTGGCAATGTAGGATGGGGAAAAGGACTGCGGGGTGGTCAGCATGGGTAGGTCAGGGAATATGCAGTGGCCATGTAGGATAGGTTTCTGAAAAACATCGCGGGCTGGTGCGCATTATATGGGTGTGTAACATTACATTCACTAGTAGGAGTGAGAAAAACATCACGGGGTGGTGTGAATCGGAGGGTCTGAATTAGGATAGGCAGTGAGTGGCAATGTAGGGTGGAGAAAAGCACCGCGGGGTGATCAGCATGTCGAGGTCAGGGAACATGCAGTGACAATGTAGGATAGGTTTCTGAAAAACATCGCGGGGTGGTGCGCATTGTATGGGTGTGTAACATTACTTTCACTAGTAGGAGTGAGAAACACATCATGGGGTGGTGCGCATTGTATGGGTGTGTAATATTACATTCACTAGTAGGAGTGAGAAAAACATCAAGGGGTGGTTTGAATAGGAGGATCTGAATTAGGATATGCAGTGCGTGGCAATTTAGGATGGATAAAAGCACCGCGGGTGGTCAGCATGGGGAGGTCAGGGAACATGCTGTGGCAATGTAGGATAGGTTTCTGAAAAACATCGCGGGGTGGTGCGCATTGTATGGGTGTGTAACATTACATTCACTAGTAGGAGTGAGAAAAACATCATGGGGTGGTGTGAATCAGAGGGTCTGAATTAGGATAGGCAGTGAGTGGCAACGTAGGATGGAGAAAATCACTGCGGGGTGGTCAACATGGGGTGGTCAGGAAACATGAAGTGGCAATGAAGGATAGGTTTCTGAAAAACATCGCGGGGTGGTGTGCATTGGATGGGTGTGTAACATTACATTCACTAGTAGGAGTGAGATAAACATCCAGGGGGGTGCGCATTGTATTGGTGTGTAACATTACATTCACCAGTAGGAGTGAGAAAAACATCACGGGGTGGTGTGAATTGGAGGGTCTGCATTACGATAGGCAGTGAGTGGCAATGTAGGATGGAGAAAAGCACCGCGGGTGGTCAGCATGGGGAGGTCAGGGAACATGCTGTGGCAATGTAGGATAGGTTTCTGAAAAACATCGCGGGGTGGTGCGCATTGTATGGGTGTGTAACATTACATTCACTAGTAGGAGTGAGAAAAACATCACGGGGTGGTGTGAATGGGAGGGTCTGAATTAAGATAGGAAGTGAGTGGCAATGTAGGATGGAGAACAGCACCGCGGGGTTTTCAGCATTGGAAAGTCTGGGAACATGCAGTGGCAATGTAGGATAGGTTTCTGAAAAACATCGCGGGGTGGTGCGCATTGTATGGATGTGTAACATTACATTCACTAGTAGGAGTGAGAAAAACATCACGGGGTGGTGCGCATTATATGGGTGTGTAACATTACATTAACTAGTAGGAGTGAGAAAAACATCACAGGGTGGTGTGAATCGGAGGGTCTGAATTAGGATAGGCAGTGAGTGGCAATGTAGGATGGGGAAAAGGACTGCGGGGTGGTCAGCATGGGTAGGTCAGGGAATATGCAGTGGCCATGTAGGATAGGTTTCTGAAAAACATCGCGGGCTGGTGCGCATTATATGGGTGTGTAACATTACATTCACTAGTAGGAGTGAGAAAAACATCACGGGGTGGTGTGAATCGGAGGGTCTGAATTAGGATAGGCAGTGAGTGGCAATGTAGGGTGGAGAAAAGCACCGCGGGGTGATCAGCATGTCGAGGTCAGGGAACATGCAGTGACAATGTAGGATAGGTTTCTGAAAAACATCGCGGGGTGGTGCGCATTGTATGGGTGTGTAACATTACTTTCACTAGTAGGAGTGAGAAACACATCATGGGGTGGTGCGCATTGTATGGGTGTGTAATATTACATTCACTAGTAGGAGTGAGAAAAACATCAAGGGGTGGTTTGAATAGGAGGATCTGAATTAGGATATGCAGTGCGTGGCAATTTAGGATGGATAAAAGCACCGCGGGTGGTCAGCATGGGGAGGTCAGGGAACATGCTGTGGCAATGTAGGATAGGTTTCTGAAAAACATCGCGGGGTGGTGCGCATTGTATGGGTGTGTAACATTACATTCACTAGTAGGAGTGAGAAAAACATCATGGGGTGGTGTGAATCAGAGGGTCTGAATTAGGATAGGCAGTGAGTGGCAACGTAGGATGGAGAAAATCACTGCGGGGTGGTCAACATGGGGTGGTCAGGAAACATGAAGTGGCAATGAAGGATAGGTTTCTGAAAAACATCGCGGGGTGGTGTGCATTGGATGGGTGTGTAACATTACATTCACTAGTAGGAGTGAGATAAACATCCAGGGGGGTGCGCATTGTATTGGTGTGTAACATTACATTCACCAGTAGGAGTGAGAAAAACATCACGGGGTGGTGTGAATTGGAGGGTCTGCATTACGATAGGCAGTGAGTGGCAATGTAGGATGGAGAAAAGCACCGCGGGTGGTCAGCATGGGGAGGTCAGGGAACATGCTGTGGCAATGTAGGATAGGTTTCTGAAAAACATCGCGGGGTGGTGCGCATTGTATGGGTGTGTAACATTACATTCACTAGTAGGAGTGAGAAAAACATCACGGGGTGGTGTGAATGGGAGGGTCTGAATTAAGATAGGAAGTGAGTGGCAATGTAGGATGGAGAACAGCACCGCGGGGTTTTCAGCATTGGAAAGTCTGGGAACATGCAGTGGCAATGTAGGATAGGTTTCTGAAAAACATCGCGGGGTGGTGCGCATTGCATGGGTGTGTAACATTACATTCACGAGTAGGAGTGAGAAAAACATCACGGGGTGGTGTGAATCGGAGGGTCTGAATTAGGATAGACAGTGAGTGGCAATGTAGGATGGAGAAAAGCACCGCAGGTTGGGCAGCATGGGGAGGTCAGGGAACATGCAGTTGCAATGTAAGATAGGTTTCTGAAAAACATCGCGGGTTGGTGCCATTGTATGGGTGTGTAACATTACATTCACTAGTAGGAGAGAGAAAAACATCACGGGGTGGTGTGAATCGGTGGCTCTGAATTAGGATAGGCAGTGAGAGGCAATGTAGGATGGAGAAAAGCACCGCGAGGTGGTCAGCATGGGGAGGTCAGGGAACATGCAGTAGCAATGAAGGAGAGGTTTCTGAAAAACATCGCGGGGTGGTGCGAAATGTATGGGTGTGTAACATTACATTCACTAGTAGGAGTGAGAAACACATCATGGGGTGGTGCGCATTGTATGGGTGTGTAACATTACATTCACCAGTAGGAGTGAGAAAAACATCACGGGGTGGTGTGAATCGGAGGGTTTGAATTAGGATAGGCAGTGAGTGGCAATGTAGGATGGAGAAAAGCACCGCAGGTGGTCAGCATGGGGAGGTCAGGGAACATGCAGTGGCAATGTCGGATAGGTTTCTGAAAAACATCGCGGGTTGGTGCGCATTGTATGGGTGTGTAAAATTACATTCACCAGTAGGAGTGAGAAAAACATCACGGGGTGGTGTGAATCGGAGGGTCTGAAATAGGATAGGTAGTGAGTGGCAATGTAGGATGGAGAAAAGCACCGCGAGGTGGTCAGCTGGGGAGGTCAGGGAACATGCAGTTGCAATGTAGGATAGGTTTCTGAAAAACATCGCGAGTTGGTGCCATTGTATGGGTGTGTAACATTACATTCACTAGTAGGAGAGAGAAAAACATCACGGGGTAGTGTGAATCGGTGGGTCTGAATTAGGATAGGCAGTGAGAGGCAATGTAGGATGGAGAAAAGCACCGCGGGGTGGTCAGATGGGGAGGTCAGGGAACATGCAGTAGCAATGAAGGATAGGTTTCTGAAAAACATCGCGGGGTGGTGCGAACTGTATGGGTGTGTAACATTACATTCACTAGTAGGAGTGAGAAAAACATCACGGGGTGGTGTGAATATTACGGTCTGAATTAGGATAGGCAGTGAGTGGCAATGAAGGATGGAGAAAAGCACCGCGGGGTGGTCAGCATGGGGAAGTCAGGGAACATGCAGTGCCAATGTAGGATAGGTTTTTGAAAAACATCGCGGCGTGGTGCGCATTGTATGGGTGTGTAACATTACATTCACCAGTAGGAGTGAAAAAAACATCACAGGGTGGTGTGAATTGGAGGGTCTGAATTAGGATAGGCAATGAGTGGCAATGTAGGATGGAGAAAAGCACCGCGCGGTGGTCAGCATGGGGAGGTCAGGGAACATGCAGTGGCAATGTAGGATAGCTTTCTGAAAACCATCGCGGGGTGGTGCGCATTGTATGGGTGTGTAACATTACATTCACTAGTAGGAGTGAGAAAAACCTCACGGGGTATGGTGAATCAGAGAGTCTGAATTAGGATAGGCGGTGAGTGGCAAGGTAGGATGGATAAAAGCCCCGCGGGGTTGTCAGCATGGGGAGGTCAGGGAACATGCAGTGGTAATGTAGGATAGGTTTCTGAAAAACATCGCAGGGTGTTGCGCATTGAATGGGTGTGTAACATTACATTCACAAGTAGAAGTGAGAAAAACGTCACGGGGTGGTGTGAATCGGAGGGCCTGATTTAGGATAGGCAGTTAGTGGCAATGAAGTATGGAGAAAAACACCGTGGGGTGTTCAGCATGTGGAGGTCAGGAAACATGCAGGGGCAATGTAGGATACGTTTCTGAAAAACATCTCGGTGTGGTGCGCATTGTATGGGTGTGTAACATTACCTTCACTAGTAGGAGTGAGAAACACATCATGGGGTGGTGCGCATTGTATGGATGTGTAACATTACATTCACTAGTAGGAGTGCGAAAAACATCACGGGGTGGTGTGAATCGGAGGGTCTGAATTAGGATAGGAAGTGAGTGGCAATGTAGGATGGAGAAAAGCACCTCGGGGTGGTCAGCATGGGAAAGTCAGGGAACATGCAGTGGCAATGTAGGATATGTTTCTGAAAAACATCGCGGCGTGGTGCGTATTGTATGGGTGTGTAACATTACATTCACCAGTAGGAGTGAAAAAAACATCACGGGGTGGTGTGAATCGGAGGGTCTAAATTAGGATAGGCAGTGAGTGGCAATGTAGGATGGAGAAAAGCACCGCGGGGTGGTCAGCATGGGGAGGTCAGGGAACATGCAGTGGCAATGTAGGATAGCTTTCTGAAAACCATCGCGGGGTGGTGCGCATTGTATGGGTGTGTAACATTACATTCACTAGTAGGAGTGAGAAAAACCTCACGGGGTTTTGTGAATCAGAGAGTCTGAATTATTATAGGCAGTGATTGGCAATGTAGGATGGAGAAAAGCACCGCTGGGTGGTCAGCATGGGGAGGTCGGGGAACAGGCAGTGACAATTTAGGATAGGTTTCTGAAACACATCGCGGGGTGTGCGCATTGTATGGGTGTGTAACATTACATTCACCAGTAGGAGTGAGAAAAACATCACGGGGTGGTGTGAATTGGAGGATCTGAATTAGGATAGGCAGCGAGTGGCAATGTAGGATGGAGAAAAACACCACGGGGTTGTCAGCATGGGGAGGTCATGGAACATGCAGTGGTAATGTAGGATAGGTTTCTGAAAACATCGCGGGGTGGTTCGCATTGTATGTGTGTGTAACATTACATTCACTAGTAGGAGTGAGAAACAAATCATGGGGTGGTGCGCATTGTATGGGTGTGTAACATTACAATCACAAGTAGGAGTGAGAAAAACATCATGGGGTGGTTTGAATCGGAGGGTCTGAATTAGGATAGGGAGTGAGAGGCAATGTAGGATGGAGAAAAACACCGCGGGGTGGTCAGCATGGGGAGGTCATGGAACATGCAGTGGTAATGTAGGATAGGTTTCTGAAAAACATCGCAGGGTGGTGAGCATTGTATGGGTGTGTAACATTACATTCACTAGTAGGAGTGAGAAAAACATCACAGGGTGGTGTGAATCGGAGGGTCTGAATTAGGATAGGCAGTGAGTGGCAATGTAGGATGGAGAAAAGCAACGCGGGGTGGTCAGCATGGGGAGGTCAGGGAACATGCAGTGTCAATGTAGGATAGGTTTCTGAAAAACATCGTGTGGTGGTGCGCATTGTATGGGTGTGTAACATGACATTCACTAGTAGGAGTGAGAAAAACATCACGGGGTGGTGTGAATCGGAGGGTCTGAATTAGGATAGGCAGTGAGTGGCAACGTAGGATGGAGAAAAGCACCGCGGGGTGGTCAACATGGGGTGGTCAGGGAACATGCAGTGGTAATGAAGGATAGGTTTCTGAAAAACATCGCGGGGTGGTGTGCATTGGATGGGTGTGTAACATTACATTCACTAGTAGGAGTGAGATAAACATCCGGGTGTGGTGCGCATTGTATGGGTGTGTAACATTACATTCACCAGTAGGAGTGAGAAAAACATCACGGGCTGGTGTGAATTGGAGGGTCTGAATTAGGATAGGCAGTGAGTGGCAATTTAGGATGGAGAAAAGCACCGCGGGTGGTCAGCATGGGGAGGTCAGGGAACATGCAGTGGCAATGTAGGATAGGTTACTGAAAAACATCGCGGGGTGGTGCGCATTGTATGTGTGTGTAACATTACATTCAGTAGTAGGAGTGGGAAAAACATCACGGGGTGTTGTGAATCGGAGGTTCTGAATTAAGATAGGAAGTGAGTGGCAATGTAGGATGGAGAAAAGCACCGCGGGGTGGTCAGCATGGGAAAGTCTGGGAACATGCAGTGGCAATGTAGGATAGGTTTCTGAAAAACATCGCGTTGTGGTGCGCATTGCATGGGTGTGTAATATTACATTCACGAGTAGGAGTGAGAAAAACATCACGGGGTGGTGTGAATCGGAGGGTCTGAATTAGGATAGGCAGTGAGTGGCAATGTGGGATGGAGAAAAGCACCGCGGGTTGGGCAGCATGGGGAGGTCAGCGAACATGCAGTGGCAATGTAGGATAGGTTTCTGAAAAACATCCCAGGGTGGTGCGCATTGTATGGGTGTGTAACATTACATTCACTAGTAGAAGAGAGAAAAACATCACGGGGTTTTGTGAATCGGTGGGTCTGAATTAGGATATGCAGTGAGAGGCAATGTAGGATGGAGAAAAGCACCGCGGGGTGGTCAGCATGGGGAGGTCAGGGAACATGCTGTAGCAATGAAGGATAGGTTTCTGAAAAACATCGCGGGTGGTGCGAACTGTATGGGTGTGTAACATTACATTCACTAGTAGGAGTGAGAAACACATCATGGGGTGGTGCGCATTGTATGGGTGTGTAACATTACATTCACTAGTAGGAGTGAGAAAAACATCACGGGGTGGTTTGAATAGGAGGATCTGAATTAGGATAGGCAGTGCGTGGCAATTTAGGGTGGATAAAAGCACCGCGGTGTGCTCAGCATGGTGAGGTCAGGGAACATGCAGTGGCAATGTAGGATAGGTTTCTGAAAAACATCGCGGGGTGGTGCGCATTGTATGGGTGTGTAACATTTCATTCACTAGTACGAGTGAGAAAAACAAAACGGGGTGGTGTGAATCGGAGGGTATGTATTAACATAGGCAGTGAGTGGCAATGTAGGATGGAGAAAAGCACCGCGGGGTGGTCAGCATGGGGAGGTCAGCGAACATGCAGTGGAATTGTAGGATAGGTTTCTGAAAAACATCGTGGGGTGGTGCGCATTGTATGGGTGTGTAACATTACATTCACTAGTAGGAGTGAGAAAAACATTGTGGTGTGGTGCGCATTGTATGGGTGTGTAACTTTACATTCACTAGTAAGAGTGAGAAAAACATCACGGGGTGGTGTGAATCGGAGCGTCTGAATTAGGATAGGAAGTGAGTGGCAATGTAGGATGGAGACAAGCACCTCCGGGTGGTCAGCATGGGGAAGTCAGGGAACATGCAGTGGCAATGTAGGATAGGTTTCTGAAAAACATCCGGCGGTGGTGCGCATTGTATGGGTGTGTAACATTACATTCACTAGTAGGAGTGAGAAAAACATCACGGGGTGGTGTGATTCGTAGGGTCTGAATTAGGATAGGCAGTGAGTGGCAATGTAGGATGGAGAAAAGCACCGCGGGTGGTCAGCATGGGGAGGTCAGGGAACATGCAGTGGCAATGTAGAATAGGTTTCTGAAAAACATCGCGGGGTGGTGCGCATTGTATGTGTGTGTAACATTACATTCAGTAGTAGGAGTGAGAAAAACATCACGGGGTGGTGTGAATCGGAGGGTCTGAATTAAGATAGGAAGTGAGTGGCAATGTAGGATGGAGAAAAGCACCGCGAGGTGGTCAGCATGGGAAAGTCTGGGAACATGCAGTGCCAATGTAGGATAGGTTTCTGAAAAACATCGCAGGGTGGTGCGCATTGCATGGGTGTGTAACATTACATTCACGAGTAGGAGTGAGAAAAACATCACGGGGTGGTGTGAATCGGAGGGTCTGAATTAGGATAGGCAGTGAGTGCAATGTAGGATGGAGAAAAGCACCGCGGGGTGGTCACCATGGGGAAGTCAGGGAACATGCAGTGGCAATGTAGGACAGGATTCTGAAAAACATCGCGGGATGGTGCGCATTGTATGGGTGTGTAACATTACATTCACTAGTAGGAGTGAGAAAAACATCACGGGGTGGTGTGAATATTAGGGTCTGAATTAGGATAGGCAGTGAGTGGCAATGAAGGATGGAGAAAAGCACCGCGGGGTGGTCAGCATGGGGAGGTCAGGGAACATGCAGTGGCAATGTAGGATAGGTTTTTGAAAAACATCGCGGCATGGTGCGCATTGTATGGGTGTGTAACATTACATTCACCAGTAGGAGTGAGAAAAACATCATGGGGTGGTGTGAATTGGAGGGTCTGAATGAGGATAGGCAGTGAGTGGCAATGTAGGATGGAGAAAAGCACCGCGGGTGGTCAGCATGGGGAGGTCAGGGAACATGCAGTGGCAATGTAGAATAGGTTTCTGAAAAACATCGCGGGGTGGTGCGCATTGTATGTGTGTGTAACATTACATTCAGTAGTAGGAGTGAGAAAAACATCACGGGGTGGTGTGAATCGGAGGGTCTGAATTAAGATAGGAAGTGAGTGGCAATGTAGGATGGAGAAAAGCACCGCGAGGTGGTCAGCATGGGAAAGTCTGGGAACATGCAGTGCCAATGTAGGATAGGTTTCTGAAAAACATCGCAGGGTGGTGCGCATTGCATGGGTGTGTAACATTACATTCACGAGTAGGAGTGAGAAAAACATCACGGGGTGGTGTGAATCGGAGGGTCTGAATTAGGATAGGCAGTGAGTGGCAATGTAGGATGCAGAAAAGCACCGCGGGTTGGGCAGCATGTGGAGGTCAGGGAACATGCAGTGGCAATGTAGGATAGGTTTCTGAAAAACATCGCGGGGTGGTGCGCATTGTATGGGTGTGTAACATTACATTCACTAGTAGGAGAGAGAAAAACATCACGGGGTGGTGTGAATCGGTGGGTCTGAATTAGGATATGCAGTGAGAGGCAATGTAGGATGGAGAAAAGCACCGCGGGGTTGTCAGCATGTGGAGGTCATGGAACATGCAGTGGCAATGTAGGATAGGTTTCTGAAAAACATCGCCGGGTTGTGCGCATTGTATGGGTGTGTAACATTACATTCACTAGTAGGAGTGAGAAACACATCATGGGGTGGTGCGCATTGTATGGGTGTGTTACATTACATTCACTAGTAGGAGTGAGAAAAACATCACGGGGTGGTTTGAATCGGAGGGTCTGAATTAGGATAGGCAGTGAGTGGCAATGTAGGATGGAGAAAAACACCGCGGGGTGGTCAGCATGGGGAGGTCATGGAACATGCAGTGGTAATGTAGGATAGGTTTCTGAAAACATCGCGGGGTTGTTCGCATTGTATGTGTGTGTAACATTACATTCACTAGTAGGAGTGAGAAACACATCATGGGGTGGTGCGCATTGTATGGGTGTGTAACATTACATTCACAAGTAGGAGTGAGAAAAACATCATGGGGTGGTTTGAATCGGAGGGTCTGAATTAGGATAGGCAGTGAGTGGCAATGTAGGATGGAGAAAAACACCGCGGGGTGGTCAGCATGGGGAGGTCATGGAACATGCAGTGGTAATGTAGGATAGGTTTCTGAAAAACATCGCAGGGTGGTGAGCATTGTATGGGTGTGTAACATTACATTCACTAGTAGGAGTGAGAAAAACATCACAGGGTGGTGTGAATCGGCGGGTCTGAATTAGGATAGGCAGTGAGTGGCAACGTAGGATGGAGAAAAGCACCGCGGGGTGGTCAACATGGGGTGGTCAGGGAACATGCAGTGGCAATGTAGGATAGGTTTCTGAAAAACATCGTGTGGTCGTGCGCATTGTATGGGTGTGTAACATTACATTCACTAGTAGGAGTTAGAAAAACATCACGGGGTGGTGTGAATCGGAGGGTCTGAATTAGGATAGGCAGTGAGTGGCAACGTACGATGGAGAAAAGCACCGCGGGGTGGTCAACATGGGGTGGTCAGGGAACATGCAGTGGCAATGAAGGATAGGTTTCTGAAAAACATCGCGGGGTGGTGTGCATTGGATGGGTGTGTAACATTGCATTCACTAGTAGGAGTGAGATAAACATCCGGGGTTGGGCGCATTTTATGGGTGTGTAACATTACATTCACCAGTAGGAGTGAGAAAAACATCACGGGGTGGTGTGAATTGGAGGGTCTGAATTAGGATAGGTAGTGAGTGGCAATGTGGGATGGAGAAAAGCACCGCGGGTGGTCAGCATGGAGAGGTCAGGGAACATGCAGTGGCAATGTAGGATAGGTTTCTGAAAAACATCGCGGGGTGGTGCGCATTGTATGTGTGTGTAACATTACATTCAGTAGTAGGAGTGAGAAAAACATCACGGGGTGGTGTGAATCGGAGGGTCTGAATTAAGATAGGAAGTGAGTGGCAATGTAGGATGGAGAAAAGCACCGCGGGGTGGTCAGCATGGGAAAGTCTGGGAACATGCAGTGGCAATGTAGGATAGGTTTCTAAAAAACATCGCGGGGTGATGCGCATTGTATGGGTGTGTAACATTACATTCACTGGTAGGAGAGAGAAAAACATCACGGGGTGGTGTGAATCGGTGGGTCTGAATTAGGGTATGCAGTGAGAGGCAATGTAGGATGGAGAAAAGCACCGCGGGTTGCTCAGCATAGGGAGGTCAGGGAACATGCAGTAGCAATGAAGGATACGTTTCTGAAAAACATCGCGGGGTGGTGCGAACTGTATGGGTGTGTAACATTACATTCACTAGTAGGAGTGAGAAACACATCATGGGGTGGTGTGCATTGTATCGGTGTGTAACATTACATTCACTAGTAGGAGTGAGAAAAACATAACGGGGTGGTTTGAATAGGAGGATCTGAATTGGGATAGGCAGTGCGTGGCAATTTAGAATGGATAAAAGCACCGCGGTGTGCTCAGCATGGTGAGGTCAGGGAACATGCAGTGGCAATATAGGATAGGTTTCTGAAAAACATCGCGGGGAGGTGCGCATTGTATGGGTGTGTAACAATACATTCACTAGTAGGAGTGAGAAAAACATTGTGGTGTGGTGCTCATTGTATGGGTGTGTAACTTTACATTCACTAGTAAGAGTGAGAAAAACATCACGGGGTGGTGTGAATCGGAGCGTCTGAATTAGGATAGGAAGTGAGTGGCAATGTAGGATGGAGAAAAGCACCTCCGGGTGGTCAGCATGGGGAAGTCAGCGAACATGCAGTGGCAATGTAGGATAGGTTTCTGAAAAACATCCGGCGGTGGTGCGCATTGTATGGGTGTGTAACATTACATTCACTAGTAGGAGTGAGAAAAACATCACGGGGTGGTGTGAATCGTAGGGTCTGAATTAGGATAGGCAGTGAGTGGCAAAGTAGGATGGGGAAAAGCACCGCGGGGTGGTCAGCATGTGGAAGTCAGGGAACACGCAGTGACAATGTAGGATAGGTTCCTGAAAAACATCGCCGGGTGGTGCGCATTGTATTGGTTTGTAACATTACATTCACCAGTAGGAGGAGAAAAACATAACTGGGTGGTGTGAATCGGAGGATCTAAATAGGATAGGCAGTGAGTGGCAATGTAGGATGGAAAAAAGCACCGCGGGGTGGTCAGCATGGGGAGGTCAGGGAACTAGCGGTGGAAATTTAGGATAGGTTTCTGAAAAACATCGCGGGGTGGTGTGCATTGTATGGGTGTGTAACATTACATTCACTAGTAGGAGAGAGAAAAACATCACGGGGTGGTGCACATTGTATGTGTGTGTAACATTACATTCACTAGTAGGAGTGAGAAAAACATCACGGGGTGGTGTGAATCGGAGGGTCTGAATTAGGATAGGAAGTGAGTGGCAATGTAGGATGGAGAAAAGCACCTCGGGTTGGTCAGTATGGGGAAGTCAGGGAACATGCAGTGGCTATTTAGGATAGGTTTCTTAAAAACATCCGGGGGTGGTGCGCACTGTATGGGTGTGTAACATTACATTCACTAGTAGGAGTGAGAAAAATATCATGGCTTGGTGTAAATCGGAGGGTCTGAATTAGGATAGGCAGTGAGTGCAATGTAGGATGGAGAAAAGCACCGCGGGGTGGTCACCATGGGGAAGTGAGTGAACATGCAGTGGCAATGTAGGACAGGATTCTGAAAAACATCGCGGGATGGTGCGCATTGTATGGGTGTGCAACATTACATTCACTAGTAGGAGTGAGAAAAACATCACTGGGTGGTGTGAATATTAGGGTCTGAATTAGGATAGGCAGTGAGTGGCAATGAAGGATGGAGAAAAGCACCGCGGGGTGGTCAGCATGGGGAGGTCAGGGAACATGCAGTGGCAATGTAGGATAGGTTTTTGAAAAACATCGCGGCGTGGTGCGCATTGTGTGGGTGTGTAACATTACATTCAACAGTAGGAGTGAGAAAAACATCATGGGGTGGTGTGAATTGGAGGGTCTGAATTAGGATAGGCAGTGAGTGGCAATGTAGGATGGAGAAAAGCACCGCGGGTGGTCAGAATTGGGAGGTCAGGGAACATGCAGTGGCAATGTAGGATAGGTTTCTGAAAAACATCGCGGGGTGGTGCGCATTGCATGGGTGTGTAATATTACATTCACGAGTAGGAGTGAGAAAAACATCACGGGGTGGTGTGAATCAGAGGGTCTGAATTAGGATAGGCAGTGAGTGGCAATGTAGGATGCAGAAAAGCACCGCGGGTTGGGCAGCATGGGGAGGTCAGGGAACATGCAGTGGCAATGTAGGATAGGTTTCTGAAAAACATCGCGGGGTGGTGCGCATTGTATGGGTGTGTAACATTACATTCACTAGTAGGAGAGAGAAAAACATCACGGGGTGGTGTGAATCGTTGGGTCTGAATTAGGATATGCAGCGAGAGGCAATGTAGGATGGAGAAAAGCACCGCGGGGTGGTCAGCATGTGGAGGTCAGGGAAAATGCAGTGGCAATGTAGGATAGGTTTCTGAAAAACATCGCGGGGTTGTGCGCATTGTATGGGTGTGTAACATTACATTCACTAGTAGGAGTGAGAAACACATCATGGGGTGGTGCGCATTGTATGGGTGTGTTACATTACATTCACAAGTAGGAGTGAGAAAAACATCACGGGGTGGTTTGAATCGGAGGGTCTGAATTAGGATAGGCAGTGAGTGGCAATGTAGGATGGAGAAAAACACCGCGGGGTGGTCAGCGTGGGGAGGTTATGGAACATGCAGTGGTAATGTAGGATAGGTTTCTGAAAACATCGCGGGGTGGTTCGCATTGTATGTGTGTGTAACATTACATTCACTAGTAGGAGTGAGAAACACATCATGGGGTGGTGCGCATTGTATGGGTGTGTAACATTACATTCACAAGTAGGAGTGAGAAAAACATCATGGGGTGGTTTGAATCGGAGGGGCTGAATTAGGATAGGCAGTGAGTGGCAATGTAGGATGGAGAAAAACACCGCGGGGTGGTCAGCATGGGGAGGTCATGGAACATGCAGTGGTAATGTAGGATAGGTTTCTGAAAAACATCGCAGGGTGGTGAGCATTGTATGGGTGTGTAACATTACATTCACTAGTAGGAGTGAGAAAAACATCACAGGGTGGTGTGAATCGGAGGGTCTGAATTAGGATAGGCAGTGAGTGGCAATGTAGGATGGAGAAAAGCAACGCGGGGTGGTCAGCATGGGGAGGTCAGGGAACATGCAGTGGCAATGTAGGATAGGTTTCTGAAAAACATCGTGTGGTCGTGCGCATTGTATGGGTGTGTAACATTACATTCACTAGTAGGAGTGAGAAAAACATCACGGGGTGGTGTGAATCGGAGGGTCTGAATTAGGATAGGCAGTGAGTGGCAACGTAGGATGGAGAAAAGCACCGCGGGGTGGTCAACATGGGGTGGTCAGGGAACATGCAGTGGCAATGAAGGATAGGTTTCTGAAAAACTTTGCGGGGTGGTGTGCATTGGATGGGTGTGTAACATTGCATTCACTAGTAGGAGTGAGATAAACATCCGGGGGTGGTGCGCATTTTATTGGTGTGTAACATTACATTCACCAGTAGGAGTGAGAAAAACATCACGGGGTGGTGTGAATTGGAGGGTCTGAATTAGGATAGGTAGTGAGTGGCAATGTAGGATGGAGGAAAGCACCGCGGGTGGTCAGCATGGGGAGGTCAGGGAACATGCAGTGGCAATGTAGGATAGGTTTCTGAAAAACATCACGGGGTGGTGCGCATTGTATGTGTGTGTAACATTACATTCAGTAGTAGGAGTGAGAAAAACATCACGGGGTGGTGTGAATCGGAGGGTCTGAATTAAGATAGGAAGTGAGTGGCAATGTAGGATGGAGAAAAGCACCGCGGGGTGGTCAGCATGGTAAAGTCTGGGAACATGCAGTGGCAATGTAGGATAGGTTTCTGAAAAACATCGCGGGGTGATGCGCATTGTATGGGTGTGTAACATTACATTCACTAGTAGGAGAGAGAAAAACATCACGGGGTGGTGTGAATCGGTGGGTCTGAATTAGAATAGGCAGTGAGAGGCAATGTAGGATGGAGAAAAGCACCGCGGGGTGCTCAGCATTGGGAGGGCAGGGAACATGCAGTAGCAATGAAGGATAGGTTTCTGAAAAACATCGCGGGGTGGTGCGAACTATATGGGTGTGTAACATTACATTCACTAGTAGGAGTGAGAAACACATCATGGGGTGGTGCGCATTGTACGGGTGTGTAACATTACATTCACTAGTAGGAGTGAGAAAAACATCACGGGGTGGTTTGAATAGGAGGATCTGAATTAGGATAGGCAGTGCGTGGCAATTTAGGATGGATAAAAGCACCGCGGTGTGCTCAGCATGGTGAGGTCAGGGAATATGCAGTGGCAATATAGGATACGTTTCTGAAAAACATCGCGGGGAGGTGCGCATTGTATGGGTGTGTAACATTACATTCACTAGTAGGAGTGAGAAAAACATTGTGGTGTGGTGCGCATTGTATGGGTGTGTAACTTTACATTCACTAGTAAGAGTGAGAAAAACATCACGGGGTGGTGTGAATCGGAGCGTCTGAATTAGGATAGGAAGTGAGTGGCAATGTAGGATGGAGAAAAGCACCTCCGGGTGGTCAGCATGGGGAAGTCAGCGAACATGCAGTGGCAATGTAGGATAGGTTTCTGAAAAACATCCGGCAGTGGTGCGCATTGTATGGGTGTGTAACATTACATTCACTACTAGGAGTGAGAAAAACATCACGGGGTGGTGTGAATCGTAGGGTCTGAATTAGGATAGGCAGTGAGTGGCAATGTAGGATGGAGAAAAGCACCGCGGGTTGGTCAGCATGGGGATGTCAGGGAACATGCAGTGGCAATGTAGGATAGGATTCTGAAAAACATCGCTGTTGGTGCGCATTGTATGGGTGTGTAACATTTCATTCACTAGTAGGAGTGAGAAAAACATCACGGGGTGGTGTGAATCGTAGGGTCTGAATTAGGATAGGCAGTGAGTGGCAAAGTAGGATGGGGAAAAGCACCGCGGGGTGGTCAGCATGTGGAGGTCAGGGAACATGCAGTGACAATGTAGGATAGGTTCCTGAAAAACATCGCCGGGTGGTGCGCATTGTATTGTTTTGTAACATTACATTCACCAGTAGGAGGAGAAAAACATAACTGGGTGGTGTGAATCGGAGGGTCTAAATAGGATAGGCAGTGAGTGGCAATGTAGGATGGAGAAAAGCACCGCGGGGTGGTCAGCATGGGGAGGTCAGGAAACTAGCAGTGGAAATGTAGGATAGGTTTCTGAAAAACATCGCGGGGTGGTGTGCATTGTATGGGAGTGTAACATTACATTCACTAGTAGAAGAGAGAAAAACATCACGGGGTGGTGCGCATTGTATGTGTGTGTAACATTACATTCACTAGTAGGAGTGAGAAAAACATCACGGGGTGGTGTGAATCGGAGGGTCTGAATTAGGATAGGAAGTGAGTGGCAATATAGGATGGAGAAAAGCACTTCGGGTTGGTCAGTATGGGGAAGTCAGGGAACATGCAGTGGCTATTTAGGATAGGTTTCTGAAAAACATCCGGGGGTGGTGCGCATTGTATGGGTGTGTAACATTACATTCACTAGTAGGAGTGAGAAAAATATCATGGCTTGGTGTAAATCGGAGGGTCTGAATTAGGATAGGCAGTGAGTGCAATGTAGGATGGAGAAAAGCACCGCGGGGTGGTCACCATGGGGAAGTCAGGGAACATGCAGTGGCAATGTAGGACAGGATTCTGAAAAACATCGCGGGATGGTGCGCATTGTATGGGTGTGTAACATTACATTCACTAGTAGGAGTGAGAAAAACATCACGGGGTGGTGTGAATATTAGGGTCTGAATTAGGATAGGCAGTGAGTGGCAATGAAGGATGGAGAAAAGCACCGCGGGGTGGTCAGCATGGGGAGGTCAGGGAACATGCAGTGGCAATGTAGGATAGGTTTTTGAAAAACATCGCGGCATGGTGCGCATTGTATGGGTGTGTAACATTACATTCACCAGTAGGAGTGAGAAAAACATCATGGGGTGGTGTGAATTGGAGGGTCTGAATGAGGATAGGCAGTGAGTGGCAATGTAGGATGGAGAAAAGCACCGCGGGTGGTCAGCATGGGGAGGTCAGGGAACATGCAGTGGCAATGTAGAATAGGTTTCTGAAAAACATCGCGGGGTGGTGCGCATTGTATGTGTGTGTAACATTACATTCAGTAGTAGGAGTGAGAAAAACATCACGGGGTGGTGTGAATCGGAGGGTCTGAATTAAGATAGGAAGTGAGTGGCAATGTAGGATGGAGAAAAGCACCGCGAGGTGGTCAGCATGGGAAAGTCTGGGAACATGCAGTGCCAATGTAGGATAGGTTTCTGAAAAACATCGCAGGGTGGTGCGCATTGCATGGGTGTGTAACATTACATTCACGAGTAGGAGTGAGAAAAACATCACGGGGTGGTGTGAATCGGAGGGTCTGAATTAGGATAGGCAGTGAGTGCAATGTAGGATGGAGAAAAGCACCGCGGGGTGGTCACCATGGGGAAGTCAGGGAACATGCAGTGGCAATGTAGGACAGGATTCTGAAAAACATCGCGGGATGGTGCGCATTGTATGGGTGTGTAACATTACATTCACTAGTAGGAGTGAGAAAAACATCACGGGGTGGTGTGAATATTAGGGTCTGAATTAGGATAGGCAGTGAGTGGCAATGAAGGATGGAGAAAAGCACCGCGGGGTGGTCAGCATGGGGAGGTCAGGGAACATGCAGTGGCAATGTAGGATAGGTTTTTGAAAAACATCGCGGCATGGTGCGCATTGTATGGGTGTGTAACATTACATTCACCAGTAGGAGTGAGAAAAACATCATGGGGTGGTGTGAATTGGAGGGTCTGAATGAGGATAGGCAGTGAGTGGCAATGTAGGATGGAGAAAAGCACCGCGGGTGGTCAGCATGGGGAGGTCAGGGAACATGCAGTGGCAATGTAGAATAGGTTTCTGAAAAACATCGCGGGGTGGTGCGCATTGTATGTGTGTGTAACATTACATTCAGTAGTAGGAGTGAGAAAAACATCACGGGGTGGTGTGAATCGGAGGGTCTGAATTAAGATAGGAAGTGAGTGGCAATGTAGGATGGAGAAAAGCACCGCGAGGTGGTCAGCATGGGAAAGTCTGGGAACATGCAGTGCCAATGTAGGATAGGTTTCTGAAAAACATCGCAGGGTGGTGCGCATTGCATGGGTGTGTAACATTACATTCACGAGTAGGAGTCAGAAAAACATCACGGGGTGGTGTGAATCGGAGGGTCTGAATTAGGATAGGCAGTGAGTGGCAATGTAGGATGCAGAAAAGCACCGCGGGTTGGGCAGCATGTGGAGGTCAGCGAACATGCAGTGGCAATGTAGAATAGGTTTCTGAAAAACATCGCGGGGTGGTGCGCATTGTATGGGTGTGTAACATTACATTCACTAGTAGGAGAGAGAAAAACATCACGGGGTGGTGTGAATCGGTGGGTCTGAATTAGGATATGCAGTGAGAGGCAATGTAGGATGGAGAAAAGCACCGCGGGGTTGTCAGCATGTGGAGGTCAGGGAACATGCAGTGGCAATGTAGGATAGGTTTCTGAAAAACATCGCCGGGTTGTGCGCATTGTATGGGTGTGTAACATTACATTCACTAGTAGGAGTGAGAAACACATCATGGGGTGGTGCGCATTGTATGGGTGTGTTACATTACATTCACTAGTAGGAGTGAGAAAAACATCACGGGGTGGTTTGAATCGGAGGGTCTGAATTAGGATAGGCAGTGAGTGGCAATGTAGGATGGAGAAAAACACCGCGGGGTGGTCAGCATGGGGAGGTCATGGAACATGCAGTGGTAATGTAGGATAGGTTTCTGAAAACATCGCGGGGTTGTTCGCATTGTATGTGTGTGTAACATTACATTCACTAGTAGGAGTGAGAAACACATCATGGGGTGGTGCGCATTGTATGGGTGTGTAACATTACATTCACAAGTAAGAGTGAGAAAAACATCATGGGGTGGTTTGAATCGGAGGGTCTGAATTAGGATAGGCAGTGAGTGGCAATGTAGGATGGAGAAAAACACCGCGGGGTGGTCAGCATGGGGAGGTCATGGAACATGCAGTGGTAATGTAGGATACGTTTCTGAAAAACATCGCAGGGTGGTGAGCATTGTATGGGTGTGTAACATTACATTCACTAGTAGGAGTGAGAAAAACATCACAGGGTGGTGTGAATCGGCGGGTCTGAATTAGGATAGGCAGTGAGTGGCAACGTAGGATGGAGAAAAGCACCGCGGGGTGGTCAACATGGGGTGGTCAGGGAACATGCAGTGGCAATGTAGGATAGGTTTCTGAAAAACATCGTGTGGTCGTGCGCATTGTATGGGTGTGTAACATTACATTCACTAGTAGGAGTGAGAAAAACATCACGGGGTGGTGTGAATCGGAGGGTCTGAATTAGGATAGGCAGTGAGTGGCAACGTACGATGGAGAAAAGCACCGCGGGGTGGTCAACATGGGGTGGTCAGGGAACATGCAGTGGCAATGAAGGATAGGTTTCTGAAAAACATCGCGGGGTGGTGTGCATTGGATGGGTGTGTAACATTGCATTCACTAGTAGGAGTGAGATAAACATCCGGGGTTGGGCGCATTTTATGGGTGTGTAACATTACATTCACCAGTAGGAGTAAGAAAAACATCACGGGGTGGTGTGAATTGGAGGGTCTGAATTAGGATAGGTAGTGAGTGGCAATGTGGGATGGAGAAAAGCACCGCGGGTGGTCAGCATGGAGAGGTCAGGGAACATGCAGTGGCAATGTAGGATAGGTTTCTGAAAAACATCGCGGGGTGATGCGCATTGTATGGGTGTGTAACATTACATTCACTATTAGGAGAGAGAAAAACATCACGGGGTGGTGTGAATCGGTGGGTCTGAATTAGGGTATGCAGTGAGAGGCAATGTAGGATGGAGAAAAGCACCGCGGGTTGCTCACCATAGGGAGGTCAGGGAACATGCAGTAGCAATGAAGGATACGTTTCTGAAAAACATCGCGGGGTGGTGCGAACTGTATGGGTGTGTAACATTACATTCACTAGTAGGAGTGAGAAACACATCATGGGGTGGTGTGCATTGTATCGGTGTGTAACATTACATTCACTAGTAGGAGTGAGAAAAACATAACGGGGTGGTTTGAATAGGAGGATCTGAATTGGGATAGGCAGTGCGTGGCAATTTAGAATGGATAAAAGCACCGCGGTGTGCTCAGCATGGTGAGGTCAGGGAACATGCAGTGGCAATATAGGATAGGTTTCTGAAAAACATCGCGGGGAGGTGCGCATTGTATGGGTGTGTAACAATACATTCACTAGTAGGAGTGAGAAAAACATTGTGGTGTGGTGCTCATTGTATGGGTGTGTAACTTTACATTCACTAGTAAGAGTGAGAAAAACATCACGGGGTGGTGTGAATCGGAGCGTCTGAATTAGGATAGGAAGTGAGTGGCAATGTAGGATGGAGAAAAGCACCTCCGGGTGGTCAGCATGGGGAAGTCAGCGAACATGCAGTGGCAATGTAGGATAGGTTTCTGAAAAACATCCGGCGGTGGTGCGCATTGTATGGGTGTGTAACATTACATTCACTAGTAGGAGTGAGAAAAACATCACGGGGTGGTGTGAATCGTAGGGTCTGAATTAGGATAGGCAGTGAGTGGCAAAGTAGGATGGGGAAAAGCACCGCGGGGTGGTCAGCATGTGGAAGTCAGGGAACACGCAGTGACAATGTAGGATAGGTTCCTGAAAAACATCGCCGGGTGGTGCGCATTGTATTGGTTTGTAACATTACATTCACCAGTAGGAGGAGAAAAACATAACTGGGTGGTGTGAATCGGAGGGTCTAAATAGGATAGGCAGTGAGTGGCAATGTAGGATGGAAAAAAGCACCGCGGGTTGGTCAGCATGGGGAGGTCAGGGAACTAGCGGTGGAAATGTAGGATAGGTTTCTGAAAAACATCGCGGGGTGGTGTGCATTGTATGGGTGTGTAACATTACATTCACTAGTAGGAGAGAGAAAAACATCACGGGGTGGTGCACATTGTATGTGTGTGTAACATTACATTCACTAGTAGGAGTGAGAAAAACATCACGGGGTGGTGTGAATCGGAGGGTCTGAATTAGGATAGGAAGTGAGTGGCAATGTAGGATGGAGAAAAGCACCTCGGGTTGGTCAGTATGGGGAAGTCAGGGAACATGCAGTGGCTATTTAGGATAGGTTTCTTAAAAACATCCGGGGGTGGTGCGCACTGTATGGGTGTGTAACATTACATTCACTAGTAGGAGTGAGAAAAATATCATGGCTTGGTGTAAATCAGAGGGTCTGAATTAGGATAGGCAGTGAGTGCAATGTAGGATGGAGAAAAGCACCGCGGGGTGGTCACCATGGGGAAGTCAGTGAACATGCAGTGGCAATGTAGGACAGGATTCTGAAAAACATCGCGGGATGGTGCGCATTGTATGGGTGTGTAACATTACATTCACTAGTAGGAGTGAGAAAAACATCACGGGGTGGTGTGAATATTAGGGTCTGAATTAGGATAGGCAGTGAGTGGCAATGAAGGATGGAGAAAAGCACCGCGGGGTGGTCAGCATGGGGAGGTCAGGGAACATGCAGTGGCAATGTAGGATAGGTTTTTGAAAAACATCGCGGCGTGGTGCGCATTGTGTGGGTGTGTAACATTACATTCACCAGTAGGAGTGAGAAAAACATCATGGGGTGGTGTGAATTGGAGGGTCTGAATTAGGATAGGCAGTGAGTGGCAATGTAGGATGCAGAAAAGCACCGCGGGTTGGGCAGCATGGGGAGGTCAGGGAACATGCAGTGGCAATGTAGGATAGGTTTCTGAAAAACATCGCGGGGTGGTGCGCATTGTATGGGTGTGTAACATTACATTCACTAGTAGGAGAGAGAAAAACATCACGGGGTGGTGTGAATCGTTGGGTCTGAATTAGGATATGCAGCGAGAGGCAATGTAGGATGGAGAAAAGCACCGCGGGGTGGTCAGCATGTGGAGGTCAGGGAAAATGCAGTGGCAATGTAGGATAGGTTTCTGAAAAACATCGCGGGGTTGTGCGCATTGTATGGGTGTGTAACATTACATTCACTAGTAGGAGTGAGAAACACATCATGGGGTGGTGCGCATTGTATGGGTGTGTTACATTACATTCACAAGTAGGAGTGAGAAAAACATCACGGGGTGGTTTGAATCGGAGGGTCTGAATTAGGATAGGCAGTGAGTGGCAATGTAGGATGGAGAAAAACACCGCGGGGTGGTCAGCGTGGGGAGGTTATGGAACATGCAGTGGTAATGTAGGATAGGTTTCTGAAAACATCGCGGGGTGGTTCGCATTGTATGTGTGTGTAACATTACATTCACTAGTAGGAGTGAGAAACACATCATGGGGTGGTGCGCATTGTATGGGTGCGTAACATTACATTCACAAGTAGGAGTGAGAAAAACATCATGGGGTGGTTTGAATCGGAGGGGCTGAATTAGGATAGGCAGTGAGTGGCAATGTAGGATGGAGAAAAACACCGCGGGGTGGTCAGCATGGGGAGGTCATGGAACATGCAGTGGTAATGTAGGATAGGTTTCTGAAAAACATCGCAGGGTGGTGAGCATTGTATGGGTGTGTAACATTACATTCACTAGTAGGAGTGAGAAAAACATCACAGGGTGGTGTGAATCGGAGGGTCTGAATTAGGATAGGCAGTGAGTGGCAATGTAGGATGGAGAAAAGCACCGCGGGGTGGTCAGCATGGGGAGGTCAGGGAACATGCAGTGGCAATGTAGGATAGGTTTCTGAAAAACATCGTGTGGTCGTGCGCATTGTATGGGTGTGTAACATTACATTCACTAGTAGGAGTGAGAAAAACATCACGGGGTGGTGTGAATCGGAGGGTCTGAATTAGGATAGGCAGTGAGTGGCAACGTAGGATGGAGAAAAGCACCGCGTTGTGGTCAACATGGGGTGGTCAGGGAACATGCAGTGGCAATGAAGGATAGGTTTCTGAAAAACATCGCGGGGTGGTGTGCATTGGATGGGTGTGTAACATTGCATTCACTAGTAGGAGTGAGATAAACATCCGGGGTTGGGCGCATTTTATGGGTGTGTAACATTACATTCACCAGTAGGAGTGAGAAAAACATCACGGGGTGGTGTGAATTGGAGGGTCTGAATTAGGATAGGTAGTGAGTGGCAATGTGGGATGGAGAAAAGCACCGCGGGTGGTCAGCATGGAGAGGTCAGGGAACATGCAGTGGCAATGTAGGATAGGTTTCTGAAAAACATCGCGGGGTGGTGCGCATTGTATGTGTGTGTAACATTACATTCAGTAGTAGGAGTGAGAAAAACATCACGGGGTGGTGTGAATCGGAGGGTCTGAATTAAGATTGGAAGTGAGTGGCAATGTAGGATGGAGAAAAGAACCGCGGGGTGGTCAGCATGGGAAAGTCTGGGAACATGCAGTGGCAATGTAGGATAGGTTTCTGAAAAACATCGCGGGGTGATGCGCATTGTATGGGTGTGTAACATTACATTCACTAGTAGTAGAGAGAAAAACATCACGGGGTGGTGTGAATCGGTGGGTCTGAATTAGGGTATGCAGTGAGAGGCAATGTAGGATGGAGAAAAGCACCGCGGGGTGCTCAGCATGGGGAGGTCAGGGAACATGCAGTAGCAATGAAGGATAGGTTTCTGAAAAACATCGCGGGGTGGTGCGAACTGTATGGGTGTGTAACATTACATTCACTAGTAGGAGTGAGAAAAATATCATGGCTTGGTGTAAATCGGAGGGTCTGAATTAGGATAGGCAGTGAGTGCAATGTAGGATGGAGAAAAGCACCGCGGGGTGGTCACCATGGGGAAGTCAGGGAACATGCAGTGGCAATGTAGGACATGATTCTGAAAAACATCGCGGGATGGTGCGCATTGTATGGGTGTGTAACATTACATTCACTAGTAGGAGTGAAAAAAACATCACGGGGTGGTGTGAATATTAGGGTCTGAATTAGGATAGGCAGTGAGTGGCAATGAAGGATGGAGAAAAGCACCGCGGGGTGGTCAGCATGGGGAGGTCAGGGAACATGCAGTGGCAATGTAGGATAGGTTTTTGAAAAACATCGCGGCTTGGTGCGCATTGTATGGGTGTGTAACATTACATTCAACAGTAGGAGTGAGAAAAACATCATGGGGTGGTGTGAATTGGAGGGTCTGAATTAGGATAGGCAGCGAGTGGCAATGTAGGATGGAGAAAAGCACCGCGGGTGGTCAGCATGGGGAGGTCAGGGAACATGCAGTGGCAATGTAGGATAGGTTTCTGAAAAACATCGCGGGGTGGTGCGCATTGTATGTGTGTGTAACATTACATTCAGTAGTAGGAGTGAGAAAAACATCACAGGGTGGTGTGAATCGGAGGGTCTGAATTAAGATAGGCAGTGAGTGGCAATGTAGGATGGAGAAAAGCACCGCGAGGTGGTCAGCATTGGAAAGTCTGGGAACATGCAGTGGCAATGTAGGATAGGTTTCTGAAAAACATCGCAGGGTGGTGCGCATTGCATGGGTGTGTAACATTACATTCACTAGTAGGAGAGAGAAAAACATCACGGGGTGGTGTGAATCGGTGGGTCTGAATTAGGATATGCAGTGAGAGGCAATGTAGGATGGAGAAAAGCACCGTGGGGTGGTCAGCATGTGGAGGTCAGGGAACATACAGTGGCAATGTAGGATAGGTTTCTGAAAAACATCGCAGGGTTGTGCGCATTGTATGGGTGTGTAACATTACATTCACTAGTAGGAGTGAGAAACACATCATGGGGTGGTGCGCATTGTATGGGTGTGTTACATTACATTCACATGTAGGAGTGAGAAAAACATCACGGGGTGGTTTGAATCGGAGGGTCTGAATTAGGATAGGCAGTGAGTGGCAATGTAGGATGGAGAAAAACACCGCGGGGTGGTCAGCATGGGGAGGACATGGAACATGCAGTGGTAATGTAGGATAGGTTTCTGAAAACATCGCGGGGTTGTTCGCATTGTATGTGTGTGTAACATTACATTCACTAGTAGGAGTGAGAAACACATCATGGGGTGTTGCGCATTGTATGGGTGTGTAACATTACATTCACAAGTAGGAGTGAGAAAAACATCATGGGGTGGTTTTAATTGGAGGGTCTGAATTAGGATAGGCAGTGAGTGGCAATGTAGGATGGAGAAAAACACCGCGGCGTGGTCAGCATGGGGAGGTCATGGAACATGCAGTGGTAATGTAGGATAGGTTTCTGAAAAACATCGCAGGGTGGTGAGCATTGTATGGGTGTGTAACATTACATTCACTAGTAGGAGTGAGATAAACATCCGGGGGTGGTGCGCATTGTATGGGTGTGTAACATTACATTCACCAGTAGGAGTGAGAAAAACATCACGGTGTGGTGTGAATTGGAGGGTCTGAATTAGGATAGGTAGTGAGTGGCAATGTAGGATGGAGAAAAGCACCGCGGGTGGTCAGCATGGGGAGGTCAGGGAACATGCAGTGGCAATGTAGGATAGGTTTCTGAAAAACATCGCGGGGTGGTGCGCATTGTATGTGTGTGTAACATTACATTCACTAGTAGGAGAGAGAAAAACATCACGGGGTGGTGTGAATCGGTGAGTCTGAATTAGGGTATGCAGTGAGAGGCAATGTAGGATGGAGAAAAGCACCGCGGGGTGCTCAGCATGGGGAGGTCAGGGAACATGCAGTAGCAATGAAGGATAGGTTTCTGAAAAACATCGCGAGGTGGTGCGAACTATATGGGTGTGTAACATTACATTCACTAGTAGGAGTGAGAAACACATCACGGGGTGGTTTTAATAGGAGGATCTGAATTAGGATAGGCAGTGCGTGGCAATTTAGGATGGATAAAAGCACCCCGGTGTGCTCAGCATGGTGAGTTCAGGGAACATGCAGTGGCAATATAGGATAGGTTGCTGAAAAACATCGCGGGGAGGTGCGCATTGTATGGGTGTGTAACATTACATTCACTAGTAGGAGTGAGAAACACATCATGGGGTGGTGCGCATTGTATGGGTGTGTTACATTACATTCACAAGTAGGAGTGAGAAAAACATCACGGGGTGGTTTGAATCGGAGGGTCTGAATTAGGATAGGCAGTGAGTGGCAATGTAGGATGGAGAAAAACACCGCGGGGTGGTCAGCATGGGGAGGTCATGGAACATGCAGTGGTAATGTAGGATAGGTTTCTGAAAACATCGCGGGGTTGTTCGCATTGTATGTGTGTGTAACATTACATTCACTAGTAGGAGTGAGAAACACATCATGGGGTGGTGCGCATTGTATGGGTGTGTAACATTACATTCACAAGTAGGAGTGAGAAAAACATCATGGGATGATTTTAATCGGAGGGTCTGAATTAGGATAGGCAGTGAGTGGCAATGTAGGATGGAGAAAAACACCGCGGGGTGGTCAGCATGGGGAGGTCATGGAACATGCAGTGGTAATGTAGGATAGGTTTCTGCAAAACATCGCAGGGTGGTGAGCATTGTATGGGTGTGTAACATTACATTCACTAGTAGGAGTGAGATAAACATCCGGGGGTGGTGCGCATTGTATGGGTGTGTAACATTACATTCACCAGTAGGAGTGAGAAAAACATCACGGGGTGGTGTGAATTGGAGGGTCTGAATTAGGATAGGTAGTGAGTGGCAATGTAGGATGGAGAAAAGCACCGCGGGTGGTCAGCATGGGGAGGTCAGGGAACATGCAGTGGCAATGTAGGATAGGTTTCTGAAAAACATCGCGGGGTGGTGCGCATTGTATGTGTGTGTAACATTACATTTACTAGTAGGAGAGAGAAAAACATCACGGGGTGGTGTGAATCGGTGGGTCTGAATTAGGGTATGCAGTGAGAGGCAATGTAGGATGGAGAAAAGCACCGCGGGGTGCTCAGGATGGGGAGGTCAGGGAACATGCAGTAGCAATGAAGGATAGGTTTCTGAAAAACATCGCGGGGTGGTGCGAACTATATGGGTGTCTAACATTACATTCACTAGTAGGAGTGAGAAAAACATCACGGGGTGGTTTGAATAGGAGGATCTGAATTAGGATAGGCAGTGCATGGCAATTTAGGATGGATAAAAGCACCGCGGTGTGCTCAGCATGGTGAGGTCAGGGAACATGCAGTGGCAATATAGGATAGGTTTCTGAAAAACATCGCGGGGAGGTGCGCATTGTATGGGTGTGTAACATTACATTCACTAGTAGGAGTGAGAAACACATCATGGGGTGGTGCGCATTGTATGGGTGTGTTACATTACATTCACAAGTAGGAGTGAGAAAAACATCACGGGGTGGTTTGAATCGGAGGGTCTGAATTAGGATAGGCAGTGAGTGGCAATGTAGGATGGAGAAAAACACCGCGGGGTGGTCAGCATGGGGAGGTCATGGAACATGCAGTGGTAATGTAGGATAGGTTTCTGAAAACATCGCGGGGTGGTTCGCATTGTATGTGTGTAACATTACATTCACTAGTAGGAGTGAGAAAAACATCACAGGGTGGTGTGAATCGGAGGGTCTGAATTAGGATAGGCAGTGAGTGGCAATGTAGGATGGAGAAAAGCAACGCGGGGTGGTCAGCATGGGGAGGTCAGGGAACATGCAGTGGCAATGTAGGATAGGTTTCTGAAAAACATCGTGTGGTCGTGCGCATTGTATGGGTGTGTAATATTACATTCACTAGTAGGAGTGAGAAAAACATCACGGGGTGGTGTGAATCGGAGGATCTGAATTAGGATAGGCAGTGAGTGGCAACGTAGGATGGAGAAAAGCACCGCGGGGTGGTCAACATGGGGTGGTCAGGGAACATGCAGTGGCAATGAAGGATAGGTTTCTGAAAAACTTCGCGGGGTGGTGTGCATTGGATGGGTGTGTAACATTGCATTCACTAGTAGGAGTGAGATAAACATCCGGGGGTGGTGCGCATTTTATTGGTGTGTAACATTACATTCACCAGTAGGAGTGAGAAAAACATCACGGGGTGGTGTGAATTGGAGGGACTGAATTAGGATAGGTAGTGAGTGGCAATGTAGGATGGAGGAAAGCACCGCGGGTGGTCAGCATGGGGAGGTCAGGGAACATGCAGTGGCAATGTAGGATAGGTTTCTGAAAAACATCGCGGGGTGGTGCGCATTGTATGTGTGTGTAACATTACATTCAGTAGTAGGAGTGAGAAAAACATCACGGGGTGGTGTGAATCGGAGGGTCTGAATTAAGATAGGAAGTGAGTGGCAATGTAGGATGGAGAAAAGCACCGCGGGGTGGTCAGCATGGTAAAGTCTGGGAACATGCAGTGGCAATGTAGGATAGGTTTCTGAAAAACATCGCGGGGTGATGCGCATTGTATGGGTGTGTAACATTACATTCACTAGTAGGAGAGAGAAAAACATCACGGGGTGGTGTGAATCAGTGGGTCTGAATTAGAATAGGCAGTGAGAGGCAATGTAGGATGGAGAAAAGCACCGCGGGGTGCTCAGCATTGGGAGGTCAGGGAACATGCAGTAGCAATGAAGGATAGGTTTCTGAAAAACATCGCGGGGTGGTGCGAACTGTATGGGTGTGTAACATTACATTCACTAGTAGGAGTGAGAAACACATCATGGGGTGGTGCGCATTGTACGGGTGTGTAACATTACATTCACTAGTAGGAGTGAGAAAAACATCACGGGGTGGTTTGAATAGGAGGATCTGAATTAGGATAGGCAGTGCGTGGCAATTTAGGATGGATAAAAGCACCGCGGTGTGCTCAGCATGGTGAGGTCAGGGAACATGCAGTGGCAATATAGGATAGGTTTCTGAAAAACATCGCGGGGAGGTGCGCATTGTATGGGTGTGTAACATTACATTCACTAGTAGGAGTGAGAAAAACATTGTGGTGTGGTGCGCATTGTATGGGTGTGTAACTTTACATTCACTAGTAAGAGTGAGAAAAACATCACGGGGTGGTGTGAATCGGAGCGTCTGAATTAGGATAGGAAGTGAGTGGCAATGTAGGATGGAGAAAAGCACCTCCGGGTGGTCAGCATGGGGAAGTCAGCGAACATGCAGTGGCAATGTAGGATAGGTTTCTGAAAAACATCCGGCGGTGGTGCGCATTGTATGGGTGTGTAACATTACATTCACTACTAGGAGTGAGAAAAACATCACGGGGTGGTGTGAATCGTAGGGTCTGAATTAGGATAGGCAGTGAGTGGCAATGTAGGATGGAGAAAAGCACCGCGGGTTGGTCAGCATGGGGATGTCAGGGAACATGCAGTGGCAATGTAGGATAGGATTCTGAAAAACATCGCTGTTGGTGCGCATTGTATGGGTGTGTAACATTTCATTCACTAGTAGGAGTGAGAAAAACATCACGGGGTGGTGTGAATCGTAGGGTCTGAATTAGGATAGGCAGTGAGTGGCAAAGTAGGATGGGGAAAAGCACGGCGGGGTGGTCAGCATGTGGAGGTCAGGGAACATGCAGTGACAATGTAGGATAGGTTCCTGAAAAACATCGCCGGGTGGTGCGCATTGTATTGTTTTGTAACATTACATTCACCAGTAGGAGGAGAAAAACATAACTGGGTGGTGTGAATCGGAGGGTCTAAATAGGATAGGCAGTGAGTGGCAATGTAGGATGGAGAAAAGCACCGCGGGGTGGTCAACATGGGGTGGTCAGGGAACATGCAGTGGCAATGAAGGATAGGTTTCTGAAAAACATCGCGGGGTGGTGTGCATTGGATGGGTGTGTAACATTGCATTCACTAGTAGGAGTGAGATAAACATCCGGGGTTGGGCGCATTTTATGGGTGTGTAACATTACATTCACCAGTAGGAGTGAGAAAAACATCACGGGGTGGTGTGAATTGGAGGGTCTGAATTAGGATAGGTAGTGAGTGGCAATGTGGGATGGAGAAAAGCACCGCGGGTGGTCAGCATGGAGAGGTCAGGGAACATGCAGTGGCAATGTAGGATAGGTTTCTGAAAAACATCGCGGGGTGGTGCGCATTGTATGTGTGTGTAACATTACATTCAGTAGTAGGAGTGAGAAAAACATCACGGGGTGGTGTGAATCGGAGGGTCTGAATTAAGATAGGAAGTGAGTGGCAATGTAGGATGGAGAAAAGCACCGCGGGGTGGTCAGCATGGGAAAGTCTGGAAACATGCAGTGGCAATGTAGGATAGGTTTCTGAAAAACATCGCGGGGTGATGCGCATTGTATGGGTGTGTAACATTACATTCACTAGTAGGAGAGAGAAAAACATCACGGGGTGGTGTGAATCGGTGGGTCTGAATTAGGGTATGCAGTGAGAGGCAATGTAGGATGGAGAAAAGCACCGCGGGGTGCTCAGCATAGGGAGGTCAGGGAACATGCAGTAGCAATGAAGGATTCGTTTCTGAAAAACATCGCGGGGTGGTGCGAACTGTATGGGTGTGTAACATTACATTCACTAGTAGGAGTGAGAAACACATCATGGGGTGGTGTGCATTGTATCGGTGTGTAACATTACATTCACTAGTAGGAGTGAGAAAAACATAACGGGGTGGTTTGAATAGGAGGATCTGAATTGGGATAGGCAGTGCGTGGCAATTTAGAATGGATAAAAGCACCGCGGTGTGCTCAGCATGGTGAGGTCAGGGAACATGCAGTGGCAATATAGGATAGGTTTCTGAAAAACATCGCGGGGAGGTGCGCATTGTATGGGTGTGTAACAATACATTCACTAGTAGGAGTGAGAAAAACATTGTGGTGTGGTGCTCATTGTATGGGTGTGTAACTTTACATTCACTAGTAAGAGTGAGAAAAACATCACGGGGTGGTGTGAATCGGAGCGTCTGAATTAGGATAGGAAGTGAGTGGCAATGTAGGATGGAGAAAAGCACCTCCGGGTGGTCAGCATGGGGAAGTCAGCGAACATGCAGTGGCAATGTAGGATAGGTTTTTGAAAAACATCCGGCGGTGGTGCGCATTGTATGGGTGTGTAACATTACATTCACTAGTAGGAGTGAGAAAAAAATCACGGGGTGGTGTGAATCGTAGTGTCTGAATTAGGATAGGCAGTGAGTGGCAAAGTAGGATGGGTTAAAGCACCGCGGGGTGGTCAGCATGTGGAGGTCAGGGAACATGCAGTGACAATGTAGGATACGTTCCTGAAAAACATCGCCGGGTGGTGCGCATTGTATTGGTTTGTAACATTACATTCACCAGTAGGAGGAGAAAAACATAACTGGGTGGTGTGAATCGGAGGGTCTAAATAGGATAGGCAGTGAGTGGCAATGTAGGATGGAGAAAAGCACCGCGGGGTGGTCAGCATGGGGAGGTCAGGGAACTAGCAGTGGAAATGTAGGATAGGTTTCTGAAAAACATCGCGGGGTGGTGTGCATTGTATGGGTGTGTAACATTACATTCACTAGTAGGAGAGAGAAAAACATCACGGGGTGGTGCGCATTGTATGTGTGTGTAACATTACATTCACTAGTAGGAGTGAGAAAAACATCACGGGGTGGTGTGAATCGGAGGGTCTGAATTAGGATAGGAAGTGAGTGGCAATGTAGGATGGAGAAAAGCACCTCGGGTTGGTCAGTATGGGGAAGTCAGGTAACATGCAGTGGCTATTTAGGATAGGTTTCTGAAAAACATCCGGGGGTGGTGCGCATTGTATGGGTGTGTAACATTACATTCACTAGTAGGAGTGAGAAAAATATCATGGCTTGGTGTAAATCGGAGGGTCTGAATTAGGATAGGCAGTGAGTGCAATGTAGGATGGAGAAAAGCACAGCGGGTTGGTCACCATGGGGAAGTCAGGGAACATGCAGTGGCAATGTAGGACATGATTCTGAAAAACATCGCGGGATGGTGCGCATTGTATGGGTGTGTAACATTACATTCACTAGTAGGAGTGAGAAAAACATCACGGGGTGGTGTGAATATTAGGGTCTGAATTAGGATAGGCAGTGAGTGGCAATGAAGGATGGAGAAAAGCACCGCGGGGTGGTCAGCATGGGGAGGTCAGGGAACATGCAGTGGCAATGTAGGATAGGTTTTTGAAAAACATCGCGGCGTGGTGCGCATTGTATGGGTGTGTAACATTACATTCAACAGTAGGAGTGAGAAAAACATCATGGGGTGGTGTGAATTGGAGGGTCTGAATTAGGATAGGCAGTGAGTGGCAATGTAGGATGGAGAAAAGCACCGCGGGTGGTCAGAATGGGGAGGTCAGGGAACATGCAGTGGCAATGTAGGATAGGTTTCTGAAAAACATCGCGGGGTGGTGCGCATTGTATGTGTGTGTAACATTACATTCAGTAGTAGGAGTGAGAAAAACATCACAGGGTGTTGTGAATCGGAGGGTCTGAATTAAGATAGGAAGTGAGTGGCAATGTAGGATGGAGAAAAGCACCGCGAGGTGGTCAGCATGGGAAAGTCTGGGAACATACAGTGGCAATGTAGGATAGGTTTCTGAAAAACATCGCAGGGTGGTGCGCATTGCATGGGTGTGTAACATTACATTCACGAAGAGGAGTGAGAAAAACATCACGGGGTGGTGTGAATCGGAGGGTCTGAATTAGGATAGGCAGTGAGGGGCAATGTAGGATGCAGAAAAGCACCGCGGGTTCGGCAGCATGGGGAGGTCAGGGAACATGCAGTGCCAATGTAGGATAGGTTTCTGAAAAACATCGCGGGGTGGTGCGCATTGTATGGGTGTGTAACATTACATTCACTAGTAGGAGAGAGAAAAACATCACGGGGTGGTGTGAATCGGTGGGTCTGAATTAGGATATGCAGTGCGAGGCAATGTAGGATGGAGAAAAGCACCGCGGGGTGGTCAGCATGTGGAGGTCAGGGAACATGCAGTGGCAATGTAGGATAGGTTTCTGAAAAACATCGCAGGGTTGTGCGCATTGTATGGGTGTGTAACATTACATTCACTAGTAGGAGTGAGAAACACATCATGGGGTGGTGCGCATTGTATGGGTGTGTTACATTACATTCACATGTAGGAGTGAGAAAAACATCACGGGGTGGTTTGAATCGGAGGGTCTGAATTAGGATAGGCAGTGAGTGGCAATGTAGGATGGAGAAAAACACCGCGGGGTGGTCAGCATGGGGAGGTCATGGAACATGCAGTGGTAATGTAGGATAGGTTTCTGAAAACATCGCGGGGTTGTTCGCATTGTATGTGTGTGTAACATTACATTCACTAGTAGGAGTGAGAAACACATCATGGGGTGTTGCGCATTGCATGGGTGTGTAACATTACATTCACAAGTAGGAGTGAGAAAAACATCATGGGGTGGTTTTAATCGGAGGGTCTGAATTAGGATAGGCAGTGAGTGGCAATGTAGGATGGAGAAAAACACCGCGGGGTGGTCAGCATGGGGAGGTCATGGAACATGCAGTGGTAATGTAGGATAGGTTTCTGAAAAACATCGCAGGGTGGTGAGCATTGTATGGGTGTGTAACATTACATTCACTTGTAGGAGTGAGATAAACATCCGGGGGTGGTGCGCATTGTATGGGTGTGTAACATTACATTCACCAGTAGGAGTGAGAAAAACATCAAGGGGTGGTGTGAATTGGAGGGTCTGAATTAGGATAGGTAGTGAGTGGCAATGTAGGATGGAGAAAAGCACCGCGGGTGGTCAGCATGGGGAGGTCAGGGAACATGCAGTGGCAATGTAAGATAGGTTTCTGAAAAACATCGCGGGGTGGTGCGCATTGTATATGTGTGTAACATTACATTCACTAGTAGGAGAGAGAAAAACATCACGGGGTGGTGTGAATCGGTGGGTCTGAATTAGGGTATGCAGTGAGAGGCAATGTAGGATGGAGAAAAGCACCGCGGGGTGCTCAGCATGGGGAGGTCAGGGAACATGCAGTAGCAATTAAGGATAGGTTTCTGAAAAACATCGCGGGGTGGTGCGAACTATATGGGTGTGTAACATTACATTCACTAGTAGGAGTGAGAAACACATCACGGGGTGGTTTGAATAGGAGGATCTGAATTAGGATAGGCAGTGCGTGGCAATTTAGGATGGATAAAAGCACCCCGGTGTGCTCAGCATGGTGAGGTCAAGGAACATGCAGTGGCAATATAGGATAGGTTTCTGAAAAACATCGCGGGGAGGTGCGCATTGTATGGGTGTGTAACATTACATTCACTAGTAGGAGTGAGAAACACATCATGGGGTGGTGCGCATTGTATGGGTGTGTTACATTACATTCACAAGTAGGAGTGAGAAAAACATCACGGGGTGGTTTGAATCGGAGTGTCTGAATTAGGATAGGCAGTGAGTGGCAATGTAGGATGGACAAAAACACCGCGGGGTGGTCAGCATGGGGAGGTCATGGAACATGCAGTGGTAATGTAGGATAGGTTTCTGAAAACATCGCGGGGTGGTTCGCATTGTATGTGTGTGTAACATTACATTCACTAGTAGGAGTGAGAAACACATCATGGGGTGGTGCGCATTGTATGGGTGTGTAACATTACATTCACAAGTAGGAGTTAGAAAAACATCATGGGGTGATTTTAATCGGAGGGTCTGAATTAGGATAGGCAGTGAGTGGCAATGTAGGAAGGAGAAAAACACCGCGGGGTGGTCAGCATGGGGAGGTCATGGAACATGCAGTGGTAATGTAGGATAGGTTTCTGCAAAACATCGCGGGGTGGTGCGCATTGTATGTGTGTGTAACATTACATTTACTAGTAGGAGAGAGAAAAACATCACGGGGTGGTGTGAATCGGTGGGTCTGAATTAGGGTATGCAGTGAGAGGCAATGTAGGATGGAGAAAAGCACCGCGGGGTGCTCAGGATGGGGAGGTCAGGGAACATGCAGTAGCAATGAAGGATAGGTTTCTGAAAAACATCGCGGGGTGGTGCGAACTATATGGGTGTCTAACATTACATTCACTAGTAGGAGTGAGAAAAACATCACTGGGTGGTTTGAATAGGAGGATCTGAATTAGGATAGGCAGTGCGTGGCAATTTAGGATGGATAAAAGCACCGCGGTGTGCTCAGCATGGTGAGGTCAGGGAACATGCAGTGGCAATATAGGATAGGTTTCTGAAAAACATCGCGGGGAGGTGCGCATTGTATGGGTGTGTAACATTACATTCACTAGTAGGAGTGAGAAACACATCATGGGGTGGTGCGCGTTGTATGGGTGTGTTACATTACATTCACAAGTAGGAGTGAGAAAAACATCACGGGGTGGTTTGAATCGGAGGGTCTGAATTAGGATAGGCAGTGAGTGGCAATGTAGGATGGAGAAAAACACCGCGGGGTTGTCAGCATGGGGAGGTCATGGAACATGCAGTGGTAATGTAGGATAGGTTTCTGAAAAACATCGCAGGGTGGTGAGCATTGTATGGGTGTGTAACATTACATTCACTAGTAGGAGTGAGAAAAACATCACAGGGTGGTGTGAATCGGCGGGTCTGAATTAGGATAGGCAGTGAGTGGCAACGTAGGATGGAGAAAAGCACCGCGGGGTGGTCAACATGGGGTGGTCAGGGAACATGCAGTGGCAATGAAGGATAGGTTTCTGAAAAACAACGCGGGGTGGTGTGCATTGGATGGGTGTGTAACATTACATTCACTAGTAGGAGTGAGATAAACATCCGGGGGTGGCGCGCATTGTATGGGTGTGTAACATTACATTCACCAGTAGGAGTGAGAAAAACATCACGGGGTGGTGTGAATTGGAGGGTCTGAATTAGGATAGGTAGTGAGTGGCAATGTAGGATGGAGAAAAGCACCGCGGGTGGTCAGCATGGGGAGGTCAGGGAACATGCAGTGGCAATGTAGGATAGGTTTCTGAAAAACATCGCGGGGTGGTGCGCATTGTATGTGTGTGTAACATTACATTCAGTAGTTAGAGTGAGAAAAACATCACGGGGTGGTGTGAATCGGAGGGTCTGAATTAAGATAGGAAGTGAGTGGCAATGTAGGATGGAGAAAAGCACCGCGGGGTGGTCAGCATGGTAAAGTCTGGGAACATGCAGTGGCAATGTAGGATAGGTTTCTGAAAAACATCGCGGGGTGATGCGCATTGTATGGGTGTGTAACATTACATTCACTAGTAGGAGAGAGAAAAACATCACGGGGTGGTGTGAATCAGTGGGTCTGAATTAGAATAGGCAGTGAGAGGCAATGTAGGATGGAGAAAAGCACCGCGGGGTGCTCAGCATTGGGAGGTCAGGGAACATGCAGTAGCAATGAAGGATAGGTTTCTGAAAAACATCGCGGGGTGGTGCGAACTGTATGGGTGTGTAACATTACATTCACTAGTAGGAGTGAGAAACACATCATGGGGTGGTGCGCATTGTACGGGTGTGTAACATTACATTCACTAGTAGGAGTGAGAAAAACATCACGGGGTGGTTTGAATAGGAGGATCTGAATTAGGATAGGCAGTGCGTGGCAATTTAGGATGGATAAAAGCACCGCGGTGTGCTCAGCATGGTGAGGTCAGGGAACATGCAGTGGCAATATAGGATAGGTTTCTGAAAAACATCGCGGGGAGGTGCGCATTGTATGGGTGTGTAACATTACATTCACTAGTAGGAGTGAGAAAAACATTGTGGTGTGGTGCGCATTGTATGGGTGTGTAACTTTACATTCACTAGTAAGAGTGAGAAAAACATCACGGGGTGGTGTGAATCGGAGCGTCTGAATTAGGATAGGAAGTGAGTGGCAATGTAGGATGGAGAAAAGCACCTCCGGGTGGTCAGCATGGGGAAGTCAGCGAACATGCAGTGGCAATGTAGGATAGGTTTCTGAAAAACATCCGGCGGTGGTGCGCATTGTATGGGTGTGTAACATTACATTCACTACTAGGAGTGAGAAAAACATCACGGGGTGGTGTGAATCGTAGGGTCTGAATTAGGATAGGCAGTGAGTGGCAATGTAGGATGGAGAAAAGCACCGCGGGTTGGTCAGCATGGGGATGTCAGGGAACATGCAGTGGCAATGTAGGATAGGATTCTGAAAAACATCGCTGTTGGTGCGCATTGTATGGGTGTGTAACATTTCATTCACTAGTAGGAGTGAGAAAAACATCACGGGGTGGTGTGAATCGTAGGGTCTGAATTAGGATAGGCAGTGAGTGGCAAAGTAGGATGGGGAAAAGCACGGCGGGGTGGTCAGCATGTGGAGGTCAGGGAACATGCAGTGACAATGTAGGATAGGTTCCTGAAAAACATCGCCGGGTGGTGCGCATTGTATTGTTTTGTAACATTACATTCACCAGTAGGAGGAGAAAAACATAACTGGGTGGTGTGAATCGGAGGGTCTAAATAGGATAGGCAGTGAGTGGCAATGTAGGATGGAGAAAAGCACCGCGGGGTGGTCAACATGGGGTGGTCAGGGAACATGCAGTGGCAATGAAGGATAGGTTTCTGAAAAACATCGCGGGGTGGTGTGCATTGGATGGGTGTGTAACATTGCATTCACTAGTAGGAGTGAGATAAACATCCGGGGTTGGGCGCATTTTATGGGTGTGTAACATTACATTCACCAGTAGGAGTGAGAAAAACATCACGGGGTGGTGTGAATTGGAGGGTCTGAATTAGGATAGGTAGTGAGTGGCAATGTGGGATGGAGAAAAGCACCGCGGGTGGTCAGCATGGAGAGGTCAGGGAACATGCAGTGGCAATGTAGGATAGGTTTCTGAAAAACATCGCGGGGTGGTGCGCATTGTATGTGTGTGTAACATTACATTCAGTAGTAGGAGTGAGAAAAACATCACGGGGTGGTGTGAATCGGAGGGTCTGAATTAAGATAGGAAGTGAGTGGCAATGTAGGATGGAGAAAAGCACCGCGGGGTGGTCAGCATGGGAAAGTCTGGAAACATGCAGTGGCAATGTAGGATAGGTTTCTGAAAAACATCGCGGGGTGATGCGCATTGTATGGGTGTGTAACATTACATTCACTAGTAGGAGAGAGAAAAACATCACGGGGTGGTGTGAATCGGTGGGTCTGAATTAGGGTATGCAGTGAGAGGCAATGTAGGATGGAGAAAAGCACCGCGGGGTGCTCAGCATAGGGAGGTCAGGGAACATGCAGTAGCAATGAAGGATTCGTTTCTGAAAAACATCGCGGGGTGGTGCGAACTGTATGGGTGTGTAACATTACATTCACTAGTAGGAGTGAGAAACACATCATGGGGTGGTGTGCATTGTATCGGTGTGTAACATTACATTCACTAGTAGGAGTGAGAAAAACATAACGGGGTGGTTTGAATAGGAGGATCTGAATTGGGATAGGCAGTGCGTGGCAATTTAGAATGGATAAAAGCACCGCGGTGTGCTCAGCATGGTGAGGTCAGGGAACATGCAGTGGCAATATAGGATAGGTTTCTGAAAAACATCGCGGGGAGGTGCGCATTGTATGGGTGTGTAACAATACATTCACTAGTAGGAGTGAGAAAAACATTGTGGTGTGGTGCTCATTGTATGGGTGTGTAACTTTACATTCACTAGTAAGAGTGAGAAAAACATCACGGGGTGGTGTGAATCGGAGCGTCTGAATTAGGATAGGAAGTGAGTGGCAATGTAGGATGGAGAAAAGCACCTCCGGGTGGTCAGCATGGGGAAGTCAGCGAACATGCAGTGGCAATGTAGGATAGGTTTTTGAAAAACATCCGGCGGTGGTGCGCATTGTATGGGTGTGTAACATTACATTCACTAGTAGGAGTGAGAAAAAAATCACGGGGTGGTGTGAATCGTAGTGTCTGAATTAGGATAGGCAGTGAGTGGCAAAGTAGGATGGGTTAAAGCACCGCGGGGTGGTCAGCATGTGGAGGTCAGGGAACATGCAGTGACAATGTAGGATACGTTCCTGAAAAACATCGCCGGGTGGTGCGCATTGTATTGGTTTGTAACATTACATTCACCAGTAGGAGGAGAAAAACATAACTGGGTGGTGTGAATCGGAGGGTCTAAATAGGATAGGCAGTGAGTGGCAATGTAGGATGGAGAAAAGCACCGCGGGGTGGTCAGCATGGGGAGGTCAGGGAACTAGCAGTGGAAATGTAGGATAGGTTTCTGAAAAACATCGCGGGGTGGTGTGCATTGTATGGGTGTGTAACATTACATTCACTAGTAGGAGAGAGAAAAACATCACGGGGTGGTGCGCATTGTATGTGTGTGTAACATTACATTCACTAGTAGGAGTGAGAAAAACATCACGGGGTGGTGTGAATCGGAGGGTCTGAATTAGGATAGGAAGTGAGTGGCAATGTAGGATGGAGAAAAGCACCTCGGGTTGGTCAGTATGGGGAAGTCAGGTAACATGCAGTGGCTATTTAGGATAGGTTTCTGAAAAACATCCGGGGGTGGTGCGCATTGTATGGGTGTGTAACATTACATTCACTAGTAGGAGTGAGAAAAATATCATGGCTTGGTGTAAATCGGAGGGTCTGAATTAGGATAGGCAGTGAGTGCAATGTAGGATGGAGAAAAGCACAGCGGGGTGGTCACCATGGGGAAGTCAGGGAACATGCAGTGGCAATGTAGGACATGATTCTGAAAAACATCGCGGGATGGTGCGCATTGTATGGGTGTGTAACATTACATTCACTAGTAGGAGTGAGAAAAACATCACGGGGTGGTGTGAATATTAGGGTCTGAATTAGGATAGGCAGTGAGTGGCAATGAAGGATGGAGAAAAGCACCGCGGGGTGGTCAGCATGGGGAGGTCAGGGAACATGCAGTGGCAATGTAGGATAGGTTTTTGAAAAACATCGCGGCGTGGTGCGCATTGTATGGGTGTGTAACATTACATTCAACAGTAGGAGTGAGAAAAACATCATGGGGTGGTGTGAATTGGAGGGTCTGAATTAGGATAGGCAGTGAGTGGCAATGTAGGATGGAGAAAAGCACCGCGGGTGGTCAGAATGGGGAGGTCAGGGAACATGCAGTGGCAATGTAGGATAGGTTTCTGAAAAACATCGCGGGGTGGTGCGCATTGTATGTGTGTGTAACATTACATTCAGTAGTAGGAGTGAGAAAAACATCACAGGGTGTTGTGAATCGGAGGGTCTGAATTAAGATAGGAAGTGAGTGGCAATGTAGGATGGAGAAAAGCACCGCGAGGTGGTCAGCATGGGAAAGTCTGGGAACATACAGTGGCAATGTAGGATAGGTTTCTGAAAAACATCGCAGGGTGGTGCGCATTGCATGGGTGTGTAACATTACATTCACGAAGAGGAGTGAGAAAAACATCACGGGGTGGTGTGAATCGGAGGGTCTGAATTAGGATAGGCAGTGAGGGGCAATGTAGGATGCAGAAAAGCACCGCGGGTTCGGCAGCATGGGGAGGTCAGGGAACATGCAGTGCCAATGTAGGATAGGTTTCTGAAAAACATCGCGGGGTGGTGCGCATTGTATGGGTGTGTAACATTACATTCACTAGTAGGAGAGAGAAAAACATCACGGGGTGGTGTGAATCGGTGGGTCTGAATTAGGATATGCAGTGCGAGGCAATGTAGGATGGAGAAAAGCACCGCGGGGTGGTCAGCATGTGGAGGTCAGGGAACATGCAGTGGCAATGTAGGATAGGTTTCTGAAAAACATCGCAGGGTTGTGCGCATTGTATGGGTGTGTAACATTACATTCACTAGTAGGAGTGAGAAACACATCATGGGGTGGTGCGCATTGTATGGGTGTGTTACATTACATTCACATGTAGGAGTGAGAAAAACATCACGGGGTGGTTTGAATCGGAGGGTCTGAATTAGGATAGGCAGTGAGTGGCAATGTAGGATGGAGAAAAACACCGCGGGGTGGTCAGCATGGGGAGGTCATGGAACATGCAGTGGTAATGTAGGATAGGTTTCTGAAAACATCGCGGGGTTGTTCGCATTGTATGTGTGTGTAACATTACATTCACTAGTAGGAGTGAGAAACACATCATGGGGTGTTGCGCATTGCATGGGTGTGTAACATTACATTCACAAGTAGGAGTGAGAAAAACATCATGGGGTGGTTTTAATCGGAGGGTCTGAATTAGGATAGGCAGTGAGTGGCAATGTAGGATGGAGAAAAACACCGCGGGGTGGTCAGCATGGGGAGGTCATGGAACATGCAGTGGTAATGTAGGATAGGTTTCTGAAAAACATCGCAGGGTGGTGAGCATTGTATGGGTGTGTAACATTACATTCACTTGTAGGAGTGAGATAAACATCCGGGGGTGGTGCGCATTGTATGGGTGTGTAACATTACATTCACCAGTAGGAGTGAGAAAAACATCAAGGGGTGGTGTGAATTGGAGGGTCTGAATTAGGATAGGTAGTGAGTGGCAATGTAGGATGGAGAAAAGCACCGCGGGTGGTCAGCATGGGGAGGTCAGGGAACATGCAGTGGCAATGTAAGATAGGTTTCTGAAAAACATCGCGGGGTGGTGCGCATTGTATATGTGTGTAACATTACATTCACTAGTAGGAGAGAGAAAAACATCACGGGGTGGTGTGAATCGGTGGGTCTGAATTAGGGTATGCAGTGAGAGGCAATGTAGGATGGAGAAAAGCACCGCGGGGTGCTCAGCATGGGGAGGTCAGGGAACATGCAGTAGCAATTAAGGATAGGTTTCTGAAAAACATCGCGGGGTGGTGCGAACTATATGGGTGTGTAACATTACATTCACTAGTAGGAGTGAGAAACACATCACGGGGTGGTTTGAATAGGAGGATCTGAATTAGGATAGGCAGTGCGTGGCAATTTAGGATGGATAAAAGCACCCCGGTGTGCTCAGCATGGTGAGGTCAAGGAACATGCAGTGGCAATATAGGATAGGTTTCTGAAAAACATCGCGGGGAGGTGCGCATTGTATGGGTGTGTAACATTACATTCACTAGTAGGAGTGAGAAACACATCATGGGGTGGTGCGCATTGTATGGGTGTGTTACATTACATTCACAAGTAGGAGTGAGAAAAACATCACGGGGTGGTTTGAATCGGAGTGTCTGAATTAGGATAGGCAGTGAGTGGCAATGTAGGATGGACAAAAACACCGCGGGGTGGTCAGCATGGGGAGGTCATGGAACATGCAGTGGTAATGTAGGATAGGTTTCTGAAAACATCGCGGGGTGGTTCGCATTGTATGTGTGTGTAACATTACATTCACTAGTAGGAGTGAGAAACACATCATGGGGTGGTGCGCATTGTATGGGTGTGTAACATTACATTCACAAGTAGGAGTTAGAAAAACATCATGGGGTGATTTTAATCGGAGGGTCTGAATTAGGATAGGCAGTGAGTGGCAATGTAGGAAGGAGAAAAACACCGCGGGGTGGTCAGCATGGGGAGGTCATGGAACATGCAGTGGTAATGTAGGATAGGTTTCTGCAAAACATCGCGGGGTGGTGCGCATTGTATGTGTGTGTAACATTACATTTACTAGTAGGAGAGAGAAAAACATCACGGGGTGGTGTGAATCGGTGGGTCTGAATTAGGGTATGCAGTGAGAGGCAATGTAGGATGGAGAAAAGCACCGCGGGGTGCTCAGGATGGGGAGGTCAGGGAACATGCAGTAGCAATGAAGGATAGGTTTCTGAAAAACATCGCGGGGTGGTGCGAACTATATGGGTGTCTAACATTACATTCACTAGTAGGAGTGAGAAAAACATCACTGGGTGGTTTGAATAGGAGGATCTGAATTAGGATAGGCAGTGCGTGGCAATTTAGGATGGATAAAAGCACCGCGGTGTGCTCAGCATGGTGAGGTCAGGGAACATGCAGTGGCAATATAGGATAGGTTTCTGAAAAACATCGCGGGGAGGTGCGCATTGTATGGGTGTGTAACATTACATTCACTAGTAGGAGTGAGAAACACATCATGGGGTGGTGCGCGTTGTATGGGTGTGTTACATTACATTCACAAGTAGGAGTGAGAAAAACATCACGGGGTGGTTTGAATCGGAGGGTCTGAATTAGGATAGGCAGTGAGTGGCAATGTAGGATGGAGAAAAACACCGCGGGGTTGTCAGCATGGGGAGGTCATGGAACATGCAGTGGTAATGTAGGATAGGTTTCTGAAAAACATCGCAGGGTGGTGAGCATTGTATGGGTGTGTAACATTACATTCACTAGTAGGAGTGAGAAAAACATCACAGGGTGGTGTGAATCGGCGGGTCTGAATTAGGATAGGCAGTGAGTGGCAACGTAGGATGGAGAAAAGCACCGCGGGGTGGTCAACATGGGGTGGTCAGGGAACATGCAGTGGCAATGAAGGATAGGTTTCTGAAAAACAACGCGGGGTGGTGTGCATTGGATGGGTGTGTAACATTACATTCACTAGTAGGAGTGAGATAAACATCCGGGGGTGGCGCGCATTGTATGGGTGTGTAACATTACATTCACCAGTAGGAGTGAGAAAAACATCACGGGGTGGTGTGAATTGGAGGGTCTGAATTAGGATAGGTAGTGAGTGGCAATGTAGGATGGAGAAAAGCACCGCGGGTGGTCAGCATGGGGAGGTCAGGGAACATGCAGTGGCAATGTAGGATAGGTTTCTGAAAAACATCGCGGGGTGGTGCGCATTGTATGTGTGTGTAACATTACATTCAGTAGTTAGAGTGAGAAAAACATCACGGGGTGGTGTGAATCGGAGGGTCTGAATTAAGATAGGAAGTGAGTGGCAATGTAGGATGGAGAAAAGCACCGCGGGGTGGTCAGCATGGGAAAGTCTGGGAACATGCAGTGGCAATGTAGGATAGGTTTCTGAAAAACATCGCGGGGTGATGCGCATTGTATGGGTGTGTAACATTACATTCACTAGTAGGAGAGAGAAAAACATCACGGGGTGGTGTTTATCGGTGGGTCTGAATTAGGGTATGCAGTGAGAGGCAATGTAGGATGGAGAAAAGCACCACGGGGTGCTCAGCATGGGGAGGTCAGGGAACATGCAGTAGCAATGAAGGATAGGTTTCTGAAAAACATCGCGGGGTGGTGCGAACTATATGGGTGTGTAACATTACATTCACTAGTAGGAGTGAGAAAAACATCACGGGGTGGTTTGAATAGGAGGATCTGAATTAGGATAGGCAGTGCGTGGCAATTTAGGATGGATTAAAGCACCGCGGTGTGCTCAGCATGGTGAGGTCAGGGAACATGCAGTGGCAATATAGGATAGGTTTCTGAAAAACATCGCGGGGAGGTGCGCATTGTATGGGTGTGTAACATTACATTCACTAGTAGGAGTGAGAAAAACATTGTGGTGTGGTGCGCATTGTATGGGTGTGTAACTTTACATTCACTAGTAAGAGTGAGAAAAACATCACGGGGTGGTGTGAATCGGAGCGTCTGAATTACGATAGGAAGTGAGTGGCAATGTAGGATGGAGAAAAGCACCTCCGGGTGATCAGCATGGGGAAGTCAGAGAACATGCAGTGGCAATGTAGGATAGGTTTCTGAAAAACATCCGGCGGTGGTGCGCATTGTATGGGTGTGTAACATTACATTCACTAGTCGGAGTGAGAAAAACATCACGGGGTGGTGTGAATCGTAGGGTCTGAATTAGGATAGGCAGTGAGTGGCAAAGTAGGATGGGTAAAGCATCGCGGGGTGGTCAGCATGTGGAGGTCAGGGAACATGCAGTGACAATGTAGGATAGGTTCCTGAAAAACATCGCCGGGTGGTGTGCATTGTATTGGTTTGTAACATTACATTCACCAGTAGGAGGAGAAAAACATAACTGGGTGGTGTGAATCGGAGAGTCTAAATAGGATAGGCAGTGAGTGGCAATGTAGGATGGAGAAAAGCACCGCGGGGTGGTCAGCATGGGGAGGTCAGGGAACTAGCAGTGGAAATGTAGGATAGGTTTCAGAAAAACATCGCGGGGTGATGTGCATTGTATGGGTGTGTGTTACATTTCATTCACTAGTAGGAGTGAGAAAAACATCACGGGGTGGTGCGTATTGTATGGGTGTGTGTTACATTACATTCACTAGTAGGAGTGAGAAAAACATCACGGGGTGGTGCGGATTGTATGGGTGTGTGTTACATTACATTCACTAGTAGGAGTGAGAAAAACATCACGGGTGGTGCGGATTGTATGGGTGTGTGTTACATTACATTCACTAGTAGGAGTGAGAAAAACATCGTGGGGTGGTGCGCATTGTATGGGTGTGTAACTTTACATTCACTAGTAAGAGTGAGAAAAACATCACGGGGTGGTGTGAATCGGAGCGTCTGAATTAGGATAGGAAGTGAGTGGTAATGTAGGATGGAGAAAACCACCTCGGGGTGGTCAGCATGGGGAAGTCAGGGAACATGCAGTGGCAATGTAGGACAGGTTTCTGAAAAACATCGCGGGGTAGTGCGCATTGCATGGGTGTGTAACATTACATTCACTAGTAGGAGTGAGAAAAACATCACGGGGTGGTGTGCATCGGAGTGTCTGAATTAGGATAGGCATTTAGTGGCAATGTAGGATGGGGAAAAGCACCACGGGATGGTCAGCATGGGGAGGTCAGGGAAGATGCAGTGGCAATATAGGATATTTTTCTGAAAAACATCGCGGGGTGGTGCGCATTGTATGGGTGTGTAACTTTACATTCATTAGTAGGAGTGAGAAAAACAACACAGGGGGGTTTGAATCAGAGGTTCTGAATTAGGATAGACAGTGAGTGGCTATTTGGATGGATAAAAGCACCGTGGGGTGGTCAGCATGGTGAGGTCAGGGAACATGCAGTGGCAATGTAGGCTAGGTTTCTGAAAAACATCGCGGGGTGGGGAGCATATATGGGTGTGTAACATTACATTCACTAGTAGGAGTGAGAAAAACATCACGGGTTCGTGTGAATCGGAGGGTCTGAATTAGGATAGGCAGTGAGTGGCAATGTAGGATGGGGAAAAGCACCATGGGGTGGTCAGCATGGGGAGGTCAGGGAACATGCAGTGGCAATATAGGATAGGTTTCTGAAAAACATCGCGGGGTGGTGCGCATTGTATGGGTGTGTAACTTTACATTCATTAGTAGGAGTGAGAAAAACATCACGGGGTGGTGCGAATTGTATGGGTGTGTAACATTACATTCACTAGTATAAGTGAGAAAAACATCCGGGGGTGATGCGAATCGGAGGGTCTGAATTAGGATAGGCAGTGAGTGGCAATGTAGGATGGGGAAAAGCACCGCGGGGTGGTCACCATTGGGAGGTCAGGGAACATGCAGTGGCAATGTAGGATAGGCTTCTGAAAAACATCCGGGGATGTTGCGCATTGTATGGGTATGTAACATTACATTCACTAGTAGGAGTTAGAAAAACGTCACGGTGTGGTGTGAATTTTAGGGTCTGAAATAGGATAGGCAGTCAGTGGCAATGTAGGATGGAGAAAATCACAGCGGGGTGGTCAGCATGGGGAGGTCTGGGATCATGCAGTGGCAATATAGGATAGGTTTCTGAAAAACATCGCGGGGTGGTGCGCATTGTATGGGTGTGTAACTTTACATTCATTAGTAGGAGTGAGAAAAACCTCACGGGGTGGTGCGCATTGTATGGGTGTGTAACATTACATTCACTATTACGAGTGAGAAAAAGATCATGGGGTGGTGTGAATCGGAGGGTCTGAATTAGTCTAGGCCGTCAATGGCAATGTAGTATGGAGAAAGGCGCCGCGGGGTGGTCTGCAAGTGTAGATCGGGGAACATGCAGTGGCAATGTAGGATAGTTTTCTGAAAAACAGCGCAGGGTGGTGCGCATTGTATGGGTGTGTAACATTACATTCACTAGTAAGAGTGAGAAAAATTTCACGGGGTGGTGTGAATCGGTGGGTCTGAATTAGGATAGGAAGTTAGTGGCAATGTAGGATGGAGAAAAGCACCTCGGGGTGGTCAGCATGGGGAAGTCAGGGAACATGCAGTGGCAATGTAGGATAGGTTTTTGAAAAACATCCGGGGGTGGTGTGCATTGTATGGGTGTGTAACATTACATTCACTTGTAGGAGTGAGAAAAACATCACGGGGTGGTGTGAATCGTAGGGTCTGAATTAGGATAGGCATGGAGTGGCAATGTAGGATGGAGAAAAGCACCGAGGGGTGGTCAGCATGGGGAGGTCAGGGAACATGCAGTGGCAATGTAGGATAGGTTTCTGAAAAACATCGCGGGGTGGTGCGCATTGCATGGGTGTGTAACATTACATTCACTAGTAGGAGTGAGAAAAACATCACGGGGTGTTGTGAATCAGAGGGTCTGAATTAGGATAGGCAGTGAGTGGCAATGTAGGATGGAGAAAAGCACCGCGGGGTTGTCAAAACGGGGAGGTCAGGGAACATGCAGTGGCAATGTAGGATAGGTTTCTGAAAAACATCGCGGGGTGGTGCGCATTGTATGGGTGTGTAACATTACATTCAATAGTAGGAGTTAGAAAAACATCACAAGGTGGTGCGAATCGGATGGTCTGAATTAGAATAGGCAGTGAGAGGCAATGTAGGATGGAGAAAAGCACCTCGGGGTGGTCAGCATGGGGAAGTCAGGGAACATGCAGTGGCAATGTAGGATAGGTTTCTGAAAAACATCGCGGGGTGGTGCGCATTGTATGGGTGTGTAACATTTCATTCAATAGTAGGAGTGAGAAAAACATCACGAGGTGGTGCGAATCGGAGGGTCTGAATTAGAATAGGCAGTGAGAGGCAATGTAGCATGGAGAAAAGCACCGCGGGGTGGTCAGCATGGGGAAGTCAGGGAACATGCAGTGGCAATGAAGGATAGGTTTCTGAAAAACATCGCGGAGTGATGCGCATTGTATGGGTGTGTAACATTACATTCACTAGTAGGAGTAAGAAACACCTCATGGGTTGATGCGCATTGTATGGGTGTGTAACATTACATTCACTAGTAGGAGTGAGAAAAACATCACAGGGTGGTTTGAATCGGAGGGTCTGAATTAGGATAGACAGTGTGTGGCAATTTAGGTTCGATAAAAGCACCGTGGGGTGGTCAGCATGGTGAGGTCAGGGAACATGCAGTGGCAATGTAGGATAGGTTTCTGAAAAACATTGCGGGGTGGTGGGAAATGTATGGATGTGTAACATTACATTCAATAGTAGGAGTGAGAAACACATCATGGGTTGGTGCGCATTGTATGGGTGTGTAACATTACATTCACTAGTAGGAGTGAGAAAAACATCACAGGGCGGTTTGAATTGGAGGGTCTGAATTAGGATAGGCAGTGAGTGGCAATGTAGGATGGAGAAAAGCACCGCAGGGTGGTCAGCATGGGGAAGTCAGGGATCATGCAGTGCCAATGTAGGATAGGTTTCTGAAAAACATCGCGGGGTGGTGCGCAATGTATGGGTGTGTAACATTACATTCACTAGTAGGAGTGAGAACAACATCACGGGGTGGTGTGAATCGGAGCGTCTGAATTAGGATAGGAAGTGAGAGGCAATGTAGGATGGAGAAAAGCACCGCGGGGTGGTCAGCATTGGGAGGTCATGGAACATGCAGTGGCAATGAAGGATAGGTTTCTGAAAAACATCGCGGGGTGGTGAGCATTGTATGGGTGTGTAACATTACATTCACTAGTAGGAGTGAGAAACACATCATGGGCTGGTGCGAATTGTATTGGTGTGAAACATTACATTCACTAGTAGGAGTGAGAAAAACATCACGGGGTGGTGTGATTCGGAGGGTCTTAATTAGGATAGGCAGTGAGTGGCGATGTAGGATGGAGAAAATCACCGCGCGGTGGTCAGCATGGGGAGGTCAGGGAACAATCAGTGGCAATGTAGGATAGGTTTTTAAAAAACATCGCGTGGTGGTGCGCATTGTATGGGTGTGTAACATTACATTCACTAGTAGGAGTGAGAAAAACATCACGGGGTGGTGCGCATTGTATTGGTGTGAAACATTACATTCACTAGTAGGAGTGAGAAAAACATCACGGGGTGGTGCGCATTGTATTGGTGTGAAACATTACATTCACTAGTAGGAGTGAGAAAAACATCACAGGGTGGTGTGAATCGGAGGGTCTGAATTAGGATAGGCATGGAGTGGCAATGTAGGATGCGGAAAAGCACCGCGGGGTGGTCAGCATGTGGAGGTCAGGGAATATGCAGTGACAATGTACGATAGGTTTCTATAAAACATCGCGGGCTAGTGAACATTGTATGGGTGTGTAGCATTACATTCACTAGTAGGAGGAGAAAAACTTAACGGGGTGGTGTGAATCGGAGGGTCTGAAATAGGTTAGGCAGTGAGTGGCAATGTAGGATGGAGAAAAGCACCGCGGGATGATCAGCATGGGGAGGTCAGGGAACATGCAGTGGCAATGTAGGATAGGTTTCTGAAACACATCGCGGGGTGGTGCGCATTGTATGGGTGTGTAACATTACATTCACTAGTAGGAGTGAGAAAAACATTGTGGTGTGGTGCGCATTGTATGGGTGTGTAACATTACATTCACTAGTCGGAGTGAGAAAAACATCACGGGGTGGTGTGAATCGTAGGGTCTGAATTAGGATAGGCAGTGAGTGGCAAAGAAGGATGGGGAAAAGCACCGCGGGGTGGTCAGCATGTGGAGGTCAGGGAACATGCAGTGGCAATGTAGGACAGGATTCTGAAAAACATCGCGGGATGGTGCGCATTGTATGGGTGTGTAACATTACATTCACTAGTAGGAGTGAGAAAAACATCACGGGGTGGTGTGAATATTAGGGTCTGAATTAGGATAGGCAGTGAGTGGCAATGAAGGATGGAGAAAAGCACCGCGGGGTGGTCAGCATGGGGAGGTCAGGGAACATGCAGTGGCAATGTAGGATAGGTTTTTGAAAAACATCGCGGCATGGTGCGCATTGTATGGGTGTGTAACATTACATTCACCAGTAGGAGTGAGAAAAACATCATGGGGTGGTGTGAATTGGAGGGTCTGAATTAGGATAGGCAGTGAGTGGCAATGTAGGATGGAGAAAAGCACCGCGGGTGGTCAGCATGGGGAGGTCAGGGAACATGCAGTGGCAATGTAGAATAGGTTTCTGAAAAACATCGCGGGGTGGTGCGCATTGTATGTGTGTGTAACATTACATTCAGTAGTAGGAGTGAGAAAAACATCACGGGGTGGTGTGAATCGGAGGGTCTGAATTAAGATAGGAAGTGAGTGGCAATGTAGGATGGAGAAAAGCACCGCGAGGTGGTCAGCATGGGAAAGTCTGGGAACATGTAGTGCCAATGTAGGATAGGTTTCTGAAAAACATCGCAGGGTGGTGCGCATTGCATGGGTGTGTAACATTACATTCACGAGTAGGAGTGAGAAAAACATCACGGGGTGGTGTGAATCGGAGGGTCTGAATTAGGATAGGCAGTGAGTGGCAATGTAGGATGCAGAAAAGCACCGCGGGTTGGGCAGCATGTGGAGGTCAGGGAACATGCAGTGGCAATGTAGGATAGGTTTCTGAAAAACATCGCGGGGTGGTGCGCATTGTATGGGTGTGTAACATTACATTCACTAGTAGGAGAGAGAAAAACATCACGGGGTGGTGTGAATCGGTGTGTCTGAATTAGGATATGCAGTGAGAGGCAATGTAGGACGGAGAAAAGCACCGCGGGGTTGTCAGCATGTGGAGGTCAGGGAACATGCAGTGGCAATGTAGGATAGGTTTCTGAAAAACATCGCCGGGTTGTGCGCATTGTATGGGTGTGTAACATTACATTCAGTAGTAGGAGTGAGAAACACATCATGGGGTGGTGCGCATTGTATGGGTGTGTTACATTACATTCACTAGTAGGAGTGAGAAAAACATCACGGGGTGGTTTGAATCGGAGGGTCTGAATTAGGATAGGCAGTGAGTGGCAATGTAGGATGGAGAAAAACATCGCGGGGTGGTCAGCATGGGGAGGTCATGGAACATGCAGTGGTAATGTAGGATAGGTTTCTGAAAACATCGCGGGGTTGTTCGCATTGTATGTGTGTGTAACATTACATTCACTAGTAGGAGTGAGAAACACATCATGGGGTGGTGCGCATTGTATGGGTGTGTAACATTACATTCACAAGTAGGAGTGAGAAAAACATCATGGGGTGGTTTGAATCGGAGGGTCTGAATTAGGATAGGCAGTGAGTGGCAATGTAGGATGGAGAAAAACACCGCGGGGTGGTCAGCATGGGGAGGTCATGGAACATGCAGTGGTAATGTAGGATAGGTTTCTGAAAAACATCGCAGGGTGGTGAGCATTGTATGGGTGTGTAACATTACATTCACTAGTAGGAGTGAGAAAAACATCACAGGGTGGTGTGAATCGGCGGGTCTGAATTAGGATAGGCAGTGAGTGGCAACGTAGGATGGAGAAAAGCACCGCGGGGTGGTCAACATGGGGTGGTCAGGGAACATGCAGTGGCAATGAAGGATAGGTTTCTGAAAAACATCGCGGGGTGGTGTGCATTGGATGGGTGTGTAACATTACATTCACTAGTAGGAGTGAGATAAACATCCGGGGGTGGCGCGCATTGTATGGGTGTGTAACATTACATTCACCAGTAGGAGTGAGAAAAACATCACGGGGTGGTGTGAATTGGAGGGTCTGAATTAGGATAGGTAGTGAGTGGCAATGTAGGATGGAGAAAAGCACCGCGGGTGGTCAGCATGGGGAGGTCAGGGAACATGCAGTGGCAATGTAGGATAGGTTTCTGAAAAACATCGCGGGGTGGTGCGCATTGTATGTGTGTGTAACATTACATTCAGTAGTTAGAGTGAGAAAAACATCACGGGGTGGTGTGAATCGGAGGGTCTGAATTAAGATAGGAAGTGAGTGGCAATGTAGGATGGAGAAAAGCACCGCGGGGTGGTCAGCATGGGAAAGTCTGGGAACATGCAGTGGCAATGTAGGATAGGTTTCTGAAAAACATCGCGGGGTGATGCGCATTGTATGGGTGTGTAACATTACATTCACTAGTAGGAGAGAGAAAAACATCACGGGGTGGTGTTTATCGGTGGGTCTGAATTAGGGTATGCAGTGAGAGGCAATGTAGGATGGAGAAAAGCACCACGGGGTGCTCAGCATGGGGAGGTCAGGGAACATGCAGTAGCAATGAAGGATAGGTTTCTGAAAAACATCGCGGGGTGGTGCGAACTATATGGGTGTGTAACATTACATTCACTAGTAGGAGTGAGAAAAACATCACGGGGTGGTTTGAATAGGAGGATCTGAATTAGGATAGGCAGTGCGTGGCAATTTAGGATGGATTAAAGCACCGCGGTGTGCTCAGCATGGTGAGGTCAGGGAACATGCAGTGGCAATATAGGATAGGTTTCTGAAAAACATCGCGTGGAGGTGCGCATTGTATGGGTGTGTAACATTACATTCACTAGTAGGAGTGAGAAAAACATTGTGGTGTGGTGCGCATTGTATGGGTGTGTAACTTTACATTCACTAGTAAGAGTGAGAAAAACATCACGGGGTGGTGTGAATCGGAGCGTCTGAATTACGATAGGAAGTGAGTGGCAATGTAGGATGGAGAAAAGCACCTCCGGGTGATCAGCATGGGGAAGTCAGAGAACATGCAGTGGCAATGTAGGATAGGTTTCTGAAAAACATCCGGCGGTGGTGCGCATTGTATGGGTGTGTAACATTACATTCACTAGTCGGAGTGAGAAAAACATCACGGGGTGGTGTGAATCGTAGGGTCTGAATTAGGATAGGCAGTGAGTGGCAAAGTAGGATGGGTAAAGCATCGCGGGGTGGTCAGCATGTGGAGGTCAGGGAACATGCAGTGACAATGTAGGATAGGTTCCTGAAAAACATCGCCGGGTGGTGCGCATTGTATTGGTTTGTAACATTACATTCACCAGTAGGAGGAGAAAAACATAACTGGGTGGTGTGAATCGGAGAGTCTAAATAGGATAGGCAGTGAGTGGCAATGTAGGATGGAGAAAAGCACCGCGGGGTGGTCAGCATGGGGAGGTCAGGGAACTAGCAGTGGAAATGTAGGATAGGTTTCAGAAAAACATCGCGGGGTGGTGTGCATTGTATGGGTGTGTGTTACATTTCATTCACTAGTAGGAGTGAGAAAAACATCACGGGGTGGTGCGTATTGTATGGGTGTGTGTTACATTACATTCACTAGTAGGAGTGAGAAAAACATCACGGGGTGGTGCGGATTGTATGGGTGTGTGTTACATTACATTCACTAGTAGGAGTGAGAAAAACATCACGGGTGGTGCGGATTGTATGGGTGTGTGTTACATTACATTCACTAGTAGGAGTGAGAAAAACATCGTGGGGTGGTGCGCATTGTATGGGTGTGTAACTTTACATTCACTAGTAAGAGTGAGAAAAACATCACGGGGTGGTGTGAATCGGAGCGTCTGAATTAGGATAGGAAGTGAGTGGTAATGTAGGATGGAGAAAACCACCTCGGGGTGGTCAGCATGGGGAAGTCAGGGAACATGCAGTGGCAATGTAGGACAGGTTTCTGAAAAACATCGCGGGGTAGTGCGCATTGCATGGGTGTGTAACATTACATTCATTAGTAGGAGTGAGAAAAACAACACAGGGGGGTTTGAATCGGAGGTTCTGAATTAGGATAGACAGTGAGTGGCTATTTGGATGGATAAAAGCACCGTGGGGTGGTCAGCATGGTGAGGTCAGGGAACATGCAGTGGCAATGTAGGCTAGGTTTCTGAAAAACATCGCGGGGTGGGGAGCATATATGGGTGTGTAACATTACATTCACTAGTAGGAGTGAGAAAAACATCACGGGTTCGTGTGAATCGGAGGGTCTGAATTAGGATAGGCAGTGAGTGGCAATGTAGGATGGGGAAAAGCACCATGGGGTGGTCAGCATGGGGAGGTCAGGGAACATGCAGTGGCAATATAGGATAGGTTTCTGAAAAACATCGCGGGGTGGTGCGCATTGTATGGGTGTGTAACTTTACATTCATTAGTAGGAGTGAGAAAAACATCACGGGGTGGTGCGAATTGTATGGGTGTGTAACATTACATTCACTAGTATAAGTGAGAAAAACATCCGGGGGTGATGCGAATCGGAGGGTCTGAATTAGGATAGGCAGTGAGTGGCAATGTAGGATGGGGAAAAGCACCGCGGGGTGGTCACCATTGGGAGGTCAGGGAACATGCAGTGGCAATGTAGGATAGGCTTCTGAAAAACATCCGGGGATGTTGCGCATTGTATGGGTATGTAACATTACATTCACTAGTAGGAGTTAGAAAAACGTCACGGTGTGGTGTGAATTTTAGGGTCTGAAATAGGATAGGCAGTCAGTGGCAATGTAGGATGGAGAAAATCACAGCGGGGTGGTCAGCATGGGGAGGTCTGGGATCATGCAGTGGCAATATAGGATAGGTTTCTGAAAAACATCGCGGGGTGGTGCGCATTGTATGGGTGTGTAACTTTACATTCATTAGTAGGAGTGAGAAAAACCTCACGGGGTGGTGCGCATTGTATGGGTGTGTAACATTACATTCACTATTACGAGTGAGAAAAAGATCATGGGGTGGTGTGAATCGGAGGGTCTGAATTAGTCTAGGCCGTCAATGGCAATGTAGTATGGAGAAAGGCGCCGCGGGGTGGTCTGCAAGTGTAGATCGGGGAACATGCAGTGGCAATGTAGGATAGTTTTCTGAAAAACAGCGCAGGGTGGTGCGCATTGTATGGGTGTGTAACATTACATTCACTAGTAAGAGTGAGAAAAATTTCACGGGGTGGTGTGAATCGGTGGGTCTGAATTAGGATAGGAAGTTAGTGGCAATGTAGGATGGAGAAAAGCACCTCGGGGTGGTCAGCATGGGGAAGTCAGGGAACATGCAGTGGCAATGTAGGATAGGTTTTTGAAAAACATCCGGGGGTGGTGTGCATTGTATGGGTGTGTAACATTACATTCACTTGTAGGAGTGAGAAAAACATCACGGGGTGGTGTGAATCGTAGGGTCTGAATTAGGATAGGCATGGAGTGGCAATGTAGGATGGAGAAAAGCACCGAGGGGTGGTCAGCATGGGGAGGTCAGGGAACATGCAGTGGCAATGTAGGATAGGTTTCTGAAAAACATCGCGGGGTGGTGCGCATTGCATGGGTGTGTAACATTACATTCACTAGTAGGAGTGAGAAAAACATCACGGGGTGTTGTGAATCAGAGGGTCTGAATTAGGATAGGCAGTGAGTGGCAATGTAGGATGGAGAAAAGCACCGCGGGGTTGTCAAAACGGGGAGGTCAGGGAACATGCAGTGGCAATGTAGGATAGGTTTCTGAAAAACATCGCGGGGTGGTGCGCATTGTATGGGTGTGTAACATTACATTCAATAGTAGGAGTTAGAAAAACATCACAAGGTGGTGCGAATCGGATGGTCTGAATTAGAATAGGCAGTGAGAGGCAATGTAGGATGGAGAAAAGCACCTCGGGGTGGTCAGCATGGGGAAGTCAGGGAACATGCAGTGGCAATGTAGGATAGGTTTCTGAAAAACATCGCGGGGTGGTGCGCATTGTATGGGTGTGTAACATTTCATTCAATAGTAGGAGTGAGAAAAACATCACGAGGTGGTGCGAATCGGAGGGTCTGAATTAGAATAGGCAGTGAGAGGCAATGTAGCATGGAGAAAAGCACCGCGGGGTGGTCAGCATGGGGAAGTCAGGGAACATGCAGTGGCAATGAAGGATAGGTTTCTGAAAAACATCGCGGAGTGATGCGCATTGTATGGGTGTGTAACATTACATTCACTAGTAGGAGTAAGAAACACCTCATGGGTTGATGCGCATTGTATGGGTGTGTAACATTACATTCACTAGTAGGAGTGAGAAAAACATCACAGGGTGGTTTGAATCGGAGGGTCTGAATTAGGATAGACAGTGTGTGGCAATTTAGGTTCGATAAAAGCACCGTGGGGTGGTCAGCATGGTGAGGTCAGGGAACATGCAGTGGCAATGTAGGATAGGTTTCTGAAAAACATTGCGGGGTGGTGGGAAATGTATGGATGTGTAACATTACATTCAATAGTAGGAGTGAGAAACACATCATGGGTTGGTGCGCATTGTATGGGTGTGTAACATTACATTCACTAGTAGGAGTGAGAAAAACATCACAGGGCGGTTTGAATTGGAGGGTCTGAATTAGGATAGGCAGTGAGTGGCAATGTAGGATGGAGAAAAGCACCGCAGGGTGGTCAGCATGGGGAAGTCAGGGATCATGCAGTGCCAATGTAGGATAGGTTTCTGAAAAACATCGCGGGGTGGTGCGCAATGTATGGGTGTGTAACATTACATTCACTAGTAGGAGTGAGAACAACATCACGGGGTGGTGTGAATCGGAGCGTCTGAATTAGGATAGGAAGTGAGAGGCAATGTAGGATGGAGAAAAGCACCGCGGGGTGGTCAGCATTGGGAGGTCATGGAACATGCAGTGGCAATGAAGGATAGGTTTCTGAAAAACATCGCGGGGTGGTGAGCATTGTATGGGTGTGTAACATTACATTCACTAGTAGGAGTGAGAAACACATCATGGGCTGGTGCGAATTGTATTGGTGTGAAACATTACATTCACTAGTAGGAGTGAGAAAAACATCACGGGGTGGTGTGATTCGGAGGGTCTTAATTAGGATAGGCAGTGAGTGGCGATGTAGGATGGAGAAAATCACCGCGCGGTGGTCAGCATGGGGAGGTCAGGGAACAATCAGTGGCAATGTAGGATAGGTTTTTAAAAAACATCGCGTGGTGGTGCGCATTGTATGGGTGTGTAACATTACATTCACTAGTAGGAGTGAGAAAAACATCACGGGGTGGTGCGCATTGTATTGGTGTGAAACATTACATTCACTAGTAGGAGTGAGAAAAACATCACGGGGTGGTGCGCATTGTATTGGTGTGAAACATTACATTCACTAGTAGGAGTGAGAAAAACATCACAGGGTGGTGTGAATCGGAGGGTCTGAATTAGGATAGGCATGGAGTGGCAATGTAGGATGCGGAAAAGCACCGCGGGGTGGTCAGCATGTGGAGGTCAGGGAATATGCAGTGACAATGTACGATAGGTTTCTATAAAACATCGCGGGCTAGTGAACATTGTATGGGTGTGTAGCATTACATTCACTAGTAGGAGGAGAAAAACTTAACGGGGTGGTGTGAATCGGAGGGTCTGAAATAGGTTAGGCAGTGAGTGGCAATGTAGGATGGAGAAAAGCACCGCGGGATGATCAGCATGGGGAGGTCAGGGAACATGCAGTGGCAATGTAGGATAGGTTTCTGAAACACATCGCGGGGTGGTGCGCATTGTATGGGTGTGTAACATTACATTCACTAGTAGGAGTGAGAAAAACATTGTGGTGTGGTGCGCATTGTATGGGTGTGTAACATTACATTCACTAGTCGGAGTGAGAAAAACATCACGGGGTGGTGTGAATCGTAGGGTCTGAATTAGGATAGGCAGTGAGTGGCAAAGAAGGATGGGGAAAAGCACCGCGGGGTGGTCAGCATGTGGAGGTCAGGGAACATGCAGTGGCAATGTAGGACAGGATTCTGAAAAACATCGCGGGATGGTGCGCATTGTATGGGTGTGTAACATTACATTCACTAGTAGGAGTGAGAAAAACATCACGGGGTGGTGTGAATATTAGGGTCTGAATTAGGATAGGCAGTGAGTGGCAATGAAGGATGGAGAAAAGCACCGCGGGGTGGTCAGCATGGGGAGGTCAGGGAACATGCAGTGGCAATGTAGGATAGGTTTTTGAAAAACATCGCGGCATGGTGCGCATTGTATGGGTGTGTAACATTACATTCACCAGTAGGAGTGAGAAAAACATCATGGGGTGGTGTGAATTGGAGGGTCTGAATTAGGATAGGCAGTGAGTGGCAATGTAGGATGGAGAAAAGCACCGCGGGTGGTCAGCATGGGGAGGTCAGGGAACATGCAGTGGCAATGTAGAATAGGTTTCTGAAAAACATCGCGGGGTGGTGCGCATTGTATGTGTGTGTAACATTACATTCAGTAGTAGGAGTGAGAAAAACATCACGGGGTGGTGTGAATCGGAGGGTCTGAATTAAGATAGGAAGTGAGTGGCAATGTAGGATGGAGAAAAGCACCGCGAGGTGGTCAGCATGGGAAAGTCTGGGAACATGTAGTGCCAATGTAGGATAGGTTTCTGAAAAACATCGCAGGGTGGTGCGCATTGCATGGGTGTGTAACATTACATTCACGAGTAGGAGTGAGAAAAACATCACGGGGTGGTGTGAATCGGAGGGTCTGAATTAGGATAGGCAGTGAGTGGCAATGTAGGATGCAGAAAAGCACCGCGGGTTGGGCAGCATGTGGAGGTCAGGGAACATGCAGTGGCAATGTAGGATAGGTTTCTGAAAAACATCGCGGGGTGGTGCGCATTGTATGGGTGTGTAACATTACATTCACTAGTAGGAGAGAGAAAAACATCACGGGGTGGTGTGAATCGGTGTGTCTGAATTAGGATATGCAGTGAGAGGCAATGTAGGACGGAGAAAAGCACCGCGGGGTTGTCAGCATGTGGAGGTCAGGGAACATGCAGTGGCAATGTAGGATAGGTTTCTGAAAAACATCGCCGGGTTGTGCGCATTGTATGGGTGTGTAACATTACATTCAGTAGTAGGAGTGAGAAACACATCATGGGGTGGTGCGCATTGTATGGGTGTGTTACATTACATTCACTAGTAGGAGTGAGAAAAACATCACGGGGTGGTTTGAATCGGAGGGTCTGAATTAGGATAGGCAGTGAGTGGCAATGTAGGATGGAGAAAAACATCGCGGGGTGGTCAGCATGGGGAGGTCATGGAACATGCAGTGGTAATGTAGGATAGGTTTCTGAAAACATCGCGGGGTTGTTCGCATTGTATGTGTGTGTAACATTACATTCACTAGTAGGAGTGAGAAACACATCATGGGGTGGTGCGCATTGTATGGGTGTGTAACATTACATTCACAAGTAGGAGTGAGAAAAACATCATGGGGTGGTTTGAATCGGAGGGTCTGAATTAGGATAGGCAGTGAGTGGCAATGTAGGATGGAGAAAAACACCGCGGGGTGGTCAGCATGGGGAGGTCATGGAACATGCAGTGGTAATGTAGGATAGGTTTCTGAAAAACATCGCAGGGTGGTGAGCATTGTATGGGTGTGTAACATTACATTCACTAGTAGGAGTGAGAAAAACATCACAGGGTGGTGTGAATCGGCGGGTCTGAATTAGGATAGGCAGTGAGTGGCAACGTAGGATGGAGAAAAGCACCGCGGGGTGGTCAACATGGGGTGGTCAGGGAACATGCAGTGGCAATGAAGGATAGGTTTCTGAAAAACATCGCGGGGTGGTGTGCATTGGATGGGTGTGTAACATTACATTCACTAGTAGGAGTGAGATAAACATCCGGGGGTGGCGCGCATTGTATGGGTGTGTAACATTACATTCACCAGTAGGAGTGAGAAAAACATCACGGGGTGGTGTGAATTGGAGGGTCTGAATTAGGATAGGTAGTGAGTGGCAATGTAGGATGGAGAAAAGCACCGCGGGTGGTCAGCATGGGGAGGTCAGGGAACATGCAGTGGCAATGTAGGATAGGTTTCTGAAAAACATCGCGGGGTGGTGCGCATTGTATGTGTGTGTAACATTACATTCAGTAGTTAGAGTGAGAAAAACATCACGGGGTGGTGTGAATCGGAGGGTCTGAATTAAGATAGGAAGTGAGTGGCAATGTAGGATGGAGAAAAGCACCGCGGGGTGGTCAGCATGGGAAAGTCTGGGAACATGCAGTGGCAATGTAGGATAGGTTTCTGAAAAACATCGCGGGGTGATGCGCATTGTATGGGTGTGTAACATTACATTCACTAGTAGGAGAGAGAAAAACATCACGGGGTGGTGTTTATCGGTGGGTCTGAATTAGGGTATGCAGTGAGAGGCAATGTAGGATGGAGAAAAGCACCACGGGGTGCTCAGCATGGGGAGGTCAGGGAACATGCAGTAGCAATGAAGGATAGGTTTCTGAAAAACATCGCGGGGTGGTGCGAACTATATGGGTGTGTAACATTACATTCACTAGTAGGAGTGAGAAAAACATCACGGGGTGGTTTGAATAGGAGGATCTGAATTAGGATAGGCAGTGCGTGGCAATTTAGGATGGATTAAAGCACCGCGGTGTGCTCAGCATGGTGAGGTCAGGGAACATGCAGTGGCAATATAGGATAGGTTTCTGAAAAACATCGCGTGGAGGTGCGCATTGTATGGGTGTGTAACATTACATTCACTAGTAGGAGTGAGAAAAACATTGTGGTGTGGTGCGCATTGTATGGGTGTGTAACTTTACATTCACTAGTAAGAGTGAGAAAAACATCACGGGGTGGTGTGAATCGGAGCGTCTGAATTACGATAGGAAGTGAGTGGCAATGTAGGATGGAGAAAAGCACCTCCGGGTGATCAGCATGGGGAAGTCAGAGAACATGCAGTGGCAATGTAGGATAGGTTTCTGAAAAACATCCGGCGGTGGTGCGCATTGTATGGGTGTGTAACATTACATTCACTAGTCGGAGTGAGAAAAACATCACGGGGTGGTGTGAATCGTAGGGTCTGAATTAGGATAGGCAGTGAGTGGCAAAGTAGGATGGGTAAAGCATCGCGGGGTGGTCAGCATGTGGAGGTCAGGGAACATGCAGTGACAATGTAGGATAGGTTCCTGAAAAACATCGCCGGGTGGTGCGCATTGTATTGGTTTGTAACATTACATTCACCAGTAGGAGGAGAAAAACATAACTGGGTGGTGTGAATCGGAGAGTCTAAATAGGATAGGCAGTGAGTGGCAATGTAGGATGGAGAAAAGCACCGCGGGGTGGTCAGCATGGGGAGGTCAGGGAACTAGCAGTGGAAATGTAGGATAGGTTTCAGAAAAACATCGCGGGGTGGTGTGCATTGTATGGGTGTGTGTTACATTTCATTCACTAGTAGGAGTGAGAAAAACATCACGGGGTGGTGTGTATTGTATGGGTGTGTGTTACATTACATTCACTAGTAGGAGTGAGAAAAACATCACGGGGTGGTGCGGATTGTATGGGTGTGTGTTACATTACATTCACTAGTAGGAGTGACAAAAACATCACGGGTGGTGCGGATTGTATGGGTGTGTGTTACATTACATTCACTAGTAGGAGTGAGAAAAACATCGTGGGGTGGTGCGCATTGTATGGGTGTGTAACTTTACATTCACTAGTAAGAGTGAGAAAAACATCACGGGGTGGTGTGAATCGGAGCGTCTGAATTAGGATAGGAAGTGAGTGGTAATGTAGGATGGAGAAAACCACCTCGGGGTGGTCAGCATGGGGAAGTCAGGGAACATGCAGTGGCAATGTAGGACAGGTTTCTGAAAAACATCGCGGGGTAGTGCGCATTGCATGGGTGTGTAACATTACATTCACTAGTAGGAGTGAGAAAAACATCACGGGGTGGTGTGCATCGGAGGGTCTGAATTAGGATAGGCATTTAGTGGCAATGTAGGATGGGGAAAAGCACCACGGGATGGTCAGCATGGGGAGGTCAGGGAAGATGCAGTGGCAATATAGGATAGGTTTCTGAAAAACATCGCGGGGTGGTGCGCATTGTATGGGTGTGTAACTTTACATTCATTAGTAGGAGTGAGAAAAACAACACAGGGGGGTTTGAATCGGAGGTTCTGAATTAGGATAGACAGTGAGTGGCTATTTGGATGGATAAAAGCACCGTGGGGTTGTCAGCATGGTGAGGTCAGGGAACATGCAGTGGCAATATAGGATAGGTTTCTGAAAAACATCGCGGGGTGGGGAGCATATATGGGTGTGTAACATTACATTCACTAGTAGGAGTGAGAAAAACATCACGGGTTCGTGTGAATCGGAGGGTCTGAATTAGGATAGGCAGTGAGTGGCAATGTAGGATGGGGAAAAGCACCATGGGGTGGTCAGCATGGGGAGGTCAGGGAACATGCAGTGGCAATATAGGATAGGTTTCTGAAAAACATCGCGGGGTGGTGCGCATTGTATGGGTGTGTAACTTTACATTCATTAGTAGGAGTGAGAAAAACATCACGGGGTGGTGCGAATTGTATGGGTGTGTAACATTACATTCACTGGTATAAGTGAGAAAAACATCCGGGGGTGATGCGAATCGGAGGGTCTGAATTAGGATAGGCAGTGAGTGGCAATGTAGGATGGGGAAAAGCACCGCGGGGTGGTCACCATTGGGAGGTCAGGGAACATGCAGTGGCAATGTAGGATAGGCTTCTGAAAAACATCCGGGGATGTTGCGCATTGTATGGGTATGTAACATTACATTCACTAGTAGGAGTTAGAAAAACGTCACGGTGTGGTGTGAATTTTAGGGTCTGAAATAGGATAGGCAGTCAGTGGCAATGTAGGATGGAGAAAATCACAGCGGGGTGGTCAGCATGGGGAGGTCTGGGATCATGCAGTGGCAATATAGGATAGGTTTCTGAAAAACATCGCGGGGTGGTGCGCATTGTATGGGTGTGTAACTTTACATTCATTAGTAGGAGTGAGAAAAACCTCACGGGGTGGTGCGCATTGTATGGGTGTGTAACATTACATTCACTATTACGAGTGAGAAAAAGATCATGGGGTGGTGTGAATCGGAGGGTCTGAATTAGTCTAGGCCGTCAATGGCAATGTAGTATGGAGAAAGGCGCCGCGGGGTGGTCTGCAAGTGTAGATCGGGGAACATGCAGTGGCAATGTAGGATAGTTTTCTGAAAAACAGCGCAGGGTGGTGCGCATTGTATGGGTGTGTAACATTACATTCACTAGTAAGAGTGAGAAAAATTTCACGGGGTGGTGTGAATCGGTGGGTCTGAATTAGGATAGGAAGTTAGTGGCAATGTAGGATGGAGAAAAGCACCTCGGGGTGGTCAGCATGGGGAAGTCAGGGAACATGCAGTGGCAATGTAGGATAGGTTTTTGAAAAACATCCGGGGGTGGTGTGCATTGTATGGGTGTGTAACATTACATTCACTTGTAGGAGTGAGAAAAACATCACGGGGTGGTGTGAATCGTAGGGTCTGAATTAGGATAGGCAGTGAGTGGCAATGTAGGATGGAGAAAAGCACCGAGGGGTGGTCAGCATGGGGAGGTCAGGGAACATGCAGTGGCAATGTAGGATAGGTTTCTGAAAAACATCGCGGGGTGGTGCGCATTGCATGGGTGTGTAACATTACATTCACTAGTAGGAGTGAGAAAAACATCACGGGGTGTTGTGAATCAGAGGGTCTGAATTAGGATAGGCAGTGAGTGGCAATGTAGGATGGAGAAAAGCACCGCGGGGTTGTCAAAACGGGGAGGTCAGGGAACATGCAGTGGCAATGTAGGATAGGTTTCTGAAAAACATCGCGGGGTGGTGCGCATTGTATGGGTGTGTAACATTACATTCAATAGTAGGAGTTAGAAAAACATCACAAGGTGGTGCGAATCGGATGGTCTGAATTAGAATAGGCAGTGAGAGGCAATGTAGGATGGAGAAAAGCACCTCGGGGTGGTCAGCATGGGGAAGTCAGGGAACATGCAGTGGCAATGTAGGATAGGTTTCTGAAAAACATCGCGGGGTGGTGCGCATTGTATGGGTGTGTAACATTTCATTCAATAGTAGGAGTGAGAAAAACATCACGAGGTGGTGCGAATCGGAGGGTCTGAATTAGAATAGGCAGTGAGAGGCAATGTAGCATGGAGAAAAGCACCGCGGGGTGGTCAGCATGGGGAAGTCAGGGAACATGCAGTGGCAATGAAGGATAGGTTTCTGAAAAACATCGCGGAGTGATGCGCATTGTATGGGTGTGTAACATTACATTCACTAGTAGGAGTAAGAAACACCTCATGGGTTGATGCGCATTGTATGGGTGTGTAACATTACATTCACTAGTAGGAGTGAGAAAAACATCACAGGGTGGTTTGAATCGGAGGGTCTGAATTAGGATAGACAGTGTGTGGCAATTTAGGATCGATAAAAGCACCGTGGGGTGGTCAGCATGGTGAGGTCAGGGAACATGCAGTGGCAATGTAGGATAGGTTTCTGAAAAACATTGCGGGGTGGTGGGAAATGTATGGATGTGTAACATTACATTCAATAGTAGGAGTGAGAAACACATCATGGGTTGGTGCGCATTGTATGGGTGTGTAACATTACATTCACTAGTAGGAGTGAGAAAAACATCACAGGGCGGTTTGAATTGGAGGGTCTGAATTAGGATAGACAGTGAGTGGCCATTTAGGATGGATAAAAGCACCGTGGGGTGGTCAGCATGGTGAGGTCAGGGAACATGCAGTGGCAATGTAGGATAGGTTTCTGAAAAACATTGCGGGGTGGTGGGAATTGTATGGATGTGTAACATTACATTCAATAGTAGGAGTGAGAAAAACATCACGGGGTGGTGTGAATCGGAGCGTCTGAATTAGGATAGGAAGTGAGAGGCAATGTAGGATGGAGAAAAGCACCGCGGGGTGGTCAGCATTGGGAGGTCATGGAACATGCAGTGGCAATAAAGGATAGGTTTCTGAAAAACATCGCGGGGTGGTGAGCATTGTATGGGTGTGTAACATTACATTCACTAGTAGGAGTGAGAAACACATCATGGGCTGGTGCGAATTGTATTGGTGTGAAACATTACATTCACTAGTAGGAGTGAGAAAAACATCACGGGGTGGTGTGATTCGGAGGGTCTTAATTAGGATAGGCAGTGAGTGGCGATGTAGGATGGAGAAAATCACCGCGCGGTGGTCAGCATGGGGAGGTCAGGGAACAATCAGTGGCAATGTAGGATAGGTTTTTAAAAAACATCGCGTGGTGGTGCGCATTGTATGGGTGTGTAACATTACATTCACTAGTAGGAGTGAGAAAAACATCACGGGGTGGTGCGCATTGTATTGGTGTGAAACATTACATTCACTAGTAGGAGTGAGAAAAACATCACGGGGTGGTGCGCATTGTATTGGTGTGAAACATTACATTCACTAGTAGGAGTGAGAAAAACATCACAGGGTGGTGTGAATCGGAGGGTCTGAATTAGGATAGGCATGGAGTGGCAATGTAGGATGCGGAAAAGCACCGCGGGGTGGTCAGCATGTGGAGGTCAGGGAATATGCAGTGACAATGTACGATAGGTTTCTATAAAACATCGCGGGCTAGTGAACATTGTATGGGTGTGTAGCATTACATTCACTAGTAGGAGGAGAAAAACATAACGGGGTGGTGTGAATCGGAGGGTCTGAAATAGGTTAGGCAGTGAGTGGCAATGTAGGATGGAGAAAAGCACCGCGGGATGATCAGCATGGGGAGGTCAGGGAACATGCAGTGGCAATGTAGGATAGGTTTCTGAAACACATCGCGGGGTGGTGCGCATTGTATGGGTGTGTAACATTACATTCACTAGTAGGAGTGAGAAAAACATCACGGTGTCTTGGGAATCAGAGGGTCTGAATTAGGATAGGCAGTGAGTGGCAATGTAGGATGGAGAAAAGCACCGCGGAGTTGTCAGCTAGGGGAGGTCAGGGAACATGCAGTGGCAATTTAGGATAGGTTTCTGAAAAACATCGCGGGGTGGTGCGCATTGTATGAGTGTGTAACATTACATTCAATAGTAGGAGTGAGAAAAACATCACGGGGTGGTGCGAATCGGAGGGTCTGAATTAGTATAGACAGTGAGAGGCAATGTAGCATGGAGAAAAGCACCGCGGGGTGGTCAGCATGGGGAAGTCAGGAAACATGCAGTGGCAATGAAGGATAGGTTTCTGAAAAACATCGCGGAGTGGTGCGCATTGTATGGGTGTGTAACATTACATTCACTAGTAGGAGTGAGAAACACATCATGGGTTGGTGTGCATTGTATGGGTGTGTAACATTACATTCACTAGTAGGAGTGAGAAAAACATCACAGGGTGGTTTGAATCAGAGGGTCTGAATTAGGATAGACAGTGAGTGGCAATTTAGGATGGATAAAAGCGCCGTGGGGTGGTCAGCATGGTGAGGTCAGGGAACATGCAGTGGCAATGTATGATAGGTTTCTGAAAAACATTGCGGGGTGGTGGGAATTTTATCGATGTGTAACATTACATTCAATAGTAGGAGTGAGAAAAACATAACGTGTTGGTGCGCATTGTATGGGTGTGTAACATTACATTCACTAGTTGGAGTGAGAAAAACATCACGGGGTGGTGTGAATTGGAGGGTCTGAATTAGTATAGGCAGTGAGTGGCAATGTAGGATGGGGAAAAGCACCGCAGGTTGGTCAGCATGGGGAGGTCAGGGAACATGCAGTGGCAATGTGGGATAGGTTTCTGAAAAACAGCGTGGGGTGGTGCGCATTGTATGGGTGTGTAACATTACATTCACTAGTAAGATTGAGAAAAACATAAAGGGGTTGTGTGAATCGGAGGGTCTGAATTAGGATAGGAAGTGAGTGGCAATGTAGGATGGAGAAAAGCATTGCGGGGTGGTCAGCATGGGGAGGTCAGGGAATATACAGTGGCAATGCAGGATAGGTTTTCTGAAAAACATCGTGGATTGGTGCGCATTGTATGGGTGTGTAACTTTACATTCACTAGTAAGATTGAGAAAAACATAAAGAGGTGGTGTGAATCGGAGGGTCTGAATTAGGATAGGAAGTGAGTGGCAATGTAGGATGGAGAAAAGCACCGCAGGGTGGTCAGCATGGGGAAGTCAGGGATCATGCAGTGCCAATGTAGGATAGGTTTCTGAAAAACATCGCGGGGTGGTGCGCATTGTACGGGTGTGAAACATTACATTCACTAGTAGGAGTGAGAAAAACATCGCGGGGTGTGGCGCATTGTATGGGTGTGTACCTTTACATTCACTAGCAGGAGTGAGAAAAACATCACGGGGTGGTGTGATTTGGAGGGTCTGAATTAGGATAGGCCGTGAGTGGCAATGTAGGATGGAGAAAAGCACCGCTGGATGGACAGCATTGGGAAGTCAGGGAACATGCAGTAGCAATGTAGGATAGTTTTCTGAAAAACATCGCGGGGTGGTGAGCATTCTATGGGTGTGTAACATTACATTCAGTAGTAGGAGTGAGAAAAACATCACAGGGTGGTGTGAATCGGAGGGTCTGAATTACGATAGGCAGTGAGAGGCAATGTAGGATGGAGAAAAGCACCGCGGGGTGGTCAGCATCGGGAGGTCATGGAACATACAGTGGCAATGAAGGATAGATTTCTGAAAAACATCGAGGGGTGGTGAGTATTGTATGGGTATGTAAAATTACATTCACTAGTAGGAGTGAGAAACACATCATGGGGTGGTGCGAACTGTATTGTTGTGAAACATTACATTCACTAGTAGGAGTGAGAAAAACATCACGGGGTGGTGTGATTCGGAGGGTCTGAATTAGGATAGGCAATGAGTGGCGATGTAGGATGGAGAAAAGCACCGCGGGGTGGTCAGCATGGGGAGGTCAGGGAACAATCAGTGGCAATGTAGGATAGGTTTCTGAAAAACATCGCGGGGTGGTGCGCATTGTATGGGTGTGTAACATTACATTCACTAGTAGGAGTGAGAAAAACATCACGGGGTGGTGCGCATTGTATGGGTGTGTCACATTACATTCACTAGTAAGAGTGAGAAAAACTTCACGGGGTTGTGTGAATCGGAGGGTCTGAATTAGGATAGGAAGTCAGTGGCAATGTAGGATGGAGAAAAGCACCTCGGGGTGGTCAGCATGGGGAAGTCAGGGAACATGCAGTGGCACTGTAGGATAGGTTTCTGAAAAACATCCGGGGGTGGTGCGCATTGTATGGGTGGGTAACATTTCATTCAATACTAGGAGTGAGAAAAACATCACAGGGTGGTGTGAATCGTAGGGTCTGAATTAGGATAGGCAGTGAGTGGCAATGTAGGATGGAGAAAATCACCGTGGGGTGTTCAGCATGGGGAGGTCGGGGAACATGCAGTGGCAATATAGGATAGGTTTCTGAAAAACATCGCGGTGTGGTGCACATTGCATGTGTGTGTAATATTACATTCACAAGTAGGAGTGAGAAAAACATCACGGGGTGGTGTGCATCGGAGGGTCTGAATTAGGATAGGCATTGAGTGGCAATGTAGGATGGGGAAAAGCACCGCGGGGTGGTCAGCATGTGGAGGTCATTGAACATGCAGTGACAGTGTAGGATAGGTTTCTTAAAAACTTCGCGGGGTGGTGCACATTGTATCGGTGTGTAACATTACATTCACTAATAGGAGTGAGAAAAACATCACGAGGTGGTGTGAATTGGAGGGTCTGAATTAGAATAGGCAGTGAGAGGCAATGTAGCATGGAGAAAAGCACCGCGGGGTGGTCAGCATGGGGAGTTCAGGGAACATGCAGTGGCAATGAAGGATAGGTTTCTGAAAAACATCACGGGGTGGTGCGCATTGTATGGGTGTGTAATATTACATTCACTAGTAGGAGTGAGAAACACATCATGGATTGGTGCGCATTGCATGGTTGTGTAATATTGCATTCACTAGTAGGAGTGAGAAAAACATCACGGGGTCATGTGAATCGGAGGGTCTGAATTAGGATAGTCAGTGAGTGGCAATGTAGGATGAGGAAAAGCACCGCGGGGTGGTCAGCATGGGGAGGTCAGGGAACATGCAGTGCCAATGTACGATAGGTTTCTGAAAAACATCGCGGGGTGGTGCGCATTGTATGGGTGTGTAACATTACATTCACTAGTAGGAGTGAGAAAAATATCACGGGGTCGTGTGAATCGGAGGGTCTGAATTAGGATAGGCAGTGAGTGGCAATGTAGGATGGGGAAAAGCACCGCGGGGTGGTCAGCATGGGGAGGTCAGGGAACATGCAGTGGCAATGTAGGATAGGTTTCTGAAAAACATCGCGGGGTGGTGCACATTTTATGGGTATGTAACATTACATTCACTAGTAGGAGTGAGAAAAACGTCACGGTGTGGTGTGAATTGGAGGGTCTGAAATAGGATAGGCAGTGAGTGGCAATGTAGGATGGAGAAAAGCACCGCGGGGTGGTCAGCATGGGGAGGTCTGGGATCATGCAGTGGCAATATAGGATAGGTTTCTGAAAAACATCGCGGGGTGGTGCGCATTGTATGGGTGTGTAACTTTACATTCACTAGTAGGAGTGAGAAAAACATCACGGGGTGGTGCGCATTGTATGGGTGTGTAATATTACATTCACTAGTACGAGTAAGAAAAAGATCATGGGGTGGTGTGAATCCGAGGGTCTGAATTAGGCTAGGCAGTGAATGGCAGTGTAGTATGGAGAAAGGCACCGCGGGGTGGTCTGCAAGGGGAGGTCAGGGAACATGCAGTGGCAATGTAGGATAGGTTTCTGAAAAACAGCGCGGGGTGGTGCGCATTGTATGGGTGTGTAACATTACATTCACTAGTAAGAGTGAGAAAAAATTCACGGGGTGGTGTGAATCGGAGGGTCTGGATTAGGATAGGAAGTTAATGGCAATGTAGGATGGAGAAAAGCACCTCGGGGTGGTCAGCATGCGGAAGTCAGGGAACATGCAGTGGCAATGTAGGATAGGTTTTTGAAAAACAATCGGGGGTGGTGCGCATTGTATGGGTGTGTAACATTACATTCACAAGTAGCAGTGAGAAAAACATCACGGGGTGGTGTGCATCGGAGGGTCTGAATTAGGATAGGCATTTAGTGGCAATGTAGGACGGGGAAAAGCACCGCGGGGTGGTCAGCATGTGGAGGTCAGGGAATATGCAGTGACAATGTATGATAGGTTTCTGAAAAACATCGCGGGCTGGTGCACATTTTATGGGTGTGTAGCATTACATTCAATAGTAGGAAGAGAAAAACATAACGGGGTGGTGTGATTCGGAGGGACTGAAATAGGTTAGGCAGTGAGTGGCAATGTAGGATGGAGAAAAGCACCGGGGGATGGTCAGCATGGGGAGGTCAGGGAACATGCAGTGGCAATGTAGGATAGGTTTCTGAAACACATCGAGGGGTGGTGCGCATTGTATGGGTGTGTAACATTACATTCATTAGTAGGAGTGAGAAAAACATCACGGGGTGTTGTGAATCAGAGGGTCTGAATTAGGATAGGCAGTGAGTGGCAATGTAGGATGGAGAAAAGCACCGTGGGGTGGTCAGCATGGGGAGGTCAGGGAACATGCAGTGGCAATGTAGGATAGGTTTCTGAAAAACATCGCGGGGTGGTGCGCATTGCATGGGTGTGTAACATTACATTCACTAGTAGGAGTGAGAAAAACATCACGGGGTGGTGTGAATCGTAGGGTCTGAATTAGGATAGGCATTGAGTGGCAATGTAGGATGGGGAAAAGCACTGCGGGGTGGTCAGCATGTGGAGGTCAGGGAATATGCAGTGACAATGTACGATAGGTTTCTGAAAAACATCGCGGGCTGGTGCACATTATATGGGTGTGTAGCATTACATTCACTAGTAGGAGGAGAAAAACATAACGGGGTGGTGTGAATCGGAGGGTCTGAAATAGGTTAGGCAGTGAGTGGCAATGTAGGATGGAGAAAAGCACCGCGGGGTTGTCAAAACGGGGAGGTCAGGGAACATGCAGTGACAATTTAGGATAGGTTTCTGAAAAACATCGCGGGGTGGTGCGCATTGTATGGGTGTGTAACATTACATTCAATAGTAGGAGTGAGAAAAACATCATGAGGTGGTGCGAATCGGAGGGGCTGAATTAGAATAGGCAGGGAGAAGCAATGTAGCATGGAGAAAAGCACCGCGGGGTGGTCAGCATGGGGAAGTCAGGGAACATGCAGTGGCAATCAAGGATAGGTTTCTGAAAAACATCGCGGAGTGGTGCGCATTGTATGGGTGTGTAACATTACATTCACTAGTAGGAGTGAGAAACACATCATGGGTTGGTGCGCATTGTATGGGTGTGTAACATTACATTCACTAGTAGGAGTGAGAAAAACATCACAGGGTGGTTTGAATCGGAGGGTCTGAATTAGGATAGGTAGTGAGTGGCAATGTAGGATGGGGAAAATCACCGCGGGTTGGTCAGCATGTGGAGGTCAGGGAACATGCATTGGCAATGTAGGATAGGTTTCTGAAAAACATCGCGGGGTGGTGCACATTGTATGGGTGTGTAACATTACATTCACTAGTAGGAGTGAGAAAAACATCACAGTGTGGTGTGAATTGGAGGGTCTCAATTAGAAGAGGCAGTGAGTGGCAATGTAGGATGGAGAAAAGCACCGCGGGGTGGTCAGCATGGGGAGGTCTGGGAACATGCAGTGGCAATGTAGGATAGGATTCTGAAAAACATCTTGGGGTGGTGCGCATTGTATGGGTGTGTAACATTACATTCACTAGTAGGAGTGAGAAAAACATCACGGGGTCGTGCGCATTGTATGGGTGTGTAACATTACATTCACTAGTAGGAATGAGAAACACATCATGGGGTGGTGTGAATCGGAGGGTTTGAATTAGGATAGGCAGTGAGTGGCAATGTAGTATGGAGAAAGGCACCGTGGGGTGGTCAGCAAGGGGAGGTCAAGGAACATGCAGTGGCAATGTAGGATAGGTTTCTGAAAAACAGCGTGGGGTAGTGCGCATTGTATGGGTGTGTAACATTACATTCACTAGTAAGATTGAGAAAACCGTCAAGGGGTGGTGTGATTTGGAGGGTCTGAATTAGGATAGGCAGTGAGTGGCATGTAGGATGGAGAATAGCACCGCTGGATGGTCAGCACGGGGAGGTCAGGGAACATGCAGTGGCAATGTAGGATAGGATTCTGAAAAACATCGCGGGGTGGTGCGCATTGTATGTGTGTGTAACATTACATTCACTAGTAGGAGTGAGAAAAACATCACGGGGTGGTGTGAATCGGAGGGTCTGAATTAGGATAGGCAATGAGTGGCAATGTAGGATGGAGAAAAGCACCGCGTGGTGGTCAGCATGGGGAAGTCAGGGATCATGCAGTGCCAATGTAGGATAGGTTTCTGAAAAACATCGCAGGGTGGTGCGCATTGTTTGGGTGTGTAACATTACATTCACTAGTAGGAGTGAGAAAAACATCGCGGGGTGTTGCGCATTGTATGGGTGTGTAACTTTACATTCACTAGTAGGAGTGAGAAAAACATCACGGGGTGGTGTGATTTGGATGGTCTGAATTAGGATAGGCATGAGTGGCAATGTAGGATGGAGAAAAGCACCGCTGGATGGTCAGCACGGGGAAGTAAGGGAACATGTAGTGACAAAGTAGGATAGGTTTCTGAAAAACATCGCGGGGTGGTGCGCTATGTATGGGTGTGTAACATTACATTCACTAGTAGGAGTGAGAAAAACATCACGGGGTGGTGTGAATCGGAGGGTCTGAATTAGGATAGGCAGTGAGTGGCAATGTAGGATGGAGAAAAGCACCGCGGGGTGGTCAGCATGGGGAAGTCTGGGATCATGCAGTGCCAATGTAGGGTAGGTTTCTGAAAAACATCGCGGGGTGGTGCGCATTGTATGGGTGTGTAACATTACATTCACTAGTAGGAGTGAGAAAAACATCACGGGGTGGTGTGATTTGGAGGGTCTGAATTAGGATACGCAGTGAGTGGCAATGTAGGATTGAGAAAAGCACCGCTGGATGGTCAGCATGGGGAAGTCAGGGAACATGCAGTGGCAATGTAGGATAGGTTTCTGAAAAACATCGCAGGGTGGTGTGCATTGTATGGGTGTGTAACATTACATTCACTAGTAGGAGTGAGAAAAACATCATGGGGTGGTGCGAATCAGAGGGTCTGAATTAGAATAGGCAGTGAGAGGCAATGTAGGATGGAGAAAAGCACTGCGGGGTGGTCAGCATGGGGAAGTCAGGGAACATGCAGTGGCAATGAAGGATAGGTTTTTGAAAAACATTGCGGGGTGGTTGGAATTGTATGGATGTGTAACATTACATTCACTAGTAGGAGTGAGAAAAACATCACGGGGTGGTGCGCATTGTATGGGTGTGTAACATTACATTCACTAGTAGGAGTGAGAAAAACGTCACGGGGTGGTGCGCATTGTATGGGTGTGTAACTTTATATTCACTAGTAGGAGTGAGAAAAACATCACGGGGTGGTGTGATTTGGAGGGTCTGAATTAGGATACGCAGTGAGTGGCAATGTAGGATGGAGAAAAACATCGCGGGGTGGTCAGCATGTGGAGGTCAGGAAACATGCAGTGGCAATGTAGGATACGTTTCTGAAAATCATCTCGGGGTGGTGCGCATTGTAAGGGTCTGTAACATTACATTCACTAGTAGGAGTGAGAAAAACATCATGGGGTGGTCTGGATCAGAAGGTCGGAATTAGGATAGGCAGTGAGTGGCAATGTAGGATGGAGAAAAGAACCGTGGGGTGGTCAGCATGGGGAGGTCGGGGAACAGGCAGTGACAATTTAGGATAGGTTTCTGAAACTCATCGCGGGGTGTGCGCATTGTATGGGTGTGTAACATTACATTCACTAGTAGGAGTGAGAAAAACATCACGGGGTGGTGTGAATCGGAGGCTCTGAATTAGGATAGGCAGTGAGTGGCAATGTACGATGTCGAAAAGCACCACAGGGTGGTCATCATGGGGAGGTCAGGGAACATGCAGTTGCAATGTAGGATAGGTTTCTGAAAAACATCGCGGGTTGGTGCGCATTGTATACGTGTGTAACATTACATTCACCTGTAGGAGTGAGAAAAACATCACAGGGTGGTGTGAATCGGAGGGTCTGAATTAGGATAGGCAGTGAGTGGCAATGTAGGATGGAGAAAAGAACCGCGGGGTGGTCAGCAAGGGGAGGTCAGGGAACATGCAGTGGCAATGTAGAAGAGGTTTCTGAAAAACATCGCGGAGTGGTGAGCATTGTATGGGTGTGTAACATTACATTCCCCTGTAGGAGTGAGAAAAACGTCACAGGGTGGTGTGAATCGGAGGGCCTGAATTAGGATAGGCAGTGAGTGGCAATGTAGGATGGAGAAAAACACCGCGGGGTGGTCAGCATGTGGAGGTCAGGAATCATGCAGTGGCAATGTAGGATACGTTTCTGAAAAACATCTCGGGGTGGTGCGCATTGTAAGGGTCTGTAACATTACATTCACTACTAGGAGTGAGAAAAATATCATGGGGTGGTGTGAATCGGAGGGTCTGAATTAGGATAGGCAGTGAGTGGCGATATAGGATTTAGCAAAGCACCGCGGGGTGGTCAGCATGGGGAGGTCGGGGAACAGGCAGTGACAATTTAGGATAGGTTTCTGAAACACATCGCGGGGTGTGCGCATTGTATGGTTGTGTAACATTACATTCACTAGTAGGAGTGAGAAAAACATCACGGGGTGGTGTGAATCGGAGGGTCTGAATTAGGATAGGCAGTGAGTGTCAATGTAGGATGGAGAAAAGCACCACAGGGTGGTCAGCATGGGGAGGTCAGGGAACATGCATTTGCAATGTAGGATAGGTTTCTGAAAATCATCGCGGGGTGGTGCGCATTGTATACGTGTGTAACATTACATTCACTTGTAGGAGTGAGAAAAACATCACGGGGTGGTGTGAATCGGAAGGTCTGAATTTGGATAGGCAGTGAGTGGCAATGTAGGACGGAGAAATGCACCGCGGGGTGGTCACAATGGGGAGGTCAGGGAACATGCAGTGCCAATGTAGGATAGGTTTTTGAAAAACATCCCGGGGTGGTGCGCATTGTATGGGTGTGTAACATCACATTCACTAGTAGGAGTGAGAAAAACATCGCGGGGTGTTGCGCATTGTATGGGTGTTTAACTTTACATTCACTAGTAGGAGTGAGAAAAACATCACGGAGTGGTGTGATTTGGAGGGTCTGAATTAGGATACGCAGTGAGTGGCAATGTAGGATGGAGAAAAGCACCGTTGGATGGTCAGCGTGGGGAAGTCAGGGAACATGCAGTGGCAGTGTAGGATAGGTTTCTTAAAAACATCGCGGGGTGGTGCGCATTGTATGGGTGTGTAACATTACGTTCACTAGTAGTAGTGTGAAAAACGTTATGGGGTGGTGCGAATCGGAGGGTCTGAATTAGAATAGGCAGTGAGAGGCAATGTAGGATGGAGAAAAGCACCGCGGGGTGGACAGAATGGGGAAGTCAGGGAACATGCAGTGACAATGAATGATAGGTTTCTGAAAAACATTGCGGGGTGGTGGGAATTGTATGGATGTGTAAAATTACATTCACTAGTAGGAGTGAGAAAAACATAACGTGTTGGTGCGCATTGTATGGGTGTGTAACATTACATTCATAAGTAGGAGTGAGAAAAACATCACGGGGTGGTGTGAATCGGAGGGTCTGAATAAGGATAGGCAGTGAGTGGCTATGTAGGATGCAGAAAAGCACCGCGGGGTGGTCAGCATGGGGAGGTAGGGAACAGGCAGTGACAATTTAGGATAGGTTTCTGAAACATATCGCGGGGTGTGCGCATTGTATGGGTGTGTAACATTACATTCACTAGTAGGAGTGAGAAAAACATCAAGGGGTGGTGTGAATCGGAGGCTCTGAATTAGGATAGGCAGTGAGTGGCAATGTAGGATGGAGAAAAGCACCACAGGGTGGTCATCATGGTGAGGTCAGGGAACATGCAGTTGCAATGTAGGATAGGTTTCTGAAAAACATCGCGGGTTGGTGCGCATTGTATACGTGTGTAACATTACATTCACCTGTAGGAGTGAGAAAAACATCACGGGGTGGTGTGAATCGGAGAGCCTGAATTAGGATAGGCAGTGAGTGGCAATGTAGGATGGAGAAAAACACCGTGGTCTGGTCAGCATGTGGAAGTCAGGAAACATGCAGTGGCAATTTAGGATACGTTTCTGAAAAACATCTCGGGGTGGTGCGCATTGTAAGGGTCTGTAACATTACGTTCACTAGTAGGAGTGAGAAAAACATCATGGGGTGGTGTGAATTGGAGGGTCTGAATTAGGATAGGCAGTGAGTGGCGATGTAGGATGGAGAAAAGCACCGCGGGGTGGTCAGCATGGGGAGGTCGGTGAACAGTCCGGGACAATTTATGATAGGTTTCTGAAAAACATCGCGGGGTGGTGCGCATTGTATACGTGTGGAACATTACATTCACTTGTAGGAGTGAGAAAAACATAACGTGTTGGTGCGCATTGTATGGGTGTGTAACATTACATTCACTAGTAGGAGTGAGAAAAACATCACGGGGTGGTGTGAATCGGAGGGTCTGAATTAGGATAGGCATTGAGTGGCAATGTAGGATGGGGAAAATCACCGCGGGTTGGTCAGCATGGGGAGGTCAGGGAACATGCAGTGGCAATGTAGGATAGGTTTCTGAAAAACATCGCGGGGTGGTGCACATTGTATGGGTGTGTAACATTACATTCACTAGTAGGAGTGAGAAAAACATCACAGTGTGGTGTGAATTGGAGTGTCTCAATTAGAATAGGCAGTGAGTGGCAATGTAGGATGGAGAAAAGCACCGCGGGGTGGTCAGCATGGGGAGGTCTGGGAACATGCAGTGGCAATGTAGGATAGGTTTCTGAAAAACATCGCGGGGTGGTGCGCATTGTATGGGTGTGTAACATTACATTCACTAGTAGGAGTGAGAAAAACATCACGGGGTGGTGCACATTGTATGGGTGTGTAACATTACATTCACTAGTAGGAGTGAGAAAAACATCACAGTGTGGTGTGAATTGGAGTGTCTCAATTAGAATAGGCAGTGAGTGGCAATGTAGGATGGAGAAAAGCACCGCGGGGTGGTCAGCATGGGGAGGTCTGGGAACATGCAGTGGCAATGTAGGATAGGTTTCTGAAAAACAGCGTGAGGTGGTGCGCATTGTATGGGTGTGTAACATTACATTTACTAGTAAGATTGAGAAAACCGTCACGGGGTGGTGTGATTTGGAGGGTCTGAATTAGGATAGGCAGTGAGTTTCATGTAGGATGGAGAATACCACCGCTGGATGGTCAGCACGGGGAGGTCAGGGAACATGCAGTGGCAATGTAGGATAGGTTTCTGAAAAACATCGCGGGGTGGTGCGCATTGTATGGGTGTGTAACATTACATTCCCTAGTAGGAGTGAGAAAAACATCACGGGGTGGAGTGAATCGGAGGGTCTGAATTAGGATAGGCAGTGAGAGGCAATGTAGCATGGAGAAAAGCACCGCGGGGTGGTCAGCATGTTGAGGTCAGGGAACATGCAGTCGCAATGAAGGATAGGTTTCTGAAAAACATCACGGGGTGGTGCGCATTGTATCGTTGTGTAACATTACATTCACTAGTAGGAGTAAGAAACACATCATGGATTGGTGCGCTTTGTATGGGTGTGTAACATTACATTCACTAGTAGGAGTGAGAAAAACAACACAGGGGGGTTTGAATCAGAGGGCCTAAATTAGGATAGACAGTGAGTGGCAATTTGCATGGATAAAAGCACCGTGGGGTGGTCAGCATGGTGAGGTCAGGGAACATGCAGTGGCAATGTAGGATAGGTTTCTGAAAAACATCGCGGGGAGGTGCGCATTGTAAGGGTGTGTAACATTACATTCACTAGTAAGAGTGAGAAAAACATCACGGGGTGGTGTGAATCGTAGGGTGTGAATTTGGATAGGCAGTGAGTGGCAAATGTAGGATGGAGTAAAGCACCGCGGGGTGGTCAGCATGGTGATGTCAGGGAATATCCAGTGGGATTGTAGAATAAGTTTCTGAAAAACATCGCGGGGAGGTGCGCATTGTAAGGGTGTGTAACATTACATTCACTAGTAAGAGTGAGAAAAACATCACGGGGTGGTGTGAATCGTAGGGTGTGAATTACGATAGGCAGTGAGTGGCAATGTAGGATGGTGAAAAGCACGCGGGGTGGTCAACATGGGGAGGTCAGGGAACATGTAGTGGCAATGTAGGATAGGTTTCTGAAAAACATCGCGGGGTGGTGCGCATAGTATGGGTGTGTAAAATTACATACACTAGTAGGAGTGAGAAAAACATAACGGGGTGTTGCCCATTGTATTGGTGTGTAACATTGCATTCACTAGTAGTAGTGAGAAAAACATCATGAGGTGGTGTGAATCCGAGGCTCTGAATTTGGATAGGCAGTGAGTGGCAATGTAGGATCGAGAAAAGCTCCACGGCGTGGTCAGCACGGGGAGGTCAGGGAACATGCAGTGGCAATGTAGGATAGGTTTCTGAAAAACATCGCGGGGTTGTGCGCATTATATGGGTGTGTAACATTACATTCACTAGTAGGAGTGAGAAAAATGTCATGGGGTGGTGTGAATCGGAGGGTCTGAATTAGGATAGGCAGTGAGAGGCAATGTAGCATGGAGAAAAGCACCGCGGGGTGGTCAGCATGTTGAGGTCAGGGAACATGCAGTCGCAATGAAGGATAGGTTTCTGAAAAACATCGCGGGGTGGTGCACATTGTATCGGTGTGTAACATTACATTCACTAGTAGTTGTGAGAAAAAACATCAGGGGTGGTGTGAATCGGAGGCTCTGAATTAGGATAGGCAGTGAGTGGCAATGTAGGATGGAGAAAAGCACCACAGGATGGTCAGCATGGGGAGGTCAGGGAACATGCAGTGGCAATGAAGGATAGGTTTCTGAAAAACATCGCGGGTTGGTGCCCATTGTATACGTGTGTAATATTACATTCACCTGTAGGAGTGAGAAAAACATCACAGGGTGATGTGAATCGGAGGGTCTGAATTAGGATAGGCAGTGAGTGGCAATGTAGGATGGAGAAAAGATCCGCGGGGTGGTCAGCAAGGGGAGGTCAGGGAACATGCAGTGGCAATGTAGGATAGGTTTCTGAAAAACATCGCGGAGTGGTGCTCATTGTATGGGTGTGTAACATTACATTCACTAGTAGGAGTGAGAAAAACATCACGGGGTGGTGTGAATCGGAGGGCCTGAATTAGGATAGGCAATGAGTCGCAATGTAGGATGGAGAAAAGCACTGCGGGGTGTTCAGCATGGGGAGGTCAGGGAATATGCAGTGGCAATGCAGGATAGGTTTCTGAAAAACATCGCGTGTTGGTGCGCATTGTATGGGTGTGTAACATTACATGCACTAGTAGGAGTGAGAAAAACATCACGGGGTGGTGTGAATTGCAGGGTCTAAATTAGGATAGGCATTGAGTGGCAATGTAGGATGGAGAAAAGCACCGCGGGGTGGTCAGCATGGGGTAGTCAGGGATCATGCAGGGCCAATGTAGGATAGCTTTCTGAAAAACATCGCGGGGTGGTGCGCATTGTACGGGTGTGTAACATTACATTCATAAGTAGGAGTGAGAAAAACATCACGGGGTGGTGTGAATCGGAGGGTCTGAATAAGGATAGGCAGTGAGTGGCAATGTAGGATGGAGAAAAGCACCGCGGGGTGGTCAGCATGGGGAGGTCAGGGAACAGGCAGTGACAATTTAGGATAGGTTTCTGAAACATATCGCGGGGTGTGCGCATTGTATGGGTGTGTAACATTACATTCACTAGTAGGAGTGAGAAAAACATCAAGGGGTGGTGTGAATCGGAGGGTCTGAATTAGGATAGGCAGTGAGTGGCGATGTAGGATGGAGAAAAGCACCGCGGGGTGGTCAGCATGGGGAGGTCGGGGAACAGTCAGGGACAATTTAGGATAGGTTTCTGAAAAACATCGCGGGGTGGTGCGCCTTGTATACGTGTGGAACATTACATTCACTTGTAGGAGTGAGAAAAACATAACGTGTTGGTGCGCATTGTATGGGTGTGTAACATTACATTCACTAGTAGGAGTGAGAAAAACATCAAGGGGTGGTGTGAATCGGAGGCTCTGAATTAGGATAGGCAGTGAGTGGCAATGTAGGATGGAGAAAAGCACCACAGGGTGGTCATCATGGTGAGGTCAGGGAACATGCAGTTGCAATGTAGGATAGGTTTCTGAAAAACATCGCGGGTTCGTGCGCATTGTATACGTGTGTAACATTACATTCACCTGTAGGAGTGAGAAAAACATCACAGGGTGGTGTGAATCGGAGGCTCTGAATTAGGATAGGCAGTGAGTGGCAATGTAGTATGGAGAAAGGCACCGTGGGGTGTTCAGCAAGGGGAGGTCAAGGAACATGCAGTGGCAATGTAGGATAGGTTTCTGAAAAACAGCGTGGGGTGGTGCGCATTGTATGGGTGTGTAACATTACATTCACTAGTAAGATTGAGAAAACCGTCACGGGGTGGTGTGATTTGGAGGGTCTGAATTAGGATAGGCAGTGAGTGGAATGTAGGATGGAGAATAGCACCGCTGGATGGTCAGCACGGGGAGGTCAGGGAACATGCAGTGGCAATGTAGGATAAGTTTCTGAAAAACATCGCGATGAGGTGCGCATTGTAAGGGTGTGTAACATTACATTCACTAGTAAGAGTGAGAAAAACATCACGGGTGGTGTGAATCGTAGGGTGTGAATTAGGATAGGCAGTGAGTGGCAAATGTAGGATGGAGTAAAGCACCGCGGGGTGGTCAGCATGGGGATGTCAGGGAACATCCAGTGGGATTGTAGAATAAGTTTCTGAAAAACATCGCGATGAGGTGCGCATTGTAAGGGTGTGTAACATTACATTCACTAGTAAGAGTGAGAAAAACATCACGGGGTGGTGTGAATCGTAGGGTGTGAATTACGATAGGCAGTGAGTGGCAATGTAGGATGGAGAAAAGCACGCGGGGTGGTCAACATGGGGAGGTCAGGGAACATGCAGTGGCAATGTAGGATAGGTTTCTGAAAAACATCGCGGGGTGGTGCGCATTGTATGGGTGTGTAAAATTACATTCACTAGTAGGAGTGAGAAAAACATAACGGGGTGAGGCCCATTGTATTGGTGTGTAACATTGCATTCACTAGTAGTAGTGAGAAAAACATCACGAGGTGGTGTGAATCTGAGGCTCTGAATTTGGATAGGCAGTGAGTGGCAATGTAGGATGGAGAAAAGCTCCAGGCGTGGTTTGCACGGGGAGGTCAGGGAACATGCAGTGGCAATGTAGGATAGGTTTCTGAAAAACATCGCGGGGTTTTGCGCATTGTATGGGTGTGTAACATTACATTCACTAGTAGGAGTGAGAAAAAAGTCATGGGGTGGTGTGAATCGGAGGGCCTGAATTAGGATAGGCAGTTAGTGGCAATATAGGATGGAGAAAAACACCGCGAGGTGGTCAGCATGTGGAGGTCAGGAAACATGCAGTGGCAATGTAGGAGACGTTTCTGAAAAACATCTCGGTGTGGTGCGCATTGTAAGGGTGTGTAACATTACATTCACTAGTAGGAGTGAGAAAAACATCATGGGGTCGTGTGAATCGGAGGGTCTGAATTAGGATAGCTAGTGAGTGGCAATGTAGGATGGAGAAAAGCACCGCGGGGTGGTCAGCATGGGGAGGTCGGGGAACAGGCAGTGACAATTTAGGATAGGTTTCTGAAACACATCGCGGGATGTGCACATTGTATGGGTATGTAACATTACATTCACTTGTAGTTGTGAGAAAAACATCAGGGGTGGTGTGAATCGGAGGCTCTGAATTAGGATAGGCAGTGAGTGGCAATGTAGGATGGAGAAAAGCACCACAGGATGGTCAGCATGGGGAGGTCAGGGAACATGCAGTGGCAATGAAGGATAGGTTTCTGAAAAACTTCGCGGGTTGGTGCGCATTGTATACGTGTGTCATATTACATTCACCTGCAGGAGTGAGAAAAACATCACAGGGTGATGTGAATCGGAGGGTCTGAATTAGGATAGGCAGTGAGTGGCAATGTAGGATGGAGAAAAGATCTGCGGAGTGGTCAGCAAGGGGAGGTCAGGGAACATGCAGTGGCAATGTAGGATAGGTTTCTGAAAAACATCGCGGAGTGGTGCGCATTGTATGGGTGTGTAACATTACATGCACTAGTAGGAGTGAGAAAAACATCACGGGGTGGTGTGAATTGGAGGGTCTGAATTAGGATAGGCATTGAGTGGCAATGTAGGATGGAGAAAAGCACCGCGGGGTGGTCAGCATGGGGTGGTCAGGGATCATGCAGGGCCAATGTAGGATAGCTTTCTGAAAAACATCGCGGGGTGGTGCGCATTGTACGGGTGTGTAACATTACATTCACTAGTAGGAGTAAGAAAAACTTCGCGGGGTGTTGCGCATTGTATGGGAGTGTAACTTTACATTCACTAGCAGGAGTGAGAAAAAAATCACGGGGTGGTGTGATTTGGAGGGTCTGAATTAGGATAGGCAGGGAATGGCAATGTAGGATGGAGAAAAGCACCGCTGGATGGTCAGCATGGGGAGGTCAGGGAACATGCAGTGGCAATGTAGGATAGGTTTCTGAAAAACATAGCGGGGTGGTGCGCATTGTATGGGTGTGTAACATTACATTCACTAGTAGGAGTGAGAAAAAACATCACGGGGTGGTGTGAATCGGAGGGTCTGAATTAGAATATTCAGTGAGAGGCAATGTAGCATGGAGAAAAGCACCGCGGCGTGGTCAGCATGGGGAGGTCAGGGAACATGCAGTGGCAATGAAGGATAGGTTTCTGAAAAACATCGCGGGGTGGTGCGCATTGTATGGGTGTGTAACATTACATTCACTAGTAGGAGTGAGAAACACATTATGGATTGGTGCGCATTGTATGGGTGTGTAACATTACATTCACTAGCAGGAGTGAGAAAAACAACACAGGGGGGTTTGAATCGGAGGCTCTGAATTAGGATAGAAAGTGAGTGGCAATTTGCATGGATAAAAGCACCATGGGTTGGTCAGCAAGGGGAGGTCAGGGAACAGGCAGTGGCAATGTAGGATAGGTTTCTGAAAATCAACGCGGGGTGGTGCTTATTTTATGGGTGTGTAACATTACATTCACGAGTAAGATTGAGAAAAAACATAACGTGGTGGTGTGAATCGAAGGGTCTGAATTATGATAGGAAGTTAGTGGCAATATAGGATGGAGAAAAGCACTGCGGGGTGGTCAGCATGGGGAGGTCAGGGAATATGCAGTGGCAATGCAGGATAGGTTTCTGAAAAACATTGCGGGGTGGTGCGGATTGTATGGGTGTGTAACATTACATTCACTAGTAGAAGTGAGAAAAACATCACGGGGTGGTGTGAATTGGAGGGTCTGAATTAGGATAGGCATTGAGTGGCAATGTAGGATGGAGAAAAGCACCGCGGGGTGGTCAGCATGCGGAAGTCAGAGTTCATGCAGTGCCAATGTAGGATAGGTTTCAGAAAAACATCGCGGGGTGGTACGCATTGTACGGGTGTGTAACATTACATTCACTAGTAGGAGTGAGAAACACTTCGCGGGGTGTTGCGCATTGTATGGGTGTGTAACTTTACATTTACTAGCAGGAGTGAGAAAAGCATCACGGGGTGGTGAGATTTGGAGTGTCTGATTAGGATAGGCAGTGAGTGGCAATGTAGGATGGAGAAAAGCACCGCTGGATGTTCAGCATGGGGAAGTCAGGGAACATGCAGTGGCAATGTAGGATAGGTTTCTGAAAAACATCGCGGGGTGATGCACATTGTATGGGTGTGTAACATTACATTCACTAGTAGCAGTGAGAAAAACATCACGGGGTGGTGTGAATCGGAAGGTCTGAATTAGAATAGGCAGTGAGAGGCAATGTAGCATGGAGAAAAGCACCGCGGGGTGGTCAGCATGGGGAGGTCAGGGAACATGCAGTGGCAATGAAGGATAGGTTTCTGAAAAACCTCGCGGGGTGGTGCGCATTGTATGGGTCTGTAACATTACATTCACTAGTAGGAGTGAGAAACACATGGAATGGTGCGCATTGTATGGGTGAGTAACATTACATTCACTAGTAGGAGTGAGAAAAACATCACGGGTTGGTTTGAATTGGAGGGTCTGAATTAGGATAGACAGTGAGTTACAATTTAGGATGGATAAAGCACCGTGGGGTTGTCAGCATGGTGAGGTCAGGGAACATGCAGGGCCAATGTAGGATAGGTATCTGAAAAACATCGCGGGGTGGTGAGCATATATGGGTGGGTAACATTACATTCACTAGTAGGAGTGAGAAAAACATCTCGGGGTCGTGTGAATCTTAGGGTCTGAATTAGGATAGGCAGTGAGTGGCAATGTAGGATGGGGAAAAGCACAGCGGGGTGGTCAGCATGGGGAGGTCAGGGAACATGCAGTGACAATGTAGGATAGGTTTCTGAAAAACATCGTGGGGTGGTGTGCATTGTATGTGTGTGTAAAATTACATTCACTAGTAGGAGTGAGAAAAACATCGCGGTTTGGTGTGAATCGGAGGATCTGAATTAGGATAGGAAATGAGTGGCAATGTAGGATGGAGATAAGCACCTCGGGGTGGTCAGCATGGGGAAGTCAGGGAAAATGCAGTGGCAATGTAGGATAGGTTTCTGAAAAACATCGCGGGGTGGTGCGCATTGTATGGGTGTGTAACATTACATTCACTAGTAGGAGTGAGGAAAACATCACAGGGTGGTGTGAATCGGAGGATCTGAATTAGGATAGGCAGTGAGTGGCAATGTAGGATGGAAAAAAGCACCGCGGGGTGGTCAGCATGGGGAGGTCAGGAAACATGCAATGGCAATGTAGGATAGGTTTCTGAAAAACATCGCGGGGTGGTGCGCATTTTACGGGTGTGTAACATTACATTCACTAGTAGGAGTGAGAAAAACATCATGGGGTGGTGTGAATCAGAGGGTCTGAATTAGGATAGGCAGTGAGCGGCAATGTAGTATGTAGAAAGGTACCGCGGGGTGGTCAGCAAGGGGAGGTCAGGGAACATGCAGTGGCAATGTAGGATAGGTTTCTCAAAAACAGCGCGGGGTGCTGCGCATTGTATGGGTGTGTAACATTACATTCACTAGTAAGATTGAGAAAAACATAACGGGGTGGTGTGAATCGGAGGGTCGGAATTAGGTTAGGAAGTGAGTGGCAATGTAGGATGGAGAAAAGCACTGCGGGGTGGTCAGCATGGGGAGGTCTGGGAATATGCAGTGGCAATGCAGGATAGGTTTCTGAAAAACATCGCGGGGTGGTGCGCATTGTATGGGTTGTAACATTACATGCACTAGTAGGAGTGAGAAAAACATCACGGGGTGGTGTGAATTGGAGTGTCTGAATTAGGATAGGCATTGAGTGGCAATGTAGGATGGAGAAAAGAACCGCGGGGTGGTCAGCAAGGGGAGGTCAGGGAACATGCAGTGGCAATGTAGGAGAGGTTTCTGAAAAACATCGCGGAGTGGTGCGGATTGTATGGGTGTGTAACATTACATTCACCTGTAGGAGTGAGAAAAACATCACGGGGTGGTGTTAATCGGAGAGCCTGAATTAGGATAGGCAGTGAGTGGCAATGTAGGATGGAGAAAAACACCACAGTGTGGTCAGCATGTGGAAGTCAGGAAACATGCAGTGGCAATTTAGGATACGTTTCTGAAAAACATCTCGGGGTGGTGCGCATTGTAAGGGTCTGTAACATTACGTTCACTAGTAGGAGTGAGAAAAACATAATGGGGTGGTGTGAATCGGAGGGTCTGAATTAGGATAGGCAGTGAGTGGCGATGTAGGATGGAGAAAAGCACCGCGGGGTGGTCAGCATGGGGAGGTCGGGGAACAGTCAGGGACAATTTAAGATAGGTTTCTGAAAAACATCGCGGGGTGGTGCGCCTTGTATACGTGTGGAACATTACATTCACTTGTAGGAGTGAGAAAAACATAACGTTTTGGTGCGCATTGTATGGGTGTGTAACATTACATTCACTAGTAGGAGTGAGAAAAACATCAAGGGGTGGTGTGAATCGGAGGCTCTGAATTAGGATAGGCAGTGAGTGGCAATGTAGGATGGAGAAAAGCACCACAGGGTGGTCATCATGGTGAGGTCAGGGAACATGCAGTTGCAATGTAGGATAGGTTTCTGAAAAACATCGCGGGTTCGTGCGCATTGTATACGTGTGTAACATTACATTCACCTGTAGGAGTGAGAAAAACATCACAGGGTGGTGTGAATCGGAGGGTCTGAATTAGGATAGGCAGTGAGTGGCAATGTAGTATGGAGAAAGGCACCGTGGGGTGTTCAGCAAGGGGAGGTCAAGGAACATGCAGTGTCAATGTAGGATAGGTTTCTGAAAAACAGCGTGGGGTGGTGCGCATTGTATGGGTGTGTAACATTACATTCACTAGTAAGATTGAGAAAACCGTCACGGGGTGGTGTGATTTGGAGGGTCTCAATTAGGATAGGCAGTGAGTGGAATGTAGGATGGAGAATAGCACCGCTGGATGGTCAGCACGGGGAGGTCAGGGAACATGCAGTGGCAATGTAGGATAAGTTTCTGAAAAACATCGCGATGAGGTGCGCATTGTAAGGGTGTGTAACATTACATTCACTAGTAAGAGTGAGAAAAACATCACGGGGTGGTGTGAATCGTAGGGTGTGAATTAGGATAGGCAGTGAGTGGCAAATGTAGGATGGAGTAAAGCACCGCGGGGTGGTCAGCATGGGGATGTCAGGGAACATCCAGTGGGATTGTAGAATAAGTTTCTGAAAAACATCGCGATGAGGTGCGCATTGTAAGGGTGTGTAACATTACATTCACTAGTAAGAGTGAGAAAAACATCACGGGGTGGTGTGAATCGTAGGGTGTGAATTACGATAGGCAGTGAGTGGCAATGTAGGATGGAGAAAAGCACGCGGGGTGGTCAACATGGGGAGGTCAGGGAACATGCAGTGGCAATGTAGGATAGGTTTCTGAAAAACATCGCGGGGTGGTGCGCATTGTATGGGTGTGTAAAATTACATTCACTAGTAGGAGTGAGAAAAACATAACGGGGTGTTGCCCATTGTATTGGTGTGTAACATTGCATTCACTAGTAGTAGTGAGAAAAACATCACGAGGTGGTGTGAATCTGAGGCTCTGAATTTGGATAGGCAGTGAGTGGCAATGTAGGATGGAGAAAAGCTCCAGGCGTGGTTTGCACGGGGAGGTCAGGGAACATGCAGTGGCAATGTAGGATAGGTTTCTGAAAAACATCGCGGGGTTTTGCGCATTGTATGGGTGTGTAACATTACATTCACTAGTAGGAGTGAGAAAAAAGTCATGGGGTCGTGTGAATCGGAGGGCCTGAATTAGGATAGGCAGTTAGTGGCAATATAGGATGGAGAAAAACACCGCGAGGTGGTCAGCATGTGGAGGTCAGGAAACATGCAGTGGCAATGTAGGAGACGTTTCTGAAAAACATCTCGGTGTGGTGCGCATTGTAAGGGTGTGTAACATTACATTCACTAGTAGGAGTGAGAAAAACATCATGGGGTCGTGTGAATCGGAGGGTCTGAATTAGGATAGCTAGTGAGTGGCAATGTAGGATGGAGAAAAGCACCGCGGGGTGGTCAGCATGGGGAGGTCGGGGAACAGGCAGTGACAATTTAGGATAGGTTTCTGAAACACATCGCGGGATGTGCACATTGTATGGGTGTGTAACATTACATTCACTAGTAGTTGTGAGAAAAACATCAGGGGTGGTGTGAATCGGAGGCTCTGAATTAGGATAGGCAGTGAGTGGCAATGTAGGATGGAGAAAAGCACCACAGGATGGTCAGCATGGGGAGGTCAGGGAACATGCAGTGGCAATGAAGGATAGGTTTCTGAAAAACTTCGCGGGTTGGTGCGCATTGTATACGTGTGTAATATTACATTCACCTGTAGGAGTGAGAAAAACATCACAGGGTGATGTGAATCGGAGGGTCTGAATTAGGATAGGCAGTGAGTGGCAATGTAGGATGGAGAAAAGATCCGCGGAGTGGTCAGCAAGGGGAGGTCAGGGAACATGCAGTGGCAATGTAGGATAGGTTTCTGAAAAACATCGCGGAGTGGTGCGCATTGTATTTGTGTGTAACATTACATGCACTAGTAGGAGTGAGAAAAACATCACGGGGTGGTGTGAATTGGAGTGTCTGAATTAGGATAGGCATTGAGTGGCAATGTAGGATGGAGAAAAGCACCGCGGGGTGGTCAGCATGGGGTGGTCAGGGATCATGCAGGGCCAATGTAGGATAGCTTTCTGAAAAACATCGCGGGGTGGTGCGCATTGTACGGGTGTGTAACATTACATTCACTAGTAGGAGTAAGAAAAACTTCGCGGGGTGTTGCGCATTGTATGGGAGTGTAACTTTACATTCACTAGCAGGAGTGAGAAAAAAATCACGGGGTGGTGTGATTTGGAGGGTCTGAATTAGGATAGGCAGGGAATGGCAATGTAGGATGGAGAAAAGCACCGCTGGATGGTCAGCATGGGGAGGTCAGGGAACATGCAGTGGCAATGTAGGATAGGTTTCTGAAAAACATAGCGGGGTGGTGCGCATTGTATGGGTGTGTAACATTACATTCACTAGTAGGAGTGAGAAAAAACATCACGGGGTGGTGTGAATCGGAGGGTCTGAATTAGAATATTCAGTGAGAGGCAATGTAGCATGGAGAAAAGCACCGCGGCGTGGTCAGCATGGGGAGGTCAGGGAACATGCAGTGGCAATGAAGGATAGGTTTCTGAAAAACATCGCGGGGTGGTGCGCATTGTATGGGTGTGTAACATTACATTCACTAGTAGGAGTGAGAAACACATTATGGATTGGTGCGCATTGTATGGGTGTGTAACATTACATTCACTAGCAGGAGTGAGAAAAACAACACAGGGGGGTTTGAATCGGAGGCTCTGAATTAGGATAGAAAGTGAGTGGCAATTTGCATGGATAAAAGCACCATGGGTTGGTCAGCAAGGGGAGGTCAGGGAACAGGCAGTGGCAATGTAGGATAGGTTTCTGAAAATCAACGCGGGGTGGTGCTTATTTTATGGGTGTGTAACATTACATTCACGAGTAAGATTGAGAAAAACATAACGTGGTGGTGTGAATCGAAGGGTCTGAATTATGATAGGAAGTTAGTGGCAATATAGGATGGAGAAAAGCACTGCGGGGTGGTCAGCATGGGGAGGTCAGGGAATATGCAGTGGCAATGCCGGATAGGTTTCTGAAAACCATTGCTGGGTGGTGCGGATTGTATGGGTGTGTAACATTACATTCACTAGTAGAAGTGAGAAAAACATCACGGGGTGGTGTGAATTGGAGGGTCTGAATTAGGATAGGCATTGAGTGGCAATGTAGGATGGAGAAAAGCACCGCGGGGTGGTCAGCATGCGGAAGTCAGAGTTCATGCAGTGCCAATGTAGGATAGGTTTCAGAAAAACATCGCGGGGTGGTACGCACTGTACGGGTGTGTAACATTACATTCACTAGTAGGAGTGAGAAACACTTCGCGGGGTGTTGCGCATTGTATGGGTGTGTAACTTTACATTCACTAGCAGGAGTGAGAAAAGCATCACGGGGTGGTGAGATTTGGAGTGTCTGATTAGGATAGGCAGTGAGTGGCAATGTAGGATGGAGAAAAGCACCGCTGGATGTTCAGCATGGGGAAGTCAGGGAACATGCAGTGGCAATGTAGGATAGGTTTCTGAAAAACATCGCGGGGTGATGCACATTGTATGGGTGTGTAACATTACATTCACTAGTAGCAGTGAGAAAAACATCACGGGGTGGTGTGAATCGGAGGGTCTGAATTAGAATAGGCAGTGAGAGGCAATGTAGCATGGAGAAAAGCACCGCGGGGTGGTCAGCATGGGGAGGTCAGGGAACATGCAGTGGCAATGAAGGATAGGTTTCTGAAAAACCTCGCGGGGTGGTGCGCATTGTATGGGTCTGTAACATTACATTCACTAGTAGGAGTGAGAAACACATGGAATGGTGCGCATTGTATGGGTGAGTAACATTACATTCACTAGTAGGAGTGAGAAAAACATCACGGGTTGGTTTGAATTGGAGGGTCTGAATTAGGATAGACAGTGAGTTACAATTTAGGATGGATAAAGCACCGTGGGGTTGTCAGCATGGTGAGGTCAGGGAACATGCAGGGCCAATGTAGGATAGGTATCTGAAAAACATCACGGGGTGGTGAGCATATATGGGTGGGTAACATTACATTCACTAGTAGGAGTGAGAAAAACATCTCGGGGTCGTGTGAATCTTAGGGTCTGAATTAGGATAGGCAGTGAGTGGCAATGTAGGATGGGGAAAAGCACAGCGGGGTGGTCAGCATGGGGAGGTCAGGGAACATGCAGTGACAATGTAGGATAGGTTTCTGAAAAACATCGTGGGGTGGTGTGCATTGTATGTGTGTGTAAAATTACATTCACTAGTAGGAGTGAGAAAAACATCGCGGTTTGGTGTGAATCGGAGGATCTGAATTAGGATAGGAAATGAGTGGCAATGTAGGATGGAGATAAGCACCTCGGGGTGGTCAGCATGGGGAAGTCAGGGAAAATGCAGTGGCAATGTAGGATAGGTTTCTGAAAAACATCGCGGGGTGGTGCGCATTGTATGGGTGTGTAACATTACATTCACTAGTAGGAGTGAGAAAAACATCACAGGGTGGTGTGAATCGGAGGATCTGAATTAGGATAGGCAGTGAGTGGCAATGTAGGATGGAGAAAAGCACCGCGGGGTGGTCAGCATGGGGAGGTCAGGAAACATGCAATGGCAATGTAGGATAGGTTTCTGAAAAACATCGCGGGGTGGTGCGCATTTTACGGGTGTGTAACATTACATTCACTAGTAGGAGTGAGAAAAACATCATGGGGTGGTGTGAATCAGAGGGTCTGAATTAGGATAGGCAGTGAGGGGCAATGTAGTACGTAGAAAGGTACCGCGGGGTGGTCAGCAAGGGGAGGTCAGGGAACATGCAGTGGCAATGTAGGATAGGTTTTTCAAAAACAGCGCGGGGTGCTGCGCATTGTATGGGTGTGTAACATTACATTCACTAGTAAGATTGAGAAAAACATAACGGGGTGGTGTGAATCGGAGGGTCTGAATTAGGTTAGGAAGTGAGTGGCAATGTAGGATGGAGAAAAGCACTGCGGGGTGGTCAGCATGGGGAGGTCTGGGAATATGCAGTGGCAATGCAGGATAGGTTTCTGAAAAACATCGCGGGGTGGTGCGCATTGTATGGGTTGTAACATTACATGCACTAGTAGGAGTGAGAAAAACATCACGGGGTGGTGTGAATTGGAGTGTCTGATTTAGGATAGGCATTGAGTGGCAATGTAGGATGGAGAAAAGCACCGCGGGGTGGTCAGCATGGGGAAGTCAGGGATCATGCAGTGGCAATGTAGGATAGGTTTCTGAAAAACATCGCGGGGTGGTGCGCATTGTATGGGTGTGTAACATTACATTCACTAGTAGGAGTGAGAAAAACATCGCGGGTGTTGCGCATTGTACGGGTGTGTAACTTTACATTCACTAGCAGGAGTGACAAAAACATCACGGGTTGGTGTGATTGGAGGGTCTGAATTAGGATAGGCAGTGAGTGGCAATGTAGGATGGAGAAAAGCACCGCTGGATGGTCAGCATGGGGAGGTCAGGGAACATGCAGTGGCAATGTAGCATAGGTTTCGGAAAAACATCGCAGGGTGGTGCGCATTGTATGGGTGTGTAACATTACATTCACTAGTAGGAGTGAGAAAAACATCACGGGGTGGTGTGAATCGGAGGGTCTGAATTAGAATAGTCAGTGAGTGGCAATGTAGCATGGAGAAAATCACCGCGGGGTTGTCAGCATGGGGAGGTCAGGGAACATGCAGTGGCAATGAAGGATAGGTTTCTGAAAAACATCGTGGGGTGGTGCACATTGTATGGGTGTGTAACATTACATTAACTAGTAGGAGTGAGAAAAACAACACAGGGGGGTTTGAATCGGAGGGTCTGAATTAGGATAGACAGTGAGTGGCAATTTGCATGGATAAAAGCACCGTGGGATGGTCAGCATGGTGAGGATAGGGAACATGCAGTGGCAATATAGGATAGGTTTCTGAAAAACATCGCGGGATTGTGAGCATATATGTGTGTGTAACATTACATTCACTAGTAAGAGTGAGAAAAACATCACGGGGTGGTGTGAATTGTAGGGTGTGAATTACGATAGGCAGTGAGTGGCAATGTAGGATGGAGAAAAGCACGCGGGGTGGTCAACATGGGGAGGTCAGGGAACATGTAGTGGCAATGTAGGATAGGTTTCTGAAAAACATCGCGGGGTGGTGCGCATTGTATGGGTGTGTAAAATTACATTCACTAGTAGGAGTGAGAAAAACATAACGGGGTGTTGCCCATTGTATTGGTGTGTAACATTGCATTCACTAGTAGTAGTGAGAAAAACATCATGAGGTGGTGTGAATCCGAGGCTCTGAATTTGGATAGGCAGTGAGTGGCAATGTAGGATGGAGAAAAGCTCCGCGGCGTGTTCAGCACGGGGAGGTCAGGGAACATGCAGTGGCAATGTAGGATAGGTTTCTGAAAAACTTCGGGGGGTGGTGCGCATTGTATGGGTGTGTAACATTACATTCACTAGTAGGAGTGAGAAAAAAGTCATGAGGTGGTGTGAATCGGAGGGCCTGAATTAGGATAGGCAGTTAGTGGCAATATAGGATGGAGTAAAACACCGCGAGGTGGTCAGCATGTGGAGGTCAGGAAACATGCAGTGGCAATGTAGGAGACGTTTCTGAAAAACATCTTGGTGTGGTGCGCATTGTAAGGGTGTGTAACATTACATTCACTAGTAGGAGTGAGAAAAACATCATGGGGTCGTGTGAATCGGAGGGTCTGAATTAGGATAGCTAGTGAGTGGCAATGTAGGATGGAGAAAAGCACCGCGGGGTGGTCAGCATGGGGAGGTCGGGGAACAGGCAGTGACAATTTAGGATAGGTTTCTGAAACACATCGTGGGGTGTGCACATTGTATGGGTGTGTAACATTACATTCACTAGTAGTTGTGAGAAAAACATCAGGGGTGGTGTGAATCGGAGGCTATGAATTAGGATAGGCAGTGAGTGGCAATGTAGGATGGAGAAAAGCACCACAGGATGGTCAGCATGGGGAGGTCAGGGAACATGCAGTGGCAATGAAGGATAGGTTTCTGAAAAACATCGCGGGTTGGTGCGCATTGTATACGTGTGTAATATTACATTCACCTGTAGGAGTGAGAAAAACATCACAGGGTGATGTGAATCGGAGGGTCTGAATTAGGATAGGCAGTGAGTGGCAATGTACGATGGAGAAAAGATCCGCGGGGTGGTCAGCAAGGGGAGGTCAGGGAACATGCAGTGGCAATGTAGGATAGGTTTCTGAAAAACATCGCGGAGTGGTGCTCATTGTATGGGTGTGTAACATTACATTCACAAGTAGGAGTGAGAAAAACATCATGGGGTGGTGTGAATCGGAGGGCCTGAATTAGGATAGGCAATGAGTCGCAATGTAGGATGGAGAATAGCACCGCTGGATGGTCAGCACGGGGAGGTCAGGGAACATGCAGTGGCAATGTAGGATAAGTTTCTGAAAAACATCGCGATGAGGTGCGCATTGTAAGGGTGTGTAACATTACATTCACTAGTAAGAGTGAGAAAAACATCACGGGGTGGTGTGAATCGTAGGGTGTGAATTACGATAGGCAGTGAGTGGCAATGTAGGATGGAGAAAAGCACGCGGGGTGGTCAACATGGGGAGGTCAGGGAACATGCAGTGGCAATGTAGGATAGGTTTCTGAAAAACATCGCGGGGTGGTGCGCATTGTATGGGTGTGTAAAATTACATTCACTAGTAGGAGTGAGAAAAACATAACGGGGTGTTGCCCATTGTATTGGTGTGTAACATTGCATTCACTAGTAGTAGTGAGAAAAACATCACGAGGTGGTGTGAATCTGAGGCTCTGAATTTGGATAGGCAGTGAGTGGCAATGTAGGATGGAGAAAAGCTCCAGGCGTGGTTTGCACGGGGAGGTCAGGGAACATGCAGTGGCAATGTAGGATAGGTTTCTGAAAAACATCGCGGGGTTTTGCGCATTGTATGGGTGTGTAACATTACATTCACTAGTAGGAGTGAGAAAAAAGTCATGGGGTGGTGTGAATCGGAGGGCCTGAATTAGGATAGGCAGTTAGTGGCAATATAGGATGGAGAAAAACACCGCGAGGTGGTCAGCATGTGGAGGTCAGGAAACATGCAGTGGCAATGTAGGAGACGTTTCTGAAAAACATCTCGGTGTGGTGCGCATTGTAAGGGTGTGTAACATTACATTCACTAGTAGGAGTGAGAAAAACATCATGGGGTCGTGTGAATCGGAGGGTCTGAATTAGGATAGCTAGTGAGTGGCAATGTAGGATGGAGAAAAGCACCGCGGGGTGGTCAGCATGGGGAGGTCGGGGAACAGGCAGTGACAATTTAGGATAGGTTTCTGAAACACATCGCGGGATGTGCACATTGTATGGGTGTGTAACATTACATTCACTAGTAGTTGTGAGAAAAACATCAGGGGTGGTGTGAATCGGAGGCTCTGAATTAGGATAGGCAGTGTGTGGCAATGTAGGATGGAGAAAAGCACCACAGGATGGTCAGCATGGGGAGGTCAGGGAACATGCAGTGGCAATGAAGGATAGGTTTCTGAAAAACTTCGCGGGTTGGTGCGCATTGTATACGTGTGTAATATTACATTCACCTGTAGGAGTGAGAAAAACATCACAGGGTGATGTGAATCGGAGGGTCTGAATTAGGATAGGCAGTGAGTGGCAATGTAGGATGGAGAAAAGATCCGCGGAGTGGTCAGCAAGGGGAGGTCAGGGAACATGCAGTGGCAATGTAGGATAGGTTTCTGAAAAACATCGCGGAGTGGTGCGCATTGTATTTGTGTGTAACATTACATGCACTAGTAGGAGTGAGAAAAACATCACGGGGTGGTGTGAATTGGAGGGTCTGAATTAGGATAGGCATTGAGTGGCAATGTAGGATGGAGAAAAGCACCGCGGGGTGGTCAGCATGGGGTGGTCAGGGATCATGCAGTGCCAATGTAGGATAGCTTTCTGAAAAACATCGCGGGGTGGTGCGCATTGTACGGGTGTGTAACATTACATTCACTAGTAGGAGTAAGAAAAACTTCGCGGGGTGTTGCGCATTGTATGGGAGTGTAACTTTACATTCACTAGCAGGAGTGAGAAAAAAATCACGGGGTGGTGTGATTTGGAGGGTCTGAATTAGGATAGGCAGGGAATGGCAATGTAGGATGGAGAAAAGCACCGCTGGATGGTCAGCATGGGGAGGTCAGGGAACATGCAGTGGCAATGTAGGATAGGTTTCTGAAAAACATAGCGGGGTGGTGCGCATTGTATGGGTGTGTAACATTACATTCACTAGTAGGAGTGAGAAAAAACATCACGGGGTGGTGTGAATCGGAGGGTCTGAATTAGAATATTCAGTGAGAGGCAATGTAGCATGGAGAAAAGCACCGCGGCGTGGTCAGCATGGGGAGGTCAGGGAACATGCAGTGGCAATGAAGGATAGGTTTCTGAAAAACATCGCGGGGTGGTGCGCATTGTATGGGTGTGTAACATTACATTCACTAGTAGGAGTGAGAAACACATTATGGATTGGTGCGCATTGTATGGGTGTGTAACATTACATTCACTAGCAGGAGTGAGAAAAACAACACAGGGGGGTTTGAATCGGAGGCTCTGAATTAGGATAGAAAGTGAGTGGCAATTTGCATGGATAAAAGCACCATGGGTTGGTCAGCAAGGGGAGGTCAGGGAACAGGCAGTGGCAATGTAGGATAGGTTTCTGAAAATCAACGCGGGGTGGTGCTTATTTTATGGGTGTGTAACATTACATTCACGAGTAAGATTGAGAAAAACATAACGTGGTGGTGTGAATCGAAGGGTCTGAATTATGATAGGAAGTTAGTGGCAATATAGGATGGAGAAAAGCACTGCGGGGTGGTCAGCATGGGGAGGTCAGGGAATATGCAGTGGCAATGCCGGATAGGTTTCTGAAAACCATTGCTGGGTAGTGCGGATTGTATGGGTGTGTAACATTACATTCACTAGTAGAAGTGAGAAAAACATCACGGGGTGGTGTGAATTGGAGGGTCTGAATTAGGATAGGCATTGAGTGGCAATGTAGGATGGAGAAAAGCACCGCGGGGTGGTCAGCATGCGGAAGTCAGAGTTCATGCAGTGCCAATGTAGGATAGGTTTCAGAAAAACATCGCGGGGTGGTACGCATTGTACGGGTGTGTAACATTACATTCACTAGTAGGAGTGAGAAACACTTCGCGGGGTGTTGCGCATTGTATGGGTGTGTAACTTTACATTCACTAGCAGGAGTGAGAAAAGCATCACGGGGTGGTGAGATTTGGAGGGTCTGATTAGGATAGGCAGTGAGTGGCAATGTAGGATGGAGAAAAGCACCGCTGGATGTTCAGCATGGGGAAGTCAGGGAACATGCAGTGGCAATGTAGGATAGGTTTCTGAAAAACATCGCGGGGTGATGCACATTGTATGGGTGTGTAACATTACATTCACTAGTAGCAGTGAGAAAAACATCACGGGGTGGTGTGAATCGGAGGGTCTGAATTAGAATAGGCAGTGAGAGGCAATGTAGCATGGAGAAAAGCACCGCGGGGTGGTCAGCATGGGGAGGTCAGGGAACATGCAGTGGCAATGAAGGATAGGTTTCTGAAAAACCTCGCGGGGTGGTGCGCATTGTATGGGTCTGTAACATTACATTCACTAGTAGGAGTGAGAAACACATGGAATGGTGCGCATTGTATGGGTGAGTAACATTACATTCACTAGTAGGAGTGAGAAAAACATCACGGGTTGGTTTGAATTGGAGGGTCTGAATTAGGATAGACAGTGAGTTACAATTTAGGATGGATAAAGCACCGTGGGGTTGTCAGCATGGTGAGGTCAGGGAACATGCAGGGCCAATGTAGGATAGGTATCTGAAAAACATCGCGGGGTGGTGAGCATATATGGGTGGGTAACATTACATTCACTAGTAGGAGTGAGAAAAACATCTCGGGGTCGTGTGAATCTTAGGGTCTGAATTAGGATAGGCAGTGAGTGGCAATGTAGGATGGGGAAAAGCACAGCGGGGTGGTCAGCATGGGGAGGTCAGGGAACATGTAGTGACAATGTAGGATAGGTTTCTGAAAAACATCGTGGGGTGGTGTGCATTGTATGTGTGTGTAAAATTACATTCACTAGTAGGAGTGAGAAAAACATCGCGGTTTGGTGTGAATCGGAGGATCTGAATTAGGATAGGAAATGAGTGGCAATGTAGGATGGAGATAAGCACCTCGGGGTGGTCAGCATGGGGAAGTCAGGGAAAATGCAGTGGCAATGTAGGATAGGTTTCTGAAAAACATCGCGGGGTGGTGTGCATTGTATGGGTGTGTAACATTACATTCACTAGTAGGAGTGAGAAAAACATCACAGGGTGGTGTGAATCGGAGGATCTGAATTAGGATAGGCAGTGAGTGGCAATGTAGGATGGAGAAAAGCACCGCGGGGTGGTCACTATGGGGAGGTCAGGAAACATGCAATGGCAATGTAGGATAGGTTTCTGAAAAACATCGCGGGGTGGTGCGCATTTTACGGGTGTGTAACATTACATTCACTAGTAGGAGTGAGAAAAACATCATGGGGTGGTGTGAATCAGAGGGTCTGAATTAGGATAGGCAGTGAGCGGCAATGTAGTACGTAGAAAGGTACCGCGGGGTGGTCAGCAAGGGGAGGTCAGGGAACATGCAGTGGCAATGTAGGATAGGTTTCTCAAAAACAGCGCGGGGTGCTGCGCATTGTATGGGTGTGTAACATTACATTCACTAGTAAGATTGAGAAAAACATAACGGGGTGGTGTGAATCGGAGGGTCTGAATTAGGTTAGGAAGTGAGTGGCAATGTAGGATGGAGAAAAGCACTGCGGGGTGGTCAGCATGGGGAGGTCTGGGAATATGCAGTGGCAATGCAGGATAGGTTTCTGAAAAACATCGCGGGGTGGTGCGCATTGTATGGGTTGTAACATTACATGCACTAGTAGGAGTGAGAAAAACATCACGGGGTGGTGTGAATTGGAGTGTCTGAATTAGGATAGGCATTGAGTGGCAATGTAGCATGGAGAAAAGCACCGCGGGGTGGTCAGCATGGGGAAGTCAGGGATCATGCAGTGGCAATGTAGGATAGGTTTCTGAAAAACATCGCGGGGTGGTGCGCATTGTATGGGTGTGTAACATTACATTCACTAGTAGGAGTGAGAAAAACATCGCGGGTGTTGCGCATTGTACGGGTGTGTAACTTTACATTCACTAGCAGGAGTGACAAAAACATCACGGGTTGGTGTGATTGGAGGGTCTGAATTAGGATAGGCAGTGAGTGGCAATGTAGGATGGAGAAAAGCACCGCTGGATGGTCAGCATGGGGAGGTCAGGGAACATGCAGTGGCAATGTAGGATAGGTTTCGGAAAAACATCGCAGGGTGGTGCGCATTGTATGCGTGTGTAACATTACATTCACTAGTAGGAGTGAGAAAAACATCACGGGGTGGTGTGAATCGGAGGGTCTGAATTAGAATAGTCAGTGAGTGGCAATGTAGCATGGAGAAAATCACCGCGGGGTTGTCAGCATGGGGAGGTCAGGGAACATGCAGTGGCAATGAAGGATAGGTTTCTGAAAAACATCGTGGGGTGGTGCACATTGTATGGGTGTGTAACATTACATTAACTAGTAGGAGTGAGAAAAACAACACAGGGGGGTTTGAATCGGAGGGTCTGAATTAGGATAGACAGTGAGTGGCAATTTGCATGGATAAAAGCACCGTGGGATGGTCAGCATGGTGAGGATAGGGAACATGCAGGGGCAATATAGGATAGGTTTCTGAAAAACATCGCGGGATGGTGAGCATATATGTGTGTGTAACATTACATTCACTAGTAAGAGTGAGAAAAACATCACGGGGTGGTGTGAATTGTAGGGTGTGAATTACGATAGGCAGTGAGTGGCAATGTAGGATGGAGAAAAGCATGCGGGGTGGTCAACATGGGGAGGTCAGGGAACATGTAGTGGCAATGTAGGATAGGTTTCTGAAAAACATCGCGGGGTGGTGCGCATTGTATGGGTGTGTAAAATTACATTCACTAGTAGGAGTGAGAAAAACATAACGGGGTGTTGCCCATTGTATTGGTGTGTAACATTGCATTCACTAGTAGTAGTGAGAAAAACATCATGAGGTGGTGTGAATCCGAGGCTCTGAATTTGGATAGGCAGTGAGTGGCAATGTAGGATGGAGAAAAGCTCCGCGGCGTGTTCAGCACGGGGAGGTCAGGGAACATGCAGTGGCAATGTAGGATAGGTTTCTGAAAAACTTCGGGGGTGGTGCGCATTGTATGGGTGTGTAACATTACATTCACTAGTAGGAGTGAGAAAAAAGTCATGAGGTGGTGTGAATCGGAGGGCCTGAATTAGGATAGGCAGTTAGTGGCAATATAGGATGGAGTAAAACACCGCGAGGTGGTCAGCATGTGGAGGTCAGAAAACATGCAGTGGCAATGTAGGAGACGTTTCTGAAAAACATCTTGGTGTGGTGCGCATTGTAAGGGTGTGTAACATTACATTCACTAGTAGGAGTGAGAAAAACATCATGGGGTCGTGTGAATCGGAGGGTCTGAATTAGGATAGCTAGTGAGTGGCAATGTAGGATGGAGAAAAGCACCGCGGGGTGGTCAGCATGGGGAGGTCGGGGAACAAGCAGTGACAATTTAGGATAGGTTTCTGAAACACATCGTGGGGTGTGCACATTGTATGGGTGTGTAACATTACATTCACTAGTAGTTGTGAGAAAAACATCAGGGGTGGTGTGAATCGGAGGCTATGAATTAGGATAGGCAGTGAGTGGCAATGTAGGATGGAGAAAAGCACCACAGGATGGTCAGCATGGGGAGGTCAGGGAACATGCAGTGGCAATGAAGGATAGGTTTCTGAAAAACATCGCGGGTTGGTGCGCATTGTATACGTGTGTAATATTACATTCACCTGTAGGAGTGAGAAAAACATCACAGGGTGATGTGAATCGGAGGGTCTGAATTAGGATAGGCAGTGAGTGGCAATGTACGATGGAGAAAAGATCCGCGGGGTGGTCAGCAAGGGGAGGTCAGGGAACATTCAGTGGCAATGTAGGATAGGTTTCTGAAAAACATCGCGGAGTGGTGCTCATTGTATGGGTGTGTAACATTACATTCACAAGTAGGAGTGAGAAAAACATCATGGGGTGGTGTGAATCGGAGGGCCTGAATTAGGATAGGCAATGAGTCGCAATGTAGGATGGAGAAAAGCACTGCGGGGTGGTCAGCATGGGGAGGTCAGGGAATATGCAGTGGCAATGCAGGATAGGTTTCTGAAAAACATCGCGGGTTGGTGCGCATTGTATGGGTGTGTAACATTACATGCACTAGTAGGAGTGAGAAAAACATCACGGGGTGGTGTGAATTGGAGGGTCTGAATTAGGATAGGCATTGAGTGGCAATGTAGGATGGAGAAAAGCACCGCCGGATGGTCAGCATGGGGAAGTCAGGGATCATGCAGGGCCAATGTAGGATAGCTTTCTGAAAAACATCGCGGAGTGGTGCGCATTGTACGGGTGTGTAACATTACATTCACTAGTAGGAGGGAGAAAAACTTCGCGGGGTGTTGCGCATTGTATGGGTGTGTAACTTTACATTCACTAGCAGGAGTGAGAAAAAAATCACGGGGTGGTGTGATTTGGAGGGTCTGAATTAGGATAGGCAGTGAGTGGCAATGTAGGATGGAGAAAAGCACCGCTGGATGGTCAGCATGGCGAGGTCAGGGAACATGCAGTGGCAATGTAGGATAGGTTTCTGAACAACATAGCGGGGTGGTGCGCATTGTATGGGTGTGTAACATTACATTCACTAGTAGGAGTGAAAAAAAACATCACGGGGTCGTGTGAATCGGAGGGTCTGAATTAGAATATTCAGTGAGAGGCAATGTAGCATGGAGAAAAGCACCGCGGGGTGGTCAGCATGGGGAGGTCAGGGAACATGCAGTGGCAATGAAGGATAGGTTTCTGAAAAACATCGCGGGGTGGTGCGCATTGTATGGGTGTGTAACTACATTCACTAGTAGGAGTGAGAAACACATTATGGATTGGTGCGCATTGTATGGGTGTGTAACATTACATTCACTAGCAGGAGTGAGAAAAACAACACAGGGCGGTTTGAATCGGAGGGTCTGAATTAGGATAGAAAGTGAGTGGCAATTTGCATGGATAAAAGCACCGTGGGTTGGTCAGCAAGGGGAGGTCAGGGAACAGGCAGTGGCAATGTAGGATAGGTTTCTGAAAATCAACGCGGGGTGGTGCTTATTTTATGGGTGTGTAACATTACATTCACGAGTAAGATTGAGAAAAACATAACGGGGTGGTGTGAATCGAAGGGTCTGAATTATGATAGGAAGTGAGTGGCAATATAGGATGGAGAAAAGCACTGCGGGGTGGTCAGCATGGGGAGGTCAGGGAATATGCAGTGGCAATGCAGGATAGGTTTCTGAAAAACATTGCGGGGTGGTGCGCATTGTATGGGTGTGTAACATTACATTCACTAGTAGGAGTGAGAAAAACATCACGGGGTGGTGTGAATTGGAGGGTCTGAATTAGGATAGGCATTGAGTGGCAATGTAGGATGGAGAAAAGCACCGCGGGGTGGTCAGCATGCGGAAGTCAGGGTTCATGCAGTGCCAATGTAGGATAGGTTTCTGAAAAACATCGCGGGGTGGTACGCATTGTACGGGTGTGTAACATTACATTCACTAGTAGGAGTGAGAAAAACTTCGCGGGGTGTTGCGCATTGTATGGGTGTGTAACTTTACATTCACTAGCAGGAGTGAGAAAAGCATCACGGGGTGGTGAGATTTGGAGGGTCTGAATTAGGATAGGCAGTGAGTGGCAATGTAGGATGGAGAAAAGCACCGCTGGATGTTCAGCATGGGGAAGTCAGGGAACATGCAGTGGCAATGTAGGATAGGTTTCTGAAAAACATCGCGGGGTGATGCACATTGTATGGGTGTGTAACATTACATTCACTAGTAGGAGTGAGAAAAACATCACGGGGTGGTGTGAATCGGAGGGTCTGAATTAGAATAGGCAGTGAGAGGCAATGTAGCATGGAGAAAAGCACCGCGGGGTGGTCAGCATGGGGAGGTCAGGGAACATGCAGTGGCAATGAAGGATAGGTTTCTGAAAAACATCGCGGGGTGGTGCGCATTGTATGGGTGTGTAACATTACATTCACTAGTAGGAGTGAGAAACACATGGAATGGTGCGCATTTTATGGGTGAGTAACATTACATTCACTAGTAGGAGTGAGAAAAACATCACGGGTTGGTTTGAATTGGAGGGTCTGAATTAGGATAGACAGTGAGTGGCAATTTAGGATGGATAAAGCACCGTGGGGTTGTCAGCATGGTGAGGTCAGGGAACATGCAGGGCCAATGTAGGATAGGTATCTGAAAAACATCGCAGGGTGGTGAGCATATATGGGTGGGTAACATTACATTCACTAGTAGGAGTGAGAAAAACATCTCGGGGTCGTGTGAATTGGAGGGTCTGAATTAGGATAGGCAGTGAGTGGCAATGTAGGATGGGGAAAAGCACCGCGGGGTGGTCATCATGGGGAGGTCAGGGAACATGCAGTGACAATGTAGGATAGGTTTCTGAAAAACATTGTGGGGTGGTGCGCATTGTATGGGTGTGTAAAATTACATTCACTAGTAGGAGTGAGAAAAACATCGCGGTGTGGTGTGAATCGGAGGATCTGAATTAGGATAGGAAATGAGTGGCAATGTAGGATGGAGATAAGCACCTCGGGGTGGTCAGCATGGGGAAGTCAGGGAAAATGTAGTGGCAATGTAGGATAGGTTTCTGAAAAACATCGCGGGGTGGTGCGCATTGTATGGGTGTGTAACATTACATTCACAAGTAGGAGTGAGAAAAACATCACGGGGTGGTGTGAATCGGAGGGTCTGAATTAGAATAGGCAGTGAGAGGCAATGTAGCATGGAGAAAATCACCGCGGGGTGGTCAGCATGGGGAGGTCAGGGAACATGCAGTGGCAATGAAGGATAGGTTTCTGAAAAACATCGTGGGGTGGTGCACATTGTATGGGTGTGTAACACTACATTAACTAGTAGGAGTGAGAAAAACAACACAGGGGGGTTTGAATCGGAGGGTCTGAATTCGGATAGACAGTGAGTGGCAATTTGCATGGATAAAAGCACCGTGGGATGGTCAGCATGGTGAGGATAGGGAACATGCAGTGACAATGTAGGATAGGTTTCTGAAAAACATCGCGGGGTGGTGAGCATATATGTGTGTGTAACATTACATTCACTAGTATGAGTGAGAAAAACATCACGGGGTCGTGTGAATTGGAGGGTCTGAATTAGGTTAGGCAGTGACTGGCAATGTAGGATGGGGAAAAGCACCGCGGGGTGGACAGAATGGGGAAGTCAGGGAACATGCAGTGACAATGAATGATATGTTTCTGAAAAACATTGCGGGGTGGTGGGAATTGTATGGATGTGTAACATTACATTCACTAGTAGGAGTGAGAAAAACAATACGGGGTGGTGCGCATTGTATGGGTGTGTAACATTACATTCATGAGTAAGATTGAGAAAAACATAACGGGGTGGTGTGAATCGGAGCGTCTGAATTATGATAGGAAGTGAGTGGCAACATAGGATGGAGAAAAGTACTGCGGGGTGGTCAGCATGGGGAGGTCAGGGAATATGCAGTGGCAATGCAGGATAGGTTTCTGAAAATCATTGCGGGGTGGTGCTCATTGTATGTGTGTGTAACATTACATTCACTAGAAGGAGTGAGAAAAACATCACGGGGTGGTGTGAATTTGAGGGTCTGAATTAGGATAGGCATTGAGTGGCAAAGTAGGATGGAGAAAAGCACCGCGGGGTGGTCAGCATGCGGAAGTCATGGATCATGCAGTGCCAATGTAGGATAGGATTCAGAAAAACATCGCGGGGTGGTACGCATTGTATGGGTGTGTAACATTACATTCACTAGCAGGAGTGAGAAAAACATCACGGGTTGTTGAGATTTGGAGGGTCTGAATTAGGATAGGCAGTGAGTGGCAATGTAGGATGGAGAAAAGCACCGCTGGATGGTCAGCATGGGGAGGTCAGGGAACATGCAGTGGCAATGTAGGATAGGTTTCTGAAAAACATCGCAGGGTGGTGCGCATTGTATGGGTGTGTAACATTACATTCACTAGTAGGAGTGAGAAAAACATCACGGGGTGGTGTGAATCGTAGGGTGTGAATTAGAATAGGCAGTGAGTGGCAAATGTAGGATGGAGTAAAGCACCGCGGGGTGGTCAGCATGGGGATGTCAGGGAACATCCAGTGGGATTGTAGAATAAGTTTCTGAAAAACATCGCGATGAGGTGCGCATTGTAAGGGTGTGTAACATTACATTCACTAGTAAGAGTGAGAAAAACATCACGGGGTGGTGTGAATCATAGGGTGTGAATTACGATAGGCAGTGAGTGGCAATGTAGGATGGAGAAAAGCACGCGGGGTGGTCAACATGGGGAGGTCAGGGAACATGCAGTGGCAATGTAGGATAGGTTTCTGAAAAACATCGCGGGGTGGTGCGCATTGTATGGGTGTGTAAAATTACATTCACTAGTAGGAGTGAGAAAAACATAACGGGGTGTTGCCCATTGTATTGGTGTGTAACATTGCATTCACTAGTAGTAGTGAGAAAAACATCACGAGGTGGTGTGAATCTGAGGCTCTGAATTTGGATAGGCAGTGAGTGGCAATGTAGGATGGAGAAAAGCTCCAGGCGTGGTTTGCACGGGGAGGTCAGGGAACATGCAGTGGCAATGTAGGATAGGTTTCTGAAAAACATCGCGGGGTTTTGCGCATTGTATGGGTGTGTAACGTTACATTCACTAGTAGGAGTGAGAAAAAAGTCATGGGGTGGTGTGAATCGGAGGGCCTGAATTAGGATAGGCAGTTAGTGGCAATATAGGATGGAGAAAAACACCGCGAGGTGGTCAGCATGTGGAGGTCAGGAAACATGCAGTGGCAATGTAGGAGACGTTTCTGAAAAACATCTCGGTGTGGTGCGCATTGTAAGGGTGTGTAACATTACATTCACTAGTAGGAGTGAGAAAAACATCATGGGGTCGTGTGAATCGGAGGGTCTGAATTAGGATAGCTAGTGAGTGGCAATGTAGGATGGAGAAAAGCACCGCGGGGTGGTCAGCATGGGGAGGTCGGGGAACAGGCAGTGACAATTTAGGATAGGTTTCTGAAACACATCGCGGGATGTGCACATTGTATGGGTGTGTAACATTACATTCACTAGTAGTTGTGAGAAAAACATCAGGGGTGGTGTGAATCGGAGGCTCTGAATTAGGATAGGCAGTGACTGGCAATGTAGGATGGAGAAAAGCACCACAGGATGGTCAGCATGGGGAGGTCAGGGAACATGCAGTGGCAATGAAGGATAGGTTTCTGAAAAACTTCGCGGGTTGGTGCGCATTGTATACGTGTGTAATATTACATTCACCTGTAGGAGTGAGAAAAACATCACAGGGTGATGTGAATCGGAGGGTCTGAATTAGGATAGGCAGTGAGTGGCAATGTAGGATGGAGAAAAGATCCGCGGAGTGGTCAGCAAGGGGAGGTCAGGGAACATGCAGTGGCAATGTAGGATAGGTTTCTGAAAAACATCGCGGAGTGGTGCGCATTGTATTTGTGTGTAACATTACATGCACTAGTAGGAGTGAGAAAAACATCACGGGGTGGTGTGAATTGGAGGGTCTGAATTAGGATAGGCATTGAGTGGCAATGTAGGATGGAGAAAAGCACCGCGGGGTGGTCAGCATGGGGTGGTCAGGGATCATGCAGGGCCAATGTAGGATAGCTTTCTGAAAAACATCGCGGGGTGGTGCGCATTGTACGGGTGTGTAACATTACATTCACTAGTAGGAGTAAGAAAAACTTCGCGGGGTGTTGCGCATTGTATGGGAGTGTAACTTTACATTCACTAGCAGGAGTGAGAAAAAAATCACGGGGTGGTGTGATTTGGAGGGTCTGAATTAGGATAGGCAGGGAATGGCAATGTAGGATGGAGAAAAGCACCGCTGGATGGTCAGCATGGGGAGGTCAGGGAACATGCAGTGGCAATGTAGGATAGGTTTCTGAAAAACATAGCGGGGTGGTGCGCATTGTATGGGTGTGTAACATTACATTCACTAGTAGGAGTGAGAAAAAACATCACGGGGTGGTGTGAATCGGAGGGTCTGAATTAGAATATTCAGTGAGAGGCAATGTAGCATGGAGAAAAGCACCGCGGCGTGGTCAGCATGGGGAGGTCAGGGAACATGCAGTGGCAATGAAGGATAGGTTTCTGAAAAACATCGCGGGGTGGTGCGCATTGTATGGGTGTGTAACATTACATTCACTAGTAGGAGTGAGAAACACATTATGGATTGGTGCGCATTGTATGGGTGTGTAACATTACATTCACTAGCAGGAGTGAGAAAAACAACACAGGGGGGTTTGAATCGGAGGCTCTGAATTAGGATAGAAAGTGAGTGGCAATTTGCATGGATAAAAGCACCATGGGTTGGTCAGCAAGGGGAGGTCAGGGAACAGGCAGTGGCAATGTAGGATAGGTTTCTGAAAATCAACGCGGGGTGGTGCTTATTTTATGGGTGTGTAACATTACATTCACGAGTAAGATTGAGAAAAACATAACGTGGTGGTGTGAATCGAAGGGTCTGAATTATGATAGGAAGTTAGTGGCAATATAGGATGGAGAAAAGCACTGCGGGGTGGTCAGCATGGGGAGGTCAGGGAATATGCAGTGGCAATGCAAAATAGGTTTCTGAAAAACATTGCGGGGTGGTGCGGATTGTATGGGTGTGTAACATTACATTCACTAGTAGAAGTGAGAAAAACATCACGGGGTGGTGTGAATTGGAGGGTCTGAATTAGGATAGGCATTGAGTGGCAATGTAGGATGGAGAAAAGCACCGCGGGGTGGTCAGCATGCGGAAGTCAGAGTTCATGCAGTGCCAATGTAGGATAGGTTTCAGAAAAACATCGCGGGGTGGTACGCATTGTACGGGTGTGTAACATTACATTCACTAGTAGGAGTGAGAAACACTTCGCGGGGTGTTGCGCATTGTATGGGTGTGTAACTTTACATTCACTAGCAGGAGTGAGAAAAGCATCACGGGGTGGTGAGATTTGGAGTGTCTGATTAGGATAGGCAGTGAGTGGCAATGTAGGATGGAGAAAAGCACCGCTGGATGTTCAGCATGGGGAAGTCAGGGAACATGCAGTGGCAATGTAGAATAGGTTTCTGAAAAACATCGCGGGGTGATGCACATTGTATGGGTGTGTAACATTACATTCACTAGTAGCAGTGAGAAAAACATCACGGGGTGGTGTGAATCGGAGGGTCTGAATTAGAATAGGCAGTGAGAGGCAATGTAGCATGGAGAAAAGCACCGCGGGGTGGTCAGCATGGGGAGGTCAGGGAACATGCAGTGGCAATGAAGGATAGGTTTCTGAAAAACCTCGCGGGGTGGTGCGCATTGTATGGGTCTGTAACATTACATTTACTAGTAGGAGTGAGAAACACATGGAATGGTGCGCATTGTATGGGTGAGTAACATTACATTCACTAGTAGGAGTGAGAAAAACATCACGGGTTGGTTTGAATTGGAGGGTCTGAATTAGGATAGACAGTGAGTTACAATTTAGGATGGATAAAGCACCGTGGGGTTGTCAGCATGGTGAGGTCAGGGAACATGCAGGGCCAATGTAGGATAGGTATCTGAAAAACATCGCGGGGTGGTGAGCATATATGGGTGGGTAACATTACATTCACTAGTAGGAGTGAGAAAAACATCTCGGGGTCGTGTGAATCTTAGGGTCTGAATTAGGATAGGCAGTGAGTGGCAATGTAGGATGGGGAAAAGCACAGCGGGGTGGTCAGCATGGGGAGGTCAGGGAACATGCAGTGACAATGTAGGATAGGTTTCTGAAAAACATCGTGGGGTGGTGTGCATTGTATGTGTGTGTAAAATTACATTCACTAGTAGGAGTGAGAAAAACATCGCGGTTTGGTGTGAATCGGAGGATCTGAATTAGGATAGGAAATGAGTGGCAATGTAGGATGGAGATAAGCACCTCGGGGTGGTCAGCATGGGGAAGTCAGGGAAAATGCAGTGGCAATGTAGGATAGGTTTCTGAAAAACATCGCGGGGTGGTGCGCATTGTATGGGTGTGTAACATTACATTCACTAGTAGGAGTGAGAAAAACATCACAGGGTGGTGTGAATCGGAGGATCTGAATTAGGATAGGCAGTGAGTGGCAATGTAGGATGGAGAAAAGCACCGCGGGGTGGTCAGCATGGGGAGGTCAGGAAACATGCAATGGCAATGTAGGATAGGTTTCTGAAAAACATCGCGGGGTGGTGCGCATTTTACGGGTGTGTAACATTACATTCACTAGTAGGAGTGAGAAAAACATCATGGGGTGGTGTGAATCAGAGGGTCTGAATTAGGATAGGCAGTGAGCGGCAATGTAGTACGTAGAAAGGTACCGCGGGGTGGTCAGCAAGGGGAGGTCAGGGAACATGCAGTGGCAATGTAGGATAGGTTTCTCAAAAACAGCGCGGGGTGCTGCGCATTGTATGGGTGTGTAACATTACATTCACTAGTAAGATTGAGAAAAACATAACGGGGTGGTGTGAATCGGAGGGTCTGAATTAGGTTAGGAAGTGAGTGGCAATGTAGGATGGAGAAAAGCACTGCGGGGTGGTCAGCATGGGGAGGTCTGGGAATATGCAGTGGCAATGGAGGATAGGTTTCTGAAAAACATCGCGGGGTGGTGCGCATTGTATGGGTTGTAACATTACATGCACTAGTAGGAGTGAGAAAAACATCACGGGGTGGTGTGAATTGGAGTGTCTGAATTAGGATAGGCATTGAGTGGCAATGTAGCATGGAGAAAAGCACCGCGGGGTGGTCAGCATGGGGAAGTCAGGGATCATGCAGTGGCAATGTAGGATAGGTTTCTGAAAAACATCGCGGGGTGGTGCGCATTGTATGGGTGTGTAACATTACATTCACTAGTAGGAGTGAGAAAAACATCGCGGGTGTTGCGCATTGTACGGGTGTGTAACTTTACATTCACTAGCAGGAGTGACAAAAACATCACGGGTTGGTGTGATTGGAGGGTCTGAATTAGGAGAGGCAGTGAGTGGCAATGTAGGATGGAGAAAAGCACCGCTGGATGGTCAGCATGGGGAGGTCAGGGAACATGCAGTGGCAATGTAGGATAGGTTTCGGAAAAACATCGCAGGGTGGTGCGCATTGTATGGGTGTGTAACATTACATTCACTAGTAGGAGTGAGAAAAACATCACGGGGTGGTGTGAATCGGAGGGTCTGAATTAGAATAGTCAGTGAGTGGCAATGTAGCATGGAGAAAATCACCGCGGGGTTGTCAGCATGGGGAGGTCAGGGAACATGCAGTGGCAATGAAGGATAGGTTTCTGAAAAACATCGTGGGGTGGTGCACATTGTATGGGTGTGTAACATTACATTAACTAGTAGGAGTGAGAAAAACAACACAGGGGGGTTTGAATCGGAGGGTCTGAATTAGGATAGACAGTGAGTGGCAATTTGCATGGATAAAAGCACCGTGGGATGGTCAGCATGGTGAGGCTAGGGAACATGCAGTGGCAATATAGGATAGGTTTCTGAAAAACATCGCGGGATGGTGAGCATATATGTGTGTGTAACATTACATTCACTAGTAAGAGTGAGAAAAACATCACGGGGTGGTGTGAATTGTAGGGTGTGAATTACGATAGGCAGTGAGTGGCAATGTAGGATGGAGAAAAGCACGCGGGGTGGTCAACATGGGGAGGTCAGGGAACATGTAGTGGCAATGTAGGATAGGTTTCTGAAAAACATCGCGGGGTGGTGCGCATTGTATGGGTGTGTAAAATTACATTCACTAGTAGGAGTGAGAAAAACATAACGGGGTGTTGCCCATTGTATTGGTGTGTAACATTGCATTCACTAGTAGTAGTGAGAAAAACATCATGAGGTGGTGTGAATCCGAGGCTCTGAATTTGGATAGGCAGTGAGTGGCAATGTAGGATGGAGAAAAGCTCCGCGGCGTGTTCAGCACGGGGAGGTCAGGGAACATGCAGTGGCAATGTAGGATAGGTTTCTGAAAAACTTCGGGGGGTGGTGCGCATTGTATGGGTGTGTAACATTACATTCACTAGTAGGAGTGAGAAAAAAGACATGAGGTGGTGTGAATCGGAGGGCCTGAATTAGGATAGGCAGTTAGTGGCAATATAGGATGGAGTAAAACACCGCGAGGTGGTCAGCATGTGGAGGTCAGGAAACATGCAGTGGCAATGTAGGAGACGTTTCTGAAAAACATCTTGGTGTGGTGCGCATTGTAAGGGTGTGTAACATTACATTCACTAGTAGGAGTGAGAAAAACATCATGGGGTCGTGTGAATCGGAGGGTCTGAATTAGGATAGCTAGTGAGTGGCAATGTAGGATGGAGAAAAGCACCGCGGGGTGGTCAGCATGGGGAGGTCGGGGAACAGGCAGTGACAATTTAGGATAGGTTTCTGAAACACATCGTGGGGTGTGCACATTGTATGGGTGTGTAACATTACATTCACTAGTAGTTGTGAGAAAAACATCAGGGGTGGTGTGAATCGGAGGCTATGAATTAGGATAGGCAGTGAGTGGCAATGTAGGATGGAGAAAAGCACCACAGGATGGTCAGCATGGGGAGGTCAGGGAACATGCAGTGGCAATGAAGGATAGGTTTCTGAAAAACATCGCGGGTTGGTGCGCATTGTTTACGTGTGTAATATTACATTCACCTGTAGGAGTGAGAAAAACATCACAGGGTGATGTGAATCGGAGGGTCTGAATTAGGATAGGCAGTGAGTGGCAATGTACGATGGAGAAAAGATCCGCGGGGTGGTCAGCAAGGGGAGGTCAGGGAACATGCAGTGGCAATGTAGGATAGGTTTCTGAAAAACATCGCGGAGTGGTGCTCATTGTATGGGTGTGTAACATTACATTCACAAGTAGGAGTGAGAAAAACATCATGGGGTGGTGTGAATCGGAGGGCCTGAATTAGGATAGGCAATGAGTCGCAATGTAGGATGGAGAAAAGCACTGCGGGGTTGTCAGCATGGGGAGGTCAGGGAATATGCAGTGGCAATGCAGGATAGGTTTCTGAAAAACATCGCGGGTTGGTGCGCATTGTATGGGTGTGTAACATTACATGCACTAGTAGGAGTGAGAAAAACATCACGGGGTGGTGTGAATTGGAGGGTCTGAATTAGGATAGGCATTGAGTGGCAATGTAGGATGGAGAAAAGCACCGCCGGATGATCAGCATGGGGAAGTCAGGGATCATGCAGGGCCAATGTAGGATAGCTTTCTGAAAAACATCGCGGAGTGGTGCGCATTGTACGGGTGTGTAACATTACATTCACTAGTAGGAGTGAGAAAAACTTCGCGGGGTGTTGCGCATTGTATGGGTGTGTAACTTTACATTCACTAGCAGGAGTGAGAAAAAAATCACGGGGTGGTGTGACTTGGAGTGTCTGAATTAGGATAGGCAGTGAGTGGCAATGTAGGATGGAGAAAAGCACCGCTGGATGGTCAGCATGGGGACCATGCAGTGGCAATGTAGGATAGGTTTCTGAACAACATAGCGGGGTGGTGCGCATTGTATGGGTGTGTAACATTACATTCACTAGTAGGAGTGAGAAAAAACATCACGGGGTCGTGTGAATCGGAGGGTCTGAATTAGAATATTCAGTGAGAGGCAATGTAGCATGGAGAAAAGCACCGCGGGGTGGCCAGCATGGGGAGGTCAGGGAACATGCAGTGGCAATGAAGGATAGGTTTCTGAAAAACATCGCGGGGTGGTGCGCATTGTATGGGTGTGTAACATTACATTCACTAGTAGGAGTGAGAAACACATTATGGATTGGTGCGCATTGTATGGGTGTGTAACATTACATTCACTAGCAGGAGTGAGAAAAACAACACAGGGCGGTTTGAATCGGAGGGTCTGAATTAGGATAGAAAGTGAGTGGCAATTTGCATGGATAAAAGCACGTGGGTTGGTCAGCAAGGGGAGGTCAGGGAACAGGCAGTGGCAATGTAGGATAGGTTTCTGAAAATCAACGCGGGGTTGTGCTTATTTTATGGGTGTGTAACATTACATTCACGAGTAAGATTGAGAAAAACATAACGGGGTGGTGTGAATCGAAGGGTCTGAATTATGATAGGAAGTGAGTGGCAATATAGGATGGAGAAAAGCACTGCGGGGTGGTCAGCATGGGGAGGTCAGGGAATATGCAGTGGCAATGCAGGATAGGTTTCTGAAAAACATGGCGGGGTGGTGCGCATTGTATGCATGTGTAACATTACATTCACTAGTAGGAGTGAGAAAAACATCGCGGGGTGTTGCGCATTGTATGGGTGTGTAACTTTACATTCACTAGTAGGTGTGAGAAAAACATCACGGGGTGGTGTGATTTGGAGGGTCTGAATTAGTATAGGCAGTGAGTGGCAATGTAGGATGGAGAAAAGCACCGCTGGATGGTACGCATGGGAAAGTCAGGAAACATGCAGTAGCAATGTAGGATAGGTTTCTGAAAAACATCGCGGGGTGGTGAGCATTGTATGGGTGTGTAACTTTACATTCACTAGCAGGAGTGAGAAAAACATCACGGGTTGGTGTGATTTGGAGGGTCTGAATTAGAATAGGCAGTGAGTGGCAATGTAGGATGGAGAAAAGCACCGCGGGGTGGACAGAATGGGGAAGTCAGGGAACATGCAGTGACAATGAATGATATGTTTCTGAAAAACATTGCGGGGTGGTGGGAATTGTATGGATGTGTAACATTACATTCACTAGTAGGAGTGAGAAAAACATAACGTGTTGGTGCGCATTGTATTGGTGTGTAACATTACATTCACTAGTAGGAGTGAGAAAAACATAACGTGTTGGTGCGCATTGTATGGGTGTGTAACATTACATTCACTAGTAGGAGTGAGAAAAACATCACGGGGTGGTGTGAATCGGAGGCTCTCAATTAGGATAGGCAGTGAGTGGCAATGTAGGATGAGAAAAGCACCACAGGGTGGTCATCATGGTGAGGTTAGGGAACATGCAGTTGCAATGTAGGATAGGTTTCAGAAAAACATCGCGGGTTGGTGCGCATTGTATACGTGTGTAACATTACATTCACCTGTAGGAGTGAGAAAAACATCACAGGGTGGTGTGAATCGGAGGGTCTGAATTAGGATAGGCAGTGAGTGGCAATGTAGGATGGAGAAAAGAACCGCGGGGTGGTCAGCAAGGGGAGGTCAGGGAACATGCAGTGGCAATGTAGGAGAGGTTTCTGAAAAACATCGCTGAGTGGTGCGGATTGTATGGGTGTGTAACATTACATTCACTAGTAGGAGTGAGAAAAACATCACGGGGTGGTGTGAATCGGAGAGCCTGAATTAGGATAGGCAGTGAGTGGCAATGTAGGATGGAGAAAAACACCGCGGTGTTGTCAGCATGTGGAAGTCAGGAAACCTGCAGTGGCAATTTAGGATACGTTTCTGAAAAACATCTCGGGGTGGTGCGCATTGTAAGGGTCTGTAACATTACGTTCACTAGTAGGAGTGAGAAAAACATCATGGGGTGGTGTGAATCGGAGGGTCTGAATTAGGATAGGCAGTGAGTGGCGATGTAGGATGGAGAAAAGCACCGCGGGGTGGTCAGCATGGGGAGGTCGGGGAACAGGCAGGGACAATTTAGGATAGGTTTCTGAAAAACATCGCGGGGTGGTGCGCATTGTATACGTGTGGAACATTACATTCACTTGTAGGAGTGAGAAAAACATAACGTGTTGGTGCGCATTGTATGGGTGTGTAACATTACATTCACTAGTAGGAGTGAGAAAAACATCACGGTGTGGTGTGAATCGGAGGGTCTGAACTAGGATAGGCAGTGAGTGGCAATGTAGGATGGGGAAAATCACCGCGGGTTGGTCAGCATGGGGAGGTCAGGGAACATGCAGTGGCAATGTAGGATAGGTTTCTGAAAAACATCGCGGGGTGGTGCACATTGTATGGGTGTGTAACATTACATTCACTAGTAGGAGTGAGAAAAACATCACAGTGTGGTGTGAATTGGAGGGTCTCAATTAGAATAGGCAGTGAGTGGCAATGTAGGATGGAGAAAAGCACCGCGGGGTGGTCAGCATGGGGAGGTCTGGGAACATGCAGTGGCAATGTAGGATAGGTTTCTGAAAAACATCGCGGGGTGGTGCGCATTGTATGGGTGTGTAACATTACATTCACTAGTAGGAGTGAGAAAAACATCACGGGGTGGTGCGCATTGTATGGGTGTGTAACATTACATTCACTAGTAGGAGTGAGAAACACATCATGGGGTGGTGTGAATCGGAGGGTCTGAATTAGGATAGGCAGTGAGTGGCAATGTAGTATGGAGAAAGGCACCGTGGGGTGGTCAGCAAGGGGACGTCAAGGAACATGCAGTGGCAATGTAGGATAGGTTTCTGAAAAACAGCGTGGGGTGGTGCGCATTGTATGGGTGTGTAACATTACATTCACTAGTAAGATTGAGAAAACCGTCACGGGGTGGTGTGACTTGGAGGGTCTGAATTAGGATAGGCAGTGAGTGGCATGTAGGATGGAGAATAGCACCGCTAGATGGTCAGCACGGGGAGGTCAGGGAACATGCAGTGGCAATGTAGGATAGGTTTCTGAAAAACATCGCGGGGTGGTGCGCATTGTATGGGTGTGTAACATTACATTCTCTAGTAGGAGTGAGAAATACATCACGGGGTGGTGTGAATCGGAGGGTCTGAATTAGGATAGGCAGTGAGAGGCAATGTAGCATGGAGAAAAGCACCGCGGGGTGGTCAGCATGGTGAGGTCAGGGAACATGCAGTGGCAATGAAGGATAGGTTTCTGAAAAACATCGCGGGGTGGTGTGCATTGTATGGGTGTGTAACATTACATTCACTAGTATGAGTGAGAAACACATCATGGATTGATGCGCATTGTATGGGTGTGTAACATTACATTCACTAGTAGGAGTGAGAAAAACAACACAGGGGGGTTTGAATCGGAGGGTCTGAATTAGGATAGACCGTGAGTGGCAATTTGCATGGATAAAAGCACCGTGGGGTGGTCAGCATGGGGATGTCAGGGAACATCCAGTGGGATTGTAGAATAAGTTTCTGAAAAACATCACGGGGAGGTGCGCATTGTAAGGGTGTGTAACATTACATTCACTAGTAAGAGTGAGAAAAATATCACGGGGTGGTGTGAATCGTAGGGTGTGAATTACGATAGGCAGTGAGTGGCAATGTAGGATGGAGAAAAGCACGCGGGGTGGTCAACATGGGGAGGTCAGGGAACATGTAGTGGCAATGTAGGATAGGTTTCTGAAAAACATCGCGGGGTGGTGCGCATTGTATGGGTGTGTAAAATTACATTCACTAGTAGGAGTGAGAAAAACATAACGGGGTGTTGCCCATTGTATTGGTGTGTAACATTGAATTCACTAGTAGTAGTGAGAAAAACATCACGAGGTGGTGTGAATCCGAGGCTCTGAATTTGGATAGGCAGTGAGTGGCAATGTAGGATGGAGAAAAGCTCCGTGGCGTGGTCAGCACGGGGAGGTCAGGGAACATGCAGTGGCAATGTAGGATAGGTTTCTCAAAAACATCGCGGGGTGGTGCGCATTGTATGGGTGTGTAACATTACATTCACTAGTAGGAGTGAGAAAAAAACTCATGGGGTGGTGTGAATCGGAGGGCCTGAATTAGGATAGGCAGTTAGTGGCAATATAGGATGGAGAAAAACACCGCGAGGTGGTCAGCATGTGGAGGTCAGGAAAATGCAGTGGCAATGTAGGAGACGTTTCTGAAAAACATCTCGGTGTGGTGCGCATTGTAAGCGTGTGTAACATTACATTCACTAGTAGGAGTGAGAAAAACATCATGGGGTCGTGTGAATCGGAGGGTCTGAATTAGGATAGCTAGTGAGTGGCAATGTAGGATGGAGAAAAGCACCGCGTGGTGGTCAGCATGGGGAGGTCGGGGAACAGGCAGTGACAATTTAGGATAGGTTTCTGAAACACATCGCGGGGTGTGCACATTGTATGGGTGTGTAACATTACATTCACTAGTAGTTGTGAGAAAAACATCAGGGGTGGTGTGAATCGGAGGCTCTGAATTAGGATAGGCAGTGAGTGGCAATGTAGGATGGAGAAAAGCACCACAGGATGGTCAGCATGGGGAGGTCATGAACATGCAGTGGCATGAAGGATAGGTTTCTGAAAAACATCGCGGGTTGGTGCGCATTGTATACGTGTGTAATATTACATTCACCTGTAGGAGTGAGAAAAAGATCACAGGGTGATGTGAATCGGAGGGTCTGAATTAGGATAGGCAGTGAGTGGCAATGTAGGATGGAGAAAAGATCCGCGGGGTGGTCAGCAAGGGGAGGTCAGGGAACATGCAGTGGCAAAGTAGGATAGGTTTCTGAAAAACATCGCGGAGTGGTGCGCATTGTATGGGTGTGTAACATTACATTCACTAGTAGGAGTGAGAAAAACATCACGGGGTGGTGTGAATCGGAGGGCCTGAATTAGGATAGGCAGTGAGTCGCAATGTAGGATGGAGAAAAGCACTGCGGGATGGTCAGCATGCGGAGGTCAGGGAATATGCAGTGGCAATGCAGGATAGGTTTCTGAAAAACATCGCGGGTTGGTGCGCATTGTATGGGTGTGTAACATTACATGCACTAGTAGGAGTGAGAAAAACATCACGGGGTGGTGTGAATTGGAGGGTCTGAATTAGGATAGGCATTGAGTGGCAATGTAGGATGGAGAAAAGCACCGCGGGGTGGTCAGCATGGGGAAGTCAGGGATCATGCAGGGCCAATGTAGGATAGCTTTCTGAAAAACATCGCGGGGTGGTGCGCATTGTACGGGTGTGTAACATTACATTCACTAGTATGAATGAGAAAAACTTCGCGGGGTGTTGCGCATTGTATGGGTGTGTAACTTCACATTCACTAGCAGGAGTGAGAAAAAAATCACGGGGTGTTGTCATTTGGAGGGTCTGAATTAGGATAGGCAGTGAGTGGCAATGTAGGATGGAGAAAAGCACCGCTGGATGGTCAGCATGGGGAGGTCAGGGAACATGCAGTGGCAATGTAGGATAGGTTTCTGAAAAACATGGCGGGGTGGTGCGCATTGTATGGGTGTGTAACATTACATTCACTAGTAGGAGTGAGAAAAAACATCACGGGGTGGTGTGAATCGGAGGGTCTGAATTAGAATATTCAGTGAGAGGCAATGTAGCATGGAGAAAAGCACCGCGGGGTGGTCAGCATGGAGAGGTCAGGGAACATGCAGTAGCAATGAAGGATAGGTTTCTGAAAAACATCGCGTGGTGGTGCGCATTGTATGGGTGTGTAACATTACATTCACTAGTAGGAGTGAGAAACACATCATGGAATGGTGCGCATTGTATGGGTGTGTAAAATTACATTCACTAGCAGGAGTGAGAAAAACAACACAGGGGGGTTTGAATCGGAGGGTCTGAATTAGGATAGAAAGTGAGTGGCAATTTAGGATGGATAAAGCACCGTGGGGTTGTCAGCATGGTGAGGTCAGGGAACATGCAGGGCCAATGTAGGATAGGTATCTGAAAAACATCGCGGGGTGGTGAGCATATATGGGTGGGTAACATTACATTCACTAGTAGGAGTGAGAAAAACATCTCGGGGTCGTTTGAATCGGAGGGTCTGAATTAGGATAGGCAGTGAGTGGCAATGTAGGATGGGGAAAAGCACAGCGGGGTGGTCAGCATGGGGAGGTCAGGGAACATGCAGTGACAATGTAGGATAGGTTTCTGAAAAACATCGTGGGGTGGTGCGCATTGTATGGGTGTGTCAAATTACATTCACTAGTAGGAGTGAGAAAAACATCGCGGTGTGGTGTGAATCAGAGGATCTGAATTAGGATAGGAAATGAGTGGCAATGTAGGATGGAGATAAGCACCTCGGGGTGATCAGCATGGGGAAGTCAGGGAAAATGCAGTGGCAATGTAGGATAGGTTTCTGAAAAACATCGCGGGGTGGTGCGCATTGTATAGGTGTGTAACATTACATTCACTAGTAGTTGTGAGAAAAACATCAGGGGTGGTGTGAATCGGAGGCTCTGAATTAGGATAGGCAGTGAGTGGCAATGTAGGATGGAGAAAAGCAGCACAGGATGGTCAGCATGGGGAGGTCATGAACATGCAGTGGCATGAAGGATAGGTTTCTGAAAAACATCGCGGGTTGGTGCGCATTGTATACGTGTGTAATATTACATTCACCTGTAGGAGTGAGAAAAAGATCACAGGGTGATGTGAATCGGAGGGTCTGAATTAGGATAGGCAGTGAGTGGCAATGTAGGATGGAGAAAAGATCCGCGGGGTGGTCAGCAAGGGGAGGTCAGGGAACATGCAGTGGCAAAGTAGGATAGGTTTCTGAAAAACATCGCGGAGTGGTGCGCATTGTATGGGTGTGTAACATTACATTCACTAGTAGGAGTGAGAAAAACATCACGGGGTGGTGTGAATCGGAGGGCCTGAATTAGGATAGGCAGTGAGTCGCAATGTAGGATGGAGAAAAGCACTGCGGGATGGTCAGCATGCGGAGGTCAGGGAATATGCAGTGGCAATGCAGGATAGGTTTCTGAAAAACATCGCGGGGTGGTGCGCATTGTATGGGTGTGTAACATTACATGCACTAGTAGGAGTGAGAAAAACATCACGGGGTGGTGTGAATTGGAGGGTCTGAATTAGGATAGGCATTGAGTGGCAATGTAGGATGGAGAAAAGCACCGCGGGGTGGTCAGCATGGGGAAGTCAGGGATCATGCAGGGCCAATGTAGGATAGCTTTCTGAAAAACATCGCGGGGTGGTGCGCATTGTACGGGTGTGTAACATTACATTCACTAGTATGAATGAGAAAAACTTCGCGGGGTGTTGCGCATTGTATGGGTGTGTAACTTCACATTCACTAGCAGGAGTGAGAAAAAAATCACGGGGTGTTGTCATTTGGAGGGTCTGAATTAGGATAGGCAGTGAGTGGCAATGTAGGATGGAGAAAAGCACCGCTGGATGGTCAGCATGGGGAGGTCAGGGAACATGCAGTGGCAATGTAGGATAGGTTTCTGAAAAACATGGCGGGGTGGTGCGCATTGTATGGGTGTGTAACATTACATTCACTAGTAGGAGTGAGAAAAAACATCACGGGGTGGTGTGAATCGGAGGGTCTGAATTAGAATATTCAGTGAGAGGCAATGTAGCATGGAGAAAAGCACCGCGGGGTGGTCAGCATGGAGAGGTCAGGGAACATGCAGTAGCAATGAAGGATAGGTTTCTGAAAAACATCGCGTGGTGGTGCGCATTGTATGGGTGTGTAACATTACATTCACTAGTAGGAGTGAGAAACACATCATGGAATGGTGCGCATTGTATGGGTGTGTAAAATTACATTCACTAGCAGGAGTGAGAAAAACAACACAGGGGGGTTTGAATCGGAGGGTCTGAATTAGGATAGAAAGTGAGTGGCAATTTAGGATGGATAAAGCACCGTGGGGTTGTCAGCATGGTGAGGTCAGGGAACATGCAGGGCCAATGTAGGATAGGTATCTGAAAAACATCGCGGGGTGGTGAGCATATATGGGTGGGTAACATTACATTCACTAGTAGGAGTGAGAAAAACATCTCGGGGTCGTTTGAATCGGAGGGTCTGAATTAGGATAGGCAGTGAGTGGCAATGTAGGATGGGGAAAAGCACAGCGGGGTGGTCAGCATGGGGAGGTCAGGGAACATGCAGTGACAATGTAGGATAGGTTTCTGAAAAACATCGTGGGGTGGTGCGCATTGTATGGGTGTGTCAAATTACATTCACTAGTAGGAGTGAGAAAAACATCGCGGTGTGGTGTGAATCAGAGGATCTGAATTAGGATAGGAAATGAGTGGCAATGTAGGATGGAGATAAGCACCTCGGGGTGATCAGCATGGGGAAGTCAGGGAAAATGCAGTGGCAATGTAGGATAGGTTTCTGAAAAACATCGCGGGGTGGTGCGCATTGTATAGGTGTGTAACATTACATTCACTAGTAGGAGTGAGAAAAACATCACCGGCTGGTACGCTTTGTATGGGTGTGTAACATTATATTCACTAGTAGGAGTGAGAAAAACATCACAGGGTGGTGTGAATCGGAGGATCTGAATTAGGATAGGCAGTGAGTGGCAATGTAGGATGGAGAAAAGCACCGCGGGGTGGTCAGCATGGGGAGGTCAGGAAACATGCAATGGCAATGTAGGATAGGTTTCTGAAAAACATCGCGGGGTGGTGCGCACTTTATGGGTGTGTAACATTACATTCACTAGTAGGAGTGAGAAAAACATCATGGGGTGGTGTGAATCAGAGGGTCTGATTTAGGATAGGCAGTGAGTGGCAATGTAGTACGTAGAAACGTACCGCGGGGTGGTCAGCAAGGGTAGGTCAGGGAACATGCAGTGGCAATGTAGCATAGGTTTCTCAAAAACAGCGCGGGGTGCTGCGCATTGTATGGGTGTGTAACATTACATTCACTAGTAAGATTGAGAAAAACATAACGGGGTGGTGTGAATCGGAGGGTCTGAATTAGGTTAGGAAGTGAGTGGCAATGTAGGATGGAGAAAAGCACTGCGGGGTGGTCATCATGGGGAGGTCTGGGAATATGCAGTGGCAATGCAGGATAGGTTTCTGAAAAACATCGCGGGGTGGTGCGCATTGTATGGGTGTGTAACATTACATGCACTAGTAGGAGAGAGAAAAACATCACGGGGTGGTGTGAATTGGAGTGTCTGAATTAGGATAGGCATTGAGTGGCAATGTAGGATGGAGAAAAGCACCGCGGGGTGGTCAGCATGGGGAAGTCAGGGATCATGCAGTGGCAATGTAGGATAGGTTTCTGAAAAACATCGCGGGGTGGTGCGCATTGTATGGGTGTGTAACATTACATTCACTAGTAGGAGTGTGAAAAACATAGCGGGTTGGTGTGATTTGGAGGGTCTGAATTAGGATAGGCAGTGAATGGCAATGTAGGATGGAGAAAAGCACCGCTGGATGGTCAGCATGGGGAGGTCAGGGAACATGCAGTGGCAATGAAGGATAGGTTTCTGAAAAACATCGTGGGGTGGTGCACATTGTATGGGTGTGTAACATTACATTCACTAGTAGGAGTGAGAAACACATCATGGATTGGTGCGCATTGTATGGGTGTGTAACATTACATTAACTAGTAGGTGTGAGAAAAACTACACAGGGGGGTTTGAATCGGAGGGTCTGAATTAGGATAGACTGTGAGTGGCAATTTGCATGGATAAAAGCACCGTGGGAGGGTCAGCATGGTGAGGATAGGGAACATGAAGTGGCAATGTAGGATAGATTTCTGAAAAACATCGCGGGGTGGTGAGCATATATGTGTGTGTAACATTACATTCACTAGTAGGAGTGAGAAAAACATCACGGGGTCGTGTGAATTGGAGGGTCTGAATTAGGTTAGGCAGTGACTGGCAATGTAGGATGGGGAAAAGCACCGCAGGGTGGTCAGCATGGGGAGGTCAGGAAACATGCAGTGGCAATGTAGGATAGGTTTCTGAAAAACATCGTGGGGTGGTGCACATTGTATGGGTGTGTAGCATTACATTCACTAGTAGGAGTGATTAAAACATCACGGTGTGGTGTGAATTGGAGGGTCTGAATTAGGATAGGCAGTGAGTGGCCATGTAGGATGGAGAAAAGCACCGCGGGGTGGTCAGCATGGGGAGGTCTGGGATCATGCGTTGGCAATGTATTATAGTTTTCTGAAAAACATCGCGGGGTGGTGCGCATTGTATGGGTGTGTAACATTACATTCACTAGTAGGAGTGAGAAAAACAACACGGGGTGGTGCGCATTGTATGGGTGTGTAACATTACATTCACTAGTAGGAGTGAGAAAAACATCATGTGGTGGTGTGAATTGGAGGGTCTGAATTAGGATAGGCATTGAGTGGCAATGTAGCATGGAGAAAAGCACCGCGGGGTGGTCAGCATGCGGAAGTCAGGGATCATGCAGTGCCAATGTAGGATAGGATTCAGAAAAACATCGCGGGGTGGTACGCATTGTATGGGTGTGTAACATTACATTCACTAGTAGGAGTGAGAAAAACATCGCGGGGTGTTGCGCATTGTATGGGTGTGTAACTTTACATTCACTAGCAGGAGTGAGAAAAACATCACGGGTTGTTGAGATTTGGAGGGTCTGAATTAGGATAGGCAGTGAGTGGCAATGTAGGATGGAGAAAAGCACCGCTGGATGGTCAGCATGGGGAGGTCAGGGAACATGCAGTGGCAATGTAGGATAGGTTTCTGAAAAACATCGCAGGGTGGTGCGCATTGTATGGGTGTGTAACATTACATTCACTAGTAGGAGTGAGAAAAACATCACGGGGTCGTGTGAATCGGAGGGTCTGAATTAGGATAGGCAGTGAGTGGCAATATAGGATTGGGAAAAGCACCGCGGGGTGGTCAGCATGGGGAAGTCAGGGAACATGCAGTGGCAATGTAGGATAGGTTTCAGAAAAACATCGCGGGGTGGTGCGCAATGTATGGGTGTGTAACATTACATTCACTAGTAGGAGTGAGAAAAACATCGCGGTGTGGTGTGAATCGGAGTCTCTGAATTAGGATAGGAAGTGAGTGGCAATGTAGGATGGAGAAAAGCACCTCGGGGTGGTCAGCATGGGGAAGTCAGGGAAAATGCAGTGGCAATGTAGAATAGGTTTCTGAAAAGCATGGCGGGGCGGTGCGCATTGTATGCATGTGTAACATTACATTCACTAGTAGGAGTGAGAAAAACATTGCGGAGTGTTGCGCATTGTATGGGTGTGTAACTTTACATTCACTAGTAGGTGTGAGGAAAACATCACGGGGTGGTGTGATTTGGAGGGTCTGAATTAGTATAGGCAGTGAGTGGCAATGTAGGATGGAGAAAAGCACCGCTGGATGGTACGCATGAGGAAGTCAGGAAACATGCAGTAGCAATGTAGGATAGGTTTCTGAAAAACATCGCGGGGTGGTGAGCATTGTATGGGTGTGTAACATTACATTCTCTAGTAGGAGTCAGAAAAACATCAGGGGGTGGTGTGAATCGGAGTGTCTGAATTAGGATAGGCAGTGAGAGGCAATGTAGGATGGAGAAAAGCACCGCGGGGTGGTCAGCATTGGGAGGTCATGGAACATGCACTGGCAATGTAGGATATGTTTTTGAAAAACATCGCGGGGTGGTGAGCATTGTATGGGTGTGTAACATTACATTCACTAGAAGGAGTGAGAAACACATCATGGGGTGGTGCGAATTGTGGTTGTGAAACATTACATTCACTAGTAGGAGTGAGAAAAACATCACGGGGTGGTGTGATTCGGTGGGTCTGAATTAGGATTGGCAGTGAGTTGCGATGTAGGATGGAGAAAAGCACCACGGGGTGGTCAGCATGGGGAGGTCAGGGAACATTAGGGGCAATGTAGGATAGGTTTCTAAAAAACATCGCAGGGTGTTGCGCATTGTATGGGTGTGTAACATTACATTCACTAGTAAGAGTGAGAAAAAATTCACGGGGTGGTGTGAATCGGAGGGTTTGAATTAGGATAGGAAGTGAGTGGCAATGTAGGATGGAGAAAAGCCCCTCGGGGTGGTCAGCATGGGGAAGTCAGGGAACATGCAGTGGCAATGTAGTTTAGGTTTCTGAAAAACATCCGGGGGTGGTGCGCGTTGTATGGGTGTGTAACATTACATTCACTAGTACGATTAATAAAAACATCACAGGTTGGTGTGAATCGGAGGGTCTGAATTAGATTAGGCAGTGAGAGGCAATGTAGGATGGAGAAAAGCACCGCGGGGTGGTCAGCATTGGGAGGTCATGGAACATGCACTGGGAATGTAGGATATGTTTTTGAAAAACATCGCGGGGTGGTGAGCATTGTATGGGTGTGTAACATTACATTCACTAGTAGGAGTGAGAAAAACATCACGGGGTGGTGTGAATCGGAGGGTCTGAATTAGGATAGGCAGTGAGAGGCAATGTAGGATGGAGAAAAGCACCGCGGGGTGGTCAGCATTGGGAGGTCATGGAACATGCAGTGGCAATGAAGGATAGGTTTCTGAAAAACATCGCGGGGTGGTGCGCATTGTATGGGTGTGTAACATTACATTCACTAGTAGGAGTGAGAAAAACATCACGGGGTCGTGTGAATCGGAGGGTCTGAATTAGGATAGGCAGTGTGTGGCAATATAGGATTGGGAAAAGCACCGCGGGGTGGTCAGCATGGGGAAGTCAGGGAACATGCAGTGGCAATGTAGGATAGGTTTCCGAAAAACATCGCGGGGTGGTGCGCATTGTATGGGTGTGTAACATTACATTCACTAGTAGGAGTGAGAAAAACATCGCGGTGTGGTGTGAATCGGAGTATCTGAATTAGGATAGGAAGTGAGTGGCAATGTAGGATGGAGAAAAGCACCTCGGGGTGGTCAGCATGGGGAAGTCAGGGAAAATGCAGTGGCAATGTAGGATAGGTTTCTGAAAAACATGGCGGGGTGGTGCGCATTGTATGCATGTGTAACATTACATTCACTAGTAGGAGTGAGAAAAACATCACGGGGTGGTGTGAATCGGAGGGTCTGAATTAGGTTAGGCAGAGAGTGGCAATGTAGGATGGAGAAAAGCACCTTGGGGTGGTCAACATGGGGAAGTCAGGGAACATGCAGTGGCAATGTAGGATAGGTTTCTGAAAAACATCCGGGGGTGGTGCGCATTGTATGGGTGTGTAACATTACATTCACTAGTAGGAGTGAAAAAAACATCACGGGGTGGTGTGAATCGTAGGGTCTGAATTAGGATAGGCAGTGAGTGGCAATGTAGGATGGGGAAAAGCACCTCGGGGTGGTCAGCATGGGGAAGTCAGGGAACATGCAGTGGCAATGTAGGATAGGTTTCGGAAAAACATCCGGGGGTGGTGCGCATTGTATGGGTGTGTAACATTACATTCACTAGTAGGAGTGAGAAAAACATCACGGGGTGGTGTGAATCGTAGGGTCTGAATTAGGATAGGCAGTGAGTGGCAATGTAGGATGGGGAAAAGCACCGCAGGGTGGTCAGCATGTGGAGGTCAGGGAACATGCAGTGGCAATGTAGGATAGGTTTCTGAAAAACATCGCGGGGTGGTGCGCATTGCATGGGTGTGTAACATTACATTCACTAGTAGGAGAGAGAAAAATATCACGGGGTGTTGGGAATCGGACGGTCTGAATTAGGATAGGCATTGAGTGGCAATGTAGGATGGGGAAAAGCACCACGCGGTGGTCAGCATGTGGAGGTCAGGGAACATTCAGTGACAATGTAGGATAGGTTTCTGAAAAACATCGCGGGGTGGTGCACATTGTATGGGTGTGTAGCATTACATTCACTAGTAGGAGGAGAAAAACATCACGGGGTGGTTGAATCGGAGGGTTTAAATAGGTTAGGCAGTGAGTGGCAATGTAGGATGGAGAAAAGCACCGCGGGATGGTCAGCATGGGGAGGTCAGGGAACTTGCAGTGGCAAGGTAGGATAGGTTTCTGAAACACATCGCGGGGTGGTGCGCATTGTATGGGTGTGTAACTTTACATTCACTAGTAGGAGTGAGAAAAACAACAAGGGGTGTTGTGAATCAGAGGGTCTGAATTAGAATAGGCATTGATTGGCAATGTAGGATGGAGAAAAGCACCGCGGGGTTGCCAGCACGGGGAGGTCAGGGAACATGCCGTGGCAATGTAGGATAGTTTTCTGAAAAACATCCCGGGGTGGTGCGCATTGTATAGGTGTGTAAGATTACATTCACTAGTAGGAGTGAGAAAAACATCACGGGGTGGTGTGAATCGGAGGGTCTGAATTAGGATAGGCAGTGAGTGGCAATGTAGGATGGAGAAAAGCACCGCGGGGTGGTCAGCATGGGGAGGTCAGGAAACATGCAGTGGCAATGTAGGATAGGTTTCTGAAAAACATCGCGGGGTGGTGCGCATTGTATGGGTGTGTAACATTACATTCACTAGTAGGAGTGAGAAAAACATCACGGGGTGGTGTGAATGGGAGGGCCTGAATTAGGATAGGGAGTGAGTGGCAATGTAGGATGGAGAAAAACACCGCGTGGTGGTCAGCATGTGGAGGTCAGGAAACATGCAGTGGCAATGTAGGATATGTTTCTGAAAAACATCTTGGGGTGGTGCGCATTGTAAGGGTGTGTAACATTACATTCACTAGAATGAGTGAGAAAAACATCACGGGTTGGTGCGCATTGTATGGGTGTGTAACATTACATTCACTAGTAGGAGTGAGAAAAACATCACAGGGTGGTGTGAATAGGAGTGTCTGAATTAGGATAGGCAGTGAGTGGCAATGTAGTATGGAGAGAAGCACCGCGGGGTGGTCAGCATGTGGAGGTTAGGGAAGGTGCAGTGGCAATGTAGGATAAGTTTCTGAAAAACTTCGCGGAGTGGTGCGCATTGTATGGGTGTGTAACATTACATTCAGTAGTAGGAGTGAGAAAAACATCACGAGGTGGTGTGAATCGGAGGGCCTGAATTAGGATAGGCAGTGAGTGGCAATGTAGGAGGGAGAAAAGCACCGCGGGGTGGTCAGCATTGGGAGGTCATGGAACATGCAGTGGCAATGAAGGATAGGTTTCTGAAAAACATCGCGGGGTGGTGTGATTCAGAGTGTCTGAATTAGGATAGGCAGTGAGTGGCAATGTAGGATGGAGAAAAGCACCGCGGGTTGGTCAGCATTGGGAGGTCATGGAACATGCAGTGGCAATGAAGGATAGGTTTCTGAAAAACATCGCGGGGTGGTGAGCATTGTATGGGTGTGTAACATTACATTCACTAGTAGGAGTGAGAAACACATCATGGGGTGGTGCGAATTGTATGGGTGTGAAACATTACATTCACTAGTAGGAGTGAGAAAAACATCACGGGGTGGTGTGATTCGGGGGGTCTGAATTAGGATAGGCAGTGAGTGGCGATGTAGGATGGAGAAAAGCACCGCGGGGTGGTCAGCATGGGGAGGTCAGGGAACATTCAGTGGCAATGTAGGATAGGTTTCTGAAAAACATCGCGGGGTGGTGTGCATTGTATGGGTGTGTAACATTACATTCCCTAGTAGGAGTGACAAAAACATCACGGGGTGGTGCGCATTGAATGGGTGTGTAACTTTACATTCACTAGTAAGAGTGAGAAAAAATTCACGGGGTGGTGTGAATCGTAGGGTCTGAATTAGGATAGGAAGTTAGTGGCAATGTAGGATGGAGTAAAGCACCTCGGGGTTGTCATCATGGGGAAGTCAGGGAACATACAGTGGCAATGTAGGATAGGTTTCTGAAAAACATCGCGGGGTGGTGCGCATTGTATGGGTGTGTAACATTACATTCACTAGTAGGAGTGAGAAAAACATCACGGGGTGGAGTGAATCAGAGTGTCTGAATTAGGATAGGCAGTGAGTGGCAATGTAGGATGGAGAAAAGAACCGCTGGATGGTCAGCATGGGGAAGTCAGGGAACATGCAGTGGCAATGGAGGATAGGTTTCTGAAAAACATTGCGGGGTGGTGCGCATTGTATGGGTGTGTAACATTACATTCACTAGTAAGAGTGAGAAAAACATCACGGGGTGGTGCGAACCGCAGGGTCTGAATTAGAATAGGCAGTGAGAGGCAATGTAGGATGGAGAAAAGCACCGCGGGGTGGTCAGCATGGGGAGGTCAGGGAACATGCAGTGGCAATGTAGGATAGGTTTCTGAAAAACATCGCGGGGTGGTGCGCATTGTATGGGTGTGTAACATTACATTCACTAGTAGGAGTGAGAAAAACATCATGGGGTGGTGCGAATTGTATGGGTGTGAAACATTACATTCACTAGTAGGAGTGAGAAAAACATCATGGGGTGGTGTGATTCGGAGGGTCTGAATTAGGATAGGCAGTGAGTGGCGATGTAGGATGGAGAAAAGCACTGCGGGGTGGTCAGCATGGGGAGGTCAGGGAACATTCAGTGGCAATGCAGGATAGGTTTCTGAAAAACATCGCGGGCTGGTGCGCATTGTATGGGTGTGTAACATTACATTCACTAGTAGGAGTGAGAAAAACATCACGGGGTGGTGCGCATTGTATGGGTGTATAACATTACATTCACTAGTAAGAGTGAGAAAAAATTCATGGGGTGGTGTGAATCGGAGGGTCTGAATTAGGATAGGAATTTAGTGGCAATGTAGGATCGAGAAAAGCACCTCGGGGTTGTCAGCATGGGGAAGTCAGGGGACATGCAGTGGCAATGTAGGACAGGTTTCTGAAAAACATCCGGGGGTTGTGCGCATTGTATGGGTGTGTAAAATTAAATTCACTAGTTGGAGTGAGAAAAACATCACGGGGTGGTGTGAATCGTACTGTCTGAATTAGGATAGGCAGTGAGTGGCAATGTAGGATGGAGAAAAGCACCGTGGGGTGCTCAGCATGGGGGGGTCAGGGAACATGCAGTGGCAATGTAGGATAGGTTTCTGAAAAACATCGCGGGGTGGTGCACATTGCATGGGTGTGTAACATTACATTCACTAGAAGGAGTGAGAAAAACATCATGGGGTGGTGTGAATCGGAGGGTCTGAATTAGGATAGGCATTGAGTGGCAATGTAGGATGGGGAAAAGCACCGCGGGGTGGTCAGCATGTATAGGTCAGGGAACATAGAGTGACAATGTAGGATAGGTTTCTGAAAAACATCGCGGGGTGGTGCACATTGTATGGGTGTGTAGCATTACATTCACTAGTAGGAGGAGAAAAACATAACGGGGTGGTGTGATTCGGAGGGCCTGAATTAGGATAGGGAGTGAGTGGCAATGTAGGATGGAGAAAAACACCGCGGGGTGGTCAGCATGTGGAGGTCAGGAAACATGCAGTGGCAATGTAGGATATGTTTTTGAAAAACATCTTGGGGTGGTGCGCATTGTAAGGGTGTGTAACATTACATTCACTAGTAAGAGTGAGAAAAACAGCACGGGGTGGTGTGAATCGGAGTGTTTGAATTAGGATAGGAAGTGAGTGGCAATGTAGGATGGAGAAAAGCACCTCGGGGTTGTAAGCATGGGGAAGTCAGGGAACATGCAGTGGCAATGTAGGATAGGTTTCTGAAAAACATCCGGGGGTGGTGCGCCTTGTATGGGTGTGTAACATTTCATTCACTAGTAGGAGTGACAAAAACATCACGGGGTGGTGCGCATTGTATGGGTGTGTAACTTTACATTCACTAGTAAGAGTGAGAAAAAATTCACGGGGTGGTGTGAATCGGAGGGTCTGAATTAGGATAGGAAGTTAGTGGCAATGTAGGATGGAGAAAAGCACCTCGGGGTGGTCATCATGGGGAAGTCAGGGAACATGCAGTGGCAATGTAGGATAGGTTTCTGAAAAACATCGTGGGGTGGTGCGCATTGTATGGGTGTGTAACATTACATTCACTAGTAGGAGCAGAAAAACATCCCGGGGTGGAGTGAATCAGAGTGTCTGAATTAGGATAGGCAGTGAGTGGCAATGTAGGATGGAGAAAAGCACCGCTGGATGGTCAGCATGGGTAAGTCAGGGAACATGCAGTAGCAATGTAGGATAGGTTTCTGAAAAACATCGCGGGGTGGTGCGCATTGTATGGGTGTGTAACATTACATTCACTAGTAGGAGTGACAAAAACATCACGGGGTGGTGCGCATTGTATGGGTGTGTAACATTACATTTACTAGTAAGAGTGAGAAAAAATTCACGGGGTGGTGTGAATCGGAGGGTCTGAATTAGAATAGGAAGTTAGTGGCAATGTAGGATGGAGTAAAGCACCTCGGGGTTGTCAGCATGGGGAAGTCAGGGAACATGCAGTGGCAATGTAGGATAGGTTTCTGAAAAACATCCGGGGGTGGTGCGCATTGTATGGATGTGTAACATTAAATTCACTAGTAGGAGTGAGAAAAACATCACGGGGTGGTGTGAATCGTAGGGTCTGAATTAGGATAGGCTGTGAGTGGCAATATAGGATGCAGAAAAGCACCGTGTGGTGGGCAGCATGGGGAGGTCAGGGAACATGCAGTGGCAATGTAGGATAGGTTTCTGAAAAACATCGCGGGGTGGTGCACATTGCATGGGTGTGTAACATTACATTCACTAGTAGGAGTGTGAAAAACATCATGGGGTGGTGTGAATTGGAGGGTCTGAATTAGGATAGGCATTGAGTGGCAATGTAGGATGGGGAAAAGCACCGCGGGGTTGTCAGCATGTGGAGGTCAGGGAACATGCAGTGACAATGTAGGATAGGTTTCTGAAAAACATCGCGGGGTGGTGCACATTGCATGGGTGTGTAACATTACATTCACTAGAAGGAGTGAGAAAAACATCATGGGGTGGTGTGAATCGGAGGTTCTGAATTAGGATAGGCATTGAGTGGCAATGTAGGATGTGGAAAAGCACCGCGGGGTGGTCAGCATGTGGAGGTCAGGGAACATAGAGTGACAATTTAGGATAGGTTTCTGAAAAACATCGCGGGGTGGTGCACATTGTATGGGTGTGTAGCATTACATTCACTAGTAGGAGGAGAAAAACATAACGGGGTGGTGTGAATCGGAGGGTCTGAATTAGGTTAGGCAGTGTGTGGCAATGTAGGATGGAGAAAAGCACCTCGGGGTGGTCAGCATGGGGAAGTCAGGGAACATGCAGTGGCAATGTAGGATAGGTTTCTGAAAAACATCCGGGGGTGGTGCGCATTGTATGGGTGTGTAACATTACACTCACTAGTAGGAGTGAGAAAAACATCACGGGGTGGTGTGAATCGTAGGGTCTGAATTAGGATAGGCAGTGAGTGGCAATGTAGGATGGAGAAAAGCACCGTGGGGTGGTCAGCATGGGGAGGTCAGGGAACATGTAGTGGCAATGTAGGATAGGTTTCTGAAAAACATCGCGGGGTGGTGCGCATTGCATGGGTGTGTAACATTACATTCACTAGTAGGAGAGAGAAAAACATCACGGGGTGGTGTGATTCGGAGGGCCTGAATTAGGATAGGGAGTGAGTGGCAATGTAGGATGGAGAAAAACACCGCGGGGTGGTCAGCATGTGGAGGTCAGGAAACATGCAGTGGCAATGTAGGATATGTTTCTGAAAAACATCTTGGGGTGGTGCGAATTGTAAGGGTGCGTAACATTACATTCACTAGTAAGAGTGACAAAAACATCACGGGGTGGTGTGAATCGGAGGGTTTGAATTAGGATAGGAAGTGAGTGGCAATGTAGGATGGAGAAAAGCACCTCGGGGTCGTAAGCATGGGGAAGTCAGGGAACATGCAGTGGCAATGTAGGATAGATTTCTGAAAAACATCCGGGGGTGGTGCGCCTTGTATGGGTGTGTAACATTACATTCACTAGTAGGAGTGACAAAAACATCACGGGGTGGTGCGCATTGTATGGGTGTGTAACTTTACATTCACTAGTAAGAGTGAGAAAAAATTCACGGGGTGGTGTGAATCAGAGGGTTGAATTAGGATAGGAAGTTAGTGGCAATGTAGGATGGAGAAAAGCACCTCGGGGTGGTCATCATGGGGAAGTCAGGGAACATGCAGTGGCAATGTAGGATAGGTTTCTGAAAAACATCGTGGGGTGGTGCGCATTGTATGGGTGTGTAACATTACATTCACTAGTAGGAGCAGAAAAACATCACGGGGTGGAGTGAATCAGAGTGTCTGAATTAGGATAGGCAGTGAGTGGCAATGTAGGATGGAGAAAAGCACCTCGGGGTCGTAAGCATGGGGAAGTCAGGGAACATGCAGTGGCAATGGAGGATAGGTTTCTGAAAAACATTGCGGGCTAGTGCGCCTTGTATGGGTGTGTAACATTACATTCACTAGTAGGAGTGAGTAAAACATCATGGGGTGGTGCGAATTGTATGGGTGTGAAACATTACATTCACTAGTAGGAGTGAGAAAAACATCATGGGGTGGTGTGATTCGGAGGGTCTGAATTAGGATAGGCAGTGAGTGGCGATGTAGGATGGAGAAAAGCACCGCGGGTTGGTCAGCATGGGGAGGTCAGGGAACATTCAGTGGCAATGCAGGATAGGTTTCTGAAAAACATCGCGGGCTGGTGCGCATTGTATGGGTGTGTAACATTACATTCACTAGTAGGAGTGAGAAAAACATCACGGGGTGGTGCGCATTGTATGGGTGTGTAACATTACATTCACTAGTAAGAGTGAGAAAAAATTCACGGGGTGGTGTGAATCGGAGGGTCTGTATTAGGATAGGAAGTTATTGGCAATGTAGGATGGAGTAAAGCACCTCGGGGTTGTCAGCATGGGGAAGTCAGGGAACATGCAGTGGCAATGTAGGATAGGTTTCTGAAAAACATCCGGGGGTGGTGCGCATTGTATGGATGTGTAACATTAAATTCACTAGTAGGAGTGAGAAAAACATCACAGGGTGGTGTGAATCGTAGGGTCTGAATTAGGATAGGCAGTGAATGGCAATGTAGGATGGAGAAAAGCACCGTGTGGTGGGCAGCATGGGGAGGTCAGGGAACATGCAGTGGCAATGTAGGATAGGTTTCTGAAAAACATCGCGGGGTGGTGCACATTACATGGGTGTGTAACATTACATTCACTAGTAGGAGTGTGAAAAACATCATGGGGTGGTGTGCATCGGAGGGTCTGAATTGGGATAGGCATTGAGTGGCAATGTAGGATGGGGAAAAGCACCGCGGGGTAGTCAGCATGTGGAGGTCAGGGAACATGCAGTGACAATGTAGGATAGGTTTCTGAAAAACATCGCGGGGTGGTGCACATTGTATGGGTGTGTAGCATTACATTCACTAGTAGGAGGAGAAAAACATAACGGGGAGGTGTGAATCGGAGGGTCTGAATTAGGTTAGGCAGTGAGTGGCAATGTAGGATGGAGAAAAGCACCTCGGGGTGGTCAGCATGTGGAAGTCAGGGAACATGCAGTGGCAATGTAGGATAGGTTTCTGAAAAACATCCGGGGGTGTTGCGCATTGTATGGGTGTGTAACATTACATTCACTAGTAGGAGTGAGAAAAACATCACGGGGTGGTGTGAATCGTAGGGTCTGAATTAGGATAGGCAGTGAGTGGCAATGTAGGATGGAGAAAACCACCGTGGGGTGGTCAGCATGGGGAGGTCAGGGAACATGTAGTGGCAATGTAGGATAGGTTTCTAAAAACATCGCGGGGTGGTGCGCATTGCATGGGTGTGTAACATTACATTCACTAGTAGGAGAGAGAAAAACATCACGGGGTGGTGTGAATCGGAGGGCCTGAATTAGGATAGGGAGTGAGTGGCAATGTAGGATGGAGAAAAACACCGCGGGGTGGTCAGCATGTGGAGGTCAGGAAATATGCAGTGGCAATGTAGGATATGTTTCTGAAAAACATCTTGGGGTGGTGCGCATTGTAAGGGTGTGTAACATTACATTCACTAGTAGGAGTGAGAAAAACATCACGGGGTGGTGCGCATTGTATGGGTGTGTAACATTACATTCACTAGTAAGAGTGAGAAAAACATCACGGGGTGGTGTGAATCGGAGGGTTTGAATTAGGATAGGAAGTGAGTGGCAATGTAGGATGGAGAAAAGCACCTCGGGGTCGTAAGCATGGGGAAGTCAGGGAACATGCAGTGGCAATGTAGGATAGGTTTCTGAAAAACATCCGGGGGTGGTGCGCCTTGTATGGGTGTGTAACATTACATTCACTAGTAGGAGTGAGGAAAACATCACAGGGTGGTGTGAATCGGAGGGTCTGAATTAGGTTAGGCAGTGAGTGGCAATGTAGGATGGAGAAAAGCACCGCGGGGTGGTCATCATGGGGAGGTCCGGAAACATGCAATGGCAATGTAGGATAGGTTTCTGAAAAACATTGCGGGGTGGTGCGCGTTGTATGGGTGTGTAACATTACATTCACTAGTAGGAGTGAGAAAAACATCACGGTGTGGAGTGAATAGGAGTGTCTGAATTAGGATAGGCAGTGAGTGGCAATGTAGTATGGAGAGAAGCACTGCGAGGTGGTCAGCATATGGAGGTTAGGGAAGGTGCAGTGGCAATGTAGGATAAGTTTCTGAAAAACTTTGCCGAGTGGTGCGCATTGTATGGGTGTGTAACATTACATTCACTAGTAGGAGTGAGAAAAACATCACGAGGTGGTGTGAATCGGAGGGCCTGAATTAGGATAGGCAGTGAGTGGCAATGTAGGATGTAGAAAAACACCGCGGGGTGGTCAGCATGTGGAGGTAAGGAAACATGCAATGGCAATGTAGGATAGGTTTCTGAAAAACATCTCGGGGTGGTGTGCATTGTATGGGTGTGTAACATTACATTCACTAGTAGGAGTGAGAAAAACATTACGGGGTGGTGTTAATCGGAGAGTGTGAATTAGGATAGGCAGTGAGAGGCAATGTAGGATGGAGAAAAGCACCGGGGTGTGGTCAGCAAGGGGAGGTCAGGGAACATGCAGTGGCAATGTAGGATAGTTTTCTGAAAAACATCGCGGGGTGGTGGGCATTGTATGGGTGTGTAACATTACATTCAATAGTAGGAGTCAGAAAAACATCACGGGGTGGTGTGAATCGGAGGGTCTGAATTAGGATAGGCAGTGGGTGGCAATGTAGGATGGAGAAAAGCACCGCGGGGTGGTCAGCATGGGGAAGTCAGGGATCATGCAGTGCAAATGTAGGATAGGTTTCTGAAAAACATCGCAGGGTGGTGCGCATTGTATGGGTGTGCAACATTACATTCATTAGTAGGAGTGAGAAAAACATCGCGGGGTGTTGCGAATTGTATGGGTGTGTAACTTTACATTCACTAGTAGGAGTGAGAAAAACAAAACGGGGTGGTGTGATTTGGAGGGTCTGAATTAGGATACGCAGTGAGTGGCAATGTAGGATGGAGAAAAGCACCGCTGGATGGTCTGCATGGGGAAGTCAGGGAACATGCAGTGGCAATGTAGGATAGGTTTCTGAAAAACATCGAGGGGTGATGCGCATTGTATGGGTGTGTAACATTACATTCACGAGATCGAGTGAGAAAAACATCACGGGGTGGTGCGAACCGCAGGGTCTGAATTAGAATAGGCAGTGAGAGGCAATGTAGGATGGAGAAAAGCACTGCGGGGTGGTCAGCATGTGGAAGTCAGGGAACATGCAGTGGCAATGAAGGATAGGTTTCTGAAAAACATCGCGGAGTGGTGCGCATTGTATGGGTGTGTAACATTACATTCACTAGTAGGAGTGAGAAACACATCATGGGTTGGTGCGCACTGTATGGGTGTGTAACATTACTTTCACTAGTAGGAGTGAGAAAAATATCACAGGGTGGTTTGAATCGGAGTGTCTGAATTAGGATAGACAGTGAGTGGCAATTTAGGATGGATAAAAGCACCGTGAGGTTGTCAGCATGGTGAGGTCAGGGAACATGCAGTGGCAATGTAGGATAGGTTTCTGAAAAACATCGCGGGGTGGTGAGCATTTTATGGGTGTGTAACATTACATTAATTAGTAGGAGTGAGAAAAACATCACGGGGTGGTGTGAATCGGAGGGTCTGAATTAGGATAGGCAGTGAGTGGCAATGTAGGATGGAGAGAAGCACCGCGGGGTCTCAGCATGGGGAGGTCAGGGAAAATGCAGTGGCAATGTATGATAGGTTTCTGAAAAACATCGCGGAGTGGTGCGTTTTGAATGGGTGTGTAACATTACATTCACTAGTAAGAGTGAGAAAAACATCACGGGGTGGTGTGAATCGGAGGGTCTGAATTAGGATAGGAAGTGAGTGACAATGTAGGATGGAGAAAAGCACCTCGGGATTGTCAGCACGGGGAAGTCAGGGAACATGCAGTGGCAATGTAGGATAGGTTTCTGAAAAACATCGCGGGGTGGTGCGCATTGCATGGGTGTGTAACATTACATTCACTAGTAGGAGTGAGAAAAAAATCACGGGGTGGTTTGAATCGGACCGTCTGAATTAGGATAGGCATTGAGCGGCAATGTAGGAAGGGGAAAAGCACCGCGCGGTGGTCAGCATGTGGAAGTCAGGGAACATGCACTGACAATGTAGGATAGGTTTCTGAAAAACATCGCGGGGTGGTGTACATTGTATGGGTGTGTAGCATTACATTTACTAGTAGGAGGAGAAAAACCTAACGGGGTGGTGTGAATCGGAGGGTCTGAAATAGGGTAGGCAGTGAGTGGCAATGTAGGATGGAGAAAAGCACCGCGGGATGGACAGCATGGGGAGGTCAGGGAACATGCAGTGGCAAGGTAGGATAGGTTTCTGAAACACATCGCGGGGTGGTGCACATTGTATGGGTGTGTAACATTACATTCACTAGTAGGAGGAAAAATATATAACGGGGTGGTGTGAATCTGAGGGTCTGAATTAGGTTAGGCAGTGAGTGGCAATGTAGGATGGAGTAAAGATCCGCGGGATGGTCAGCATGGGGAAGTCAGGGAACATGCAGTGGCAATGTAGGATAGGTTTCTGAAACACATCACGGGGTGGTGCGCATTGTATGGGTGTGTAACATTACATTCACTAGTAGGAGTGAGAAAAACATCACGGGGTGGTGTGAATCGGAGGGTCTGAATTAGGATAGGAAGTGAGTGGCAATGTAGGATGGAGAAAAGCACCTCGGGGTGGTCAGCATGGGGAGGTCAGGAAACATGCAGTGGCAATGTAGGATAGGTTTCTGAAAAACATCGCAGGGTGGGGCGCATTGTATGGGTGTGTAACATTACATTCACTAGTAGGAGTGAGAAAAACATCACGGGGTGGTGTGAATCGGAGGGTCTGAATTAGGATAGCCAGTGAGTGTCAATGTAGGATGGAGAAAAGCACCGCGGGGTGGTCAGCATGGGGAGGTCAGGGAACATGCAGTGGCAATGTAGGATAGGTTTCTGAAAAACATCTCGGGGTTGTGCGCATTGTAAGGGTGTGTAACATTACATTCACTAGTAGGAGTGAGAAAAACATCACGGGGTGGTGCGCATTGTATGTGTGTGTAACATTACATTTACTAGTAGGAGTGAGAAAAACATCACGGGGTGGTGTGAATCGGAGGGTTTGAATTAGGATAGGAAGTGAGTGGCAATGTAGGATGGAGAAAAGCAACTCGGGGTGGTCAACATGGGGAAGTCAGGGAACATGCAGTGGCAATGTAGGATAGTTTTCTGAAAAACATCCGGGGGTGGTGCGCGTTGTATGGGTGTGTAACATTACATTCAATAGTACGAGTGAGAAAAACAACACGGGGTGGAGTGAATCGGAGTGTGTGAATTAGGATAGGCAGTGAGTGGCAATGTAGGATGGAGAAAAGCACCGCTGGATGTTCAGCATGTGGAAGTCAGGGAACATGCAGTAGCAATGTAGGATAGGTTTCTGAAAAACATCGCGGGGTGGTGAGCATTGTATGGGTGTGTAACATTACATTCACTAGTAGGAGTGAGAAAAACATCACGGGGTGGTGCGCATTGTATGGGTGTGGAACATTACATTCACTAGTAAGAGTGAGAAAAACATCATGGGGTGGTGTGAATCGGACGGTCTGAATTAGGATAGGTATTGAGTGGCAATGTAGGATGGGGAAAAGTACCGCGGGGTGGTCAGCATGTGGAGGTCAGGGAACATGCAGTGACAATGTAGGATAGGTTTCTGAAAAATATCGCGGGGTGGTACACATTGTATGGGTGTGTAGCATTACATTCACTAGTAGGAGGAGAAAAACATAACGGGGTGGTGTGAATCGAAGGGTCTGAATTAGGTTAGGCAGTGAGTGGCAATGTAGGATGGAGAAAAGCACCGCGGGCTGTTCAGCATGGGGAGGTCAGGGAACATGCAGTGGCAATGTAGGATAGGTTTCTGAAAAACATCCGGGGGTGGTGCGCCTTGTATGGGTGTGTAACATTACATTCACTAGTAGGAGTGAGGAAAACATCACAGGGTGGTGTGAATCGGAGGGTCTGAATTAGGTTAGGCAGTGAGTGGCAATGTAGGATGGAGAAAAGCACCGCGGGGTGGTCATCATGGGGAGGTCAGGAAACATGCAATGGCAATGTTGGATAGGTTTCTGAAAAACATCGCGGGGTGGTGCGCGTTGTATGGGTGTGTAACATTACATTCACTAGTAGGAGTGAGAAAAACATCGCGGTGTGGAGTGAATAGGAGTGTCTGAATTAGGATAGGCAGTGAGTGGCAATGTAGTATGGAGAGAAGCACTGAGAGGTGGTCAGGATATGGAGGTTAGGGAAGGTGCAGTGGCAATGTAGGATAAGTTTCTGAAAAACTTTGCGGAGTGGTGCGCATTGTATGGGTGTGTAACATTACATTCACTAGTAGGAGTGAGAAAAACATCACGAGGTGGTGTGAATCGGAGGGCCTGAATTAGGATAGGCAGTGAGTGGCAATGTAGGATGTAGAAAAACACCGCGGGGTGGTCAGCATGTGGAGGTAAGGAAACATGCAGTGGCAATGTAGGATAGGTTTCTGTAAAACATCTCGGGGTGGTGTGCATTGTATGGGTGTGTAACATTACATTCACTAGTAGGAGTGAGAAAAACATTACGGGTTGGTGTGAATCGGAGAGTGTAAATTAGGATAGGCAGTGAGAGGCAATGTAGGATGGAGAAAAGCACCGGGGTGTGGTCAGCAAGGGGAGGTCAGGGAACATGCAGTGGCAATGTAGGATAGTTTTCTGAAAAACATCGCGGTGTGGTGGGCATTGTATGGGTGTGTAACATTACATTCAATAGTAGGAGTCAGAAAAACATCACGGGGTGGTGTGAATCGGAGGGTCTGAATTAGGATAGGCAGTGAGTGGCAATGTAGGATGGAGAAAAGCACCGCGGGGTGGTCAGCATGGGGAAGTCAGGGATCATGCAGTGCAAATGTAGGATAGGTTTCTGAAAAACATCGCAGGGTGGTGCGCATTGTATGGGTGCGCAACATTACATTCACTAGTAGGAGTGAGAAAAACATCGCGGGGTGTTGCGAATTGTATGGGTGTGTAACTTTACATTCACTAGTAGGAGTGAGAAAAACAAAACGGGGTGGTGTGATTTGGAGGGTCTGAATTAGGATACGCAGTGAGTGGCAATGTAGGATGGAGAAAAGCACCGCTGGATGGTCTGCATGGGGAAGTCAGGGAACATGCATTGGCAATGTAGGATAGGTTTCTGAAAAACATCGCGGGGTGGTGCGCATTGTATGGGTGTGTAACATTACATTCACGAGAGGGAGTGAGAAAAACATCACGGGGTGGTGCGAACTGCAGGGTCTGAATTAGAATAGGCAGTGAGAGGCAATGTAGGATGGAGAAAAGCACTGCGGGGTGGTCAGCATGTGGAAGTCAGGGAACATGCAGTGGCAATGAAGGATAGGTTTCTGAAAAACATCGCGGAGTGGTGCGCATTGTATGGGTGTGTAACATTACATTCACTAGTAGGAGTGAGAAACACATCATGGGTTGGTGCGCACTGTATGGGTGTGTAACATTACTTTCACTAGTAGGAGTGAGAAAAATATCACAGGGTGGTTTGAATCGGAGTGTCTGAATTAGGATAGACAGTGAGTGGCAATTTAGGATGGATAAAAGCACCGTGAGTTTGTCAGCATGGTGAGGTCAGGGAACATGCATTGGCAATGTAGGATAGGTTTCTGAAAAACATCGCGGGGTGGTGAGCATTTTATGGGTGTGTAACATTACATTAATTAGTAGGAGTGAGAAAAACATCACGGGGTGGTGTGAATCGGAGGGTCTGAATTAGGATAGGCAGTGAGTGGCAATGTAGGATGGAGAGAAGCACCGCGGGGTCTCAGCATGGGGATGTCAGGGAAAATGCAGTGGCAATGTATGATAGGTTTCTGAAAAACATCGCGGAGTGGTGCGCATTGAATGGGTGTGTAACATTACATTCACTAGTAAGAGTGAGAAAAACATCACGGGGTGGTGTGAATCGGAGGGTCTGAATTAGGATAGGAAGTGAGTGACAATGTAGGATGGAGAAAAGCACCTCGGGATTGTCAGCACGGGGAAGTCAGGGAACATGCAGTGGCAATGTAGGATAGGTTTCTGAAAAACATCGCGGGGTGGTGCGCATTGCATGGGTGTGTAACATTACATTCACTAGTAGGAGTGAGAAAAAAATCACGGGGTGGTTTGAATCGGACCGTCTGAATTAGGATAGGCATTGAGCGGCAATGTAGGAAGGGGAAAAGCACCGCGCGGTGGTCAGCATGTGGAAGTCAGGGAACATGCACTGACAATGTAGGATAGGTTTCTGAAAAACATCGCGGGGTGGTGCACATTGTATGGGTGTGTAGCATTACATTTACTAGTAGGAGGAGAAAAACCTAACGGGGTGGTGTGAATCGGAGCGTCTGAAATAGGGTAGGCAGTGAGTGGCAATGTAGGATGGAGAAAAGCATCGCGGGATGGACAGCATGGGGAGGTCAGGGAACATGCAGTGGCAAGGTAGGATAGGTTTCTGAAACACATCGCGGGGTGGTGCACATTGTATGGGTGTGTAACATTACATTCACTAGTAGGAGGAAAAAAACATAACGGGGTGGTGTAAATCTGAGGGTCTGAATTAGGGTAGGCAGTGAGTGGCAATGTAGGATGGAGTAAAGCTCCGCGGGATGGTCAGCATGGGGAAGTCAGGGAACATGCAGTGGCAATGTAGGATAGGTTTCTGAAACACATCACGGGGTGGTGCGCATTGTATGGGTGTGTAACATTACATTCACTAGTAGGAGTGAGAAAAACATCACGGGGTGGTGTGAATCGGAGGGTCTGAATTAGGATAGGCAGTGAGTGTCAATGTAGGATGGAGAAAAGCACCGCGGGGTGGTCAGCATGGGGAGGTCAGGAAACATGCAGTGGCAATGTAGGATAGGTTTCTGAAAAACATCTCGGGGTGTGCGCATTGTAAGGGTGTGTAACATTACATTCACTAGTAGGAGTGAGAAAAACATCACGGGGTGGTGCGCATTGTATGTGTGTGTAACATTACATTTACTAGTAGGAGTGAGAAAAACATCACGGGGTGGTGTGAATCGGAGGGTTTGAATTAGGATAGGAAGTGAGTGGCAATGTAGGATGGAGAAAAGCAACTCGGGGTGGTCAACATGGGGAAGTCAGGGAACATGCAGTGGCAATGTAGGATAGTTTTCTGAAAAACATCCGGGGGTGGTGCGCGTTGTATGGGTGTGTAACATTACATTCAATAGTACGAGTGAGAAAAACATCACAGGTTGGTGTGAATCGGAGGGTCTGAATTAGGATAGGCAGTGAGTGGCAATGTAGGATGGAGAAAAGCACCGCGGGGTGGTCAGCATGGGGTGGTCAGGAAACATACAGTGGCAATGTAGGATAGGTTTCTGAGAAACAATCGCGGTGTGGTGCGCATTGTATGGGTGTGTAACATTACATTCACTAGTAGGAGTGAGAAAAACAACACGGGGTGGAGTGAATCGGAGTGTGTGAATTAGGATAGGCAGTGAGTGGCAATGTAGGATGGAGAAAAGCACCGCTGGATGTTCAGCATGTGGAAGTCAGGGAACATGCAGTAGCAATGTAGGATAGGTTTCTGAAAAACATCGCGGGGTGGTGAGCATTGTATGGGTGTGTAACATTACATTCACTAGTAGGAGTGAGAAAAACATCACGGGGTGGTGCGCATTGTATGGGTGTGTAACATTACATTCACTAGTAAGAGTGAGAAAAACATCATGGGGTGGTGTGAATCGGACGGTCTGAATTTGGATAGGCATTGAGTGGCAATGTAGGATGGGGAAAAGCACCGCGGGGTGGTCAGCATGTGGAGGTCAGGGAACATGCAGTGACAATGTAGGATAGGTTTCTGAAAAACATCGCGGGGTGGTGCACATTGTATGGGTGTGTAGCATTACATTCACTAGTAGGAGGAGAAAAACATAACGGGGTGGTGTGAATCGAAGGGTCTGAATTAGGTTAGGCAGTGAGTGGCAATGTAGGATGGAGAAAAGCACCGCGGGATGTTCAGCATGGGGAGGTCAGGGAACATGCAGTGGCAATGTAGGATAGGTTTCTGAAACACATCGCGGGGTGGTGCGCATTGTATGGGTGTGTAACATTACATTCACTAGTAGGAGTGAGAAAAACATCACGGGGTGGTGTGAATCGGAGGGCCTGATTTAGGATAGGCAGTGAGTGGCAATGTAGGATGGAGAAAAACACCGCGGGGTGGTCAGCATGTGGAGGTCAGGAAACATGCAGTGGAAATGTAGGATATGTTTCTGAAAAACATCTGGGGGTGGTGCGCATTGTAAGGGTGTGTAACATTACATTCACTAGTAGGAGTGAGAAAAACATCACGGGGTGGTGCGCATTGTATGGGTGTGTAACATTACATTCACTACAAAGAGTGAGAAAAACATCACGGGGTGGTGTGAATCAGAGGGAATGAATTAGGATAGGAAGTGAGTGGCAATGTAGGATGGAGAAAAGCACCTCGGGGTGGTCAGCATGGGGAAGTCAGGGAACATGCAGTGGCAATGTAGGATAGGTTTCTGAAAAACATCCGGGAGTGGTGCGCGTTGTATTGGTGTGTAACATTACTTTCACTAGTACGAGTGAGAAAAAAATCACAGGGTGGTGTGAATCAGAGTGTCTGAATTAGGGTAGGCAGTGAGTGGCAATGTTGGATGGAGAAAAGCACCACGGGGTGGTCAGCATTGGGAGGTCATGGAACATGCAGTGGCAATGAAGGATAGGTTTCTGAAAAACATCGCGGGGTGGTGAGCATTGTATGGGTGTGTAACATTACATTCACTAGTAGGAGTGAGAAACACATCAGGGGGTGGTGCGAATTGTATGGGTGTGAAACATTACATTCACTAGTAGGAGTGAGAAAAACATCACGGGGTGGTGTGATTCGGAGGGTCTGAATTAGGATAGGCAGTGAGTGGCGATGTAGGATGGAGAAAAGCACCGCGGGGTGGTCAGCATGGGGAGGTCAGGGAACATTCAGTGGCAATGTAGGATAGGTTTCTGAAAAACATCGCGGGGTGGTGCGCATTGTATGGGTGTGTAACATTACATTCACTAGTAGGAGTGAGAAAAACATCATGGGGTGGTGCGCATTGTATGGGTGTGTAACTTTACATTCACTAGTAGGAGTGAGAAAAACATCACAGGTTGGAGTGAATCGGAGTGTCTGAATTAGGATAGGCAGTGAGTGGCAATGTAGGATGGAGAAAAGCACCGCTGGATGGTCCGCATGGGGAAGTCAGGGAACATGAAGTAGCAATGTAGAATAGGTTTCTGAAAAACATCGCGGGGTGGTGAGCATTGTATGGGTGTGTAACATTACATTCACTAGTAGGAGTGAGAAAAACATCAAGGGGTGGTGTGAATCGCAGGGTCTGAATTAGGATAGGCAGTGAGAGGCAATGTAGGATGGAGAAAAGCACCGCGGGGTGGTCAGCATTGGGAGGTCATGGAACATGCAGTGGCAATGAAGGATAGGTTTCTGAAAAACATCGCGGAGTGGTGCGCATTGTATGGGTGTGTAACATTACATTCACTAGTAGGAGTGAGAAACACATCATGGGTTGGTGCGCACTGTATGGGTGTGTAACATTACATTCAATAGTAGGAGTTAGAAAAACATCACAGGGTGGTTTGAATCGGAGTGTCTGAATTAGGATAGACAGTGAGTGGCAATTTAGGATGGATAAAAGCACCGTGGGGTTGTCAGCATGGTGAGGTCAGGGAAAATGCAGTGGCAATGTAGGATAGGTTTCTGAAAAACATCGCAGGGTGCTGAGCATTGTATGGGTGTGTAACATTACATTAATTAGTAGGAGTGAGAAAAACATCATGGGGTGGTGTGAATCGGAGGGTCTGAATTAGGATAGGCAGTGAGTGGCAATGTAGGATGGAGAAAACCCCCGCTGGATGGTCAGCATGGGGAAGTCAGGGAACATGCAGTAGCAATGTAGGAATGGTTTCTGAAAAACATCGCAGGGTGGTGAGCATTGTATAGGTGTGTAACATTACATTCACTAGTAGGAGTGAGAAAAACATCACGGGGTGGTGTGAATCGGAGGGTCTGAATTAGGATAGGCAGTGAGAGGCAATGTAGGATGGAGAAAAGCACCGCGGGGTGGTTAGCATTGGGAGGTCATGGAACATGCAGTGGCAATGAAGGGTAGGTTTCTGAAAAATATCGCGGGGTGGTGAGCATTGTATGGGTGTGTAACATTACATTCACTAGTAGGAGTGAGAAACACATCATGGGGTGGTGCGAATTGTATGGGTGTGAAACATTACATTCACTACTAGGAGTGAGAAAAACATCACGGGGTGGTGTGAATCGGAGGGCCTGAATTAGGATAGGCAGTGAGTGGCAAGGTAGGATGGATAAAACCCCGCGGGCTGGTCAGCATGTGGAGGTCCGGAAACATGCAGTGGCAATGTAGGACAGGTTTCTGAAAAACATCTCGGGGTGGTGCGCATTGTATGGGTGTGTAACATTACATTCACTAGTAGGAGTGAGAAAAACATCACGGGGTGGTGCGCATTGTATGGGTTTGTAACATTACATTCACTAGTAAGAGTGAGAAAAAATTCAGGGTGTGGTGTGAATCGGAGGGTCTGAATTAGGATAGGCATGTAGTGGCAATGTAGGATGGAGAAAAGCACCGTGGGGTGGTCAGCATGTGGAGGTCAGGGAACATGCAGTGACAATATAGGATAGGTTGCTGAAAATCATCGCGGGGTGGTGCACATTGTATGGGTGTGTAGCATTACATTCACTAGTAGGAGGAGAAAAACATAACAGGGTGGTGTGAATCGGAGGGTCTAAAATAGGTTCGCATTGTATGGGTGTGTAACATTACATTCACTAGTAGGAGTGAAAAAAACAGCACGGGGTGGTGCGCATTGTATGGGTGTGTAACATTACATTCACTAGTAAGAGTGAGAAAAACATCACGGGGTGGTGTGCATTGTATGGGTGTGTAACATTACATTCACTAGTAAGAGTGAGAAAAACATCATGGGGTGCTTTGAATCGGAGGGTCTGAATTAGGATAGGCAGTGAGTGGCAATGTAGTATGGAGAAAAGCTCCTCGGCGTGGTAAACATGAGGAAGTCAGGGAACATGCAGTGGCAATGTAGGATAGGTTTCTGAAAAACATCCGGGGGTGGTGCGCGTTGTATGGGTGTGTAACATTACATTCACTAGTAGGAGTGAGAAAAACATCACAGGGTGGTGTGAATCGGAGGGTCTGAATTAGGATAGGCAGTGAGTGGCAATGTAGGATGGAGAAAAACACCGCGGGGTGGTCAGCATGGGGAGGTCAGGAAACATGCAGTGGCAATGCAGGATAGGTTTCTGAAAAACATCGCGGGGTTGTGCGCATTGTATGGGTGTGTAACATTACATTCACAAGTAGGAGTGTGAAAAACATCACTGCGTGGAGTGAATAGGAGTGTCTGAATTAGGATAGGCAGTGAGTGGCAATGTAGTATGGAGAGAAGCACCGCGGGGTGGTCAGCATGTGGAGGTTAGGGAAGGTGCATTGGCAATGTAGTATAAGTTTCTGTAAATCTTCGCGGAGTGGTGCGCATTGTATGGGTGTGTAACATTACATTCACTAGTAGGAGTGACAAAAACATCACGGGGTGGTGTGAATCGGAGGGCCTGAATTAGGATAGGCAGTGAGTGGCAATGTAGGATGGAGAAAAACACCGCGGGGTGGTCAGTATGTGGAGGTCAGGAATCACGCAGTGGCAATGTAGGATAGGTTTGTGAAAAACATCTCTGGGTGGTGCGCATTGTAAGGGTGTGTAACATTACATTCACTAGTAGGAGTGAGAAAAACATCATGGAATTGTGTGAATCGGAGGGTCTGAATTAGGATAGGCAGTGAGTGGCAAATTAGGATGGAGAAGAGCACCGCGGGGTGGTCAGCATGGGGAGGTCAGGGAACAGGCAGTGACAATTTAGCATAGGTTTCTGAAACACATCGCGGGGTGTGCGCATTGTATGGGTGTGTAACATTACATTCACTAGTAGGAGTGAGAAAAACATCACGGGGTGGTGTGAATCGGAGGGTGTTAATTAGGATAGGCAGTGAGTGGCAATGTAGGATGGAGAAAAGAACCGCGGGGTGGTCAGCAAGGGGAGGTCAGGGAACATGCAGTGGCAATGTAGGATAGGTTTCTGAAAAACATCGCGGGGTGGTGGGCATTGTATGGGTTTGTAACATTACATTCAATAGTAGGAGTCAGAAAAACATCACGGGGTGGTGTGAATCGGAGGGTCTGAATTAGGATAGGCAGTGAGTGGCAATGTAGGATGGAGAAAAGCACCGCGGGGTGGTCAGCATGGGGAAGTCAGGGATCATGCAGTGCCAATGTAGGATAGGTTTCTGAAAAACATCGCGGGGTGGTGCGCATTGTATGGGTGTGTAACATTACATTCACTAGTAGGAGTGAGAAAAACATCGCGGGGTGTTTCGCATTGTATGGGTGTGTAACTTTACATTCCCTAGTAGGAGTGAGAAAAACATCACGGGTTGGTGTGATTTGGAGGGTCTGAATTAGGATACGCAGTGAGTGGCAATGTAGGATTGAGAAAAGCACCGCTGGATGGTCATCATGGGGAAGTCAGGGAACATGCAGTGGCAATGTAGGATAGGTTTCTGAAAAACATCGCGGGGTGGTGCGCATTGTATGGGTGTGTAACATTACATTCACTAGTAGGAGTTAGAAAAACATCACGGGGTGGTGCAAATCGGAGGGTCTGAATTAGAATAGGCAGTGAGAGGCAATGTAGAATGCAGAAAAGCACCGCGGGGTGGTCCGCATGGGGAAGTCAGGTAACATGCAGTGGCAATGAAGGATAGGTTTCTGAAAAACTTCGCGGAGTGGTGCGCATTGTATGGGTGTGTAACATCACATTCACTAGTAGGAGTGAGAAACACATCATGGATTGGTGCGCATAGTATGGGTGTGTAACTTTACATTCACTAGTAGGAGTGAGAAAAACATCACGGGGTGGTGTGAATCGGAGGGTCTGAATTAGGATAGGAAGTGAGTGGCAATGTAGGTTGGAGAAAAGCACCTCGGGGTGGTCAGCATGGGGAAGTCAGGGAACATGCCGTGGCAATGAAGGATAGGTTTCTCAAAAACTTCGCGGAGTGGTGCGCATTGTATGGGTGTGTAACATCACATTCACTAGTAGGAGTGAGAAACATATCATGGGTTGGTGCGCGTTGTATGGGTGGGTAACATTACATTCACTAGTAGGAGTGAGAAAAACATCATGGGGTGGTGCGCATTGTATGGGTGTGAAACATTACATTCACTAGTAGGAGTGAGAAAAACATCACGGGGTGGTGTGATTCGGAGGGTCTGAATTAGGATTGGCAGTGAGTGGCGATGTAGGATGGAGAAAAGCACCGCGGGCTGGTCAGGATGGGGAGGTCAGGGAACATTCAGTGGCTATGTAGGATAGGTTTCTGAAAAACATCGCGTTGTGGTGCGCATTGTATGGGTGTTTAACATTACATTCACTAGTAGGAGTGAGAAAAACATCACGGGGTGGTGCGCAATGTATGGGTGTGTAACATTACATTCACTAGTAAGAGTGAGAAAAATTTCACTGGGTGGTGTGAATCGGAGGGTCTGAATTAGGATAGGAAGTTAGTGGCAATGCAGGATGGAGAAAAGCAACACGTGGTGGTCAGCATGGGGAAGTCAGGGAACATGCAGAGGCAATGTAGGATAGGTTTCTGAAAAACATCCGGCGGTGGTGCGCATTGTATGGGTGTGTAACATTACATTCACTAGTAGGAGTGAGAAAAACATCATGGGGTATTGTGAATCGTAGCGTCTGAATTAGGATAGGCAGTGAGTTGCAATGTAGGATGGAGAAAAGCACCGTGGGGTGGTCAGCATGGGGAGGTCAGGGAACATGCAGTGGCAATGTAGGATAGGTTTCTGAAAAACATCGCGGGGTGGTGCGCATTGCATGGCTGTGTAACATTACATTCACTAGTAGGAGTGAGAAAAACATCACGGGGTGGTGTGAAACGGAGGGTGTGCATTAGTATAGGCATTGAGTGGTAATGTAGGATGGGGAAAAGCACCGCGGGGTGGTCAGCATGTGGAGGTCAGGGAACATGCAGTGAAAATGTAGGATAGGTTTCTGAAAAACATCGCGGGTTGGTGCACATTGTATGGGTGTGTAGCATTACATTCACTAGTAGGAGGAGAAAAACATCACGGGGTGTTGTGAATCAGAGGGTCTGAATTAGGATAGGCAGTGAGTGGCAATGTAGGATGGAGAAAAGCGCCGTGGTCAGCATGGGGAGGTCAGGAAACATGCAGTGGCAATGTAGGATAGGTTTCTGAAAAACATCGCGGGGTGGTGCGCATTGTATGGGTGTGTAACATTACATTCACTAGTAGGAGTGAGAAAAACATCACAGGGTGTTGTGAATCGGTGGGCCTGAATTAGGATAGGCAGTGAGTGGCAATGTAGGATGGAGAAAAACACCACGGGGTGGTCAGCATGTGGAGGTGAGGAAACATGCAGGGGCAATGTAGGATAGGTTTCTGAAAAACATCTCGGTGTGGTGCGCATTGTAAAGGTGTGTAACATTACATTCAGTAGTAGGAGTGAGAAATACATCACGGGGTGGTGCGCATTGTATGGGTGGGTAACATTACATTCACTAGTAAGAGTGAGAAAAAATTCATGGTGTGGTGTGAATCGGAGGGTCTGAATTAGGATAGGAAGTTAGTGGCAATGTAGGATGGAGAAAAGAACCTCGGGGTGGTCAGCATGGGGAAGTCAGGGAACATGGAGTGGCAATGTAGGATAGGTTTCTGAAAAACATCCGGGGGTCGTGCGCATTGTATGGGTGTGTAACATTACATTCACTAGTAGGAGTGAGAAAAACATCACGGGGTGGTGTGAATCGTAGGGTCTGAATTAGGATAGGCATGTAGTGGCAATGTAGGATGGAGAAAAGCACCGTGGGGTGGTCAGCATGTGGAGGTCAGGGAACATGCAGTGGCAATGTAGGATAGGTTTCTGAAAAACATCGCGGGGTGGTGCACATAGTATGGGTGTGTAGCATTACATTCACTAGTAGGAGGAGAAAAACTTAACGGGGTGGTGTGAATCAGAGGGTCTGAAATAGGTTCGCATTGTATGGGTGTGTAACATTACATTCACTAGTAGGAGTGAGAAAAACATCACGGGGTGGTGCGTATTGTATGGGTGTGTAACATTACATTCACTAGTAAGAGTGAGAAAAACATCACGGGGTGGTGTGCATTGTATGGGTATGTAACATTACATTCACTAGTAAGAGTGAGAAAAACATCACGGAGTGGTGTGAATCGGAGGGTCTGAATTAGGATAGGAATTGAGTGGCAATGTAGGATGGAGAAAAGCTCCTCGGGGTGGTAAGCATGAGGAAGTCAGGGAACATGCAGTGGCAATGTAGGATTGGTTTCTGAAAAACATCCGGGGGTGGTGCGCATTGTATGGGTGTGTAACATTACATTCACTAGTAGGAGTGAGAAAAACATCACGGGGTGGTGTGAATCGGAGGGCCTGAATTAGGATAGGCAGTGTGTGGCAATGTAGGATGGAGAAAACACCGCGGGGTGGTCAGTATGTGGAGGTCAGGAAACACGCAGTGGCAATGTAGGATAGGTTTGTGAAAAACATGTCCGGGTGGTGCGCATTGTAATGGTGTGTAACATTACATTCACTAGTAGGAGTGAGAAAAACATCATGGAATGGTGTGAATAGGAGGGTCTGAATTAGGATAGGCAGTGAGTAGCAATGTAGGATGGAGAAAAGCACCGCGGGTTGGTCAGCATGGGGAGGTCAGGGAACAGGCAGTGACAATTTTGCATAGGTTTCTGAAACACATCGCGGGGTGTGCGCATTGTATGGGTGTGTAACATTATATTCAATAGTAGGAGTCAGAAAAACATCACGGGGTGGTGTGAATCGGAGGGTCTGAATTAGGATAGGCAGTGAGTGGCAATGTAAGATGGAGAAAAGCACCGCGGGGTGGTCAGCATGGGGAAGTCAGGGATCATGCAGTGCCAATGTAGGATAGGTTTCTGAAAAACATCGCGGGGTGGTGCGCATTGTATGGGTGTGTAACATTACATTCACTAGTAGGAGTGAGAAAAACATCACGGGGTGTTTCGCATTGTATGGCTGTGTAACTTTACATTCACTAGTAGGAGTGAGAAAAACATCACGGGTTGGTGTGATTTGGAGGGTCTGAATTAGGATACGCAGTGAGTGGCAATGTAGGATTGAGAAAAGCACCACTGGATGGTCATCATGGGGAAGTCAGGGAACATGCAGTGGCAATGTAGTATAGGTTTCTGAAAAACATCGCGGGGTGGTGCGCACTGTATGGGTGTGTAACATTACATTCACTAGTAGGAGTTAGAAAAACATCACGGGGTGGTGCGAATCGGAGGGTCTGAATTAGAATAGACAGTGAGAGGCAATGTAGGATGGAGAAAAGCACCTCGGGGTGTTCAGCATGGGGAAGTCAGGGAACATGCAGTGGTAATGTAGGATAGGTTTCTGAAAAACATCCGGGGTTGGTGCGCGTTGTATGGGTGTGTAACATTACATTCACTAGTAGGAGTGAGAAAAACATCACAGGGTGGTGTGAATCGGAGGGTCTAAATTAGGATAGGCAGTGAGTGGCAATGTAGGATGGAGAAAAGCACCGCGGGGTGGTCAGCATGATGAGGTCAAGAAACATGCAGTGGCAATGTAGGATAGGTTTCTGAAAAACATCGCGGGGTGGTGCGCATTGTATGGGTGTGTAACATTACATTCACTAGTAGGAGTGAGAAAAACATCACGGGGTGGAGTGAATCGGAGTGTCTGAATTAGGATACGCAGTGAGTGGCAATGTAGGATGGAGAAAAGCACCGCTGGATGGTCAGCATGGGGAAGTCAGGGAACATGCAGTAGCAATGTAGGATAGGTTTCTGAAAAACATCGCTGGGTTGTGAGCATTGTATGGGTGTGTAACATTACATTCACTAGTAGGAGTGAGAAAAACATCACGGGGTGGTGCGCATTGTATGGGTGTGTAACATTACATTCACTAGTAAGAGTGAGAAAAAATTCACGGGGTGGTGTGAATCGGAGGGTTTGAATTAGGATAGGAAGTTAGTGGCAATGTAGGATGCCAATGTAGGATGTGGTGGTCAGCATGTGGAGGTCAGGGAACATGCAGTGACACTGTAGGATAGGTTTCTGAAAAACATCGCGGGGTGGTGCACATTGTATGGGTGTGTAGCATTACATTTACTAGTAGGAGGAAAAAAACATAACGGGGTGGTGTGAATCGGAGGGTCTGAAATAGTTTAGGCAGTGAGTTGCAATGTAGGATGGAGAAAAGCACCGCGGGATGGTCAGCATGGGGAGGTCAGGGAACATGCAGCGGCAAGGTAGGATAGGTTTCTGAAACACATCGCGGGGTGGTGCGCATTGTATGGGTGTGTAACATTACATTCACTAGTAGGAGTGAGAAAAACATCACGGGGTGGAGTGAATCGGAGTGTCTGAATTAGGATAGGCAGTGAGTGGCAATGTAGTATGGAGAGAAGCACCGCGGGGTGGTCAGCATGTGAAGGTTAGGGAACGTGCAGTGGCAATGTAGGATAAGTTTCTGAAAAACATCGCGGAGGGGTGCGCATTGTATGGGTGTGTAACATTACATTCACTAGTAGGAGTGAGAAAAACATCACGGGGTGGTGCGCATTGTATGGGTGTGTAACATTACATTCATTAGTAGGAGTGAGAAAAACATCACGTGGTGGTGTGCATTGTATGGGTGTGTAACATTACATTCACTAGTAAGAGTGAGAAAAACATCACGGGGTGGTGTTAATCGGAGGGTCTGAATTAGGATACGCAGTGAGTGGCAATGTAGTATGGAGAGAAGCACTGCGGGGTGGTCAGCATGTGGATGTTAGGGAACATGCAGTGGCAATGTAGGATAAGTTTCTGAAAAACATCGCGGAGTGGTGCGCATTGTATGGGTGTGTAACATTACATTCACTAGTAGGAGTGAGAAAAACATCATGGGGTGGTGCGCATTGTATGGGTGTGTAACATTACATTCACTAGTAGGAGTGAGAAAAACATCATTGGGTGGTGTGAATCGGAGGGTGTGAATTAGGATAGGCAGTGAGTGGCAATGTAGGATGGAGAAAAGAACCGCGGGGTGGTCAGCAAGGGGAGGTCAGGGAACATGCAGTGGCAATGTAGGATAGGGTTCTGAAAAACATCGCCCGGTGGTGGTCATTGTATGGGTGTGTAACATTACATTCAATAGTAGGAGTCAGAAAAACATCACGGGGTGGTGTGAATCGGAGGGTCTGAATTAGGATAGGAAGTGAGTGGCAATGTAGGATGGAGAAAAGCACCGCGGGGTGGTCAGCATGGGGAAGACAGGAATCATGCAGTGCCAATGTAGGATAGGTTTCTGAAAAACATCGCGTGGTGGTGCGCATTGTATGGGTGTGTAATATTACATTCACTAGTAGGAGTGAGAAAAACATCACGGGGTGTTGCGCATTGTATGGGTGTGTAACTTTACATTCACTAGTAGGAGTGAGAAAAACATCACGGGGTGGTGTGATTTGGAGGGTCTGAATTAGGATACGCAGTGAGTGGCAATGTAGGATGGAGAAAAGCACCGCTGGATGGTCAGCATGGGGAAGTCAGGGAATATGCAGTGGCAATGAAGGATAGGTTTCTGAAAAACATCGCGGAGTGGTGCGCATTGTATGGGTGTGTAACATTACATTCACTACTAGGAGTGAGAAACACATCATGGGGTGGTGCGCATTGTATGGGTGTGTAACATTACATTCACTAGTAGGAGTGAGAAAAACATAACGGAGTGGTGCGCATTGTATGGGTGTGTAACATTTCATTCACAAGTAAGAGTGAGAAAAAATTCACGGGATGGTGTGAATCGGAGGGTCTGAATTAGGATAGGAAGTCAGTGGCAATGCAGGATGGAGAAAAGCTCCTCGGGGTGGTCAGCATGGGGAAGTCAGGGAACATGCAGTGGCAATGTAGGATAGGTTTCTGAAAAATATCCGGGGGTGGTGCCCATTGTATGGGTGTGTAACATTATATTCACGAGTAGGAGTGAGAAAAACATCACGGGGTGGTGTGAATCATAGGGTCTGAATTAGGATAGGCAGTGAGTGGCAATGTAGGATGGAGAAAAGCACCGTGGGCTGGTCAGCATGGGGAGGTCAGGGAACATGCAGTGGCCATGTAGGATAGGTTTCTGAAAAACATCGCGGGGTGGTGCGCATTGCACGGGTGTGTAACATAACATTCACTACTAGGAGTGAGAAAAACATCACGGGGTGGTGTGAATCGGAGGGTCTGAATTAGGATAGGCATTGAGTGGCAATGTAGGACGGGGAAAAGCACCGCGGGGTGGTCCGCATGTGGAGGTCAGGGAACATGCAGTGACAATGTAGGATAGTTTTCTGAAAAACATCGCGGGGTGGTGCACATTGTATGGGTGTGTAGCATTACGTTCACTAGTAGGAGGAGAAAAACATAACGGGGTGGTGTGAATCAGAGGGTCTGAATTAGGATAGGCAGTGAGTGGCAATGTAGGATGGAGAAAAGCACCGCGGTGTGGTCAGCATGGGGAGGTCAGGAAACATGCAGTGTCAATGTAGGATAGGTTTCTGAAAAACATCGCGGGGTGGTGCGCACTGTATGGGGGTGTAACATTACATTCATTAGTAGGAGTGAGAAAAACATCACAGGGTGGAGTGAATCGGAGTGTCTGAATTAGGATAGGCAGTGAGTGGCAATGTAGTATGGAGAGCAGCACCGCGGGGTGGTCAGCATGTGGAGGTTAGGGAACGTACAGTGGCAATGTAGGATAAGTTTCTGAAAAACATTGCGGAGTGGTGCGCATTGTATGGGTGTTTAACATTACATTCACTAGTAGGAGTGAGAAAAACATCGCGGGGTGGTGCGCATTGTATGGGTGTGTAGCATTACATTCACTAGTAGGAGGAGAAAAACATAACGGGGTCGTGTGAATCATAGGGTCTGAATTAGGATAGGCATTGAGTGGCAATGTAGGATGGGGAAAAGCACCGCGGAGTGGTCAGAATGTGGAGGTGAGGGAAGGTGCAGTGGCAATGTAGGATAAGTTTCTGAAAAACTTCGCGGAGTAGTGCGCATTGGTTGGGTGTGTAACATTACATTCACTAGTAGGAGTGAGAAAAACATCGTGGGGTGTTGCACATTGTATGGGTGTGTAACTTTACATTCACTAGTAGGAGTGAGAAAAACATCACGGGGTGGTGTGATTTGGAGGGTCTGAATTAGGATACGCAGTGAGTGGCAATGTAGGATGGCGAAAAGAACCGCTGGATGGTCAGCATGGGGAAGTCAGGGAACATGCTGTGGCAATGTAGCATAGGTATCTGAAAAACATCACGGGGTGTTGCGCATTGTATGGGTGTGTAACATTACAATCACTAGTAGGAGTGAGAAAAACATCACGGGGTGGTGTGAATCGGAGGGCCTGAATTAGGATAGGCCGTGAGTGGCAATGTAGGATGGAGAAAAGCACCTCGGTGTGGTCAGCATGGGGAAGTCAGGGAACATGCAGTGGCAATGTAGGATAGGTTTCTGAAAAACATCCGGGAGTGGTGCCCATTGTATGGGTGTGTAACATTATATTCACTAGTAGGAGTGAGAAAAACATCACGGGGTGGTGTGAATCATAGGGTCTGAATTAGGATAGGCATTGAGTGGCAATGTAGGATGGGGAAAAGCACCGCGGGGTTGTCAGCATGTGGAGGTCAGGGAACATGCAGTGACAATGTAGGATAGTTTTCTGAAAAACATCGCGGGGTGGTGCACATTGTATGGGTGTGTAGCATTACATTCACTAGTAGGAGGAGAAAAACATAACGGGGTGGTGTGAATCGGAGGGTCTGAAATAGGTTAGGCAGTGAGTGGCAATGTAGGATGGAGAAAAGCACCTCGGGGTGGTCAGCATGGGGAATTCAGGGAACATGCAGTGCCAATGTATGATAGGTTTCTGAAAAACATCCGGGGGTGGTGCGCGTTGTATGGGTGTGTAATATTACATTCACTAGTAGGAGTGAGAAAAACATCACAGGGTCGTGTGAATCGGAAGGTCTGAATTAGGATAGGCAGTGAGTGGCAATGTAGGATGGAGAAAAGCACCGCTGGATGGTCTGCATGGGGAAGTCAGGGAACATGCAGTAACAATGTAGGATAGGTTTCTGAAAAATATCGCGGGGTGGTGCGCATTGTATGGGTGTATAATATTACATTCACTATTGGAGTGAGAAAAACATCACGGGGTGGAGTGAATCGGAGTGTCTGAATTAGGATAGGCAGTGAGTGGCAATGTAGGATGGAGAAAAGCACCGCGGGGTGGTCAGCATGGGGAAGTCAGGGAACATGCAGTGGCAATGTAGGATAGGTTTCTGAAAAACATCACGGGGTGGTGCGCATTGTTTGGGTGTGTAACATTACATTCACTAGTAGGAGTGAGAAAAACATCGCGCGGTGTTGCGCATTGTATGGGTGTGTAACTTTACATTCACTAGTAGGAGTGAGAAAAACATCACGGGGTGGTGTGATTTGGAGGGTCTGAATTAGGATACGCAGTGAGTGGCAATGTAGGATGGCGAAAAGCACCGCTGGATGGTCAGCATGGGGAAGTCAGGGAACATGCAGTGGCAATGTAGGATAGGTTTCTGAAAAACATCACGGGGTGGTGCGCATTGTATGGGTGTGTAACATTACAATCACTAGAAGGAGTGAGAAAAACAACACGGGGTGGTGCGAACCACAGGGTCTGAATTAGAATAGGCAGTGAGAGGCAATGTAGGATGGAGAAAAGCACCGCGGGGTGGTCAGCATGGGGAAGTCAGGGAACATGCAGTGGCAATGTAGGATAGGTTTCTGAAAAACATCGCGGGGTGGTGCGCATTGTATGGGTGTGTAACATTACATTTACTAGTAGGAGTGAGAAACACATCATGGGGTGGTGCGCATTGTATGGGTGTGTAACATTACATTCACTAGTAGGAGTGAGAAAAACATCACAGGGTGGGTTGAATCGGAGTGTCTGAATTAGGATAGACAGTGAGTGGCAATTTAGGATGGATAAAAGCACCGTGGGGTGGTCAGCATGATGAGGTCAGGGAACATGCAGTGGCAATGTAGGATAGGTTACTGAAAAACATCGCTGGATGGTGAACATTGTATGGGTGTGTAACATTACATTAATTAGTAGGAGTGAGAAAAACATCACGGGGTGGTGTGAATCGGAGGGTCTGAATTAGCATAGGCAGTGTGTGGCAATGTAGCATGGGGAAAAGCACCGCGGGGTGGTCAGCATGGGGATGTCAGGGAACATGCAGTGGCAATGTATGATAGGTTTCTGAAAAACATCGCGGGGTGATGCGCATTGTATGGGTGTGTAACATTACATTCACTAGTAGGAGTGAGAAAAACATCACTGGGTGGTGTGAATCGGAGGGTCTGAATAAGTATAGGCAGTGAGTGGCAATGTAGGATGGAGAAAAGCACCGCGGGGTGGTCACCATGGGGAGGTCAGGGAACATGCTGTGGCAATGTAGGACAGGTTTCTGAAAAACATGGCGGGGTGGTGGGAATTGTATGGATGTGTAACATTACATTCAATAGTAGGAGTGAGAAAATCATAACGTGTTGGTGCGCATTGTATGGGTGTGTAACATTACATTCACTAGTAGGAGTGAGAAAAACATCACGGGGTGGTGTGCATTGTATGGTTGTGTAACATTACATTCACTAGTAGGAGTGAGAAAAACATCATGTGGTGGTGTGAATCGGAGGGTCTGAATTAGGATAGGCAGTGAGTGGCAATGTAGTATGGAGAAAGGCACCGCGTGGTTGTCAGCAAGGGGAGGTTAGGGAAGGTGCAGTGGCAATGTAGGATAAGTTTCTGAAAAACTTCGTGGAGTGGTGCGCATTGTATGGGTGTGTAACATTACATTCACTAGTAGGAGTGAGAAAAACATCACGGGGTGGTGTGAATCGGAGGGCCTGAATTAGGATAGGCAGTGAGTGCAATGTAGGATGGAGAAAAACACCGCGGGGTGGTCAGCATGTGGAGGTCAGGAAACATGCAGTGGCAATGTAGCATAGGTTTCTGAAAAACATCTCCGGGTGGTGCGCATTGTAAGGGTGTGTAACATGACATTCACTAGTAGGAGTGAGAAAAAAATCATGGAGTAGTGTGAATCGGAGTGTCTGAATTAGGATAGGCAGTGAGTGGCAATTTAGGATGGATAAAAGCACCGTGGGGTAGTCAGCATGGTGAGGTCAGTGAACATGCAGTGGCAATGTAGGATAGGTTTCTGAAAAACATCGCGGGGTGGTGAGCATTGTATGGATGTGTAACATTACATTAACTAGTAGGAGTTAGAAAAACATCATGGGGTGGTGTGAATCGGAGGGTCTGAATTAGGATAGGCAGTGTGTGGCAATGTAGCATGGGGAAAAGCACCGCGGGATGGTCAGCATGGGGAGGTCAGGGAACATGCAGTGGCAATGTATGATAGGTTTCTGAAAAACATTGCGGGGTGGTGGGAATTGTATGGATGTGTAATATTACATTCACCAGTAGGAGTGAGAAAAACATCACGGGGTGGTGTGAATTGGAGGGTCTGAATTAGGATAGGCATTGTGTGGCAATGTAGCATGGGGAAAAGCACCGCGGGATGCTCAGCATGTGGAGGTCAGGGAACATGCAGTGGCAATGTATGATACGTTTCTGAAAAACATTGCGGGGTGGTGGGAATTGTATGGATGTGTAACATCACATTCACTAGTAGGAGTGAGAAAAACATCATGGGGTGGTGTGAATCAGAGGGTCTGAATTAGGATAGGCAGTGAGTGGCAATGAATTATGGAGAAAGGCACCGCGGGGTGGTCAGCAAGGGGAGGTTAGGGAAGGTGCAGTGGCAATGTAGAATAAGTTTCTGAAAAACTTCGCGGAGTGGTGCGCATTGTATGGGTGTGTAACATTACATTCACTAGTAGGAGTGAGAAAAACATCATGGGGTGGTGCGCATTGTATGGTTGTGTAACATTACATCAACTAGTAGGAGTGAAAAAAACATCATGGGTTGGTGTGAATCGGAGGGTCTGAATTAGGATAGGCAGTGAGTGGCAATGTAGTATGGAGAAAAGCACCGCGGGGTAGTCAGCAAGGGGAGGTCAGGGAACATGCAGTGGCAATGTAGGATAGGTTTCTGAAAAACAGCGCGGGGTGGTGCGCATTGTATGTGTGTGTAACATTACATTCACTAGTAAGTTTGAGAAAAACATAAAGGGGTGGTGTGAATCGGAGGGTCTGAATTAGGATAGGAAGTGAGTGGCAATGTAGGATGGAGAAAAGCACTGCGGGGTGGTCAGCATGGGGAGGTCAGGGAATATGCAGTGGCAATGCAGGATAGGTTTCTGAAAAACATCGCGGGGTGGTGCGCATTGTATGGGTGTGTAACATTACATTCACTAGAATGAGTGAGAAAAACATCACGGGGTGGTGTGAATTGGAGGGTCTGAATTAGGATAGGCATTGAGTGGCAATGTAGGATGGAGAAAAGCACCGCAGGGTGGTCAGCATGGGGAAGTCAGGGATCATGCAGTGCCAATGTAGGATAGGTTTCTGAAAAACATCGCGGGGTGGTGAGCATTGTACGGGTGTGTAACATTACATTCACTAGTAGGAGTGAGAAAAACATCGCGGGGTGATGCGCATTTTATGGGTGTGAAACTTTACATTCACTAGCATGAGTGAGAAAAACATCACGGGGTGGTGTGCTTTGGAGGGTCTGAATTAGAATAGGCAGTGAGTGGTAATGTAGGATGGAGAAAAGCACCGCTGGATGGTCCGCATGGGGAAGTCAGGGAACATGCAGTGGCAATGTAGGATAGGTTTCTGAAAAACATCGCGGGGTGGTGCGCATTGTATGGGTGTGTAATATTACATTCACTAGTAGGAGTGAGAAACACATCATGGATTGGTGCGCATTGTATGGTTGTGTAATATTATATTCACTAGTAGGAGTGAGAAAAACAACACGGGGTCGTGTGAATCGGAGTGTCTGAATTAGGATAGGCAGTGAGTGGCAATGTAGGATGGGGAAAAGCACCGCGGGGTGATCAGCATTGGAGGTCAGGGAAGATGCAGTGGCAATGTAGGATAGGTTTCTGAAAAACATCGCGGGGTGGTGAGCATTGTATGGGTGTGAAACATTACATTCACTAGTAGGAGTGAGAAAAACTTCGCGGTGTGGTGTGAATCGGAGGATCTGAATTAGGATAGGAAGTGAGTGGCTATGTAGGATGGAGAAAAGCACCTCGGAGTGGTCAGCATGGGGAAGTCAGGGAAAATGCAGTGGCAATGTAGGATAGGTTTCTAAAAAACATCGCGGGGTGGTGCGCATTGTATGCATGTGTAACATTACATTCACTAGTAGGAGTGAGAAAAACATCGCGGGGTGTTGCGCATTGTATGGGTGTGTAACTTTACATTCACTAGTAGGTGTGAGAAAAACATCACCGGGTGGTGTGATTTGGAGGGTCTGAATTAGGATAGGCAGTGAGTTGCAATGTAGGATGGAGAAAAGAACCGCTGGATGGTCTGCATGGGGAAGTCAGGGAACATGCAGTAACAATGTAGGATAGGTTTCTGAAAAACATCGCGGGGTGGTGAGTATTGTATGGGTGTGTAACATTACATTCACTAGTAGGAGTGAGAAAAACATCACGTGGTTTTGTGAATCGGAGGGTCTGAATTAGGATAGGCAGTGAGAGGCAATGTAGGATGGAGAAAAGCACCGCGGGGTGGTCAGCATTGGGAGGTCATGGAACATGCAGTGGCAATGAAGGATAGGTTTCTGAAAAACATCGCGGGGTGCTGAGCATTGTATGGGTGTGTAACATTACATTCACTAGTAAGAGTGAGAAACACATCATGGGGTGGTGCGAATTGTGTGGGTGTGAAACATTACATTCACTAGTAGGAGTGAGAAAAACATCACGGGGTGGTGTGATTCGGAGGGTGGGAATTAGTATAGGCAGTGAGTGGCGATGTAGGATGGAGAAAAGCACCGCGGTGTGGTTAGCATGGGGAGGTCGGGGAACATTCAGTGGCAATGTAGGATAGGTTTCTGAAAAACATCGCGGGGTGGTGCGCATTGTATGGGTGTGTAACATTACATTCACTAGTAGGAGTGAGAAAAACATCACGGGGTTGTGTGAATCGGAGGGTCTGAATTAGGAGAGGCAGTGAGTGGCAATGTAGGATGGAGGAAAGCACCGCGGGGTGGTCAGCAATGGGAGGTCAGGGAACATGCAGTGGCAATGTAGGATAGGTTTCTAAAAAACATCGCGGGGTGGTGCGCATTGTATGGGTGTGTAACATTACATTCACTAGTAGGAGTGACAAAAACATCACGGGGTTGTGCGCATTGTATGGGTGTGTAACATTACATTCACTAGTAGGAGTGAGAAAACCATCGCGGTGTGGTGTCAATCGGAGGATCTGAATTAGGATAGGAAGTGAGTGGCAATGTAGGATGGAGAAAAGCACCTCGGGGTGGTCAGCATGGGGAAGTCAGGGAAAATGCAGTGGCAATGTAGGATAAGTTTCTGAAAAACATCGCGGGGTGGTGCGCATTGTATGGTTGTGTAACATTACATTCACTAGTAGGAGTGAGAAAAACATCGCGGGGTGTTGCGAATTGTATGGGTGTGTAACTTTACATTCACTAGTAGGTGTGAGAAAAACATCACGGGGTGGTGTGATTTGGAGGGTCTGAATTAGGATAGGCAGGGATTGGCAATGTAGGATGGAGAAAAGCACGGCTGGATGGTCAGCATGGGGAAGTCAGGGAACATGCAGTGGCAATGTAGGATAGGTTTCTGAAAAACATTGCGTGGTGGTGCGCATTGTATGGGTGTGTAACATTACATTCACTAGTAGGAGTGAGAACAACATCACGGGGTGGTGTGAATCGGAGGGTCTGAATTAGAATAGGCAGTGAGATGCAATGTAGGATGGAGAAAAGCACCGCGGGGTGGTCAGCATGGGGAGGTCATGTAACATGCAGTGGCAATGAAGGATAGGTTTCTGAAAAACATCGCTGTGTTGTGCGCATTGTATGGGTGTGTAACATTACATTCACTAGTAGGAGTGAGAAACACATCATGGGGTGGTTCGAATTGTATGGGTGTGTAACATTACATTCATTAGGAGGAGTGAGAAAAACATCACGGGGTGGTTTGAATCGGAGGGTCTGAATTAGGATACGAAGTGAGTGGCAATTTAGGATGGAAAAAAACACCGCGGGGTGGTCAGCATGGTGAGGTCAGATAACATGCAGTGGCAATGTAGGATAGGTTTCTGAAAAACATCGCGGGGTGGTGAGCATTGTATGGGTGTGTAACATTACATTCACTAGTAGGAGTGAGAAAAACATCACGGGGTGGTGTGAATCGGAGGGTCTGAATTAGGATAGGCATTGAGTGGCAATGTAGGATGGGGAAAAGCACCGGGGGTTGGTCAGCATGGGGAAGTCAGGGAACATGCAGTGGCAATGTAGGATAGGTTTCTGAAAAACATCGCGGGGTGGTGCACATTGTATGGGAGTGTAACATTACTTTCACTAGTAGGAGTGAGAAAAACATCACGGTCTAGTGTGAATTGGAGGGTCTGAATTAGGATAGGCAGTGAGTGGCAATGTAGGATGGAGAAAATCACCGCGGGGTGGTCAGCATGGGGTGGTCTGGGAACATGCAGTGGCAATGTAGGATAGGTTTCTGAAAAACATCGCGGGGTGGTGCACATTGTATGGGTGTGTAACATTACATTCACTAGTAGGAATGAGAAAAACATCACGGGGTCGTGAGCATTGTATGGGTGTGTAAAATTGCATTCACTAGTAGGAGTGAGAAAAACATCACGGGGTGGTGTGAATCGGAGGGTCTGAATTAGGATAGGCATTGTGTGGCAATGTAGCATGGGGAAAAGCACCGCGGGGTGGTCAGCATGTGGACGTCAGGGAACATGCAGTGGCAATGTATGATACGTTTCTGAAAAACATTGCGGGGTGGTGGGAATTGTATGGATGTGTAACATTACATTCACTAGTAGGAGTGAGAAAAACATCATGGGGTGGTGTGAATCAGAGGGTCTGAATTAGGATAGGCAGTGAGTGGCAATGAATTATGGAGAAAGGCACCGCGGGGTGGTCAGCAAGGGGAGGTTAGGGAAGGTGCAGTGGCAATGTAGGATAAGTTTCTGAAAAACTTCGTGGAGTGGTGCGCATTGTATGGGTGTGTAACATTACATTCACTAGTAGGAGTGAGAAAAACATCACGGGGTGGTGCGCATTGTATGGTTGTGTAACATTATATCAACTAGTAGGAGTGAGAAAAACATCATGGGGTGGTGTGAATCGGAGGGTCTGAATTAGGATAGGCAGTGAGTGGCAATGTAGTATGGAGAAAGGCACCGCGGGGTGGTCAGCAAGGGGAGGTCATGGAACATGCAATGGCAATGTAGGATAGGTTTCTGAAAAACAGCGCGGGATGGTGCGCATTGTATGTGTGTGTAACATTACATTCACTAGTAACTTTGAGAAAAAACATAAAGGGGTGGTGTGAATCGGAGGGTCTGAATTAGGATAGGAAGTGAGTGGCAATGAAGGATTGAGAAAAGCACTGCGGGGTGGTCAGCATGGGGAGGTCAGGGAATATGCAGTGGCAATGCAGGATAGGTTTCTGAAAAACATCGCGGGGTGGTGCGCATTGTATGGGTGTGTAACATTACATTCACTAGTAGAAGTGAGAAAAACATCACGGGGTGGTGTGAATTGGAGGGGCTGAATTAGGATAGGCATTGAGTGGCAATGTAGGATGGAGAAAAGCACCGCAGGGTGGTCAGCATCGGGAAGTCAGGGATCATGCAGTGCCAATGTAGGATAGGTTTCTGAAAAACATCGCGGGTTGGTGCGCATTTTACGGGTGTGTAACATTACATTCACTACTAGGAGTGAGAAAAACATCGCGGGGTGTTGCGCATTGTATGGGTGTGTAACTTTACATTCACTAGCATGAGTGAGAAAAACATCACGGGGTGGTGTGATTTGGAGGGTCTGAATTAGAATAGGCAGTGAGTGGTAATGTAGGATGGAGAAAAGCACCGCTGGATGGTCCGCATGGGGAAGTCAGGGAACATGCAGTGGCAATGTAGGATAGGTTTCTGAAAAACATCGCGTGGTGGTGCGCATTGTATGGGTGTGTAACATTACATTCACTAGTAGGAGTGAGAAAAACATCACGGGGTGGTGCGAATCGGAGGGTCTGAATTAGAATAGGCAGTGAGAGGCAATGTAGGATGGAGAAAAGCACCGCGGGGTGGTCAGCATGGGGAGGACATGTAACATGCAGTGGCAATGAAGGATAGGTTTCTGAAAAACATCGCGGGGTGGTGCGCATTGTATGGGTGTGTAACATTACATTCACTAGTAGGAGTGAGAAAAACATCACGGGGTGGTGTGAATCGGATGGTCTGAATTAGGATAGGCAGTGAGTGGCAATGTAGTATGGAGAGAAGCATCACGGGGTGGTCAACATGGGAGGAGAGGGAACGTGCAGTGGCAATGTAGGATAGGTTTCTGAAACACATCGCGGGGTGTGCGCATTGTATGGGTGTGTAACATTACATTCACTAGTAGGAGTGAGAAAAACATCACGGGGTGGTGTGAATCGGAGGGTCTGAATTAGGATAGGCAGTGAGTGGCAATGTAGGATGGAGAAAAGCACCGCAGGGTGGTCAGGAAGGGGAGGTCAGGGAACATGCAGTGGCAATGTAGGATAGGTTTCTGAAAAACATTGCGGGGTGGTGGGAATTGTATGGATGTGTAACATTACATTAACTAGTAGGAGTGAGAAAAACATAACGTGTTGGTGAGCATTGTATGGGTGTGTAACATTACATTCACTAGTAGGAGTGAGAAAAACATCACGGGGTGGTGTGAATCAGAGGGTCTGAATTAGGATAGGCAGTGAGTGGCAATGAAGGATAGGGATAAGCACCGCGGGTTGGTCAGCATGGGGAGGTCAGGGAACATGCAGTGGCAATTTAGGATAGGTTTCTGAAAAACTTCGCGGGGTGGTGCACATTGTATGGGTGTGTAACATTACTTTCACTAGTAGGAGTGAGAAAAACATCACGGTGTAGTGTGAATTGGAGGGTCTGAATTAGGATAGGCAGTGAGTGGCAATGTAGGATGGAGAAAAGCACCGCGGGGTGGTCAGCATGGGGAGGTCATGTAACATGCAGTGGCAATGAAGGATAGGTTTCTGAAAAACATCGCGGGGTGGTGCGCATTGTATGGGTGTGTAACATTACATTCACTAGTAGGAGTGAGAAAAACATCACGGGGTGGTGTGAATCGGAGGGTCTGAATTAGGATAGGCAGTGAGTGGCAATGTAGTATGGAGAGAAGCACCACGGGGTTGTCAGCATGGGAGGAGAGGAAACGTGCAGTGGCAATGTAGGATAGGATTCTGAAACACATCGGGGGGTGTGCGCATTGTATGGGTGTGTAACATTACATTCACTAGTAGGAGTGAGAAAAACATCACGGGGTGGTTTGAATCGGAGGGTCTGAATTAGTATAGGCAGTGAGTGGCAATGTAGGATGGAGAAAAGCACCACAGGGTGGTGAGCATGGGGAGGTCAGGGAACATACAGTTGCAATGTAGGAGAGTTTTCTGAAAAACATCGCGGGGTGGTGCGCATTGTATATGTGTGTAACATTACATTCACTAGTAGGAGGGAGAAAAACATCACGGGGTGGTGTGAATCGGAGGGTCTGAATTAGGATAGGCAGTGAGTGGCAATGTAGGATGCAGAAAAGCACCGCAGGGTGGTCAGGAAGGGGAGGACAGGGAACATGCAGTGGCAATGTAGGATAGGTTTCTGAAAAACATTGCGGGGTGGTGGGAATTGTATGGATGTGTAACATTACATTCACTATTAGGAGTGAGAAAAACATAACGTGTTGGTAAGCATTGTATGGGTGTGTAACATTACATTCACTAGTAGGAGTGAGAAAAACATCACGGGGTGGTGTGAATCAGAGGGTCTGAATTAGGATAGGCAGTGAGTGGCAATGAAAGATAGGGATAAGCACCGCGGGTTGGTCAGCATGGGGAGGTCAGGGAACATGCAGTGGCAATTTAGGATAGGTTTCTGAAAAACTTCGCGGTGTGGTGCACATTGTATGGGTGTGTAACATTACTTTCACTAGTAGGAGTGAGAAAAACATCACGGTGTAGTGTGAATTGGAGGGTCTGAATTAGGATAGGCAGTGAGTGGCAATGTAGGATGGAGAAAAGCACCGCGGGGTGGTCAGCATGGGGTGGTCTGGGAACATGCAGTGGCAATGTAGGATAGGTTTCTGAAAAACATCGCGGAGTGGTGCACATTGTATGTGTGTGTAACATTACATTCACTAGTAGGAATGAGAAAAACATCACGGGGTCGTGAGCATTGTATGGGTGTGTAAAATTGCATTCACTAGTAGGAGTGAGAAAAACATCACGGGGTGGTGTGAATCGGAGGGTCTGAATTAGGATAGGCATTGTGTGGCAATGTAGCATGGGGAAAAGCACCGCGGGATGGTCAGCATGTGGAGGTCAGGGAACATGCAGTGGCAATGTATGATACGTTTCTGAAAAACATTGCGGGGTGGTGGGAATTGTATGGATGTGTAACATTACATTCACTAGTAGGAGTGAGAAAAACATCATGGGGTGGTGTGAATCAGAGGGTCTGAATTAGGATAGGCAGTGAGTGGCAATGAATTATGGAGAAAGGCACCGCGGGGTGGTCAGCAAGGGGAGGTTAGGGAAGGTGCAGTGGCAATGTAGGATAAGTTTCTGAAAAACTTCGTGGAGTGGTGCGCATTGTATGGGTGTGTAACATTACATTCACTAGTAGGAGTGAGAAAAACATCACGGGGTGGTGCGCATTGTATGGTTGTGTAACATTATATCAACTAGTAGGAGTGAGAAAAACATCATGGGGTGGTGTGAATCGGAGGGTCTGAATTAGGATAGGCAGTGAGTGGCAATGTAGTATGGAGAAAGGTACCGCGGGGTGGTCAGCAAGGGGAGGTCATGGAACATGCAGTGGCAATGTAGGATAGGTTTTTGAAAAACAGTGCGGGATGGTGCGCATTGTATGTGTGTGTAACATTACATTCACTAGTAACTTTGAGAAAAACATAAAGGGGTGGTGTGAATCGGAGGGTCTGAATTAGGATACGAAGTGAGTGGCAATGAAGGATTGAGAAAAGTACTGCGGGGTGGTCAGCATGGGGAGGTCAGGGAATGTGCAGTGGCAATGCAGGATAGATTTCTGAAAAACATCGCGGGGTGGTGCGCATTGTATGGGTGTGTAACATTACATTCACTAGTAGGAGTGAGAAAAACATCACGGGGTGGTGTGAATTGGAGGGTCTGAATTAGGATAGGCATTGAGTGGCAATGTAGGATGGAGAAAAGCACCGCAGGGTGGTCAGCATCGGGAAGTCAGGGATCATGCAGTGCCAATGTAGGATAGGTTTCTGAAAAACATCGCGGGGTGGTGCGCATTTTACGGGTGTGTAACATTACATTCACTACTAGGAGTGAGAAAAACGTCGCGGGGTGTTGCGCATTGTATGGGGGTGTAACTTTACATTCACTAGCATGAGTGAGAAAAACATCACGGGGTGGTGTGATTTGGAGGGTCTGAATTAGAATAGGCAGTGAGTGGTAATGTAGGATGGAGAAAAGCACCGCTGGATGGTCCGCATGGGGAAGTCAGGGAACATGCAGTGGCAATGTAGGATAGGTTTCTGAAAAACATCGCGTGGTGGTGCGCATTGTATGGGTGTGTAACATTACATTCACTAGTAGGAGTGAGAAAAACATCACGTGGTTTTGTGAATCGGAGGGTCTGAATTAGGATAGGCAGTGAGAGGCAATGTAGGATGGAGAAAAGCACCGCGGGGTGGTCAGCATTGGGAGGTCATGGAACATGCAGTGGCAATGAAGGATAGGTTTCTGAAAAACATCGCGGGGTGCTGAGCATTGTATGGGTGTGTAACATTACATTCACTAGTAAGAGTGAGAAACACATCATGGGGTGGTGTGAATTGTGTGGGTGTGAAACATTACATTCACTAGTAGGAGTGAGAAAAACATCACGGGGTGGTGTGATTCGGAGGGTGGGAATTAGTATAGGCAGTGAGTGGCGATGTAGGATGGAGAAAAGCACCGCGGTGTGGTCAGCATGGGGAGGTCGGGGAACATTCAGTGGCAATGTAGGATAGGTTTCTGAAAAACATCGCGGGGTGGTGCGCATTGTATGGGTGTGTAACATTACATTTACTAGTAGGAGTGAGAAAAACATCACGGGGTTGTGTGAATCGGAGGGTCTGAATTAGGAGAGGCAGTGAGTGGCAATGTAGGATGGAGGAAAGCACCGCGGGGTGGTCAGCAATGGGAGGTCAGGGAACATGCAGTGGCAATGTAGGATAGGTTTCTAAAAAACATCGCGGGGTGGTGCGCATTGTATGGGTGTGTAACATTACATTCACTAGTAGGAGTGACAAAAACATCACGGGGTTGTTCGCATTGTATGGGTGTGTAACCTTACATTCACTAGTAGGAGTGAGAAAACCATCGCGGTGTGGTGTGAATCGGAGGATCTGAATTAGGATAGGAAGTGAGTGGCAATGTAGGATGGAGAAAAGCACCTCGGGGTGGTCAGCATGTGGAAGTCAGGGAAAATGCAGTGGCAATGTAGGATAAGTTTCTGAAAAACATCGCGGGGTGGTGCGCATTGTATGGTTGTGTAACATTACATTCACTAGTAGGAGTGAGAAAAACATCGCGGGGTGTTGCGAATTGTATGGGTGTGTAACTTTACATTCACTAGTAGGTGTGAGAAAAACATCACGGGGTGGTGTGATTTGGAGGGTCTGAATTAGGATAGGCAGGGATTGGCAATGTAGGATGGAGAAAAGCACGGCTGGATGGTCAGCATGGGGAAGTCAGGGAACATGCAGTGGCAATGTAGGATAGGTTTCTGAAAAACATTGCGTGGTGGTGCGCATTGTATGGGTGTGTAACATTACATTCACTAGTAGGAGTGAGAACAACATCACGGGGTGGTGTGAATCGGAGGGTCTGAATTAGAATAGGCAGTGAGATGCAATGTAGGATGGAGAAAAGCACCGCGGGGTGGTCAGCATGGGGAGGTCATGTAACATGCAGTGGCAATGAAGGATAGGTTTCTGAAAAACATCGCTGTGTTGTGCGCATTGTATGGGTGTGTAACATTACATTCACTAGTAGGAGTGAGAAACACATCATGGGGTGGTTCGAATTGTATGGGTGTGTAACATTACATTCATTAGGAGGAGTGAGAAAAACATCACGGGGTGGTTTGAATCGGAGGGTCTGAATTAGGATACGAAGTGAGTGGCAATTTAGGATGGAAAAAAACACCGCGGGGTGGTCAGCATGGTGAGGTCAGATAACATGCAGTGGCAATGTAGGATAGGTTTCTGAAAAACATCGCGGGGTGGTGAGCATTGTATGGGTGTGTAACATTACATTCACTAGTAGGAGTGAGAAAAATATCACGGGGTGGTGTGAATCGGAGGGTCTGAATTAGGATAGGCATTGAGTGGCAATGTAGGATGGGGAAAAGCACCGGGGGTTGGTCAGCATGGGGAAGTCAGGGAACATGCAGTGGCAATGTAGGATAGGTTTCTGAAAAACATCGCGGGGTGGTGCACATTGCATGGGTGTGTAACATTACTTTCACTAGTAGGAGTGAGAAAAACATCACGGTGTAGTGTGAATTGGAGGGTCTGAATTAGGATAGGCAGTGAGTGGCAATGTAGGATGGAGAAAATCACCGCGGGGTGGTCAGCATGGGGTGGTCTGGGAACATGCAGTGGCAATGTAGGATAGGTTTCTGAAAAACATCGCGGGGTGGTGCACATTGTATGGGTGTGTAACATTACATTCACTAGTAGGAATGAGAAAAACATCACGGGGTCGTGAGCATTGTATGGGTGTGTAAAATTGCATTCACTAGTAGGAGTGAGAAAAACATCACGGGGTGGTGTGAATCGGAGGGTCTGAATTAGGATAGGCATTGTGTGGCAATGTAGCATGGGGAAAAGCACCGCGGGGTGGTCAGCATGTGGACGTCAGGGAACATGCAGTGGCAATGTATGATACGTTTCTGAAAAACATTGCGGGGTGGTGGGAATTGTATGGATGTGTAACATTACATTCACTAGTAGGAGTGAGAAAAACATCATGGGGTGGTGTGAATCAGAGGGTCTGAATTAGGATAGGCAGTGAGTGGCAATGAATTATGGAGAAAGGCACCGCGGGGTGGTCAGCAAGGGGAGGTTAGGGAAGGTGCAGTGGCAATGTAGGATAAGTTTCTGAAAAACTTCGTGGAGTGGTGCGCATTGTATGGGTGTGTAACATTACATTCACTAGTAGGAGTGAGAAAAACATCACGGGGTGGTGCGCATTGTATGGTTGTGTAACATTATATCAACTAGTAGGAGTGAGAAAAACATCATGGGGTGGTGTGAATCGGAGGGTCTGAATTAGGATAGGCAGTGAGTGGCAATGTAGTATGGAGAAAGGCACCGCGGGTTGGTCAGCAAGGGGAGGTCATGGAACATGCAGTGGCAATGTAGGATAGGTTTCTGAAAAACAGCGCGGGATGGTGCGCATTGTATGTGTGTGTAACATTACATTCACTAGTAACTTTGAGAAAAACATAAAGGGGTGGTGTGAATCGGAGGGTCTGAATTAGGATAGGAAGTGAGTGGCAATGAAGGATTGAGAAAAGCACTGCGGGGTGGTCAGCATGGGGAGGTCAGGGAATATGCAGTGGCAATGCAGGATAGGTTTCTGAAAAACATCGCGGGGTGGTGCGCATTGTATGGGTGTGTAACATTACATTCACTAGTAGGAGTGAGAAAAACATCACGGGGTGGTGTGAATTGGAGGGTCTGAATTAGGATAGGCATTGAGTGGCAATGTAGGATGGAGAAAAGCACCGCAGGGTGGTCAGCATCGGGAAGTCAGGGATCATGCAGTGCCAATGTAGGATAGGTTTCTGAAAAACATCGCGGGGTGGTGCGCATTTTACGGGTGTGTAACATTACATTCACTACTAGGAGTGAGAAAAACATCGCGGGGTGTTGCGCATTGTATGGGTGTGTAACTTTACATTCACTAGCATGAGTGAGAAAAACATCACGGGGTGGTGTGATTTGGAGGGTCTGAATTAGAATAGGCAGTGAGTGGTAATGTAGGATGGAGAAAAGCACCGCTGGATGGTCCGCATGGGGAAGTCAGGGAACATGCAGTGGCAATGTAGGATAGGTTTTTGAAAAACATCGCGTGGTGGTGCGCATTGTATGGGTGTGTAACATTACATTCACTAGTAGGAGTGAGAAAAACATCACGGGGTGGTGCGAATCGGAGGGTCTGAATTAGAATAGGCAGTGAGAGGCAATGTAGGATGGAGAAAATCACCGCGGGGTGGTCAGCATGGGGAGGACATGTAACATGCAGTGGCAATGAAGGATAGGTTTCTGAAAAACATCGCGGGGTGGTGCGCATTGTATGGGTGTGTAACATTACATTCACTAGTAGGAGTGAGAAAAACATCACGGGGTGGTGTGAATCGGAGGGTCTGAATTAGGATAGGCAGTGAGTGGCAATGTAGTATGGAGAGAAGCATCACGGGGTGGTCAACATGGGAGGAGAGGGAACATGCAGTGGCAATGTAGGATAGGTTTCTGAAACACATCGCGGGGTGTGCGCATTGTATGGGTGTGTAACATTACATTCACTAGTAGGAGTGAGAAAAACATCACGGGGTGGTGTGAATCGGAGGGTCTGAATTAGGATAGGCAGTGAGTGGCAATGTAGGATGGAGAAAAGCACCGCAGGGTGGTCAGGAAGGGGAGGTCAGGGAACATGCAGTGGCAATGTAGGATAGGTTTCTGAAAAACATTGCGGGGTGGTGGGAATTGTATGGATGTGTAACATTACATTAACTAGTAGGAGTGAGAAAAACATAACGTGTTGGTGAGCATTGTATGGGTGTGTAACATTACATTCACTAGTAGGAGTGAGAAAAACATCACGGGGTGGTGTGAATCAGAGGGTCTGAATTAGGATAGGCAGTGAGTGGCAATGAAGGATAGGGATAAGCACCGCGGGTTGGTCAGCATGGGGAGGTCAGGGAACATGCAGTGGCAATTTAGGATAGGTTTCTGAAAAACTTCGCGGGGTGGTGCACATTGTATGGGTGTGTAACATTACTTTCACTAGTAGGAGTGAGAAAAACATCACGGTGTAGTGTGAATTGGAGGGTCTGAATTAGGATAGGCAGTGAGTGGCAATGTAGGATGGAGAAAAGCACCGCGGGGTGGTCAGCATGGGGAGGTCATGTAACATGCAGTGGCAATGAAGGATAGGTTTCTGAAAAACATCGCGGGGTGGTGCGCATTGTATGGGTGTGTAACATTACATTCACTAGTAGGAGTGAGAAAAACATCACGGGGTGGTGTGAATCGGAGGGTCTGAATTAGGATAGGCAGTGAGTGGCAATGTAGTATGGAGAGAAGCACCACGGGGTTGTCAGCATGGGAGGAGAGGAAACGTGCAGTGGCAATGTAGGATAGGATTCTGAAACACATCGGGGGGTGTGCGCATTGTATGGGTGTGTAACATTACATTCACTAGTAGGAGTGAGAAAAACATCACGGGGTGGTGTGAATCGGAGGGTCTGAATTAGTATAGGCAGTGAGTGGCAATGTAGGATGGAGAAAAGCACCACAGGGTGGTGAGCATGGGGAGGTCAGGGAACATGCAGTTGCAATGTAGGAGAGTTTTCTGAAAAACATCGCGGGGTGGTGCGCATTGTATATGTGTGTAACATTACATTCACTAGTAGGAGGGAGAAAAACATCACGGGGTGGTGTGAATCGGAGGGTCTGAATTAGGATAGGCAGTGAGTGGCAATGTAGGATGGAGAAAAGCACCGCAGGGTGGTCAGGAAGGGGAGGACAGGGAACATGCAGTGGCAATGTAGGATAGGTTTCTGAAAAACATTGCGGGGTGGTGGGAATTGTATGGATGTGTAACATTACATTCACTATTAGGAGTGAGAAAAACATAACGTGTTGGTGAGCATTGTATGGGTGTGTAACATTACATTCACTAGTAGGAGTGAGAAAAACATCACGGGGTGGTGTGAATCAGAGGGTCTGAATTAGGATAGGCAGTGAGTGGCAATGAAAGATAGGGATAAGCACCGCGGGTTGGTCAGCATGGGGAGGTCAGGGAACATGCAGTGGCAATTTAGGATAGGTTTCTGAAAAACTTCGCGGTGTGGTGCACATTGTATGGGTGTGTAACATTACTTTCACTAGTAGGAGTGAGAAAAACATCACGGTGTAGTGTGAATTGAAGGGTCTGAATTAGGATAGGCAGTGAGTGGCAATGTAGGATGGAGAAAAGCACCGCGGGGTGGTCAGCATTGGGTGGTCTGGGAACATGCAGTGGCAATGTAGGATAGGTTTCTGAAAAACATCGCGGAGTGGTGCACATTGTATGTGTGTGTAACATTACATTCACTAGTAGGAATGAGAAAAACATCACGGGGTCGTGAGCATTGTATGGGTGTGTAAAATTGCATTCACTAGTAGGAGTGAGAAAAACATCACGAGGTGGTGTGAATCGGAGGGTCTGAATTAGGATAGGCATTGTGTGGCAATGTAGCATGGGGAAAAGCACCGCGGGATGGTCAGCATGTGGAGGTCAGGGAACATGCAGTGGCAATGTATGATACGTTTCTGAAAAACATTGCGGGGTGGTGGGAATTGTATGGATGTGTAACATTACATTCACTAGTAGGAGTGAGAAAAACATCATGGGGTGGTGTGAATCAGAGGGTCTGAATTAGGATAGGCAGTGAGTGGCAATGAATTATGGAGAAAGGCACCGCGGGGTGGTCAGCAAGGGGAGGTTAGGGAAGGTGCAGTGGCAATGTAGGATAAGTTTCTGAAAAACTTCGTGGAGTGGTGCGCATTGTATGGGTGTGTAACATTACATTCACTAGTAGGAGTGAGAAAAACATCACGGGGTGGTGCGCATTGTATGGTTGTGTAACATTATATCAACTAGTAGGAGTGAGAAAAACATCATGGGGTGGTGTGAATCGGAGGGTCTGAATTAGGATAGGCAGTGAGTGGCAATGTAGTATGGAGAAAGGCACCGCGGGGTGGTCAGCAAGGGGAGGTCATGGAACATGCAGTGGCAATGTAGGATAGGTTTTTGAAAAACAGCGCGGGATGGTGCGCATTGTATGTGTGTGTAACATTACATTCACTAGTAACTTTGAGAAAAACATAAAGGGGTGGTGTGAATCGGAGGGTCTGAATTAGGATACGAAGTGAGTGGCAATGAAGGATTGAGAAAAGTACTGCGGGGTGGTCAGCATGGGGAGGTCAGGGAATGTGCAGTGGCAATGCAGGATAGGTTTCTGAAAAACATCGCGGGGTGGTGCGCATTGTATGGGTGTGTAACATTACATTCACTAGTAGGAGTGAGAAAAACATCACGGGGTGGTGTGAATTGGAGGGTCTGAATTAGGATAGGCATTGAGTGGCAATGTAGGATGGAGAAAAGCACCGCAGGGTGGTCAGCATCGGGAAGTCAGGGATCATGCAGTGCCAATGTAGGATAGGTTTCTGAAAAACATCGCGGGGTGGTGCGCATTTTACGGGTGTGTAACATTACATTCACTACTAGGAGTGAGAAAAACGTCGCGGGGTGTTGCGCATTGTATGGGTGTGTAACTTTACATTCACTAGCATGAGTGAGAAAAACATCACGGGGTGGTGTGATTTGGAGGGTCTGAATTAGAATAGGCAGTGAGTGGTAATGTAGGATGGAGAAAAGCACCGCTGGATGGTCCGCATGGGGAAGTCAGGGAACATGCAGTGGCAATGTAGGATAGGTTTCTGAAAAACATCGCGTGGTGGTGCGCATTGTATGGGTGTGTAACATTACATTCACTAGTAGGAGTGAGAAAAACATCACGGGGTGGTGCGAATCGGAGGGTCTGAATTAGAATAGGCAGTGAGAGGCAATGTAGGATGGAGAAAAGCACCGCGGGGTGGTCAGCATGGGGAGGATATGTAACATGCAGTGGCAATGAAGGATAGGTTTCTGAAAAACATCGCGGGGTGGTGCGCATTGTATGGGTGTGTAACATTACATTCACTAGTAGGAGTGAGAAAAACATCACGGGGTGGTGTGAATCGGAGGGTCTGAATTAGGATAGGCAGTGAGTGGCAATGTAGTATGGAGAGAAGCACCACGGGGTGGTCAACATGGGAGGAGAGGGAACGTGCAGTGGCAATGTAGGATAGGTTTCTGAAACACATCGCGGGGTGTGCGCATTGTATGGGTGTGTAACATTACATTCACTAGTAGGAGTGAGAAAAACATCACGGGGTGGTGTGAATCGGAGGGTCTGAATTAGGATAGGCAGTGAGTGGCAATGTAGGATGGAGAAAAGCACCACAGGGTGGTGAGCATGGGGAGGTCAGGGAACATGCAGTTGCAATGTAGGATAGTTTTCTGAAAAACATCGCGGGGTGGTGCGCATTGTATATGTGTGTAACATTACATTCACTAGTAGGAGGGAGAAAAACATCACGGGGTGGTGTGAATCGGAGGGTCTGAATTAGGATAGGCAGTGAGTGGCAATGTAGGATGGAGAAAAGCACCGCAGGGTGGTCAGGAAGGGGAGGTCAGGGAACATGCAGTGGCAATGTAGGATAGGTTTCTGAAAAACATTGCGGGGTGGTGGGAATTGTATGGATGTGTAACATTACATTCACTAGTAGGAGTGAGAAAAACATAACGTGTTGGTGAGCATTGTATGGGTGTGTAACATTACATTCACTAGTAGGAGTGAGAAAAACATCACGGGGTGGTGTGAATCAGAGGGTCTGAATTAGGATAGGCAGTGAGTGGCAATGAAGGATAGGGATAAGCACCGCGGGTTGGTCAGCATGGGGAGGTCAGGGAACATGCAGTGGCAATTTAGGATAGGTTTCTGAAAAACTTCGCGGGGTGGTGCACCTTGTATGGGTGTGTAACATTACTTTCACTAGTAGGAGTGAGAAAAACATCACGGTGTTGTGTGAATTGGAGGGTCTGAATTAGGATAGGCAGTGAGTGGCAATGTAGGATGGAGAAAAGCACCGCGGAGTGGTCAGCATGTGGTGGTCTGGGAACATGCAGTGGCAATGTAGGATAGGTTTCTGAAAAACATCGCGGGGTGGTGCACATTGTATGGGTGTGTAACATTACATTCACTAGTAGGAATGAGAAAAACATCACGGGGTCATGAGCATTGTATGGGTGTGTAAAATTGCATTGACTAGTAGGAGTGAGAAAAACATCACGGGGTGGTGCGCATTGTATGGTTGTGTAACATTATATCAACTAGTAGGAGTGAGAAAAACATCATGGGGTGGTGTGAATCGGAGGGTCTGAATTAGGATAGGCATTGTGTGGCAATGTAGCATGGGGAAAAGCACCGCGGGATGGTCAGCATGTGGAGGTCAGGGAACATGCAGTGGCAATGTATGATACGTTTCTGAAAAACATTGCGGGGTGGTGGGAATTGTATGGATGTGTAACATTACATTCACTAGTAGGAGTGAGAAAAACATAACGTGTTGGTGAGCATTGTATGGGTGTGTAACATTACATTCACTAGTAGGAGTGAGAAAAACATCACGGGGTGGTGTGAATCAGAGGGTCTGAATTAGGATAGGCAGTGAGTGGCAATGAAGGATAGGGATAAGCACAGCGGGTTGGTCAGCATGGGGAGGTCAGGGAACATGCAGTGGCAATTTAGGATAGGTTTCTGAAAAACTTCGCGGGGTGGTGCACCTTGTATGGGTGTGTAACATTACTTTCACTAGTAGGAGTGAGAAAAACATCACGGTGTAGTGTGAATTGGAGGGTCTGAATTAGGATAGGCAGTGAGTGGCAATGTAGGATGGAGAAAAGCACCGCGGAGTGGTCAGCATGTGGTGGTCTAGGAACATGCAGTGGCAATGTAGGATAGGTTTCTGAAAAACATCGCGGGGTGGTGCACATTGTATGGGTGTGTAACATTACATTCACTAGTAGGAATGAGAAAAACATCACGGGGTCATGAGCATTGTATGGGTGTGTAAAATTGCATTCACTAGTAGGAGTGAGAAAAACATCACGGGGTGGTGTGAATCGGAGGGTCTGAATTAGGATAGGCATTGTGTGGCAATGTAGCATGGGGAAAAGCACCGCGGGATGGTCAGCATGTGGAGGTCAGGGAACATGCAGTGGCAATGTATGATACGTTTCTGAAAAACATTGCGGGGTGGTGGGAATTGTATGGATGTGTAACATTACATTCACTAGTAGGAGTGAGAAAAACATCATGGGGTGGTGTGAATCGGAGGGTCTGAATTAGGATAGGCAGTGAGTGGCAATGAATTATGGAGAAAGGCACCGCGGGGTGGTCAGCAAGGGGAGGTTAGGGAAGGTGCAGTGGCAATGTGGGATAAGTTTCTGAAAAACTTCGCGGAGTGGTGCGCATTGTATGGGTGTGTAACATTACATTCACTAGTAGGAGTGAGAAAAACATCACGGGGTGGTGCGCATTGTATGGTTGTGTAACATTATATCAACTAGTAGGAGTGAGAAAAACATCATGGGGTGGTGTGAATCGGAGGGTCTGAATTAGGATAGGCAGTGAGTGGCAATGTAGTATGGAGAAAGGCACCGCGGGGTGGTCAGCAAGGGGAGGTCATGGAACATGGAGTGGCAATGCAGGATAGGTTTCTGAAAAACATCGCGGGGTGGTGCGCAATGTATGGGTTTGTAACATTACATTCACTAGTAGGAGTGAGAAAAACATCACGGGGTGGTGTGAATTAGAGGGTCTGAATTAGGATAGGCATTGAGTGGCAATGTAGGATGGAGAAAAGCACCGCAGGGTGGTCAGCATGGGGAAGTCAGGGATCATGCAGTGCCAATGTAGGATAGGTTTCTGAAAAACATCGCGGGGTGGTGCGCATTGTACGGGTGTGTAACATTACATTCACTACTAGGAGTGAGAAAAACATCGCGGGGTGTTGCGCATTGTATGGGTGTGTAACTTTACATCCACTAGCATGAGTGAGAAAAATATCACGGGGTGGTGTGATTTGGAGGGTCTGAATTAGAATACCCAGTGAGTGGTAATGTAGGATGGAGAAAAGCATCGCTGGATGGTCCGCATGGGGAAGTCAGGGAACATGCAGTGGCAATGTAGGATAGGTTTCTGAAAAACATCGCGTGGTGGTGCGCATTGTATGGGTGTGTAACATTACATTCACTAGTAGGAGTGAGAAAAACATCACGGGGTGGTGCGAATCGGAGGGTCTGAATTAGAATAGGCAGTGAGAGGCAATGTAGGATGGAGAAAAGCACCGCGGGGTGGTCAGCATGGGGAGGACATGTAACATGCAGTGGCAATGAAGGATAGGTTTCTGAAAAACAACGCGGGGTGGTGCGCATTGTATGGGTGTGTAACATTACATTCACTAGTAGGAGTGAGAAAAACATCACGTTGTGGTGTGAATCGGAGGGTCTGAATTAGGATAGGCAGTGAGTGGCAATGTAGTATGGAGAGAAGCACCACGGGGTGGTCAACATGGGAGGAGAGGGAACGTGCAGTGGCAATGTAGGATAGGTTTCTGAAACACATCGCGGGGTGTGCGCATTGTATGGGTGTGTAACATTACATTCACTAGTAGGAGTGAGAAAAACATCACGGGGTGGTGTGAATCGGAGGGTCTGAATTAGGATAGGCAGTGAGTGGCAATGTAGGATGGTGAAAAGCACCACAGGGTGGTGAGCATGGGGAGGTCAGGGAACATGCAGTTGCAATGTAGGATAGTTTTCCGAAAAACATCGCAGGGTGGTGCGCATTGTATATGTGTGTAACATTACATTCACTGTAGGAGGGAGAAAAACATCACGGGGTGGTGTGAATCGGAGGGCCTGAATTAGGATAGGCAGTGAGTGGCAATGTAGGATGGAGAAAAGCACCGCAGGGTGGTCAGGAAGAGGAGGTCAGGGAACATGCAGTGGCAATGTAGGATAGGTTTCTGAAAAACTTTTCAGGGTGGTGGGAATTGTATGGATGTGTAACATTACATTCACTAGTAGGAGTGAGAAAAACATAACGTGTTGGTGAGCATTGTATGGGTGTGTAACATTACATTCACTAGTAGGAGTGAGAAAAACATCACGGGGTGGTGTGAATCAGAGGGTCTGAATTAGGATAGGAAGTGAGTGGCAATGTAGGATGGAGAAAAGCACCACAGGGTGGTGAGCATGGGGAGGTCAGGGAACATGCAGTTGCAATGTAGGATAGTTTTCTGAAAAACAGCGCGGGGTGGTGCGCATTGTATGTGTGTGTAACATTACATTCACTAGTAAGTTTGAGAAAAACATAAAGGGGTGGTGTGAATCGGAGGGTCTGAATTAGGATAGGAAGTGAGTGGCAATGTAGGATGGAGAAAAGTACTGCGGGGTGGTCAGCATGGGGAGGTCAGGGAATATGCAGTGGCAATGTAGGATAGGTTTCTGAAAAACATCGCGGGGTGGTGCGCATTTTACGGGTGTGTAACATTACATTCACTACTAGGAGTGAGAAAAACGTCGCGGGGTGTTGCGCATTGTATGGGTGTGTAACTTTACATTCACTAGCATGAGTGAGAAAAACATCACGGGGTGGTGTGATTTGGAGGGTCTGAATTAGAATAGGCAGTGAGTGGTAATGTAGGATGGAGAAAAGCACCGCTGGATGGTCCGCATGGGGAAGTCAGGGAACATGCAGTGGCAATGTAGGATAGGTTTCTGAAAAACATCGCGTGGTGGTGCGCATTGTATGGGTGTGTAACATTACATTCACTAGTAGGAGTGAGAAAAACATCACGGGGTGGTGCGAATCGGAGCGTCTGAATTAGAATAGGCAGTGAGAGGCAATGTAGGATGGAGAAAAGCACCGCGGGGTGGTCAGCATGGGGAGGGCATGTAACATGCAGTGGCAATGAAGGATAGGTTTCTGAAAAACATCGCGGGGTGGTGCGCATTGTATGGGTGTGTAACATTACATTCACTAGTAGGAGTGAGAAAAACATCACGGGGTGGTGTGAATCGGAGGGTCTGAATTAGGATAGGCAGTGAGTGGCAATGTAGTATGGAGAGAAGCACCACGGGGTGGTCAACATGGGAGGAGAGGGAACGTGCAGTGGCAATGTAGGATAGGTTTCTGAAACACATCGCGGGGTGTGCGCATTGTATGGGTGTGTAACATTACATTCACTAGTAGGAGTGAGAAAAACATCACGGGGTGGTGTGAATCGGAGGGTCTGAATTAGGATAGGCAGTGAGTGGCAATGTAGGATGGAGAAAAGCACCACAGGGTGGTGAGCATGGGGAGGTCAGGGAACATGCAGTTGCAATGTAGGATAGTTTTCTGAAAAACATCGCGGGGTGGTGCGCATTGTATATGTGTGTAACATTACATTCACTAGTAGGAGGGAGAAAAACATCACGGGGTGGTGTGAATCGGAGGGTCTGAATTAGGATAGGCAGTGAGTGGCAATGTAGGATGGAGAAAAGCACCGCAGGGTGGTCAGGAAGGGGAGGTCAGAGAACATGCAGTGGCAATGTAGGATAGGTTTCTGAAAAACATTGCGGGGTGGTGGGAATTGTATGGATGTGTGACATTACATTCACTAGTAGGAGTGAGAAAAACATAACGTGTTGGTGAGCATTGTATGGGTGTGTAACATTACATTCACTAGTAGTAGTGAGAAAAACATCACGGGGTGTTGTGAATCAGAGGGTCTGAATTAGGATAGGCAGTGAGTGGCAATGAAGGATAGGGATAAGCACCGCGGGTTGGTCAGCATGGGGAGGTCAGGGAACATGCAGTGGCAATTTAGGATAGGTTTCTGAAAAACTTCGCGGGGTGGTGCACATTGTATGGGTGTGTAACATTACTTTCACTAGTAGGAGTGAGAAAAACATTACGGTGTAGTGTGAATTGGAGGGTCTGAATTAGGATACGCAGTGAGTGGCAATGTAGGATGGAGAAAAGCACCGCGGGGTGGTCAGCATGTGGTGGTCTGGGAACATGCAGTGGCAATGTAGGATAGGTTTCTGAAAAACATCGCGGGGTGGTGCACATTGTATGGGTGTGTAACATTACATTCACTAGTAGGAATGAGAAAAACATCACGGGGTCATGAGCATTGTATGGGTGTGTAAAATTGCATTCACTAGTAGGAGTGAGAAAAACATCACGGGGTGGTGTGAATCGGAGGGTCTGAATTAGGATAGGCATTGTGTGGCAATGTAGCATGGGGAAAAGCACCGCGGGATGGTCAGCATGTGGAGGTCAGGGAACATGCAGTGGCAATGTATGATACGTTTCTGAAAAACATTGCGGGGTGGTGGGAATTGTATGGATGTGTAACATTACATTCACTAGTAGGAGTGAGAAAAACATCATGGGGTGGTGTGAATCAGAGGGTCTGAATTAGGATAGGCAGTGAGTGGCAATGAATTATGGAGAAAGGCACCGCGGGGTGGTCAGCAAGGGGAGGTTAGGGAAGGTGCAGTGGCAATGTAGGATAAGTTTCTGAAAAACTTCGTGGAGTGGTGCGCATTGTATGGGTGTGTAACATTACATTCACTAGTAGGAGTGAGAAAAACATCACGGGGTGGTGCGCATTGTATGGTTGTGTAACATTATATCAACTAGTAGGAGTGAGAAAAACATCATGGGGTGGTGTGAATCGGAGGGTCTGAATTAGGATAGGCAGTGAGTGGCAATGTAGTATGGAGAAAGGCACCGCGGGGTGGTCAGCAAGGGGAGGTCATGGAACATGCAGTGGCAATGTAGGATAGGTTTTTGAAAAACAGCGCGGGATGGTGCGCATTGTATGTGTGTGTAACATTACATTCACTAGTAACTTTGAGAAAAACATAAAGGGGTGGTGTGAATCGGAGGGTCTGAATTAGGATACGAAGTGAGTGGCAATGAAGGATTGAGAAAAGTACTGCGGGGTGGTCAGCATGGGGAGGTCAGGGAATGTGCAGTGGCAATGCAGGATAGGTTTCTGAAAAACATCGCGGGGTGGTGCGCATTGTATGGGTGTGTAACATTACATTCACTAGTAGGAGTGAGAAAAACATCACGGGGTGGTGTGAATTGGAGGGTCTGAATTAGGATAGGCATTGAGTGGCAATGTAGGATGGAGAAAAGCACCGCAGGGTGGTCAGCATCGGGAAGTCAGGGATCATGCAGTGCCAATGTAGGATAGGTTTCTGAAAAACATCGCGGGGTGGTGCGCATTTTACGGGTGTGTAACATTACATTCACTACTAGGAGTGAGAAAAACGTCGCGGGGTGTTGCGCATTGTATGGGTGTGTAACTTTACATTCACTAGCATGAGTGAGAAAAACATCACGGGGTGGTGTGATTTGGAGGGTCTGAATTAGAATAGGCAGTGAGTGGTAATGTAGGATGGAGAAAAGCACCGCTGGATGGTCCGCATGGGGAAGTCAGGGAACATGCAGTGGCAATGTAGGATAGGTTTCTGAAAAACATCGCGTGGTGGTGCGCATTGTATGGGTGTGTAACATTACATTCACTAGTAGGAGTGAGAAAAACATCACGGGGTGGTGCGAATCGGAGGGTCTGAATTAGAATAGGCAGTGAGAGGCAATGTAGGATGGAGAAAAGCACCGCGGGGTGGTCAGCATGGGGAGGATATGTAACATGCAGTGGCAATGAAGGATAGGTTTCTGAAAAACATCGCGGGGTGGTGCGCATTGTATGGGTGTGTAACATTACATTCACTAGTAGGAGTGAGAAAAACATCACGGGGTGGTGTGAATCGGAGGGTCTGAATTAGGATAGGCAGTGAGTGGCAATGTAGTATGGAGAGAAGCACCACGGGGTGGTCAACATGGGAGGAGAGGGAACGTGCAGTGGCAATGTAGGATAGGTTTCTGAAACACATCGCGGGGTGTGCGCATTGTATGGGTGTGTAACATTACATTCACTAGTAGGAGTGAGAAAAACATCACGGGGTGGTGTGAATCGGAGGGTCTGAATTAGGATAGGCAGTGAGTGGCAATGTAGGATGGAGAAAAGCACCACAGGGTGGTGAGCATGGGGAGGTCAGGGAACATGCAGTTGCAATGTAGGATAGTTTTCTGAAAAACATCGCGGGGTGGTGCGCATTGTATATGTGTGTAACATTACATTCACTAGTAGGAGGGAGAAAAACATCACGGGGTGGTGTGAATCGGAGGGTCTGAATTAGGATAGGCAGTGAGTGGCAATGTAGGATGGAGAAAAGCACCGCAGGGTGGTCAGGAAGGGGAGGTCAGGGAACATGCAGTGGCAATGTAGGATAGGTTTCTGAAAAACATTGCGGGGTGGTGGGAATTGTATGGATGTGTAACATTACATTCACTAGTAGGAGTGAGAAAAACATAACGTGTTGGTGAGCATTGTATGGGTGTGTAACATTACATTCACTAGTAGGAGTGAGAAAAACATCACGGGGTGGTGTGAATCAGAGGGTCTGAATTAGGATAGGCAGTGAGTGGCAATGAAGGATAGGGATAAGCACCGCGGGTTGGTCAGCATGGGGAGGTCAGGGAACATGCAGTGGCAATTTAGGATAGGTTTCTGAAAAACTTCGCGGGGTGGTGCACCTTGTATGGGTGTGTAACATTACTTTCACTAGTAGGAGTGAGAAAAACATCACGGTGTTGTGTGAATTGGAGGGTCTGAATTAGGATAGGCAGTGAGTGGCAATGTAGGATGGAGAAAAGCACCGCGGAGTGGTCAGCATGTGGTGGTCTGGGAACATGCAGTGGCAATGTAGGATAGGTTTCTGAAAAACATCGCGGGGTGGTGCACATTGTATGGGTGTGTAACATTACATTCACTAGTAGGAATGAGAAAAACATCACGGGGTCATGAGCATTGTATGGGTGTGTAAAATTGCATTGACTAGTAGGAGTGAGAAAAACATCACGGGGTGGTGCGCATTGTATGGTTGTGTAACATTATATCAACTAGTAGGAGTGAGAAAAACATCATGGGGTGGTGTGAATCGGAGGGTCTGAATTAGGATAGGCATTGTGTGGCAATGTAGCATGGGGAAAAGCACCGCGGGATGGTCAGCATGTGGAGGTCAGGGAACATGCAGTGGCAATGTATGATACGTTTCTGAAAAACATTGCGGGGTGGTGGGAATTGTATGGATGTGTAACATTACATTCACTAGTAGGAGTGAGAAAAACATAACGTGTTGGTGAGCATTGTATGGGTGTGTAACATTACATTCACTAGTAGGAGTGAGAAAAACATCACGGGGTGGTGTGAATCAGAGGGTCTGAATTAGGATAGGCAGTGAGTGGCAATGAAGGATAGGGATAAGCACAGCGGGTTGGTCAGCATGGGGAGGTCAGGGAACATGCAGTGGCAATTTAGGATAGGTTTCTGAAAAACTTCGCGGGGTGGTGCACCTTGTATGGGTGTGTAACATTACTTTCACTAGTAGGAGTGAGAAAAACATCACGGTGTAGTGTGAATTGGAGGGTCTGAATTAGGATAGGCAGTGAGTGGCAATGTAGGATGGAGAAAAGCACCGCGGAGTGGTCAGCATGTGGTGGTCTAGGAACATGCAGTGGCAATGTAGGATAGGTTTCTGAAAAACATCGCGGGGTGGTGCACATTGTATGGGTGTGTAACATTACATTCACTAGTAGGAATGAGAAAAACATCACGGGGTCATGAGCATTGTATGGGTGTGTAAAATTGCATTCACTAGTAGGAGTGAGAAAAACATCACGGGGTGGTGTGAATCGGAGGGTCTGAATTAGGATAGGCATTGTGTGGCAATGTAGCATGGGGAAAAGCACCGCGGGATGGTCAGCATGTGGAGGTCAGGGAACATGCAGTGGCAATGTATGATACGTTTCTGAAAAACATTGCGGGGTGGTGGGAATTGTATGGATGTGTAACATTACATTCACTAGTAGGAGTGAGAAAAACATCATGGGGTGGTGTGAATCGGAGGGTCTGAATTAGGATAGGCAGTGAGTGGCAATGAATTATGGAGAAAGGCACCGCGGGGTGGTCAGCAAGGGGAGGTTAGGGAAGGTGCAGTGGCAATGTGGGATAAGTTTCTGAAAAACTTCGCGGAGTGGTGCGCATTGTATGGGTGTGTAACATTACATTCACTAGTAGGAGTGAGAAAAACATCACGGGGTGGTGCGCATTGTATGGTTGTGTAACATTATATCAACTAGTAGGAGTGAGAAAAACATCATGGGGTGGTGTGAATCGGAGGGTCTGAATTAGGATAGGCAGTGAGTGGCAATGTAGTATGGAGAAAGGCACCGCGGGGTGGTCAGCAAGGGGAGGTCATGGAACATGGAGTGGCAATGCAGGATAGGTTTCTGAAAAACATCGCGGGGTGGTGCGCAATGTATGGGTTTGTAACATTACATTCACTAGTAGGAGTGAGAAAAACATCACGGGGTGGTGTGAATTAGAGGGTCTGAATTAGGATAGGCATTGAGTGGCAATGTAGGATGGAGAAAAGCACCGCAGGGTGGTCAGCATGGGGAAGTCAGGGATCATGCAGTGCCAATGTAGGATAGGTTTCTGAAAAACATCGCGGGGTGGTGCGCATTGTACGGGTGTGTAACATTACATTCACTACTAGGAGTGAGAAAAACATCGCGGGGTGTTGCGCATTGTATGGGTGTGTAACTTTACATCCACTAGCATGAGTGAGAAAAATATCACGGGGTGGTGTGATTTGGAGGGTCTGAATTAGAATACCCAGTGAGTGGTAATGTAGGATGGAGAAAAGCATCGCTGGATGGTCCGCATGGGGAAGTCAGGGAACATGCAGTGGCAATGTAGGATAGGTTTCTGAAAAACATCGCGTGGTGGTGCGCATTGTATGGGTGTGTAACATTACATTCACTAGTAGGAGTGAGAAAAACATCACGGGGTGGTGCGAATCGGAGGGTCTGAATTAGAATAGGCAGTGAGAGGCAATGTAGGATGGAGAAAAGCACCGCGGGGTGGTCAGCATGGGGAGGACATGTAACATGCAGTGGCAATGAAGGATAGGTTTCTGAAAAACAACGCGGGGTGGTGCGCATTGTATGGGTGTGTAACATTACATTCACTAGTAGGAGTGAGAAAAACATCACGTTGTGGTGTGAATCGGAGGGTCTGAATTAGGATAGGCAGTGAGTGGCAATGTAGTATGGAGAGAAGCACCACGGGGTGGTCAACATGGGAGGAGAGGGAACGTGCAGTGGCAATGTAGGATAGGTTTCTGAAACACATCGCGGGGTGTGCGCATTGTATGGGTGTGTAACATTACATTCACTAGTAGGAGTGAGAAAAACATCACGGGGTGGTGTGAATCGGAGGGTCTGAATTAGGATAGGCAGTGAGTGGCAATGTAGGATGGTGAAAAGCACCACAGGGTGGTGAGCATGGGGAGGTCAGGGAACATGCAGTTGCAATGTAGGATAGTTTTCCGAAAAACATCGCAGGGTGGTGCGCATTGTATATGTGTGTAACATTACATTCACTGTAGGAGGGAGAAAAACATCACGGGGTGGTGTGAATCGGAGGGTCTGAATTAGGATAGGCAGTGAGTGGCAATGTAGGATGGAGAAAAGCACCGCAGGGTGGTCAGGAAGAGGAGGTCAGGGAACATGCAGTGGCAATGTAGGATAGGTTTCTGAAAAACTTTTCAGGGTGGTGGGAATTGTATGGATGTGTAACATTACATTCACTAGTAGGAGTGAGAAAAACATAACGTGTTGGTGAGCATTGTATGGGTGTGTAACATTACATTCACTAGTAGGAGTGAGAAAAACATCACGGGGTGGTGTGAATCAGAGGGTCTGAATTAGGATAGGAAGTGAGTGGCAATGTAGGATGGAGAAAAGCACCACAGGGTGGTGAGCATGGGGAGGTCAGGGAACATGCAGTTGCAATGTAGGATAGTTTTCTGAAAAACAGCGCGGGGTGGTGCGCATTGTATGTGTGTGTAACATTACATTCACTAGTAAGTTTGAGAAAAACATAAAGGGGTGGTGTGAATCGGAGGGTCTGAATTAGGATAGGAAGTGAGTGGCAATGTAGGATGGAGAAAAGTACTGCGGGGTGGTCAGCATGGGGAGGTCAGGGAATATGCAGTGGCAATGTAGGATAGGTTTCTGAAAAACATCGCGGGGTGGTGCGCATTTTACGGGTGTGTAACATTACATTCACTACTAGGAGTGAGAAAAACGTCGCGGGGTGTTGCGCATTGTATGGGTGTGTAACTTTACATTCACTAGCATGAGTGAGAAAAACATCACGGGGTGGTGTGATTTGGAGGGTCTGAATTAGAATAGGCAGTGAGTGGTAATGTAGGATGGAGAAAAGCACCGCTGGATGGTCCGCATGGGGAAGTCAGGGAACATGCAGTGGCAATGTAGGATAGGTTTCTGAAAAACATCGCGTGGTGGTGCGCATTGTATGGGTGTGTAACATTACATTCACTAGTAGGAGTGAGAAAAACATCACGGGGTGGTGCGAATCGGAGCGTCTGAATTAGAATAGGCAGTGAGAGGCAATGTAGGATGGAGAAAAGCACCGCGGGGTGGTCAGCATGGGGAGGACATGTAACATGCAGTGGCAATGAAGGATAGGTTTCTGAAAAACATCGCGGGGTGGTGCGCATTGTATGGGTGTGTAACATTACATTCACTAGTAGGAGTGAGAAAAACATCACGGGGTGGTGTGAATCGGAGGGTCTGAATTAGGATAGGCAGTGAGTGGCAATGTAGTATGGAGAGAAGCACCACGGGGTGGTCAACATGGGAGGAGAGGGAACGTGCAGTGGCAATGTAGGATAGGTTTCTGAAACACATCGCGGGGTGTGCGCATTGTATGGGTGTGTAACATTACATTCACTAGTAGGAGTGAGAAAAACATCACGGGGTGGTGTGAATCGGAGGGTCTGAATTAGGATAGGCAGTGAGTGGCAATGTAGGATGGAGAAAAGCACCACAGGGTGGTGAGCATGGGGAGGTCAGGGAACATGCAGTTGCAATGTAGGATAGTTTTCTGAAAAACATCGCGGGGTGGTGCGCATTGTATATGTGTGTAACATTACATTCACTAGTAGGAGGGAGAAAAACATCACGGGGTGGTGTGAATCGGAGGGTCTGAATTAGGATAGGCAGTGAGTGGCAATGTAGGATGGAGAAAAGCACCGCAGGGTGGTCAGGAAGGGGAGGTCAGAGAACATGCAGTGGCAATGTAGGATAGGTTTCTGAAAAACATTGCGGGGTGGTGGGAATTGTATGGATGTGTGACATTACATTCACTAGTAGGAGTGAGAAAAACATAACGTGTTGGTGAGCATTGTATGGGTGTGTAACATTACATTCACTAGTAGTAGTGAGAAAAACATCACGGGGTGTTGTGAATCAGAGGGTCTGAATTAGGATAGGCAGTGAGTGGCAATGAAGGATAGGGATAAGCACCGCGGGTTGGTCAGCATGGGGAGGTCAGGGAACATGCAGTGGCAATTTAGGATAGGTTTCTGAAAAACTTCGCGGGGTGGTGCACATTGTATGGGTGTGTAACATTACTTTCACTAGTAGGAGTGAGAAAAACATTACGGTGTAGTGTGAATTGGAGGGTCTGAATTAGGATACGCAGTGAGTGGCAATGTAGGAAGGAGAAAAGCACCGCGGGGTGGTCAGCATGTGGTGGTCTGGGAACATGCAGTGGCAATGTAGGATAGGTTTCTGAAAAACATCGCGGGGTGGTGCACATTGTATGGGTGTGTAACATTACATTCACTAGTAGGAATGAGAAAAACATCACGGGGTCATGAGCATTGTATGGGTGTGTAAAATTGCATTCACTAGTAGGAGTGAGAAAAACATCACGGGGTGGTGTGAATCGGAGGGTCTGAATTAGGATAGGCATTGTGTGGCAATGTAGCATGGGGAAAAGCACCGCGGGATGGTCAGCATGTGGAGGTCAGGGAACATGCAGTGGCAATGTATGATACGTTTCTGAAAAACATTGCGGGGTGGTGGGAATTGTATGGATGTGTAACATTACATTCACTAGTAGGAGTGAGAAAAACATCATGGGGTGGTGTGAATCGGAGGGTCTGAATTAGGATAGGCAGTGAGTGGCAATGAATTATGGAGAAAGGCACCGCGGGGTGGTCAGCAAGGGGAGGTTAGGGAAGGTGCAGTGGCAATGTGGGATAAGTTTCTGAAAAAGTTCGCGGAGTGGTGCGCATTGTATGGGTGTGTAACATTACATTCACTAGTAGGAGTGAGAAAAACATCACGGGGTGGTGCGCATTGTATGGTTGTGTAACATTATATCAACTAGTAGGAGTGAGAAAAACATCATGGGGTGCTGTGAATCGGAGGGTCTGAATTAGGATAGGCAGTGAGTGGCAATGTAGTATGGAGAAAGGCACCGCGGGGTGGTCAGCAAGGGGAGGTCATGGAACATGGAGTGGCAATGCAGGATAGGTTTCTGAAAAACATCGCGGGGTGGTGCGCAATGTATGGGTTTGTAACATTACATTCACTAGTAGGAGTGAGAAAAACATCACGGGGTGGTGTGAATTAGAGGGTCTGAATTAGGATAGGCATTGAGTGGCAATGTAGGATGGAGAAAAGCACCGCAGGGTGGTCAGCATGGGGAAGTCAGGGATCATGCAGTGCCAATGTAGGATAGGTTTCTGAAAAACATCGCGGGGTGGTGCGCATTGTACGGGTGTGTAACATGACATTCACTACTAGGAGTGAGAAAAACATCGCGGGGTGTTGCGCATTGTATGGGTGTGTAACTTTACATCCACTAGCATGAGTGAGAAAAATATCACGGGGTGGTGTGATTTGGAGGGTCTGAATTAGAATACCCAGTGAGTGGTAATGTAGGATGGAGAAAAGCATCGCTGGATGGTCCGCATGGGGAAGTCAGGGAACATGCAGTGGCAATGTAGGATAGGTTTCTGAAAAACATCGCGTGGTGGTGCGCATTGTATGGGTGTGTAACATTACATTCACTAGTAGCAGTGAGAAAAACATCACGGGGTGGTGCGAATCGGAGGGTCTGAATTAGAATAGGCAGTGAGAGGCAATGTAGGATGGAGAAAAGCACCGCGGGGTGGTCAGCATGGGGAGGACATGTAACATGCAGTGGCAATGAAGGATAGGTTTCTGAAAAACATCGCGGGGTGGTGCGCATTGTATGGGTGTGTAACATTACATTCACTAGTAGGAGTGAGAAAAACATCACGTTGTGGTGTGAATCGGAGGGTCTGAATTAGGATAGGCAGTGAGTGGCAATGTAGTATGGAGAGAAGCACCACGGGGTGGTCAACATGGGAGGAGAGGGAACGTGCAGTGGCAATGTAGGATAGGTTTCTGAAACACATCGCGGGGTGTGCGCATTGTATGGGTGTGTAACATTACATTCACTAGTAGGAGTGAGAAAAACATCACGGGGTGGTGTGAATCGGAGGGTCTGAATTAGGATAGGCAGTGAGTGGCAATGTAGGATGGTGAAAAGCACCACAGGGTGGTGAGCATGGGGAGGTCAGGGAACATGCAGTTGCAATGTAGGATAGTTTTCCGAAAAACATCGCAGGGTGGTGCGCATTGTATATGTGTGTAACATTACATTCACTGTAGGAGGGAGAAAAACATCACGGGGTGGTGTGAATCGGAGGGTCTGAATTAGGATAGGCAGTGAGTGGCAATGTAGGATGGAGAAAAGCACCGCAGGGTGGTCAGGAAGAGGAGGTCAGGGAACATGCAGTGGCAATGTAGGATAGGTTTCTGAAAAACTTTGCAGGGTGGTGGGAATTGTATGGATGTGTAACATTACATTCACTAGTAGGAGTGAGAAAAACATAACGTGTTGGTGAGCATTGTATGGGTGTGTAACATTACATTCACTAGTAGGAGTGAGAAAAACATCACGGGGTGGTGTGAATCAGAGGGTCTGAATTAGGATAGGAAGTGAGTGGCAATGTAGGATGGAGAAAAGCACCACAGGGTGGTGAGCATGGGGAGGTCAGGGAACATGCAGTTGCAATGTAGGATAGTTTTCTGAAAAACAGCGCGGGGTGGTGCGCATTGTATGTGTGTGTAACATTACATTCACTAGTAAGTTTGAGAAAAACATAAAGGGGTGGTGTGAATCGGAGGGTCTGAATTAGGATAGGAAGTGAGTGGCAATGTAGGATGGAGAAAAGTACTGCGGGGTGGTCAGCATGGGGAGGTCAGGGAATATGCAGTGGCAATGTAGGATAGGTTTCTGAAAAACATCGCGGGGTGGTGCGCATTTTACGGGTGTGTAACATTACATTCACTACTAGGAGTGAGAAAAACGTCGCGGGGTGTTGCGCATTGTATGGGTGTGTAACTTTACATTCACTAGCATGAGTGAGAAAAACATCACGGGGTGGTGTGATTTGGAGGGTCTGAATTAGAATAGGCAGTGAGTGGTAATGTAGGATGGAGAAAAGCACCGCTGGATGGTCCGCATGGGGAAGTCAGGGAACATGCAGTGGCAATGTAGGATAGGTTTCTGAAAAACATCGCGTGGTGGTGCGCATTGTATGGGTGTGTAACATTACATTCACTAGTAGGAGTGAGAAAAACATCACGGGGTGGTGCGAATCGGAGCGTCTGAATTAGAATAGGCAGTGAGAGGCAATGGAGGATGGAGAAAAGCACCGCGGGGTGGTCAGCATGGGGAGGACATGTAACATGCAGTGGCAATGAAGGATAGGTTTCTGAAAAACATCGCGGGGTGGTGCGCATTGTATGGGTGTGTAACATTACATTCACTAGTAGGAGTGAGAAAAACATCACGGGGTGGTGTGAATCGGAGGGTCTGAATTAGGATAGGCAGTGAGTGGCAATGTAGTATGGAGAGAAGCACCACGGGGTGGTCAACATGGGAGGAGAGGGAACGTGCAGTGGCAATGTAGGATAGGTTTCTGAAACACATCGCGGGGTGTGCGCATTGTATGGGTGTGTAACATTACATTCACTAGTAGGAGTGAGAAAAACATCACGGGGTGGTGTGAATCGGAGGGTCTGAATTAGGATAGGCAGTGAGTGGCAATGTAGGATGGAGAAAAGCACCACAGGGTGGTGAGCATGGGGAGGTCAGGGAACATGCAGTTGCAATGTAGGATAGTTTTCTGAAAAACATCGCGGGGTGGTGCGCATTGTATATGTGTGTAACATTACATTCACTAGTAGGAGGGAGAAAAACATCACGGGGTGGTGTGAATCGGAGGGTCTGAATTAGGATAGGCAGTGAGTGGCAATGTAGGATGGAGAAAAGCACCGCAGGGTGGTCAGGAAGGGGAGGTCAGAGAACATGCAGTGGCAATGTAGGATAGGTTTCTGAAAAACATTGCGGGGTGGTGGGAATTGTATGGATGTGTGACATTACATTCACTAGTAGGAGTGAGAAAAACATAACGTGTTGGTGAGCATTGTATGGGTGTGTAACATTACATTCACTAGTAGGAGTGAGAAAAACATCACGGGGTGTTGTGAATCAGAGGGTCTGAATTAGGATAGGCAGTGAGTGGCAATGAAGGATAGGGATAAGCACCGCGGGTTGGTCAGCATGGGGAGGTCAGGGAACATGCAGTGGCAATTTAGGATAGGTTTCTGAAAAACTTCGCGGGGTGGTGCACATTGTATGGGTGTGTAACATTACTTTCACTAGTAGGAGTGAGAAAAACATTACGGTGTAGTGTGAATTGGAGGGTCTGAATTAGGATACGCAGTGAGTGGCAATGTAGGATGGAGAAAAGCACCGCGGGGTGGTCAGCATGTGGTGGTCTGGGAACATGCAGTGGCAATGTAGGATAGGTTTCTGAAAAACAGCGCGGGGTGGTGCACATTGTATGGGTGTGTAACATTACATTCACTAGTAGGAATGAGAAAAACATCACGGGGTCATGAGCATTGTATGGGTGTGTAAAATTGCATTCACTAGTAGGAGTGAGAAAAACATCACGGGGTGGTGTGAATCGGAGGGTCTGAATTAGGATAGGCATTGTGTGGCAATGTAGCATGGGGAAAAGCACCGCGGGATGGTCAGCATGTGGAGGTCAGGGAACATGCAGTGGCAATGTATGATACGTTTCTGAAAAACATTGCGGGGTGGTGGGAATTGTATGGATGTGTAACATTACATTCACTAGTAGGAGTGAGAAAAACATCATGGGGTGGTGTGAATCGGAGGGTCTGAATTAGGATAGGCAGTGAGTGGCAATGAATTATGGAGAAAGGCACCGCGGGGTGGTCAGCAAGGGGAGGTTAGGGAAGGTGCAGTGGCAATGTGGGATAAGTTTTTGAAAAACTTCGCGGAGTGGTGCGCATTGTATGGGTGTGTAACATTACATTCACTAGTAGGAGTGAGAAAAACATCACGGGGTGGTGCGCATTGTATGGTTGTGTAACATTATATCAACTAGTAGGAGTGAGAAAAACATCATGGGGTGGTGTGAATCGGAGGGTCTGAATTAGGATAGGCAGTGAGTGGCAATGTAGTATGGAGAAAGGCACCGCGGGGTGGTCAGCAAGGGGAGGTCATGGAACATGCAGTGGCAATGTAGGATAGGTTTCTGAAAAACAGCGCGGGGTGGTGCGCATTGTATATGTGTGTAACATTACATTCACTAGTAAGTTTGAGAAAAACATAAAGGGGTGTTGTGAATCGGAGGGTCTGAATTAGGATAGGAAGTGAGTGGCAATGTAGGATGGAGAAAAGCACTGCGGGGTGGTCAGCATGGGGAGGTCAGGGAATATTCAGTGGCAATGCAGGATAGGTTTCTGAAAAACATCGCGGGGTGGTGCGCAATGTATGGGTTTGTAACATTACATTCACTAGTAGGAGTGAGAAAAACATCACGGGGTGGTGTGAATTAGAGGGTCTGAATTAGGATAGGCATTGAGTGGCAATGTAGGATGGAGAAAAGCACCGCAGGGTGGTCAGCATGGGGAAGTCAGGGATCATGCAGTGCCAATGTAGGATAGGTTTCTGAAAAACATCGCGGGGTGGTGCGCATTGTACGGGTGTGTAACATTACATTCACTACTAGGAGTGAGAAAAACATCGCGGGGTGTTGCGCATTGTATGGGTGTGTAACTTTACATCCACTAGCATGAGTGAGAAAAATATCACGGGGTGGTGTGATTTGGAGGGTCTGAATTAGAATACGCAGTGAGTGGTAATGTAGGATGGAGAAAAGCATCGCTGGATGGTCCGCATGGGGAAGTCAGGGAACATGCAGTGGCAATGTAGGATAGGTTTCTGAAAAACATCGCGTGGTGGTGCGCATTGTATGGGTGTGTAACATTACATTCACTAGTAGGAGTAAGAAAAACATCACGGGGTGGTGCGAATCGGAGGGTCTGAATTAGAATAGGCAGTGAGAGGCAATGTAGGATGGAGAAAAGCACCGCGGGGTGGTCAGCATGGGGAGGACATGTAACATGCAGTGGCAATGAAGGATAGGTTTCTGAAAAACATCGCGGGGTGGTGCGCATTGTATGGGTGTGTAACATTACATTCACTAGTAGGAGTGAGAAAAACATCACGTTGTGGTGTGAATCGGAGGGTCTGAATTAGGATAGGCAGTGAGTGGCAATGTAGTATGGAGAGAAGCACCACGGGGTGGTCAACATGGGAGGAGAGGGAACGTGCAGTGGCAATGTAGGATAGGTTTCTGAAACACATCGCGGGGTGTGCGCATTGTATGGGTGTGTAACATTACATTCACTAGTAGGAGTGAGAAAAACATCACGGGGTGGTGTGAATCGGAGGGTCTGAATTAGGATAGGCAGTGAGTGGCAATGTAGGATGGTGAAAAGCACCACAGGGTGGTGAGCATGGGGAGGTCAGGGAACATGCAGTTGCAATGTAGGATAGTTTTCTGAAAAACATCGCAGGGTGGTGCGCATTGTATATGTGTGTAACATTACATTCACTGTAGGAGGGAGAAAAACATCACGGGGTGGTGTGAATCGGAGGGTCTGAATTAGGATAGGCAGTGAGTGGCAATGTAGGATGGAGAAAAGCACCGCAGGGTGGTCAGGAAGAGGAGGTCAGGGAACATGCAGTGGCAATGTAGGATAGGTTTCTGAAAAACATTGCAGGGTGGTGGGAATTGTATGCATGTGTAACATTACATTCACTAGTAGGAGTGAGAAAAACATAACGTGTTGGTGAGCATTGTATGGGTGTGTAACATTACATTCACTAGTAGGAGTGAGAAAAACATCACGGGGTGGTGTGAATCAGAGGGTCTGAATTAGGATAGGAAGTGAGTGGCAATGTAGGATGGAGAAAAGCACCACAGGGTGGTGAGCATGGGGAGGTCAGGGAACATGCAGTTGCAATGTAGGATAGTTTTCTGAAAAACAGCGCGGGGTGGTGTGCATTGTATGTGTGTGTAACATTACATTCACTAGTAAGTTTGAGAAAAACATAAAGGGGTGGTGTGAATCGGAGGGTCTGAATTAGGATAGGAAGTGAGTGGCAATGTAGGATGGAGAAAAGCACTGCGGGGTGGTCAGCATGGGGAGGTCAGGGAATATGCAGTGGCAATGCAGGATAGGTTTCTGAAAAACATCGCGGGGTGGTGCGCAATGTATGGGTTTGTAACATTACATTCACTAGTAGGAGTGAGAAAAACATCACGGGGTGGTGTGAATTAGAGGGTCTGAATTAGGATAGGCATTGAGTGGCAATGTAGGATGGAGAAAAGCACCGCAGGGTGGTCAGCATGGGGAAGTCAGGGATCATGCAGTGCAAATGTAGGATAGGTTTCTGAAAAACATCGCGGGGTGGTGCGCATTGTACGGGTGTGTAACATTACATTCACTACTAGGAGTGAGAAAAACATCGCGGGGTGTTGCGCATTGTATGGGTGTGTAACTTTACATCCACTAGCATGAGTGAGAAAAACATCACGGGGTGGTGTGATTTGGAGGGTCTGAATTAGAATAGGCAGTGAGTGGTAATGTAGGATGGAGAAAAGCACCGCTGGATGGTCCGCATGGGGAAGTCAGGGAACATGCAGTGGCAATGTAGGATAGGTTTCTGAAAAACATCGCGTGGTGGTGCGCATTGTATGGGTGTGTAACATTACATTCACTATTAGGAGTGAGAAAAACATCACGGGGTGGTGCGAATCGGAGGGTCTGAATTAGAATAGGCGGTGAGAGGCAATGTAGGATGGAAAAAAGCACCGCGGGGTGGTCAGCATGGGGAGGACATGTAACATGCAGTGGCAATGTAGGATAGGTTTCTGAAACACATCGCGGGGTGTGCGCATTGTATGGGTGTGTAACATTACATTCACTAGTAGGAGTGAGAAAAACATCACGGGGTGGTGTGAATCGGAGGGTCTGAATTAGGATAGGCAGTGAGTGGCAATGTAGGATGGAGAAAAGCACCACAGGGTGGTGAGCATGGGGAGGTCAGGGAACATGCAGTTGCAATGTAGGATAGTTTTCTGAAAAACATCGCGGGGTGGTGCGCATTGTATATGTGTGTAACATTACATTCACTAGTAGGAGGGAGAAAAACATCACGGGGTGGTGTGAATCGGAGGGTCTGAATTAGGATAGGAAGTGAGTGGCAATGTAGGATGGAGAAAAGCACCGCAGGGTGGTCAGGAAGGGGAGGTCAGGGAACATGCAGTGGCAATGTAGGATAGGTTTCTGAAAAACATTGCGGGGTTTGGGAATTGTATGGATGTGTAACATTACATTCACTAGTAGGAGTGAGAAAAACATAACGTGTTGGTGAGCATTGTATGGGTGTGTAACATTACATTCACTAGTAGGAGTGAGAAAAACATCACGGGGTGGTGTGAATCAGAGGGTCTGAATTAGGATAGGCAGTGAGTGGCAATGAAGGATAGGGATAAGCACCGCGGGTTGGTCAGCATGGGGAGGTCAGGGAACATGCAGTGGCAATTTAGGATAGGTTTCTGAAAAACTTCGCGGGGTGGTGCACATTGTATGGGTGTGTAACATTACTTTCACTAGTAGGAGTGAGAAAAACATCACGGTGTAGTGTGAATTGGAGGGTCTGAATTAGGATAGGCAGTGAGAGGCAATGTAGGATGGAGAAAAGCACCACGAGGTGGTCAGCATGTGGTGGTCTGGGAACATGCAGTGGCAATGTAGGATAGGTTTCTGAAAAACATCGCGGGGTGTTGCACATTGTATGGGTGTGTAACATTACATTCACTAGTAGGAATGAGAAAAACATCACGGGGTCGTGAGCATTGTATGGGTGTGTAAAATTGCATTCACTAGTAGGAGTGAGAAAAACTTCACGGGGTGGTGTGAATCGGAGGGTGTGAATTAGGATAGGCATTGTGTGGCAATGTAGCATGGGGAAAAGCACCGCGGGATGGTCAGCATGTGGAGGTCAGGGAACATGCAGTGGCAATGTATGATACGTTTCTGAAAAACATTACGGGGTGGTGGGAATTTTATGGATGTGTAACATTACATTCACTAGTAGGAGTGAGAAAAACATCATGGGGTGGTGTGAATCGGAGGGTCTGAATTAGGATAGGCAGTGAGTGGCAATGAATTATGGAGAAAGGCACCGCGTGGTGGTCAGCAAGGGGAGGTTAGGGAAGGTGCAGTGGCAATGTAGGATAAGTTTCTGAAAAACTTCGCGGAGTGGTGCGCATTGTATGGGTGTGTAACATTACATTCACTAGTAGGAGTGAGAAAAACATCACGGGGTGGTGCGCATTGTATGGTTGTGTAACATTATATCAACTAGTAGGAGTGAGAAAAACATCATGGGGTGGTGTGAATCGGAGGGTCTGAATTAGGATAGGCAGTGAGTGGCAATGTAGTATGGAGAAAGGCACCGCGGGGTGGTCAGCAAGGGGAGGTCATGGAACATGCAGTGGCAATGTAGGATAGGTTTCTGAAAAACAGCGCGGGGTGGTGCGCATTGTATGTGTGTGTAACATTACATTCACTAGTAAGTTTGAGAAAAACATAAAGGGGTGGTGTGAATCAGAGGGTCTGAATTAGGATAGGAAGTGAGTGGCAATGTAGGATGGAGAAAAGCACTGCGGGGTGGTCAGCATGGGGAGGTCAGGGAATATGCAGTGGCAATGCAGGATAGGTTTCTGAAAAACATCGCGGGGTGGTGCGCATTGTATGGGTGTGTAACATTACATTCACTAGTAGGAGTGAGAAAAACATCACGGGGTGGTGCGAATCGGAGGGTCTGAATTAGAATAGGCAGTGAGAGGCAATGTAGGATGGAGAAAAGCACCGCGGGGTGGTCAGCATGGGGAGGATATGTAACATGCAGTGGCAATGAAGGATAGGTTTCTGAAAAACATCGCGGGGTGGTGCGCATTGTATGGGTGTGTAACATTACATTCACTAGTAGGAGTGAGAAAAACATCACGTTGTGGTGTGAATCGGAGGGTCTGAATTAGGATAGGCAGTGAGTGGCAATGTAGTATGGAGAGAAGCACCACGGGGTGGTCAACATGGGAGGAGAGGGAACGTGCAGTGGCAATGTAGGATAGGTTTCTGAAACACATCGCGGGGTGTGCGCATTGTATGGGTGTGTAACATTACATTCACTAGTAGGAGTGAGAAAAACATCACGGGGTGGTGTGAATCGGAGGGTCTGAATTAGGATAGGCAGTGAGTGGCAATGTAGGATGGTGAAAAGCACCACAGGGTGGTGAGCATGGGGAGGTCAGGGAACATGCAGTTGCAATGTAGGATAGTTTTCTGAAAAACATCGCAGGGTGGTGCGCATTGTATATGTGTGTAACATTACATTCACTGTAGGAGGGAGAAAAACATCACGGGGTGGTGTGAATCGGAGGGTCTGAATTAGGATAGGCAGTGAGTGGCAATGTAGGATGGAGAAAAGCACCGCAGGTTGGTCAGGAAGAAGAGGTCAGGGAACATGCAGTGGCAATGTAGGATAGGTTTCTGAAAAACATTGCAGGGTGGTGGGAATTGTATGGATGTGTAACATTACATTCACTAGTAGGAGTGAGAAAAACATAACGTGTTGGTGAGCATTGTATGGGTGTGTAACATTACATTCACTAGTAGGAGTGAGAAAAACATCACGGGGTGGTGTGAATCAGAGGGTCTGAATTAGGATAGGAAGTGAGTGGCAATGTAGGATGGAGAAAAGCACCACAGGGTGGTGAGCATGGGGAGGTCAGGGAACATGCAGTTTCAATGTAGGATAGTTTTCTGAAAAACAGCGCGGGGTGGTGCGCATTGTATGTGTGTGTAACATTACATTCACTAGTAAGTTTGAGAAAAACATAAAGGGGTGGTGTGAATCGGAGGGTCTGAATTAGGATAGGAAGTGAGTGGCAATGTAGGATGGAGAAAAGCACTGCGGGGTGGTCAGCATGGGGAGGTCAGGGAATATGCAGTGGCAATGCAGGATAGGTTTCTGAAAAACATCGCGGGGTGGTGCCTAATGTATGGGTTTGTAACATTACATTCACTAGTAGGAGTGAGAAAAACATCACGGGGTGGTGTGAATTAGAGGGTCTGAATTAGGATAGGCATTGAGTGGCAATGTAGGATGGAGAAAAGCACCGCAGGGTGGTCAGCATGGGGAAGTCAGGGATCATGCAGTGCCAATGTAGGGTAAGTTTCTGAAAAACATCGCGGGGTGGTGCGCATTGTACGGGTGTGTAACATTACATTCACTACTAGGAGTGAGAAAAACATCGCGGGGTGTTGCGCATTGTATGGGTGTGTAACTTTACATCCACTAGCATGAGTGAGAAAAACATCACGGGGTGGTGTGATTGGAGGGTCTGAATTAGAATAGGCAGTGAGTGGTAATGTAGGATGGAGAAAAGCACCGCTGGATGGTCCGCATGGGGAAGTCAGGGAACATGCAGTGGCAATGTAGGATAGGTTTCTGAAAAACATCGCGTGGTGGTGCGCATTGTATGGGTGTGTAACATTACATTCACTATTAGGAGTGAGAAAAACATCACGGGGTGGTGCGAATCGGAGGGTCTGAATTAGAATAGGCAGTGAGAGGCAATGTAGGATGGAAAAAAGCACCGCGGGGTGGTCAGCATGGGGAGGACATGTAACATGCGGTGGCAATGAAGGATAGGTTTCTGAAAAACATCGCGGGGTGGTGCGCATTGTATGGGTGTGTAACATTACATTCACTAGTAGGAGTGAGAAAAACATCACGGGGTGGTGTGAATCGGAGGGTCTGAATTATGATAGGCAGTGAGGGGCAATGTAGTATGGAGAGAAGCACCACGGGGTGGTCAACATGGGAGGAGAGGGAACGTGCAGTGGCAATGTAGGATAGGTTTCTGAAACACATCGCGGGGTGTGCGCATTGGATGGGTGTGTAACATTACATTCACTAGTAGGAGTGAGAAAAACATCACGGGGTGGTGTGAATCGGAGGGTCTGAATTAGGATAGGCAGTGAGTGGCAATGTAGGATGGAGAAAAGCACCACAGGGTGGTGAGCATGGGGAGGTCAGGGAACATGCAGTTGCAATGTAGGATAGTTTTCTGAAAAACATCGCGGGGTGGTGCGCATTGTATATGTGTGTAACATTACATTCACTAGTAGGAGGGAGAAAAACATCACGGGGTGGTGTGAATCGGAGGGTCTGAATTAGGATAGGAAGTGAGTGGCAATGTAGGATGGAGAAAAGCACCGCAGGGTGGTCAGGAAGGGGAGGTCAGGGAACATGCAGTGGCAATGTAGGATAGGTTTCAGAAAAACATTGCGGGGTTTGGGAATTGTATGGATGTGTAACATTACATTCACTAGTAGGAGTGAGAAAAACATAACGTGTTGGTGAGCATTGTATGGGTGTGTAACATTACATTCACTAGTAGGAGTGAGAAAAACATCACGGGGTGGTGTGAATCAGAGGGTCTGAATTAGGATAGGCAGTGAGTGGCAATGAAGGATAGGGATAAGCACCGCGGGTTGGTCAGCATGCGGAGGTCAGGGAACATGCAGTGGCAATTTAGGATAGGTTTCTGAAAAACTTCATGGGGTGGTGCACATTGTATGGGTGTGTAACATTACTTTCACTAGTAGGAGTGAGAAAAACATCACGGTGTAGTGTGAATTGGAGGGTCTGAATTAGGATAGGCAGTGAGAGGCAATGTAGGATGGAGAAAAGCACCACGAGGTGGTCAGCATGTGGTGGTCTGGGAACATGCAGTGGCAATGTAGGATAGGTTTCTGAAAAACATCGCGGGGTGGTGCACATTGTATGGGTGTGTAACATTACATTCACTAGTAGGAATGAGAAAAACATCACGGGGTCGTGAGCATTGTATGGGTGTGTAAAATTGCATTCACTAGTAGGAGTGAGAAAAACATCACGGGGTGGTGTGAATCGGAGGGTGTGAATTAGGATAGGCATTGTGTGGCAATGTAGCATGGGGAAAAGCACCGCGGGATGGTCAGCATGTGGAGGTCAGGGAACATGCAGTGGCAATGTATGATACGTTTCTGAAAAACATTGCGGGGTGGTGGGAATTGTATGGATGTGTAACATTACATTCACTAGTAGGAGTGAGAAAAACATCATGGGGTGGTGTGAAACGGAGGGTCTGAATTAGGATAGGAAGTGAGTGGCAATGAATTATGGAGAAAGGCACCGCGTGGTTGTCAGCAAGGGGAGGTTAGGGAAGGTGCAGTGGCAATGTAGGATAAGTTTCTGAAAAACTTCGCGGAGTGGTGCGCATTGTATGGGTGTGTAACATTACATTCACTAGTAGGAGTGAGAAAAACATCACGGGGTGGTGCGCATTGTATGGTTGTGTAACATTATATCAACTAGTAGGAGTGAGAAAAACATCATGGGGTGGTGTGAATCGGAGGGTCTGAATTAGGATAAGCAGTGAGTGGCAATGTAGTATGGAGAAAGGCACCGCGGGGTGGTCAGCAAGGGGAGGTCATGGAACATGCAGTGGCAATGTAGGATAGGTTTCTGAAAAACAGCGCGGGGTGGTGCGCATTGTATGTGTGTGTAACATTACTTTCACTAGTAAGTTTGAGAAAAACATAAAGGGGTGGTGTGAATCAGAGGGTCTGAATTAGGATAGGAAGTGAGTGGCAATGTAGGATGGAGAAAAGCACTGCGGGGTGGTCAGCATGGGGAGGTCAGGGAATATGCAGTGGCAATGCAGGATAGGTTTCTGAAAAACATCGCGGGGTGGTGCGCATTGTATGGGTGTGTAACATTACATTCACTAGTAGGAGTGAGAAAAACATCACGGGGTGGTGCGAATCGGAGGGTCTGAATTAGAATAGGCAGTGAGAGGCAATGTAGGATGAAGAAAAGCACCGCGGGGTGGTCAGCATGGGGAGGACATGTAACATGCAGTGGCAATGAAGGATAGGTTTCTGAAAAACATCGCGGGGTGGTGCGCATTGTATGGGTGTGTAACATTACATTCAGTAGTAGGAGTGAGAAAAACATCACGGGGTGGTGTGAATCGGAGGGTCTGAATTAGGATAGGCAGTGAGTGGCAATGTAGTATGGAGAGAAGCACCACGGGGTGGTCAACATGGGAGGAGAGGGAACGTGCAGTGGCAATGTAGGATAGGTTTCTGAAACACATCGCGGGGTGTGCGCATTGTATGGGTGTGTAACATTACATTCACTAGTAGGAGTGAGAAAAACATCACGGGGTGGTGTGAATCGGAGGGTCTGAATTAGGATAGGCAGTGAGTGGCAATGTAGGATGGTGAAAAGCACCACAGGGTGGTGAGCATGGGGAGGTCAGGGAACATGCAGTTGCAATGTAGGATAGTTTTCTGAAAAACATCGCAGGGTGGTGCGCATTGTATATGTGTGTAACATTACATTCACTGTAGGAGGGAGAAAAACATCACGGGGTGGTGTGAATCGGAGGGTCTGAATTAGGATAGGCAGGGAGTGGCAATGTAGGATGGAGAAAAGCACCGCAGGGTGGTCAGGAAGAGGAGGTCAGGGAACATGCAGTGGCAATGTAGGATAGGTTTCTGAAAAACTTTGCAGGGTGGTCTGAATTGTATGGATGTGTAACATTACATTCACTAGTAGGAGTGAGAAAAACATAACGTGTTGGTGAGCATTGTATGGGTGTGTAACATTACATTCACTAGTAGGAGTGAGAAAAACATCACGGGGTGGTGTGAATCAGAGGGTCTGAATTAGGATAGGAAGTGAGTGGCAATGTAGGATGTAGAAAAGCACCACAGGGTGGTGAGCATGGGGAGGTCAGGGAACATGCAGTTGCAATGTAGGATAGTTTTCTGAAAAACAGCGCGGGGTGGTGCGCATTGTATGTGTGTGTAACATTACATTCACTAGTAAGTTTGAGAAAAACATAAAGGGGTGGTGTGAATCGGAGGGTCTGAATTAGGATAGGAAGTGAGTGGCAATGTAGGATGGAGAAAAGCACTGCGGGGTGGTCAGCATGGGGAGTCAGGGAATATGCAGTGGCAATGCAGGATAGGTTTCTGAAAAACATCGCGGGGTGGTGCGCAATGTATGGGTTTGTAACATTACATTCACTAGTAGGAGTGAGAAAAACATCACGGGGTGGTGTGAATTAGAGGGTCTGAATTAGGATAGGCATTGAGTGGCAATGTAGGATGGAGAAAAGCACCGCAGGGTGGTCAGCATGGGGAAGTCAGGGATCATGCAGTGCCAATGTAGGATAGGTTTCTGAAAAACATCGCGGGGTGGTGCGCATTGTACGGGTGTGTAACATTACATTCACTACTAGGAGTGAGAAAAACATCGCGGGGTGTTGCGCATTGTATGGGTGTGTAACTTTACATCCACTAGCATGAGTGAGAAAAACATCACGGGGTGGTGTGATTTGGAGGGTCTGAATTAGAATAGGCAGTGAGTGGTAATGTAGGATGGAGAAAAGCACCGCTGGATGGTCCGCATGGGGAAGTCAGGGAACATGCAGTGGCAATGTAGGATAGGTTTCTGAAAAACATCGCGTGGTGGTGCGCATTGTATGGGTGTGTAACATTACATTCACTATTAGGAGTGAGAAAAACATCACGGGGTGGTGCGAATCGGAGGGTCTGAATTAGAATAGGCAGTGAGAGGCAATGTAGGATGGAAAAAAGCACCGCGGGGTGGTCAGCATGGGGAGGACATGTAACATGCAGTGGCAATGAAGGATAGGTTTCTGAAAAACATCGCGGGGTGGTGCGCATTGTATGGGTGTGTAACATTACATTCACTAGTAGGAGTGAGAAAAACATCACGGGGTGGTGTGAATCGGAGGGTCTGAATTAGGATAGGCAGTGAGTGGCAATGTAGTATGGAGAGAAGCACCACGGGGTGGTCAACATGGGAGGAGAGGGAACGTGCAGTGGCAATGTAGGATAGGTTTCTGAAACACATCGCGGGGTGTGCGCATTGTATGGGTGTGTAACATTACATTCACTAGTAGGAGTGAGAAAAACATCACGGGGTGGTGTGAATCGGAGGGTCTGAATTAGGATAGGCAGTGAATGGCAATGTAGGATGGAGAAAAGCACCACAGGGTGGTAAGCATGGGGAGGTCAGGGAACATGCAGTTGCAATGTAGGATAGTTTTCTGAAAAACATCGCGGGGTGGTGCGCATTGTATATGTGTGTAACATTACATTCACTAGTAGGAGGGAGAAAAACATCACGGGGTGGTGTGAATCGGAGGGTCTGAATTAGGATAGGAAGTGAGTGGCAATGTAGGATGGAGAAAAGCACCGCAGGGTGGTCAGGAAGGGGAGGTCAGGGAACATGCAGTGGCAATGTAGGATAGGTTTCTGAAAAACATTGCGGGGTTTGGGAATTGTATGGATGTGTAACATTACATTCACTAGTAGGAGTGAGAAAAACATAACGTGTTGGTGAGCATTGTATGGGTGTGTAACATTACATTCACTAGTAGGAGTGAGAAAAACATCACGGGGTGTTGTGAATCAGAGGGTCTGAATTAGGATAGGCAGTGAGTGGCAATGAAGGATAGGGATAAGCACCGCGGGTTAGTCAGCATGGGGAGGTCAGGGAACATGCAGTGGCAATTTAGGATAGGTTTCTGAAAAACTTCGCGGGGTGGTGCACATTGTATGGGTGTGTAACATTACTTTCACTAGTAGGAGTGAGAAAAACATCACGGTGTAGTGTGAATTGGAGGGTCTGAATTAGGATAGGCAGTGAGAGGCAATGTAGGATGGAGAAAAGCACCACGAGGTGGTCAGCATGTGGTGGTCTGGGAACATGCAGTGGCAATGTAGGATAGGTTTCTGAAAAACATCGCGGGGTGGTGCACATTGTATGGGTGTGTAACATTACATTCACTAGTAGGAATGAGAAAAAACATCACGGGCTCGTGAGCATTGTATGGGTGTGTAAAATTGCATTCACTAGTAGGAGTGAGAAAAACATCACGCGGTGGTGTGAATTGGAGGGTGTGAATTAGGATAGGCATTGTGTGGCAATGTAGCATGGGGAAAAGCACCGCGGGATGGTCAGCATGTGGAGGTCAGGGAACATGCAGTGGCAATGTATGATACGTTTCTGAAAAACATTGCGGGGTGGTGGGAATTGTATGGATGTGTAACATTACATTCACTAGTAGGAGTGAGAAAAACATCATGGGGTGGTGTGAATCGGAGGGTCTGAATTAGGATAGGCAGTGAGTGGCAATGAATTATGGAGAAAGGCACCGCGTGGTGGTCAGCAAGGGGAGGTTAGGGAAGGTGCAGTGGCAATGTAGGATAAATTTCTGAAAAACTTCGCGGAGTGGTGCGCATTGTATGGGTGTGTAACATTACATTCAGTAGTAGGAGTGAGAAAAACATCACGGGGTGGTGCGCATTGTATGGTTGTGTAACATTATATCAACTAGTAGGAGTGAGAAAAACATCATGGGGTGGTGTGAATCGGAGGGTCTGAATTAGGATAGGCAGTGAGTGGCAATGTAGTATGGAGAAAGGCACCACGGGGTGGTCAGCAAGGGGAGGTCATGGAACATGCAGTGGCAATGTAGGATAGGTTTCTGAAAAACAGCGCGGGGTGGTGCGCATTGTATGTGTGTGTAACATTACATTCACTAGTAAGTTTGAGAAAAACATAAAGGGGTGGTGTGAATCAGAGGGTCTGAATTAGGATAGGAAGTGAGTGGCAATGTAGATGGAGAAAAGCACTGCGGGGTGGTCAGCATGGGGAGGTCAGGGAATATGCAGTGGCAATGCAGGATAGGTTTCTGAAAAACATCGCGGGGTGGTGCGCATTGTATGGGTGTGTAACATTACATTCACTAGTAGGAGTGAGAAAAACATCACGGGGTGGTGTGAATAGGAGGGTCTGAATTAGGATAGGCATTGAGTGGCAATGTAGGATGGAGAAAAGCACCGCAGGGTGGTCAGCATGGGGAAGTCAGGGATCATGCAGTGCCAATGTAGGATAGGTTTCTGAAAAACATTGCGGGGTGGTGCGCATTGTACGGGTGAGTAACATTACATTCACTACTAGGAGTGAGAAAAACATCGCGGGGTGTTGCGCATTGTATGGGTGTGTAACTTTACATTCACTAGCATGAGTGAGAAAAACATCACGGGGTGGTGTGATTTGGAGTGTCTGAATTAGAATAGGCAGTGAGTGGTAATGTAGGATGGAGAAAAATACCGCTGGATGGTCCGAATGGGGAAGTCAGGGAACATGCAGTGGCAATGTAGGATAGGTTTCTGAAAAACATCGCGTGGTGGTGCGCATTGTATGGGTGTGTAACATTACATTCACTAGTAGGAGTGAGAAAAACATCACGCGGTGGTGCGAATCTGAGGGTCTGAATTAGAATAGGCAGTGAGAGGCAATGTAGGATGGAGAAAAGCACCGCGGGGTGGTCAGCATGGGGAGGACATGTAACATGCAGTGGCAATGAAGGATAGGTTTCTGAAAAACATCGCGGGGTGGTGCGCATTGTATGGGTGTGTAACATTACATTCACTAGTCGGAGTGAGAAACACATCATGGGTTGGTGTGCATTGTATGGGTGTGTAATATTACATTCACTAGTAGGAGTGAGAAAAACATCACGGGGTGGTGTGATTCGGAGGGTCTGAATTAGTATAGGCAGTGAATAGCGATGTAGGATGGAGAAAAGCACCGCGGGGTGGTCAGCTTGGGGAGGTCAGGGAACATGCAGTGGCAATGTAGGATAGGTTTCTGAAAAACAACACGGGGTGGTGCGCATTGTATGGGTGTGTAACATTACATTCACTAGTAGAGTGAGAAAAACATCACGGGGTGGTGCGCATTGTATGGGTGTGTAAAATTACATTCACTAGTTAGAGTGAGAAAAACATCACGGGGTGGTGTGAATCGGAGGGTCTGAATTAAGATAGGCAGTGAGTGGCAATTTAGGATGGGGAAAAGCACCATGGGGTGGTCAGCATGGGGAGGTCAGGGAACATGCAGTGGCAATGTATGACAGGTTTCTGAAAAACATCACGGGGTGGTGCGCATTGTATGGGTGTGTAACATTACATTCACTATTAGGAGTGAGAAAAACATCACGGGGTGGTGTGAATCGGAGGGTCTGAATTAGGATAGGCATTGAGTGGCAATGTAGGATGGGGAAAAGCACAGCGGGTGGTCAGCATGTGGAGGTCATGGAACATGCAGTGGCAATATAGGATAGGTTTCTGATAAACATCGCGGGGTGGTGCGCATTGTATGGGTGTGTAACATTACATTCACTAGTACGAGTGAGAAAAACATCGCGGTGTGGTGTGAATCGGAGGATCGGAATTAGGATAGGAAGTGAGTGGCAATGTTGGATGGAGAAAAGCACCTCGGGCTGGTCAGCATGGGGAATTCGGGGGACATGCAGTGGCAATGTAGGATAGGTTTCTGAAAAACATCGCGGGGTGGTGTGCATTTTATGAGTGTGTAACATTACATTCACTAGTAATAGTGAGAAAAACATCACGGTGTGGTGTGAATTGGATGGTCTGAATTAGGATAGGCAGTGTGTGGCAATGTAGGATGGAGAAAAGCACCGCGGGGTGGTCAGCATGGGGAGGTCAGGGAACAGGCAGTAACAATTTAGGATAGGTTTCTGAAACACATCGCGGGGTGTGCGCATTGTATGGGTGTGTAACATTACATTCACTAGTAGGAGTGAGAAAAACATCTCGGGGTGGTGTGAATCGTAGGGTCTGAATTAGGATAGGCAGTGAGTGGCAATGTAGGATGGAGAAAAGCACCACAGGATGGTCAGCATGGGGAGGTCATGGAATATGCAGTGGCAATGAAGAATAGGTTTCTGAAAAACATCACGGAGTGGTGCGCATTGTATGGGTGTGTGACATTACATTCACTAGTAGGAGTGAGAAAAACATCACAGGGTGGTTTGAATTGGAGGGTCTGAATTAGGATAGACAGTGAGTGGCAATTTAGGATGGATAAAAGCACCGTTGGTCGGTCAGCATGGTGAGGTCAGGGAACATGCAGTGTCAATGTAGGATAGGTTTCTGAAAAACATCGCGGGGTGGTGAGCATTGTATGGGTGTGTAACATTACATTCATTAGTAGGAGTGAGAAAAACCTCACGGGGTGGTGTGAATCGGAGGGTCTGAATTAGGATAGGCAGTGACTGGCAATGTAGGATGGGGAAAAGCACCGCGGGGTGGTCAGCATGGGGAGGTCAGGGATTATGCAGTGGCAATGTCGGATAGGTTTCTGAAAAACATCGCGGGGTTGTGCGCATTGTATGGGTGTGTAACATTACATTCACTAATAGGAGTGAGAAAAACATCACGGGGTGGTGTGAATCGGAGGGTCTGAATTAGGAGAGGCAGTGAGTGGCAATGTAGGATGGAGAAAAGCACCGCGGGGTGGTCAGCAATGGAAGGTCAGGGAACATGCAGTGGCAATGTAGGATAGGTTTCTGAAAAACATCGCGGGGTGGTTCGCATTGTACGGGTGTGTAACATTACATTCACTAGTAGGAGTGAGAAAAACATCGCGGTGTGGTGTGAATCGGAGGATCGGAATTAGGATAGGAAGTGAGTGGCAATGTAGGATGGAGAAAAGCACCTCGGGGTGGTCAGCATGGGGAATTCAGGGAATATGCAGTGGCAATGTAGGATAGGTTTCTGAAAAACATCGCGGGGTGTTGTGCATTGTATGGGTGTGTAACATTACATTCACTAGTAGGAGTGAGAAAAACATCACGGTGTGGTGTGAATTGGATGGTCTGAATTAGGATAGGCAGTGTGTGGCAATGTAGGATGGAGAAAAGCACCGCGGGGTGGTCAGCATGGGGAAGTCATGGAACATACAGTGGCAATATAGGATAGGTTTCTGAAAAACATCGCGGGGTGGTGCGCATTGTATGGGTGTGTAACATTACATTCACTAGTAGGAGTGAGAAACACATCATGGGTTGGTGCCCATTGTATGGGTGTGTAACATTACATTCACTAGTAGGAGTGAGAAAAACATCACAGGGTGGTTTGAATTGGAGGGTCTGAATTAGGATAGACAGTGAGTGGCAATTAAGGATGGATAAAAGCACCGTTGGTTGGTCAGCATGGTGAGGTCAGGGAACATGCATTGTCAATGTAGGATAGGTTTCTGAAAAACATCGCGGGGTGGTGCGCATTGTATGGGTTTGTAACATTACATTCACCAGTAGGAGTGAGAAAAACATCACGGGGTGGTGTGAATCGGAGGGTCTGAATTAGGAGAGGCAGTGAGTGGCAATGTAGGATGGAGAAAGAACCGCGGGGTGGTCAGCAATGGGAGGTGAGGGAACATGCAGTGGCATGTAGGATAGGTTTTTGAAAAACATCGCGGGGTGGTGCGCATTGTATGGGTGTGTAACATTACATTCACTAGTAGGAGTGACAAAAACATCATGGGGTTGTGCGCATTGTATGGGTGTGTAACATTACATTCACTAGTAGGAGTGAGAAAAACATCGCGGTGTGGTGTGAATCGGAGGATCTAAATTAGGATAGGAAGTGAGTGGCAATGTACGATGGAGAAAAGCACCTCGGGGTGGTCCGCATGGGGAAGTCAGGGAAAATGCAGTGGCAATGTAGGATAGGTTTCTCAAAAATATCGCGGGGTGGTGCGCATTGTATGGGTGTGTAACATTACATTCACTAGTAGGAGTGAGAAAAACATCGCGGGGTGTTGCGCCTTGTATGGGTGTGTAACATTACATTCACTAGTAGGAGTGAGAAAAACATCACGGGGTGGTGCGAATCGGAGGGTCTGAATTAGAATAGGCAGTGAGAGGCAATGTAGGATGGAGAAAAGCACCGTGGGGTGGTCAGCATGGGGAGGTCATGTAACATGCAGTGGCAATGAAGGATAGGTTTCTGAAAAACATCGCTGTGTGGTGCGCATTGTATGGGTGTGTAACATTACATTCACTAGTAGTAGTGAGAAACACATCATGGGGTGGTTCGAATTGTATGGGTGTGTAACATTACATTCATTAGGAGGAGTGAGAAAAACATCACGGGGTGGTCTGAATCGGAGGGTCTGAATTAGGATACGAAGTGAGTGGCAATTTAGGATGGAAAAAAACACCGCGGGGTGGTCAGCATGGTGACGTCAGATAACATGCAGTGGCAATGTAGGATAGGTTTCTGAAAAACATCGCGGGGTGGTGAGCATTGTATGGGTGTGTAACATTACATTCACTAGTAGGAGTGAGAAAAACATCACGGGGTGGTGCGAATCGGAGGGTCTGAATTAGAATAGGCAGTGAGAGGCAATGTAGGATGGAGAAAAGCACCGCGGGGTGGTCAGCATGGGGAGGTCATGTAACATGCAGTGGCAATGTAGGATTGGTTTCTGAAAAACATCGCGGGGAGGTGCCATTGTATGGGTGTGTAACATTACATTCACTAGTAGGAGTGAGAAAAACATAACGGGGTGGGGCACATTGTATGGGTGTTTAATTACATTCACTAGTAGAAGTGAGAACAACATCGCTGTGTGGTGTGAATCGGAGGATCTGAATTAAGATAGGAAGTGAGTGGCAATGTAGGATGGAGAAAAGCACCTCGGGGTGGTCAGCATGGGGAATTCAGGGAACATGCAGTGGCAATGTAGGATAGGTTTCTGAAAAACATCGCGGGGTGGTGCGTATTGTATGTGTGTGTAACATTACATTCACTAGTAGGAGTGAGAAAAACATCGCGGGGTGTTGCGCATTGTATGGGTGTGTAAAATTACATTCACTAGTTAGAGTGAGAAAAACATCACGGGGTGGTGTGAATCGGAGGGTCTGAATTAGGATAGGCAGTGAGTGGCAATTTAGGATGGAGAAAAGCACCATGGGGTGGTCAGCATGGGGAGGTCAGGGAACATGCAGTGGCAATGTAGGACAGGTTTCTGAAAAACATCACGGGGTGGTGCGCATTGTATGGGTGTGTAACATTACATTCACTAATAGGAGTGAGAAAAACATCACGGGGTGGTGTGAATCGGAGGGTCTGAATTAGGATAGGCATTGAGTCGCAATGTAGGATGGGTTAAAGCACAGCGGGTGGTCAGCATGTGGAGGTCAGGGAACATGTAGTGACAATATAGGATAGGTTTCTGAAAAACATCGCGGGGTCGTGCACATTGCATGGGTGTGTAACATTACATTCACTAGTAGGAGGAGAAAAACATAACGGGCTGGTGTGAATCGGAGGGTCTAAATAGGATAGGCAGTGAGTGGCACTGTTGGATGGAGAAAAGCACTGTGGGTTGGTCAGCATGGGGAGGTCTTGGAACATGCAGTGGCAATGTAGGATAGGTTTCTGAAAAACATCGCGGGGTGGTGAGCATTGTATGGGTGTGTAACATTACATTCACTAGTAGGAGTGAGAAAAACATCAGGGGGTGGTGTGAATCGGAGGGTGTGAATTAGGATAGGCAGTCACTGGCAATGTAGGATGGAGAAAAGCATCGCGGGGTTGTCAGCATGGGGAAGTCAGGGAACATGCAGTGGCAATGTAGGATAGGGTTCTGAAAAACATCTCGGGGTGGTGTGCATTGTATGGTTGTGTAACATTACATTCACTAGTAGGAGTGAGAAAAACATCATGGGTTGGTGTGAATAGGAGGGTCTGAATTAGGATAGGCAGTGAGTGGCAATGTAGGATGGGGAAAAGCACCGCGGGTTGGTCAGCATGGGGAGGTCAGGGAACATGCAATGGCAATGTAGGATAGGTTTCCGAAAAACATCGCGTTGTGGTGCACATTGTATGGGTGTGTAACATTACATTCACTAGTAGGCGTGAGAAAAACATCACGGTGTGGTGTGAATTGGAGGGTCTGAATTAGGATAGGCAGTGAGTGGCAATGTAGGATGGAGAAAAGCACCGAGGGGTGGTCAATTGGGAGGTCTGGGAAAATGCAGTGGCAATGCAGGATAGGATTCTGAAAAACATTGCGGGGTGGTGCGCATTGTATGGGTGTGTAACATTACATTCACTGGTATGAGTGAGAAAAACATCGCAGGGTGTTGCACATTGTATGGGTGTGTAACTTTACATTCACTAGTAGCAGTGAGAAAAACATCACGGGGTGGTGTGATTTGGAGGGTCTGAATTCGGATAGGCAGTGAGTGGCATTGTAGGATGGAGAAAAGCACCGCTGGATGGTCAGCAGGGGGAAGTCCGGGAACATGCAGTGGCAATGTACGATAGGTTTCTGAAAAACATCGCGGGGTGGTGCGCATTGTATGGGTGTGTAACTTTACATTCACTAGTACGAGGAGAAAAAAATAATGGGCTGGTGTGAATCGTAGGGTCTAAATAGGATAGGCAGTGAGTGGCAATGTAGGATGGAGAAAAGCACTGCAAAGTGGTCAGCATGGGGAGGTCATGGAACATGCAGTGGCAATATAAGATAGGTTTCTGAAAAACATCGCGGGGTGGTGCGCATTGTATGGGTGTGTAACATTACATTCACTAGTACGAGTGAGAAAAACATCGCGGTGTGGTGTCAATCTGAGGATCAGAATTAGGATAGGAAGTGAGTGGCAATGTAGGATGGAGAAAAGCACCTCGGGCTGGTCAGCATGGGGAATTCAGGGAACATGCAGTGGCAATGAGGATAGGTTTCTGAAAAACATCGCGGGGTGGTGCGCATTGTATGGGTGTGTAACATTACATTCACTAGTAGGAGTGAGAAACACATCATGGGTTGGTGCGCATTGTATGGGTGTGTAACATTACATTCACTAGTAGGAGTGAGAAAACCATCACAGGGTCGTGCACATTGTATGGGTTTGTAACATTACATTCACTAGTAGGAGTGAGAAAAACATCGCGGTGTGGTGTGAATCGGAGGATCTGAATGAGGATAGGAAGTGAGTGGCAATGTAGGATGGAGAAAACCACCTCGGGGTGGTCAGCATGGGGAAGTCAGGAAACATGCAGTGGCAATGTAGGATAGGTTTCTGAAAAACATCGCGGGGTGGTGCGCATTGTATGGGTGTGTAACATTACATTCACTAGTAGGAGTGAGAAAAACATCACGGGGTGGTGTGAATCGGAGGCTCTGAATTAGGATAGGCAGTGAGAGGCAATGTAGGATGGAGAAAAGCACCGCGGGGTGGTCAGCATGGGGAGGTCATGGAACATGCAGTGGCAATGAAGGATATGTTTCTGAAAAACATCGCAGGGTGGTGCGCATTGTATGGGCGTCTAACATTACAATCACTAGTAGGAGTGAGAAACACATCATGGGGTGGTGCGAATTGTATGGCTGTGCAACATTACATTCACTAGTAGGAGTGAGAAAAACATAACGGGGTGGTGTGATTCGGAGGGTCTGAATTACGATAGGCAGGGAATGGCGATGTAGGATGGAGAAAAGCACCGCGGGGTGGTCAGCATGGGGAGGTCAGGCAACATGCAGTGGCAATGTAGAATAGGTTTCTGAAAATCATCGTGGGGTGGTGAGCATTGTATGGGTGTGTAACATTACATTCACCAAAAGGAGTGAGAAAAACATCATGGGGTGGTGTGAATCAGAGGGTCTGCATTAGGATAGGCAGTGAGTGGCAATGTAGGATGGCGAAAAGCACCACGGGGTGGTCAGCATGGGGAGGTCAGGGAACATGCAGTGGCAATGTAGGATAGGTTTCTGAAAAACATCGCGGGTTGGTGCGCATTGTATGGGTGTGTTGGATTACATTCACTAGTAGGAGTGAGAAAAACATCACGGGGTGGTGTGAATCGGAGGGTCTGAATTAGGATAGGCAGTGAGTGGCAATGTAGGATGGAGAAAAGCACCGCGGGGTGGTCAGCATGGTGAGTGCAGATAACATGCAGTGGCAATGTAGGATAGGGTTCTGAAAAACATCCCGGGGTGGTGCGCATTGTATGGGTGTGTAACATTACATTCACTAGTAGGAGTGAGAAAAACATCACGGGGTGGTGTGAATCGGAGGGTCTGAATTAGGATAGGCAGTGAGTGTCAATGTAGGATGGAGAAAAGCACTGCGGGGTGGTCAGCAAGGGGAGGTCATGGAACATGCAGTGGCAATGTAGGACAGGTTTCTGAAAAACATCACAGGGTGGTGCGCATTGTATGGGTGTGTAATATTACATTCACTAGTAGGAGTGAGAAAAACATCATGGGGTGGTGTGAATCGGAGGGTCTGAATTAGGATAGGCAGTGAGACGCAATGTAGCATGGAGAAAAGCACTGCGGGTTGGTCAGCATGGGGAGGTCAGGGAATATGCAGTTGCAATGCAGGATAGGTTTCTGAAAAACATCGTGGAGTGGTGCGCATTGTATGGGTGTGTAACATTACATTCACTAGTAGGAGTGAGAAAAACATCACGGGGTGGTGTGATTTGGAGGGTCTCAATTAGGATAGGCAGTGAGTGGCATTGTAGGATGGAGAAAAGCACCGCGGGGTGGCCAGCATGGGGAAATCAGGGAACATGCAGTGGCAATGTAGGATATGTTTATGAAAAACATGGCGGGGTGGTGCGCATTGTTTGGGTGTGTAACATTACATTCACTAGTAAGAGTGAGAAAAACATCACGGGTTGGTGTGAATAGGAGGGTCTGAATTAGGATAGGCAGTGTGTGGCAATGTAGGATGGGGTAAAGAACCGCGGGTTGGTAGGCATGGGGAAGTCAGGGAACATGCAGTGGCAATGTAGGATAGGTTTCTGAAAAACATCGCAGGGTGGTGCACATTGTAGGGGTGTGTAACATTACACTCACTAGTAGGAGTGAGAAAAACATCACGGTGTGGTGTGAATTGGAGGAGTCTGAATTAGGATAGGCAGTGAGTGGCAATGTAGGATGGAGAAAAGCACCGTGGGGTGGTCAGCATGGAGAGGTCTGGGAACATGCAGTGGCAATGTAGGATAGGTTTCTGAAAAACATCGCGGGGTGGTGCGCATTGTATGGGTGTGTAACATTACATTGACTAGTAGGAGTGAGAAAAACATCACGGGGTAGTGTGCATTGTATGGGTGTGTAACATTACATTCACTTGTAGGAGTGAGAAAAACATCATGGGGTGGTGTGAATCGGAGGTTCTGAATTAGGATAGGCAGTGAGTGGCAATGTAGTATGGAGAAAGGCACCCTGGGGTGGTCAGGAAGTGGAGGTCAGGGAACATGCAGTGGCAATGTAGGATAGGTTTCTGAAAAATAGCGCGGGGTGGTGCGCATTGTATGGGTGTGTAACATTACATTCACTAGTAGGAGTGAGAAAAACATCACGGGGTAGTGTGAATCGGAGGGTCTGAATTAGGATAGGAAGTGAGTGGCAATGTAGGATGGAGAAAAGCACAGCGGGGTGGTCAGCATGTGGAGGTTAGGGAATATGCAGTGGCAATGCAGGATAATTTTCTGAAAAACATCGCGGGGTAGTGCGTATTGTATGGGTGTGTAACATTACATTCACTAGTAGGAGTGAGAAACACATCATGGGTTGGTGCGCATTGTATGGGTGTGTAACATTACGTTCACTAGTAGGAGTGAGAAAAACATCACGGGGTGGTGAGCATTTTATGGGTGTGTAACATTACATTCACTAGTAGGAGTGAGAAAAACATCGCGGTGTGGTGTGAATCGGAGGATCTGAATTAGGATAGGCAGTGAGTGGCAATATAGGATGGAGAAAAGCACCGTGGGGTGGTCAGCATGTGGATGTCAGGGAACATGCAGTGGCAATGTAGGATAGGTTTCTGAAAAACATCGCGGGGTGGTGCGCATTGTATGGGTGTGTAACATCACATTAACTCGTAGGATTGAGAAAAACATCACGGGGTGGTGTGAATCGGAGTGTCTGAATTAGGATAGGCAGTGAGTGGCATTGTAGGTTGGAGAAAAGCACCGCTGGATGGTCAGCATGGGGAAGTCAGGGAACATGCAGTGGCAATATAGGATAGGTTTCTGAAAATCATCGCATTGTGGTGCGCATTGTATGGGTGTGTAACATTACATTCACTAGTAGGAGTGAGAAAAACATCACGGGGTGGTGTAAATCGGAGGCTCTGAATTAGAATAGGCCGTGAGAGGCAATGAGGATGGAGAAAAGCACCGCGGGGTGGTCAGCATGGGGAGGTCAGGGAACATGCAGTGGCAATGAAGGATAGGTTTCTGAAAAACATCGCGGGGTGGTGCGCATTGTATGGGTGTGTAACATTACATTCACTAGTAGGAGTGAGAAAAACATCACGCGGTCATGTGAATCGGAGGGTCTGAATTAGGATAGGCAGTGAGTGGCAATGTAGGATGGGGAAAAGCACCGCGGGCTGGTCAGCATGGGGAGGTCAGGGAAAATGAAGTGACAAATTAGGATAGGTTTCAAAAAACATCGCGGGGTGGTGCGCATTGTATGGGTGTGTAACATTACATTCACTAGTAGGAGTGAGAAAAACATCACGGGGTGGTGTGATTCGGTGGGTCTGAATTAGGATAGGCAGTGAATGGCGATGTAGGATGGAGAAAAGCACCGCGGGGTGGTCAGCATGGGGAGGTCAGGGAACATGCCGTGGCAATGTAGGATAGGTTTCTGAAAAACATCGCGGGTTGGTGCGCATTGTATGGGTGTGTAACATTACATTCACTAGTAGAGTGAGAAAAACATCACGGGGTAGTGCGCATTGTATGGGTGTGTAACATTACATTCACTAGTTAGAGTGAGAAAAACATCACGGGGTGGTTTGAATCGGAGTCTGAATTAGGATAGGAAGTGTGTGGCAATGTAGGATGGAGAAAAGCACCTCGGGGTGGTCAGCATGGGGAAGTCAGGGAACATGCAGTGGCAATGTAGGATAGGTTTCTGAAAAACATCTGGGGGTGGTGCGCATTGTATGGGTTTGTAACATTACATTCACTAGTAGGAGTGAGAAAAACATCACGGGGTGTTGTGAATCGTAGGGTCTGAATTAGGATAGGCAGTGAGTGTCAATGTAGGATCGAGAAAAGCACCGTGGGGTGGTCAGCATGGGGAGGTCAGGGAACATGCAGTGGCAATGTAGGATAGGTTTCTGAAAAACATCGCGGGGTGGTGCGCATTGTATGGGTGTGTAACATTACATTCACTAGTAGGAGTGAGCAAAACATCAGGGGGTGGTGTGAATCGGAGGGTCTGAATTAGGATAGGCATGGAGTGGCAATGTAAGATGTGGAAAAGCACCGCGGGGTGGTCAGCATGTGGAGGTCAGGAAACATGCAGTGACAATGTAGGATAGGTTTCTGAAAAACATCGCGGGGTGGTGCACATTGTATGGGTGTGTAACATTACATTCACTAGTAGGAGGAGAAAAACTTAACGGGCTGGTGTGAATCGGAGGGTCTAAATAGGATAGGCAGTGAGTGGCAATGTAGTATGGAGAGAAGCACTGCGAGGTGGTCAGCATATGGAGGTTAGGGAAGGTGCAGTGGCAATGTAGGATAAGTTTCTGAAAAACTTTGCGGAGTGGTGCGCATTGTATGGGTGTGTAACATTACATTCACTAGTAGGAGTGAGAAAAACATCACGGGGTGGTTTGTATCGGAGGGCCTCAATTATGATAGGCAGTGAGTGGCAATGTAGGATGGAGAAAAACCCCGCGGGGTGGTCAGCATGTGGAGGTCAGAAAACATGCAGTGGCAATGTAGGATAGGTTTCTGAAAAACATCTCGAGGTGGTGCGCATTGTAAGGGTGTGTAACATTACATTCACTAATAGGAGAGAGAAAAACATCACGGGGTGGTGTGAATCTGAGGGTCTGAATTAGGATAGGCATGGAGTGGCAATGTAGGATGGAGAAAAGCACCGCGGGGTGGTCAGCATGTGGAGGTCAGGGAGCAGGCAGTGACAATTTAGGATAGGTTTCTGAAATACATCGCGGGGTGTGCGCATTGTATGGGTGTGTAACATTACATTCACTAGTAGGAGTGAGAAAAACATAACGGGGTGGTGTGAATCGGAGGTGCTGAATTAGGATAGGCAGTGAGTGGCAATGTAGGATGGAGAAAAGCACGGCGGGGTGGTCAGCAAGGGGAGGTGAGGGAACATGCAGTGGCAATGTAGTATAAGTTTCTGAAAAACATCGTGGTTTGGTGCACATTGTATGTATGTGTAACATTACATTCACCAGTAGGAGTGAGAAAAACATCACGTGGTGGTGTGAATCAGAGGGTCTGAATTAGGATAGGCAGTGAGTGGTATTGTAGGATGGAGAAAAGCACCGCGGGGTGGTCAGCATGGGGAGTTCAGGGAACATGCAGTGGCAATGTAGGATAGGTTTCTGAAAAACATCGCGGGGTGGTGCGCATTGTATGGGTGTGTAACATTACATTCACTAGTAGGAGTGAGAAAAACATCACGTGGTGGTGTGAATCAGAGGGTCTGAATTAGAATAGGCAGTGAGAGGCAAAGTAGGATGGAGAAAAGCACCGCAGGGTGGTCAGATGGGGAGGTCAGGGAACCTGCAGTGCAATGATGGATAGGTTTCTGAGAAACATCACGGGGTGGTGCGCATTGTATGGGTGTGTAACATTACATACACTAGTAGGAGTGAGAAACACATCATGGGTTGCTGCACATTGTATGGGTGTGTAACATTACATTCACTAGTAGGAGTGAGAAAAACATCACGGGGTGGTGCGCATTGTATGGGTGTGTAACGTTACATTCACTAGTAGGAGTGAGAAAAACATCGTGGTGTGGTGCGAATCGGAGGATCTGAATTAGGATAGGAAGTGAGTGGCAATGTAGGATGGAGAAAAGCACCGCGGGGTGGTCAGCATGGTGAGTGCAGATAACATGCAGTGGCAATGTAGGATAGGGTTCTGAAAAACATCCCGGGGTGGTGCGCATTGTATGGGTGTGTAACATTACATTCACTAGTAGGAGTGAAAAAAACATCACGGGTTGGTGTGAATAGGAGGGTCTGAATTAGGATAGGCAGTGAGTGGCAATGTAGGATGGGGAAAAGCACAGCGGGTTGGTCAGCATGTGGAGGTCAGGGAGCAGGCAGTGACAATTTAGGACAGGTTTCTGAAATACATCGCGGGGTGTGCGCATTGTATGGGTGTGTAACATTACATTCACTAGTAGGAGTGAGAAAAACATCACGGGGTGGTGTGAATCGGAGGGTCTGAATTAGGATAGGCAGTGAGTGTCAATGTAGGATGGAGAAAAGCACTGCGGGGTGGTCAGCAAGGGGAGGTCATGGAACATGCAGTGGCAATGTAGGACAGGTTTCTGAAAAACATCACAGGGTGGTGCGCATTGTATGGGTGTGTAATATTACATTCACTAGTAGGAGTGAGAAAAACATCATGGGGTGGTGTGAATCGGAGATTCTGAATTAGGATAGGCAGTGAGACGCAATGTAGCATGGAGAAAAGCACTGCGGGTTGGTCAGCATGGGGAGGTCAGGGAATATGCAGTTGCAATGCAGGATAGGTTTCTGAAAAACATCGTGGAGTGGTGCGCATTGTATGGGTGTGTAACATTACATTCACTAGTAGGAGTGAGAAAAACATCACGGGGTGTTGCGCATTGTATGGGTGTGTAACTTTACATTCACTAGTAGGAGTGAGAAAAACATCACGGGGTGGTGTGATTTGGAGGGTCTCAATTAGGATAGGCAGTGAGTGGCATTGTAGGATGGAGAAAAGCACCGCGGGGTGGCCAGCATGGGGAAATCAGGGAACATGCAGTGGCAATGTAGGATAGGTTTATGAAAAACATGGCGGGGTGGTGCGCATTGTTTGGGTGTGTAACATTACATTCACTAGTAAGAGTGAGAAAAAAATCACGGGTTGGTGTGAATAGGAGGGTCTGAATTAGGATAGGCAGTGTGTGGCAATGTAGGATGGGGTAAAGCACCGCGGGTTGGTAGGCATGGGGAAGTCAGGGAACATGCAGTGGCAATGTAGGATAGGTTTCTGAAAAACATCGCAGGGTGGTGCACATTGTATGGGTGTGTAACATTACATTGACTAGTAGGAGTGAGAAAAACATCACGGGGTGGTGTGCATTGTATGGGTGTGTAACATTACATTCACTTGTAGGAGTGAGAAAAACATCATGGGGTGGTGTGAATCGGAGTTTCTGAATTAGGATAGGCAGTGAGTGGCAATGTAGTATGGAGAAAGGCACCGTGGGGTGGTCAGGAAGTGGAGGTCAGGGAACATGCAGTGGCAATGTAGGATAGGTTTCTGAAAAATAGCGCGGGGTGGTGCGCATTGTATGGGTGTGTAACATTACATTCACTAGTAGGAGTGAGAAAAACATCACGGGGTAGTGTGAATCGGAGGGTCTGAATTAGGATAGGAAGTGAGTGGCAATGTAGGATGGAGAAAAGCACAGCGGGGTGGTCAGCATGTGGAGGTTAGGGAATATGCAGTGGCAATGCAGGATAATTTTCTGAAAAACATCGCGGGGTAGTGCGTATTGTATGGGTGTGTAACATTACATTCACTAGTAGGAGTGAGAAACACATCATGGGTTGGTGCGCATTGTATGGGTATGTAACATTACGTTCACTAGTAGGGGTGAGAAAAACATCACGGGGTGGTGCGCATTTTATGGGTGTGTAACATTAAATTCACTAGTAGGAGTGAGAAAAACATCGCGGTGTGGTGTGAATCGGAGGATCTGAATTAGGATAGGCAGTGAGTGGCAATGTAGGATGGAGAAAAGCACCGTGGGGTGGTCAGCATGTGGATGTCAGGGAACATGCAGTGGCAATGTAGGATAGGTTTCTGAAAAACATCGCGGGGTGGTGCGCATTGTATGGGTGTGTAACATCACATTAACTCGTAGGATTGAGAAAAACATCACGGGGTGGTGTGAATCGGAGGGTCTGAATTAGGATAGGCATGGAGTGGCAATGTAGGATGGGGAAAAGCACCGCGGGGTGGTCAGCATGGGGAGGTCATGGAATATGCAGTGGCAATGAAGAATAGGTTTCTGAAAAACATCGCGGGGTGGTGCACATTTTATGGGTGTGAAAACATTACATTCACTAATAGGAGGAAAAAAATATAACGGGGTGGTGTGAATCGGAGGGTCTAAATAGGATAGACAGTGAGTGGCAATGTAGGATGGAGAAAAGCACTGCGGGGTGGTCAGCATGGGGAGGTCATGGAACATGCAGTGGCAATGTAGGATAGGTTTCTGAAAAACATCGCGGGGTGGTGAGCATTGTATGGGTGTGTAACATTACATTCACTAGTAGGAGTGAGAAAAACATCACGGGGTGGTGTGAATCGGAGGGTCTGAATTAGGATAGGCAGGGAGTGGCAATGTAGGATGGAGAAAAGCACGGCTGGATGGTCAGCATGGGGAAGTCAGGGAGCATGCAGTGGCAATGTAGGATAGGTTTCTGAAAAACATCGCGTTGTGGTGCGCCTTGTATGGGTGTGTAACATTACATTCACTAGTAGGAGTGAGAAAAACATCACGGGGTGGTGCGAATCGGAGGGTCTGAATTAGAATAGGCAGTGAGAGGCAATGTAGGATGGAGAAAAGCACCGCGGGGTGGTCAGCATGGGGAGGTCATGTAACATGCAGTGGCAATGTAGGATTGGTTTCTGAAAAACATCGCGGGGAGGTGCCATTGTATGGGTGTGTAACATTACATTCACTAGTAGGAGTGAGAAAAACATAACGGGGTGGGGCACATTGTATGGGTGTTTAATTACATTCACTAGTAGAAGTGAGAACAACATCGCTGTGTGGTGTGAATCGGAGGATCTGAATTAGGATAGGAAGTGAGTGGCAATGTAGGATGGAGAAAAGCACCTCGGGGTTGTCAGCATGGGGAAGTCAGGGAACATGCAGTGGCAATGTAGGATAGGTTTCTGAAAAACATCGCGGGGTGGTGCGTATTGTATGTGTGTGTAACATTACATTCACTAGTAGGAGTGAGAAAAACATCATGGGGTGGTGTGAATCGGAGGTTCTGAATTAGGATAGGCAGTGAGTGGCAATGTAGTATGGAGAAAGGCACCGTGGGGTGGTCAGGAAGTGGAGGTCAGGGAACATGCAGTGGCAATGTAGGATAGGTTTCTGAAAAATAGCGCGGGGTGGTGCGCATTGTATGGGTGTGTAACATTACATTCACTAGTAGGAGTGAGAAAAACATCACGGGGTAGTGTGAATCGGAGGGTCTGAATTAGGATAGGAAGTGAGTGGCAATGTAGGATGGAGAAAAGCACAGCGGGGTGGTCAGCATGTGGAGGTTAGGGAATATGCAGTGGCAATGCAGGATAATTTTCTGAAAAACATAGCGGGGTAGTGCGTATTGTATGGGTGTGTAACATTACATTCACTAGTAGGAGTGAGAAACACATCATGGGTTGGTGCGCATTGTATGGGTGTGTAACATTACGTTCACTAGTAGGAGTGAGAAAAACATCACGGGGTGGTGCGCATTTTATGGGTGTGTAACATTACATTCACTAGTAGGAGTGAGAAAAACATCGCGGGGTGTTGCGCATTGTATGGGTGTGTAAAATTACATTCACTAGTTAGAGTGAGAAAAACATCACGGGGTGGTGTGAATCGGAGGGTCTGAATTAGGATAGGCATGGAGTGGCAATGTAGGATGGGGAAAAGCACCACGGGGTGGTCAGCATGGGGAGGTCTGGGAACATGCAGTGGCAATGTAGGATAGGTTTCTGAAAAACATCACGGGGTGGTGCGCATTGTATGGGTGTGAACTTTACATTCACTAGTAGGAGTGAGAAAAATATCACGGGGTGGTGTGATTTGGAGGGTCTGAATTAGGATAGGCAGTGAGTGGCATTGTAGGTTGGAGAAAAGCACCGCTGGATGGTCAGCATGGGGAAGTCAGGGAACATGCAGTGGCAATATAGGATAGGTTTCTGAAAATCATCGCATTGTGGTGCGCATTGTATGGGTGTGTAACATTACATTCACTAGTAGGAGTGAGAAAAACATCACGGGGTGGTGCGAATCGGAGGGTCTGAATTAGAATAGGCCGTGAGAGGCAATGTAGGATGGAGAAAAGCACCGCGGGGTGGTCAGCATGGGGAGGTCAGGGAACATGCAGTGGCAATGAAGGATAGGTTTCTGAAAAACATCGCGGGGTGGTGCGCATTGTATGGGTTTGTAACATTACATTCACTAGTAGGAGTGAGAAAAACATCACGCGGTCATGTGAATCGGAGGGTCTGAATTAGTATAGGCAGTGAGTGGCAATGTAGGATGGGGAAATGCACCGCGGGCTGGTCAGCATGGGGAGGTCAGGGAAAATGAAGTGACAAATTAGGATAGGTTTCAAAAAACATCGCGGGGTGGTGCGCATTGTATGGGTGTGTAACATTACATTCACTAGTAGGAGTGAGAAAAACATCACGGGGTGGTGTGATTCGGTGGGTCTGAATTAGGATAGGCAGTGAATGGCGATGTAGGATGGAGAAAAGCACCGCGGGGTGGTCAGCATGGGGAGGTCAGGGAACATGCCGTGGCAATGTAGGATAGGTTTCTGAAAAACATCGCGGGTTGGTGCGCATTGTATGGGTGTGTAACATTACATTCACTAGTAGAGTGAGAAAAACATCACGGGGTAGTGCGCATTGTATGGGCGTGTAACATTACATTCACTAGTTAGAGTGAGAAAAACATCACGGGGTGGTTTGAATCGGAGTCTGAATTAGGATAGGAAGTGTGTGGCAATGTAGGATGGAGAAAAGCACCTCGGGGTGGTCAGCATGGGGAAGTCAGGGAACATGCAGTGGCAATGTAGGATAGGTTTCTGAAAAACATCTGGGGGTGGTGCGCATTGTATGGGTTTGTAACATTACATTCACTAGTAGGAGTGAGAAAAACATCACGGGGTGTTGTGAATCGTAGGGTCTGAATTAGGATAGGCAGTGAGTGTCAATGTAGGATCGAGAAAAGCACCGTGGGGTGGTCAGCATGGGGAGGTCAGGGAACATGCAGTGGCAATGTAGGATAGGTTTCTGAAAAACATCGCGGGGTGGTGCGCATTGTATGGGTGTGTAACATTACATTCACTAGTAGGAGTGAGCAAAACATCAGGGGGTGGTGTGAATCGGAGGGTCTGAATTAGGATAGGCATGGAGTGGCAATGTAAGATGTGGAAAAGCACCGCGGGGTGGTCAGCATGTGGAGGTCAGGAAACATGCAGTGACAATGTAGGATAGGTTTCTGAAAAACATCGCGGGGTGGTGCACATTGTATGGGTGTGTAACATTACATTCACTAGTAGGAGGAGAAAAACTTAACGGGCTGGTGTGAATCGGAGGGTCTAAATAGGATAGGCAGTGAGTGGCAATGTAGTATGGAGAGAAGCACTGCGAGGTGGTCAGCATATGGAGGTTAGGGAAGGTGCAGTGGCAATGTAGGATAAGTTTCTGAAAAACTTTGCGGAGTGGTGCGCATTGTATGGGTGTGTAACATTACATTCACTAGTAGGAGTGAGAAAAACATCACGGGGTGGTTTGTATCGGAGGGCCTCAATTAGGATAGGCAGTGAGTGGCAATGTAGGATGGAGAAAAACCATGCGGGGTGGTCAGCATGTGGAGGTCAGAAAACATGCAGTGGCAATGTAGGATAGGTTTCTGAAAAACATCTCGAGGTGGTGCGCATTGTAAGGGTGTGTAACATTACATTCACTAATAGGAGAGAGAAAAACATCACGGGGTGGTGTGAATCTGAGGGTCTGAATTAGGATAGGCATGGAGTGGCAATGTAGGATGGAGAAAAGCACCGCGGGGTGGTCAGCATGTGGAGGTCAGGGAGCAGGCAGTGACAATTTAGGATAGGTTTCTGAAATACATCGCGGGGTGTGCGCATTGTATGGGTGTGTAACATTACATTCACTAGTAGGAGTGAGAAAAACATAACGGGGTTGTGTGAATCGGAGGGTCTGAATTAGGATAGGCAGTGAGTGGCAATGTAGGATGGAGAAAAGCACGGCGGGGTGGTCAGCAAGGAGAGGTGAGGGAACATGCAGTGGCAATGTAGTATAAGTTTCTGAAAAACATCGTGGTTTGGTGCACATTGTATGTATGTGTAACATTACATTCACCAGTAGGAGTGAGAAAAACATCACGTGGTGGTGTGAATCAGAGGGTCTGAATTAGGATAGGCAGTGAGTGGCATTGTAGGATGGAGAAAAGCACCGCGGGGTGGTCAGCATGGGGAGTTCAGGGAACATGCAGTGGCAATGTAGGATAGGTTTCTGAAAAACATCGCGGGGTGGTGCGCATTGTATGGGTGTGTAACATTACATTCACTAGTAGGAGTGAGAAAAACATCACGTGGTGGTGTGAATCAGAGGGTCTGAATTAGAATAGGCAGTGAGAGGCAAAGTAGGATGGAGAAAAGCACCGCAGGGTGGTCAGATGGGGAGGTCAGGGAACCTGCAGTGCAATGATGGATAGGTTTCTGAGAAACATCACGGGGTGGTGCGCATTGTATGGGTGTGTAACATTACATACACTAGTAGGAGTGAGAAACACATCATGGGTTGCTGCACATTGTATGGGTGTGTAACATTACATTCACTAGTAGGAGTGAGAAAAACATCACGGGGTGGTGCGCATTGTATGGGTGTGTAACGTTACATTCACTAGTAGGAGTGAGAAAAACATCGTGGTGTGGTGCGAATCGGAGGATCTGAATTAGGATAGGAAGTGAGTGGCAATGTAGGATGGAGAAAGCACCGCGGGGTGGTCAGCATGGTGAGTGCAGATAACATGCAGTGGCAATGTAGGATAGGGTTCTGAAAAACATCCCGGGGTGGTGCGCATTGTATGGGTGTGTAACATTACATTCACTAGTAGGAGTGAAAAAAACATCACGGGTTGGTGTGAATAGGAGGGTCTGAATTAGGATAGGCAGTGAGTGGCAATGTAGGATGGGGAAAAGCACAGCGGGTTGGTCAGCATGTGTAGGTCAGGGAGCAGGCAGTGACAATTTAGGACAGGTTTCTGAAATACATCGCGGGGTGTGCGCATTGTATGGGTGTGTAACATTACATTCACTAGTAGGAGTGAGAAAAACATCACGGGGTGGTGTGAATCGGAGGGTCTGAATTAGGATAGGCAGTGAGTGTCAATGTAGGATGGAGAAAAGCACTGCGGGGTGGTCAGCAAGGGGAGGTCATGGAACATGCAGTGGCAATGTAGGACAGGTTTCTGAAAAACATCACAGGGTGGTGCGCATTGTATGGGTGTGTAATATTACATTCACTAGTAGGAGTGAGAAAAACATCATGGGGTGGTGTGAATCGGAGATTCTGAATTAGGATAGGCAGTGAGACGCAATGTAGCATGGAGAAAAGCACTGCGGGTTGGTCAGCATGGGGAGGTCAGGGAATATGCAGTTGCAATGCAGGATAGGTTTCTGAAAAACATCGTGGAGTGGTGCGCATTGTATGGGTGTGTAACATTACATTCACTAGTAGGAGTGAGAAAAACATCACGGGGTGTTGCGCATTGTATGGGTGTGTAACTTTACATTCACTAGTAGGAGTGAGAAAAACATCACGGGGTGGTGTGATTTGGAGGGTCTCAATTAGGATAGGCAGTGAGTGGCATTGTAGGATGGAGAAAAGCACCGCGGGGTGGCCAGCATGGGGAAATCAGGGAACATGCAGGGGCAATGTAGGATAGGTTTATGAAAAACATGGCGGGGTGGTGCGCATTGTTTGGGTGTGTAACATTACATTCACTAGTAAGAGTGAGAAAAAAAATCACGGGTTGGTGTGAATAGGAGGGTCTGAATTAGGATAGGCAGTGTGTGGCAATGTAGGATGGGGTAAAGCACCGCGGGTTGGTAGGCATGGGGAAGTCAGGGAACATGCAGTGGCAATGTAGGATAGGTTTCTGAAAAACATCGCAGGGTGGTGCACATTGTAGGGGTGTGTAACATTACACTCACTAGTAGGAGTGAGAAAAACATCACGGTGTGGTGTGAATTGGAGGAGTCTGAATTAGGATAGGCAGTGAGTGGCAATGTAGGATGGAGAAAAGCACCGTGGGGTGGTCAGCATGGAGAGGTCTGGGAACATGCAGTGGCAATGTAGGATAGGTTTCTGAAAAACATCGCGGGGTGGTGCGCATTGTATGGGTGTGTAACATTACATTGACTAGTAGGAGTGAGAAAAACATCACGGGGTGGTGTGCATTGTATGGGTGTGTAACATTACATTCACTTGTAGGAGTGAGAAAAACATCATGGGGTGGTGTGAATCGGAGTTTCTGAATTAGGATAGGCAGTGAGTGGCAATGTAGTATGGAGAAAGGCACCGTGGGGTGGTCAGGAAGTGGAGGTCAGGGAACATGCAGTGGCAATGTAGGATAGGTTTCTAAAAAATAGCGCGGGGTGGTGCGCATTGTATGGGTGTGTAACATTACATTCACTAGTAGGAGTGAGAAAAACATCACGGGGTAGTGTGAATCGGAGGGTCTGAATTAGGATAGGAAGTGAGTGGCAATGTAGGATGGAGAAAAGCACAGCGGGGTGGTCAGCATGTGGAGGTTAGGGAATATGCAGTGGCAATGCAGGATAATTTTCTGAAAAACATCGCGGGGTAGTGCGTATTGTATGGGTGTGTAACATTACATTCACTAGTAGGAGTGAGAAACACATCATGGGTTGGTGCGCATTGTATGGGTATGTAACATTACGTTCACTAGTAGGAGTGAGAAAAACATCACGGGGTGGTGCGCATTTTATGGGTGTGTAACATTACATTCACTAGTAGGAGTGAGAAAAACTTCGCGGTGTGGTGTGAATCGGAGGATCTGAATTAGGATAGGCAGTGAGTGGCAATGTAGGATGGAGAAAAGCACCGTGGGGTGGTCAGCATGTGGATGTCAGGGAACATGCAGTGGCAATGTAGGATAGGTTTCTGAAAAACATCGCGGGGTGGTGTGCATTGTATGGGTGTGTAACATCACATTAACTCGTAGGATTGAGAAAAACATCACGGGGTGGTGTGAATCGGAGGGTCTGAATTAGGATAGGCATGGAGTGGCAATGTAGGATGGGGAAAAGCACCGCGGGGTGGTCAGCATGGGGAGGTCATGGAATATGCAGTGGCAATGAAGAATAGGTTTCTGAAAAACATCGCAGGGTGGTGCACATTTTATGGGTGTGAAAACATTACATTCACTAATAGGAGGAAAAAATATAACGGGGTGGTGTGAATCGGAGGGTCTAAATAGGATAGACAGTGAGTGGCAATGTAGGATGGAGAAAAGCACTGCGGGGTGGTCAGCATGGGGAGGTCATGGAACATGCAGTGGCAATGTAGGATAGGTTTCTGAAAAACATCGCGGGGTGGTGAGCATTGTATGGGTGTGTAACATTACATTCACTAGTAGGAGTGAGAAAAACATCACGGGGTGGTGTGAATCCGAGGGTCTGAATTAGGATAGGCAGGGAGTGGCAATGTAGGATGGAGAAAAGCACGGCTGGATGGTCAGCATGGGGAAGTCAGGGAGCATGCAGTGGCAATGTAGGATAGGTTTCTGAAAAACATCGCGTTGTGGTGCGCCTTGTATGGGTGTGTAACATTACATTCACTAGTAGGAGTGAGAAAAACATCACGGGGTGGTGCGAATCGGAGGGTCTGAATTAGAATAGGCAGTGAGAGGCAATGTAGGATGGAGAAAAGCACCGCGGGGTGGTCAGCATGGGGAAGTCAGGGAACATGCAGTTGCAATGTAGGATAGGTTTCTGAAAAACATCCGGGGGTGGTGCGCATTGTATGGGTTTGTAACATTACATTCACTAGTAGGAGTGAGAAAAACATCACGGGGTGTTGTGAATCGTAGGGTCTGAATTAGGATAGGCAGTGAGTGTCAATGTAGGATCGAGAAAAGCACCGTGGGGTGGTCAGCATGGGGAGGTCAGGGAACATGCAGTGGCAATGTAGGATAGGTTTCTGAAAAACATCGCGGGGTGGTGCCCATTGTATGGGTGTGTAACATTACATTCACTAGTAGGAGTGAGCAAAACATCAGGGGGTGGTGTGAATCGGAGGGTCTGAATTAGGATAGGCATGGAGTGGCAATGTAAGATGGGGAAAAGCACCGCGGGGTGGTCAGCATGTGGAGGTCAGGAAACATGCAGTGACAATGTAGGATAGGTTTCTGAAAAACATCGCGGGGTGGTGCACATTGTATGGGTGTGTAACATTACATTCACTAGTAGGAGGAGAAAAACTTAACGGGCTGGTGTGAATCGGAGGGTCTAAATAGGATAGGCAGTGAGTGGCAATGTAGTATGGAGAGAAGCACTGCGAGGTGGTCAGCATATGGAGGTTAGGGAAGGTGCAGTGGCAATGTAGGATAAGTTTCTGAAAAACTTTGCGGAGTGGTGCGCATTGTATGGGTGTGTAACATTACATTCACTAGTAGGAGTGAGAAAAACATCACGGGGTGGTGTGTATCGGAGGGCATCAATTAGGATAGGCAGTGAGTGGCAATGTAGGATGGAGAAAAACCCCGCGGGGTGGTCAGCATGTGGAGGTCAGAAAACATGCAGTGGCAATGTAGGATAGGTTTCTGAAAAACATCTCGAGGTGGTGCGCATTGTAAGGGTGTGTAACATTACATTCACTAATAGGAGAGAGAAAAACATCACGGGGTGGTGTGAATCTGAGGGTCTGAATTAGGATAGGCATGGAGTGGCAATGTAGGATGGAGAAAAGCACCGCGGGGTGGTCAGCATGTGGAGGTCAGGGAGCAGGCAGTGACAATTTAGGATAGGTTTCTGAAATACATCGCGGGGTGTGCGCATTGTATGGGTGTGTAACATTACATTCACTAGTAGGAGTGAGAAAAACATAACGGGGTGGTGTGAATCGGAGGGTCTGAATTAGGATAGGCAGTGAGTGGCAATGTAGGATGGAGAAAAGCACGGCGGGGTGGTCAGCAAGGGGAGGTGAGGGAACATGCAGTGGCAATGTAGTATAAGTTTCTGAAAAACATCGTGGTTTGGTGCACATTGTATGTATGTGTAACATTACACTCACCAGTAGGAGTGAGAAAAACATCATGTGGTGGTGTGAATCAGAGGGTCTGAATTAGGATAGGCAGTGAGTGGCATTGTAGGATGGAGAAAGCACCGCGGGGTGGTCAGCATGGGGAGTTCAGGGAACATGCAGTGGCAATGTAGGATAGGTTTCTGAAAAACATCGCGGGGTGGTGCGCATTGTATGGGTGTGTAACATTACATTCACTAGTAGGAGTGAGAAAAACATCACGTGGTGGTGTGAATCAGAGGGTCTGAATTAGAATAGGCAGTGAGAGGCAAAGTAGGATGGAGAAAAGCACCGCAGGGTGGTCAGATGGGGAGGTCAGGGAACCTGCAGTGCAATGATGGATAGGTTTCTGAGAAACATCACGGGGTGGTGCGCATTGTATGGGTGTGTAACATTACATACACAAGTAGGAGTGAGAAACACATCATGGGTTGCTGCACATTGTATGGGTGTGTAACATTACATTCACTAGTAGGAGTGAGAAAAACATCACGGGGTGGTGCGCATTGTATGGTTGTGTAACGTTACATTCACTAGTAGGAGTGAGAAAAACATCGTGGTGTGGTGCGAATCGGAGGATCTGAATTAGGATAGGAAGTGAGTGGCAATGTAGGATGGAGAAAAGCACCGCGGGGTGGTCAGCATGGTGAGTGCAGATAACATGCAGTGGCAATGTAGGATAGGGTTCTGAAAAACATCCCGGGGTGGTGCGCATTGTATGGGTGTGTAACATTACATTCACTAGTAGGAGTGAAAAAAACATCACGGGTTGGTGTGAATAGGAGGGTCTGAATTAGGATAGGCAGTGAGTGGCAATGTAGGATGGGGAAAAGCACAGCGGGTTGGTCAGCATGTGGAGGTCAGGGAGCAGGCAGTGACAATTTAGGACAGGTTTCTGAAATACATCGCGGGGTGTGCGCATTGTATGGGTGTGTAACATTACATTCACTAGTAGGAGTGAGAAAAACATCACGGGGTGGTGTGAATCGGAGGGTCTGAATTAGGATAGGCAGTGAGTGTCAATGTAGGATGGAGAAAAGCACTGCGGGGTGGTCAGCAAGGGGAGGTCATGGAACATGCAGTGGCAATGTAGTATAGGTTTCTGAAAAAAATCGCGGGGTGGTGCGCATTGTATGGGTGTGTAACATTACATTCACTAGTAGGAGTGAGAAATACATCACAGGGTGGTGTGAATCATAGGGTCTGAATTAGGATAGGCAGTGAGTGGCAATGTAGGATGGAGAAAAGCACTGCGGGGTGGTCAGCATGGGGAGGTCAGGGAACATACAGTGGCAATGTAGGACAGTTTTCTGAAAAACATCACAGGGTGGTGCGCATTGTATGGGTGTGTAATATTACATTCACTAGTAGGAGTGAGAAAAACATCATGGGGTGGTGTGAATCGGAGGGGCTGAATAAGGATAGGCAGTGAGACGCAATGTAGCATGGAGAAAAGCACTGCGGGGTGGTCAGCATGGGGAGGTCAGGGAATATGCAGTTGCAATGCAGGATAGGTTTCTGAAAAACATCGTGGAGTGGTGCGCATTGTATGGGTGTGTAACATTACATTCACTAGTAGGAGTGAGAAAAACATCACGGGGTGTTGCGCCTTGTATGGGTGTGTAACTTTACATTCACTAGTAGGAGTGAGAAAAACATCACGGGGTGGTGTGATTTGGAGGGTCTCAATTAGGATAGGCAGTGAGTGGCATTGTAGGATGGAGAAAAGCACCGCGGGGTGGCCAGCATGGGGAAATCAGGGAACATGCAGGGGCAATGTAGGATAGGTTTATGAAAAACATGGCGGGGTGGTGCGCATTGTTTGGGTGTGTAACATTACATTCACTAGTAAGAGTGAGAAAAAAAATCACGGGTTGGTGTGAATAGGAGGGTCTGAATTAGGATAGGCAGTGTGTGGCAATGTAGGATGGGGTAAAGCACCGCGGGTTGGTAGGCATGGGGAAGTCAGGGAACATGCAGTGGCAATGTAGGATAGGTTTCTGAAAAACATCGCAGGGTGGTGCACATTGTAGGGGTGTGTAACATTACACTCACTAGTAGGAGTGAGAAAAACATCACGGTGTGGTGTGAATTGGAGGAGTCTGAATTAGGATAGGCAGTGAGTGGCAATGTAGGATGGAGAAAAGCACCGTGGGGTGGTCAGCATGGAGAGGTCTGGGAACATGCAGTGGCAATGTAGGATAGGTTTCTGAAAAACATCGCGGGGTGGTGCGCATTGTATGGGTGTGTAACATTACATTGACTAGTAGGAGTGAGAAAAACATCACGGGGTGGTGTGCATTGTATGGGTGTGTAACATTACATTCACTTGTAGGAGTGAGAAAAACATCATGGGGTGGTGTGAATCGGAGTTTCTGAATTAGGATAGGCAGTGAGTGGCAATGTAGTATGGAGAAAGGCACCGTGGGGTGGTCAGGAAGTGGAGGTCAGGGAACATGCAGTGGCAATGTAGGATAGGTTTCTAAAAAATAGCGCGGGGTGGTGCGCATTGTATGGGTGTGTAACATTACATTCACTAGTAGGAGTGAGAAAAACATCACGGGGTAGTGTGAATCGGAGGGTCTGAATTAGGATAGGAAGTGAGTGGCAATGTAGGATGGAGAAAAGCACAGCGGGGTGGTCAGCATGTGGAGGTTAGGGAATATGCAGTGGCAATGCAGGATAATTTTCTGAAAAACATCGCGGGGTAGTGCGTATTGTATGGGTGTGTAACATTACATTCACTAGTAGGAGTGAGAAACACATCATGGGTTGGTGCGCATTGTATGGGTATGTAACATTACGTTCACTAGTAGGAGTGAGAAAAACATCACGGGGTGGTGCGCATTTTATGGGTGTGTAACATTACATTCACTAGTAGGAGTGAGAAAAACATCGCGGTGTGGTGTGAATCGGAGGATCTGAATTAGGATAGGCAGTGAGTGGCAATGTAGGATGGAGAAAAGCACCGTGGGGTGGTCAGCATGTGGATGTCAGGGAACATGCAGTGGCAATGTAGGATAGGTTTCTGAAAAACATCGCGGGGTGGTGTGCATTGTATGGGTGTGTAACATCACATTAACTCGTAGGATTGAGAAAAACATCACGGGGTGGTGTGAATCGGAGGGTCTGAATTAGGATAGGCATGGAGTGGCAATGTAGGATGGGGAAAAGCACCGCGGGGTGGTCAGCATGGGGAGGTCATGGAATATGCAGTGGCAATGAAGAATAGGTTTCTGAAAAACATCGCAGGGTGGTGCACATTTTATGGGTGTGAAAACATTACATTCACTAATAGGAGGAAAAAAATATAACGGGGTGGTGTGAATCGGAGGGTCTAAATAGGATAGACAGTGAGTGGCAATGTAGGATGGAGAAAAGCACTGCGGGGTGGTCAGCATGGGGAGGTCATGGAACATGCAGTGGCAATGTAGGATAGGTTTCTGAAAAACATCGCGGGGTGGTGAGCATTGTATGGGTGTGTAACATTACATTCACTAGTAGGAGTGAGAAAAACATCACGGGGTGGTGTGAATCAGAGGGTCTGAATTAGGATAGGCAGGGAGTGGCAATGTAGGATGGAGAAAAGCACGGCTGGATGGTCAGCATGGGGAAGTCAGGGAGCATTCAGTGGCAATGTAGGATAGGTTTCTGAAAAACATCGCGTTGTGGTGCGCCTTGTATGGGTGTGTAACATTACATTCACTAGTAGGAGTGAGAAAAACATCACGGGGTGGTGCGAATCGGAGGGTCTGAATTAGAATAGGCAGTGAGAGGCAATGTAGGATGGAGAAAAGCACCGCGGGGTGGTCAGCATGGGGAAGTCAGGGAACATGCAGTTGCAATGTAGGATAGGTTTCTGAAAAACATCCGGGGGTGGTGCGCATTGTATGGGTTTGTAACATTACATTCACTAGTAGGAGTGAGAAAAACATCACGGGGTGTTGTGAATCGTAGGGTCTGAATTAGGATAGGCAGTGAGTGTCAATGTAGGATCGAGAAAAGCACCGTGGGGTGGTCAGCATGGGGAGGTCAGGGAACATGCAGTGGCAATGTAGGATAGGTTTCTGAAAAACATCGCGGGGTGGTGCCCATTGTATGGGTGTGTAACATTACATTCACTAGTAGGAGTGAGCAAAACATCAGGGGGTGGTGTGAATCGGAGGGTCTGAATTAGGATAGGCATGGAGTGGCAATGTAAGATGGGGAAAAGCACCGCGGGGTGGTCAGCATGTGGAGGTCAGGAAACATGCAGTGACAATGTAGGATAGGTTTCTGAAAAACATCGCGGGGTGGTGCACATTGTATGGGTGTGTAACATTACATTCACTAGTAGGAGGAGAAAAACTTAACGGGCTGGTGTGAATCGGAGGGTCTAAATAGGATAGGCAGTGAGTGGCAATGTAGTATGGAGAGAAGCACTGCGAGGTGGTCAGCATATGGAGGTTAGGGAAGGTGCAGTGGCAATGTAGGATAAGTTTCTGAAAAACTTTGCGGAGTGGTGCGCATTGTATGGGTGTGTAACATTACATTCACTAGTAGGAGTGAGAAAAACATCACGGGGTGGTGTGTATCGGAGGGCATCAATTAGGATAGGCAGTGAGTGGCAATGTAGGATGGAGAAAAACCCCGCGGGGTGGTCAGCATGTGGAGGTCAGAAAACATGCAGTGGCAATGTAGGATAGGTTTCTGAAAAACATCTCGAGGTGGTGCGCATTGTAAGGGTGTGTAACATTACATTCACTAATAGGAGAGAGAAAAACATCACGGGGTGGTGTGAATCTGAGGGTCTGAATTAGGATAGGCATGGAGTGGCAATGTAGGATGGAGAAAAGCACCGCGGGGTGGTCAGCATGTGGAGGTCAGGGAGCAGGCAGTGACAATTTAGGATAGGTTTCTGAAATACATCGCGGGGTGTGCGCATTGTATGGGTGTGTAACATTACATTCACTAGTAGGAGTGAGAAAAACATAACGGGGTGGTGTGAATCGGAGGGTCTGAATTAGGATAGGCAGTGAGTGGCAATGTAGGATGGAGAAAAGCACGGCGGGGTGGTCAGCAAGGGGAGGTGAGGGAACATGCAGTGGCAATGTAGTATAAGTTTCTGAAAAACATCGTGGTTTGGTGCACATTGTATGTATGTGTAACATTACACTCACCAGTAGGAGTGAGAAAAACATCATGTGGTGGTGTGAATCAGAGGGTCTGAATTAGGATAGGCAGTGAGTGGCATTGTAGGATGGAGAAAGCACCGCGGGGTGGTCAGCATGGGGAGTTCAGGGAACATGCAGTGGCAATGTAGGATAGGTTTCTGAAAAACATCGCGGGGTGGTGCGCATTGTATGGGTGTGTAACATTACATTCACTAGTAGGAGTGAGAAAAACATCACGTGGTGGTGTGAATCAGAGGGTCTGAATTAGAATAGGCAGTGAGAGGCAAAGTAGGATGGAGAAAAGCACCGCAGGGTGGTCAGATGGGGAGGTCAGGGAACCTGCAGTGCAATGATGGATAGGTTTCTGAGAAACATCACGGGGTGGTGCGCATTGTATGGGTGTGTAACATTACATACACAAGTAGGAGTGAGAAACACATCATGGGTTGCTGCACATTGTATGGGTGTGTAACATTACATTCACTAGTAGGAGTGAGAAAAACATCACGGGGTGGTGCGCATTGTATGGGTGTGTAACGTTACATTCACTAGTAGGAGTGAGAAAAACATCGTGGTGTGGTGCGTATCGGAGGATCTGAATTAGGATAGGAAGTGAGTGGCAATGTAGGATGGAGAAAAGCACCGCGGGGTGGTCAGCATGGTGAGTGCAGATAACATGCAGTGGCAATGTAGGATAGGGTTCTGAAAAACATCCCGGGGTGGTGCGCATTGTATGGGTGTGTAACATTACATTCACTAGTAGGAGTGAAAAAAACATCACGGGTTGGTGTGAATAGGAGGGTCTGAATTAGGATAGGCAGTGAGTGGCAATGTAGGATGGGGAAAAGCACAGCGGGTTGGTCAGCATGTGGAGGTCAGGGAGCAGGCAGTGACAATTTAGGACAGGTTTCTGAAATACATCGCGGGGTGTGCGCATTGTATGGGTGTGTAACATTACATTCACTAGTAGGAGTGAGAAAAACATCACGGGGTGGTGTGAATCGGAGGGTCTGAATTAGGATAGGCAGTGAGTGTCAATGTAGGATGGAGAAAAGCACTGCGGGGTGGTCAGCAAGGGGAGGTCATGGAACATGCAGTGGCAATGTAGTATAGGTTTCTGAAAAAAATCGCGGGGTGGTGCGCATTGTATGGGTGTGTAACATTACATTCACTAGTAGGAGTGAGAAATACATCACAGGGTGGTGTGAATCATAGGGTCTGAATTAGGATAGGCAGTGAGTGGCAATGTAGGATGGAGAAAAGCACTGCGGGGTGGTCAGCATGGGGAGGTCAGGGAACATACAGTGGCAATGTAGGACAGGTTTCTGAAAAACATCACAGGGTGGTGCGCATTGTATGGGTGTGTAATATTACATTCACTAGTAGGAGTGAGAAAAACATCATGGGGTGGTGTGAATCGGAGGGGCTGAATAAGGATAGGCAGTGAGACGCAATGTAGCATGGAGAAAAGCACTGCGGGGTGGTCAGCATGGGGAGGTCAGGGAATATGCAGTTGCAATGCAGGATAGGTTTCTGAAAAACATCGTGGAGTGGTGCGCATTGTATGGGTGTGTAACATTACATTCACTAGTAGGAGTGAGAAAAACATCACGGGGTGTTGCGCATTGTATGGGTGTGTAACTTTACATTCACTAGTAGGAGTGAGAAAAACATCACGGGGTGGTGTGATTTGGAGGGTCTCAATTAGGATAGGCAGTGAGTGGCATTGTAGGATGGAGAAAAGCACCACGGGGTGGCCAGCATGGGGGAATCAGGGAACATGCAGTGGCAATGTAGGATAGGTTTATGAAAAACATGGCGGGGTGGTGCGCATTGTTTGGGTGTGTAACATTACATTCACTAGTAAGAGTGAGAAAAACATCACGGGTTGGTGTGAATAGGAGGGTCTGAATTAGGATAGGCAGTGTGTGGCAATGTAGGATGGGGTAAAGCACCGCGGGTTGGTAGGCATGGGGAAGTCAGGGAACATGCAGTGGCAATGTAGGATAGGTTTCTGAAAAACATCGCAGGGTGGTGCTCATTGTAGGGGTGTGTAACATTACACTCACTAGTAGGAGTGAGAAAAACATCACGGTGTGGTGTGAATTGGAGGAGTCTGAATTAGGATACGCAGTGAGTGGCAATGTAGGATGGAGAAAAGCACCGTGGGGTGGTCAGCATGGAGAGGTCTGGGAACATGCAGTGGCAATGTAGGATAGGTTTCTGAAAAACATCGCGGGGTGGTGCGCATTGTATGGGTGTGTAACATTACATTCACTAGTAGGAGTGAGAAAAACATCACGGGGTGGTGTGCATTGTATGGGTGTGTAACATTACATTCACTTGTAGGAGTGAGAAAAACATCATGGGGTGG